>NC_137890.1:71536320-72136320 GCF_963455335.1 Martes martes
CCTACCCATGTGAGTTGGCCTCATGCAAACTTCTCTGAACAAGGAGAGTGCAGAATTGAAGAAAAACATGCAAGCTGACAGTTATTTTCATCATGCAATTTGTAAAGACATGTTTAAAAACACAAAGTTTTGGTCATATTGGTTTTATTTTACCATGATCAGTTTTCTGGAGGGCCACTGCTATTGCAATGTCAACAAGGTTCTTGGAACCCTTACTAACCTTTTAGTACTCTGAGACCATCTGGAAACAGGTCTTTAAGTACGTGCCACTCTGTTGCTTAAGTTTTTTACATAATTGTTGCTCATTCCTTACTTGACACTAACGTTTCTGAAGTCAGAAACATTAACCTGCTTGTCCTTACAGGCCATCATTCACCTCCTGCGTGTATCTGCATATTCCCCCAGAGAAATGTAGTACCCTTCCCCCACCCCCCTCACCTCAGCTCAGGTGTATCTACCTTAACCCCCCATTCTACACCCTTGACCCAAGTTGGACCAGGTGTCCCACTTCTATTTCCAGTAATGTTCTATGCACAGTGCTGTCATTACAGCGATTACATTGGATAATTAACTGCTAATGAATTGTGTCCTCAACAAGATTGTGAAGCTTGAGATGTGGTCTTTTATCTCTTTTTTTCATTAAAAGGTGCTTCCTGGCACAGGGCTTGGCCCAAAGTTTATTAAATGAATATATGAATATGAATTAGGAGGACAGGAGAAAATAAAATAGCATTTGTTGAGGACTATTGCACTGTGGTAAGAATTTCACAAGACAGCGTAAGTAAATGACCTGGAGGCATACCTAGCACTGCTTGGTCCTGCATGTTGAGTGAATGATGGTAGATCCACATTCTGAAGAGGAAAGCTGAGGCTCAGAGCGCTTAAGCTACTTCCCAAAGTCACCCAGTTATAGTGAGAGAGCTAAGATTTGAACATAGCTCTCTCTGGCCCCCAGGCCCGGACCTCACCTACATCTCCCTGTAGCCTTCTACCTCCTCCTCACCATATCCCTCACCCCAGCAGGGAGGCAATTTTTTTTCTGTTGATCATAATCTTTGAATCA
The DNA here is from genome assembly GCF_963455335.1 of Martes martes. Taxonomy (NCBI): domain Eukaryota; kingdom Metazoa; phylum Chordata; class Mammalia; order Carnivora; family Mustelidae; genus Martes; species Martes martes. The sequence continues at coordinate 71,537,384 of NC_137890.1, forward strand.
ACTGTAACACTTTTACATAATGACTTTCCATGGGAAGAATTCCACAAATACTTGTTGGATGAATAGGTGAATGCCTAGGCTGGGGGAAACTTCCAGAGCCGAACAAACACAGGTGGCTGTCTAGTCCATTAAGTGCATGGTATTAGATTCGTCCTTTAGAAAATGTACAATATCTCTGTAGCAATCCATTAAACAGAAGCATAATGCATGATAAAATAACAGTGGCTAAAGGGCTTTAAGAACAATATAACAGAAGTAAAGGTAAAGGAAATAAAGTTAGGGATGCCTGGGTGGCTCAGTGGGTTAAAGCCTCTGCCTTTGGCTCAGGTTATGATCTCAGGGTCCTGGGATGGAGCCCTGCATCGGGCTCTCTGCTCAGCGGGGAGCCTGCTTCCCCTTCTCTCTCTGCCTGCCTCTCTGATCACTCGTGATCTCTCTCTCTGTCAAATAAATAAATAAAATCTTAAAAAAAAAAAAGAAAGTTAATCTTTCCAGGACAAGGACAAAGTTAAGATCTGTGGTATTCAGAATATTCTTAAGAATCTCTCACAACAGAGAGGATGCTCTTTAACCTCCCTGCTACAATCTGATTCTCTGATTTTGAATTATCTGCAGGGATATTAACACAGATTTATCTAATGTTTTGAAATCTGGATGGTTGATTGCCTAAGCAGTTAAGCAGTACGAGTAGTGCACTGTGAAAGGTGAGGATAAGAGTTTCAGGTTCTCTTACTGGGAGAGGATTAGGCAGGGAATGAAGCTAATTGGAGGCATGGTGGGTGATTAAGTGATCAAAGCAGTAATAGTCATAACTGCTGTCCATCATGCTCCCTTTCTGTGGCAGGCCCTTTGCTTATGCATGATTGAATTACCTGGTCCCCACAATACCAGGATGCAGGGGGATTTCTTATCCACATTTCACAGTAAGATTTCAGAGAGTTCAGGTGTGTAGTTTGCCCAAGGGATGTTACAGATGCAAAGATTTACACCTAGATCCATCTGACTCCAGACATGGAGGCTGGTGGATTGACTCTCACTGTAAAGGCAAATTCACAGCCTTGCTGTCCACGCCGTGAACCTTACCACGCTGGGTTCTAAGAGCTGCATCCCCTTCAGTTTGCTCAGGATGTGGGGTGATCGCCAGCATGTCTTCAGTACAAAGCGAAGGTCTTGCCCGCTAAAGGTGCTCATCCCCTGTAGGTGATAACAAGTGCCACTTTGTACTAAGCAAGGTGTAAAGTTGACTCATTAGAAAAAAAGCATATCAAGCTGAAGGCTAATAGGCATTTTAATTATGTAAACTGTAGGACATATTTAAAGCACCAAGTTTGGGCCATATTGGTTTTATTTTACTGCGGTTAATTTCCTAGACACCCACTGCTATTGAAAAAAAGTCAACAAGGTCCTTGGACTCCTCTTGGAAAGGATTCCATTGCTCCTCAATATTACAATCTTCCTCCTACCATCCCTGCCCAAGCATCCCCACATTCTCTTATGTATAAATTCTGTCCCAGGGAAGAGTTCTGTTCAAGGACAAATGTGATCCTCAAGGACAGATCATAGGTCACAGTCATAAGAGTGGGGCTTCCTGTACTCCCAAGGAGCAAAAATGCCCTCTTCTTTCATCTCTGTCCCCCAAGGGTAACAAGCATAGTTGGTACTTTCTCTTCCACAGGAGGAGATCCAATGATCTTACCACTGGAGATCAAGCAAGGCCAGTGCAGGACCAGAGGAAACAAAGTTCTGTAGTGGTTTGGTCTAGGAGAAAGAGGCCCTTTTTTCACTGCTTTGCACTCAATGATATAAAACAGGACCGGGGCTGTTTTTTGCAGGTAGGCCTCTCAGGCCTTGGAAGGAAGGAAAGAAAACAGATAAGAGCAGAACATACATATGTATAGAACCTTAGCAGAGGCGGGTCAGGGATTTGCATTTTGGGCCACAAAAGACACACAACCAGTAGAAAATGAGGAGGCGGGAGGCAGGTATAAAAAGGCAGGGGTTAGGAACTATAGACATTCCTGACCTTTTGTTTTGGGGTGACCCTGTCCTTCCAGTGGAGACAAAGGAGAAGAAATTTACATTGTCAAAAAGTTAAAAACAGTTGACAAATGGTGAACTTCTCAGAAGGGAGACTTTGCAAATATAGAATAAAGTACAATAACATATTTGTGGAGTGCACTTTTTTAAATGAAAAATAACAACATGCAAACTTCCTCAGGAAACAAGCTTAGTCTACCACAATTCAAATAGCTGGTTTCAGGGTTGTTAGTCAGCAATATCAGGTTCCTAACAGTAACTGTGTTTTTTTCCCTCTCGGGGAGGCTGGAGGGATATAGCCTTTTCAATGCTTTACTCATAACATACCTTAAACCTTATGTTTGTTGGTATAGAAAGCAGTTGGAAGGTATATGCTATTATTTTGGAGCGCCTCATTACTCAGAATTGGCAAGAATTTTTGCTCCCTTTCTGCTATTTCTCCTTTTTTACTGGGGCATTAAAGCAACTTTAATTTACATGACTGTTAGTTCTCATGTCCCTCTCTTTTCCAATTATTCTAGCTATCCACCGTTAGCCAACTGACCTTGTGTGATTATATCCATTTTTTCTGAGATCTAAGCTGACTCTCCTGAAGGATCTAGAAAGAGGGATTTCATTTCATGCTGCACAGATGAAATAACAGTTCCACTTGCCCCATGAAAACAAATCCTGAATATGTTATTTATCCCAGCACTCCCACCCTCCTGACTGGGTTATTAATTCACTTGGGAAACTGAATATACATACACTGGTTCCATGAACCTAAGGTGTCATCTAGCAATAGCGTCCATTAAAAACGCTGACATCTCTGGAATTCAGACACATGCTGGTTTCAGAATCTACCTGATTTCTTTAAAAAAACAAACAAAAAAAAAAAAACATTAACACTTTGGTGGTTGTTTCCCACTGAAATGGAGGTGCTTCCTTTCAACAGGGCAAATCCAAATACTGTGTAGTGAGATGACTCATCTTTGTGTACAAGGACTTTGGATTTACCCCATTATAGCTCAGAAAAGAGAAGACACAGGATACTAATTCTTCTTCCTTTCCTTTTTCTCAAACGTGCTAAAGAAACAAAGAAAAGAGAAAAAAAAGAGGAACCTATTCCTGGCCTACAAATTTAGTTTCCAGGATGAAAAATCAGAATATTATGTAGGGCAACAATGATCACTATAATCCAAATATGAAATCTCTTATTTCTACTATCACAGAATGGTTAAGGTAACCATAGATATAAGAATTGCTTAATAATTTTCAGTAACAGAGCAGAAATTCTATTAGTTTGTAGGTGGGAAAAATAAGGCAAAGAAGAGTGGTGAGTTACATATATTCGTCTGAATTAATTTATAGTCACTAAAGTACTTCTCAATCACAGTCAAAATCAACTCCTTGGAATGGGCAGGGCAAGTGTCCACAACAGCAAGCATGTCTGTAGCTAACTGGGAGATACACCATCCCTCCTCACCTACTACATGGAACACAGGATGGAGCTGGCTGTCTTATTCCTAGTGAAGTTATTGTTCTCCTATCTCTTAGCCTCTGGTTTCAGAATCAAACATAACTCTATTTTTTCTCAAAAATGTCTATGCTCTATTTGTGCCAGTTAAGCTTAAATAAAATCTTATAGATAGCATAGCAGTAGTTCTCAGTCAAGGACACTTTTGCTTTTTTCTGCTACTGGTAAAGGCTTGGGGTGCTGCTAAACACTCTAGGACAGCCCATACACAACAAAGAATGATCTGGCCTAATATGTCAACAGTGCCAAGCCTGAGAAACCCTGTATTAGAGAAAAGCTGACAAATGTCCCTTTTCCCCAGTAAGTTTGTGATATATTTCTATCATCCAAATTATTCACCAAAAATTTATTGAGCATCTATTATGGCACTGTGAAGAAGAAAAACAAGATCACTGCCTTCCTGAGCCAAACAATTTAAAGAGAGGAAATAGGTGAATAAATAAATAACAAAATAGATAAACAACATAATTTCAGAGTTTGATACATGTGGCAAAGAAAATAAATGGATAACAATAGGGAATAACTAGAAGATACTTTTGATAATATAGTAAAGGAAGACCTACCTTGCTGAAGAAATGAGGATTTTTTAGCTTCAAATAATAGAAGCTCCCAATTCAAGCTGACTTTGGAAAAATGTGGTTTCACTTAAATCCAGACGTAGGATGAGTCTCAGAATTGGGTTAATGCCTAGGCTCCAATTTCTATCCAAGTCTCTATAACTCCAAGGAAGGCAAGGGAGATGGAATGAGGCACACAGGTAAAAAGACAGTCACATCTCAGTGCTCTAAGCAATAGCACTGAGAATCACCTGATTGGACTGTGTAGGTCACGTGCCCACCCCTGAACCAATGACTGTGGCCAAGGGGAATAGAATGTGCTGACTGGCTTAAGCCAACCAGTGCCCACCCTTGGCACAGGGTCTGGCATCAGCTTCTCCTTAACAACTAAACAAACAGCAGGAAGATTGAGGCACTTACTGGGTGACTTTTGGAAACTTTCTCTGTAGAAGATGAGATTCAAATTGTACCTTGGAGAATGAGAAGGAGCTGGCCTAGTGAGGGACCCAAGGAAGAGTATGGTGATTGGGGGTGTGGGGAGGAAGGGGCACAAAAGCTTTGAGATGGGGAAAGGAGGCCATGGTGCTCCAAGGGCAAAGTGGTCCACACTAAGCTTGGAGGGGCAGATAGGAACATTATCTTCTAATTTGAGCTTTTGCTAACCACATTTGTTATTTAGGTTGGGGAAAAAAAAAAAACAGTATTTCCTTAAGGATTTTTTCATGCATTCCTACTTTCAGATAATCATTCTTTCTAATGTCACTTAAAATTAAGACAAAATAGGTTTTATCAAAACTAATTAGCTTTTTTTTACTAATTAGCTTTCAAAGAATAATTTTCAAGTTAATATACAGAAAAAAATCCTTTAGAAAGCAAATATTGAAAGAAACTCAATTGGATGAGATTTCAGATATTTGAGCATTTGGATGCATGGGAATGCTGGAGAAGCTATACAAAACTCATCTTGATTTAGAATAAGTTTTATCTACTTCTGTAACCCCCAGCACCTGACACCATGCTAAAAACAGAGGCTGCCACAATAATACAGATTCACACCAAAAGCTGAAGATCATGAGCACTTCCAAGTTCATTACTCTACCTACATATCCACTGTTTTGACCATCTCTTCCTTCCTTATAAGGAAGCCCATCACAACTTTTTTTTTTTAATTGACTGCACATTATCTCTTTTAATGGCACTTTGGTTTGGGCTTTTCTTCTCTTATCTTTGAGTTTTTGTTTTATTCTACTTTGGGAGCTGTTTCTGCTTCTGATTTTGATGACTCTCGTTCTCCAAGACAAATATGGGGGAAAAACCCCCAGTAACTGCAGATTACTGCAGATTACTGATAGCAGCTAGCAGATTTAAGATAAAGTTACCTTAATTTTTTGTTTACCTTTGGCTCCGTAATTACATACCAATGATGTGCTGGGATTATGTTTGTCTATTCTTAGTTTCATCCTAAAATTTCTGACACTATGACAAATAGTGTGAGAAATTATGTATATTAAAAATGTAACAAATAAAATAAGATAAAGTAATAAAAATAAGGGTTCTAATTAGATAACAAATGCAGCATTATCTAATTAGGTAATAAATGTGGTAGTTCATATGGCCCCTACTCACCTATCCCAATAATTAATTAAGATTATATAAAATGTTAAATAAGGTTAAATACAAGGGGGCTACAAAAATGTAGAACTCAGCATTCACAGCAGTGTGAGCTAAGATATAAATTCTGATACTGACTTTTCTTGAATATTATTGTCACTACAATTTATTGAGTGCCTGCTACCATATTAGATGTTTTATTTATATGTGATCCTTCCAAACTTCCAACGTGATAGTATGATCTCCACTTTTACATATGAGGAAACCAAGGCCCAAGTAAGAATTGGAAGATTACACAGCTATCACATAATAATGACATATGTTTGGTGGCTTATATACAGTTTCAGTCATTATATACAACCTATGAGGAGGAACTCAAGAAAACTTAGTAATTATCTCAAGGTCTCACAGTTGGCAAAACAGTTAAGTCTAAAGCCAGAATTAAAGCCCATGAAGTCTTAGAAGCCCTGCTATTATCTTTGTATTTGCCCAGGATTTGAAACTGACTCAAATCTGTCTCGTTTTAAAGACCAAGAACTGTTCCTTTCTCCTTTCTGCAGAAGTTTCCTCATATACAAAAATGTGAGAAGACCAAAAAAATCTCAAAGTTCTATTTCTGTTCAAAAATGCTACGATTTCATGGATGGTAATATATAAAATTTTGTTATGCAAACAACGTGGAGGCAAAAGAAGTTTTTGTAAGGCAAAACAAAAATCCTCATAGCTACCGATATTTTCAAAGGTAAGGATACAATCACCTTTAGTTAGCTAATGAAGCATTTAAAGGTTTATTAGCTTGTCTAAGTGCCAGGCCAGCCATCATAAAACATATATAATTTACTTCACGTGTAACAAAAGCTGGCCTCCCAGACTTGTCTCTCATACAACCTTCTAAGAGTTGTCATACTCTTCAGAAGGCAGATTTTTGTATCTTTGGGTCACACTCCTAACTTATCCAATTACACACCTTTGAACTGTGCTCTTATTTCTCTGTGCCTTAGGGTGATTGAGCAGAGAGCTATCACGAAAACTTGAAAGACACGTAAGTATATAAAAGACTAGCTAATAGCAGCAGAATGAGAACTTTTTTCATAGTTGTCTCTTTACCGAAAATAAGTTGATAGAAACATCCCTGTTCAGGAAAAGAAACAAAAGTTTTTTTTCTGATCAAACCGAGAAGCAAAACTTAATAATTTATGGCTAGGAGTGACAGAGTAGAACAAGGTCCGCTGAAGTAAGACATCATAAATAATGTGATACTATAGTGATACTATAGACAGCTTTCCATATTGCGCCACATCTAAAAATGCTTCCCTTAAAAAAACAAATCAGTAACACCACCAAAAAACCTTTTACATTTTGTTCCACCAAAGACTACCCTGCGGACTGACGAATACAAGAACATTTAACACACACACTGCGCCTATAGCGCCTTAAACGGAAATTCCCTCTTGTAATTCATAATTCTCCAGTTGTGGCGTAACCTATACAACAATAGAAGCGAACGCAAAACAAACAGCAAACAAAACGCCACTGCTAGAGAACGCGCGCAAAAGCACTAGAAGGTACCCAGCCTCTCCCGCGAGTCTCCCAAGACAAAGCCGGTCCCGACACGCACTGCGGCCGGGACTACACATCCCAGCACGCAAGGCGCACTCCATCTCCCAAGCTGGACTACGATTCCCGACATGCTCTATGGACAACGGGTCGGCCTCCTCAGGGTCTAGGGGGTCTAGGGTCTCCGCAGAAGTGGGGTTTGTCTCCGCCCGATCAGCCTCCGAGGGTCGGACACCATCACCCACTAGTAAATTGCGGATTACGATTTTCCATTTTTCCGTTCTTCATTGTCTGTTTTATTAGGACAGCAAAGAGCCCGTGGCTGGGGCGGGCGGGGACGTAGGTGGGTCAGCCTGGCAGGCTTGAGCCAATAGCGCCGGAGCGGCTTTTCTGCCACTATGGCAACCGTGGCCGTCCCCAGAGGGACCAGCCACCCATTGGGTAGAATCTTTCGAGAAGGCTCGAGAAGAAGGAAGCGGAAGTGGCACGTGGAGGGGCCGGTGGAGGCGCCGGTGAGTAAATGCCGCAGATTCTGGAAAGTTCTGATCAGTACGATACATAAGGCTGAGGAACTGGGACCTCCCCTTCTGGGCCGGTAGTTCAGCGCCGCGCCGGTGAGCTGTGGGTGCAGATCGAGGCCGCCATCCCGCGCTTGCGGAGCGACCTGCGGAGACCGTTCGCCGCCTTCCCCCGTGCTTAGTCCTCTGAGAGCTGCCACTGTCCCCGGGAAGCCGGAGGCGCCAGCCAGGCCGACTGTCCGTGTGTCCGTCCGAGTGACAGAGGAGCGGTCGAACTCCGCGGGAGCCGGGCGCGGCCGGGGCAGGAAGCGGCTGCGGAAGGAGCGGGCGGGCGGGCGGGCGGCCGGCAGACCCAGACCCAGACCCAGACCCAGACCCAGACCCAGACCCAGAGCCCGGGCGGAGGCGGACCGCGAGCCGGCCATGTCGGTGGTGGGGCTGGATGTGGGCTCGCAGAGCTGCTACATTGCCGTGGCCCGGGCCGGGGGCATCGAGACCATCGCCAACGAGTTCAGCGACCGGTGTACCCCGTAAGTGGGAGCCTGCGGGGGCGCTAGGAGGGGTTCTGGAGTGGGGAGAGAAAGCCGGCGGGGGCTGGGGAGCGTGGGGACCCGGGGCTTGCGGGCTGGCTGCGGAGCGCCGGGCCGATCGGAGGGCGACGTGCGGAGTGCTGCGCTCCTCCGTAGGGTCTGGGTACCGGCGGCTGCGTCGGGCAGGGCGTTTGCCCAAGAGTAGGGGTGGGGGCTTGCCGGGATCGGGGAGGGTGGGGGTGTTGGCGATTCACGGGGCCAAGTCAAGTCCTAGAGTGGAGTGGCCCAGGGTCGTCGCTTCGGGGGCGGGCTTCCTACTGCCAGGCCCGCGACTTCATTCCTTTTCTTGGCAAGCCTCAGTTCGCCCTTTCCGCGGCCGCCCCCGTTTCCCCATGCGGCTTCTCTGAGCTGCCTCTGCCGCCCCCGAGCTTGTCCCCCTCCCTCCGAGCATATTTTTGCGCACCGCAGATGCGGGGCTTCTGAGCTTTTTTCTTCCGCATCGTGAGTCTCGAAATGAACTGGAAGCTTCCAGAGCCTGTACGCTGCTGCTGGTCCAGTGAGCGGGCAGACTGTTGTTAGCGACCAGAGAATCACTCCTTTCATAGATACCTCTTCTTGCGCACTTTTGGTTGCTAACGCTGTCAGCCTTAGTGCCTGGGATCATTTGTGAAGATGTAAACGTCCTTTTGCTCGTTTTATGAGAGCCATTCAAGGGGAATCCTAAATCGTGTTTTAGTTTATTAATTTTGCCCCGTTTAAATAAAGGAGATAAAATGAGAATTGCACAGTTTTGTGCTAGAACTCGGGAATGAATGTTGTCACCGAATTAAATATTATATTCTATAGCGGCACGAGGTGGGCAAAGGTAACGTTTTATTAAAGCAACTTTTTCGAGGGGCTTATTTTCTGAAGATAATACATGCAAACATGCCTGCATGTACGTTAATGAAAACAATTGCTTGCTTCTCGGGGAAATTAATGTAGGTATTTTTTAAGTGCCTTAAATCCAAGATAAAAAGCATAGAATGAGACATTAAGGCCCAATGACTGACTGTAGAATGTACAACGAATGACTGTAGAATGACTGTATATGTCACAATTTGAGTACAGATGGCTATTTTTGAAAGTGAATGGAAAATCAGAAAATAGGCAAATATTTGACAGTGAGTAGCCTTGGGAATACTTACTCCATGATTTCAAATATTTGCAAATTTACAGTCTGTTCTTCAGCTGTGTAAAAGGCTCTGTAATTGGAGTATAGTAGGAAAGACAGTATGTCAGACTTCCATGCTTAGGTACAGTTTACATCTTTGTTCTCTTTGATCTAATAAAAGGAAGAAAAGCTGTTCAAATGAGAGTAGGAACAAAATGTGTATGTGGCTGTAGTGACCATTGTGAAACAAGAGACAACAGATATGTCTTTAAAAAGGGTAAGCAGAGGGCAGCATTGGAATGCCCTTTAATCTTTTGATGTAATAGATGTTTGACTCATTTGGGTTGGTGGTGGTAATTTCAGTGTGGAAAATGAGTTCAATTGTTCTGCAATTGAATAGTTACTCTGAGCCTGGAATGATACACTGTTTTTTGGAAGATTCTGGCCTTTGCTTGAACACTTCTCTGGCTTTTAGAATGCTATTTAGTACTTGCTCAGATAATTTAGGTTTAGGGGTCTCCTTAATAGCCAATTTAAAGTTGATTTAGCCTCATGTTTAATGCCCTCAGCATATTCCCATTTTGTTCATCTATTACTCCTACCTGCTCTCCGATTGAAAACCCAATTTGCTACCTCCTTCTGACAAGACTTTGAGCTTCTCTCTCTCTGTGCTGCCATTCCATTTCTATTGCCGAGAAGACTGTCTCACAGAAGTCGTTTTTCATCTCTTCAAGGCTGACTTAATGTAACTAATTATTACCTCCTTTTGTGGTAGTTACTCTGTGTCATTCTTACTTGGTTTCATCAAGTAGAGTCTTCCCTGTAAGACCCTCTCTTGAGCTTTTAAACTCCAGAAACCTAACTTAGGCCCTCTTGTTTGGGTTTATATAAACCTTTGGATCCTAAAGAGGCCGATGGTGTATCAGAACAGCAGTGGGTATGACAGTGATAACTTAGGTTTGTACAGAGTTACTAACCGAGAAGTGGAATTAACACCATATATTTTGTTAATCATGTATCTAAGGCCAAGTTGATGTTACCTTTTATTCAAAGTATTTTCAGAGTTCATGTGCACTTCCTAATAATTGGGGACCTGGACAGTTATATTGGTATTTGAGCTATTGGAAAATGCCCCCTGAACCATGAGCAGACTTTTTGGGTAAGATGGCTATCTAGATTGGATTCTCAGAGTAGCAATTAAGCAAACTTCCACTGAGTATCTGACCAAAGCTTGTGCTATAGTTATGCTGTCCTCAAACCACCCTCCCCCCACCCCGCCACCTGCCATGGGTAAGAAATTTATATTTTCTTATCAGTTAAAGATGTCTGCCCCTATGCCTTTTAACAGTTTTGAGACATGTGGTTTATATATCTTCTAGATCAGTCATATCATTTGGATCAAAAAACAGAACAATTGGAGTTGCAGCCAAAAATCAGGTATGTTCTTTAGAGAATTCTGGTCATTTTTTTAAAGGGAGAGATTTTCAAGGTAAAATCTCAAGGGCATACAAGAATATGAAATATCTAAGCCTACATATTTTTGAGTTTAGAAATGTAATGCAGATATTCTTTATGAGCCTTTAGATGGGGATTTTTCTTTCTGTTGCCTTCCTCTTCTCCTAAGAACCACTTTAACAGTCTAATCTGCCAACCTTAATTTTTAGTAATTTTGCCACCTTGTAATTTATCTAATTTTTAAAAATTACAAGTAAGACACTTGAAGTTCTTTCATGCAAAATTTCTTTATCTTGCATATTTAAGAGTTAAAGATTCCTTCTAAAAGTTCTGCATTTAGAAGCACTTTCAGGTTATTTAATAATTAAGATAAGACTGGGAGCATGTTCTGTATAGACCTGTGCTGTCTTATAGGGTAGCAATTAGATACACTTGAAATGTACAAATGTGGAGTAAGTATGAAATATACATGAGATTATGAAGTCTTAAAAGGAAATAAAGTATCTTCTCAATATTTTATATTGAGTACATGTTGAGATGATATTATTTTGGATCTATTAGGCTTTAAAGTAATTTACTGAAATTAATTTTGCCTGTTACTTAATGTGATAGAAAATTTATGTATGCCCCTCCCATGTAGGCCTCATGTTATAACTGGTGAGCCCGTAGGGTTGGGGAGGAAAAATTAAAGCAAAAGAACAGGAAATATGAAATCTCTTCTGAGAGGCTTTTAAAGAGAGACTGAAAAAGTTCTTTTAAATACAGAAAATAGCATTGCTGAAAGAGAAACAAAGTTCTAATCCCTGAAATGCTACAGTAAAGCTAGTTAGAAGAGATAACAAGATAAGAAAGAAAACAAGGGAGAGAAAAATAGCTGTGTATGAACATGTTAGTGAAGTAACTATCTTCCTGAATATGGCCATTTAGAATATTGATAATTTCAGACCTAAAACTATTGCAGTCTTTTGTAGTTATATGAGGAGAATCAGTTGAGGCTCAGATCTAGTCTATAAGTTACTGGATATACTTTAAGTCAGATATTTTAGTATATAAACATATTTTAGTATGTAAACATGCTTCAGTTCTGTATTGTTTGAAAAACTAGTGCTGTCAACGTGTATTCCTCCTTTTAAAAGAAGTGGACCAGAGAAAACAGTAAACAGTAAACTGTTTTGGGATTTTCATTACTTCAGAAGCCTCAGTTTTTAGTCTTTGAATTATTTCTGTATTTTAAATAAAGTTCCCACTGCTGACTTCTATGAGTGAAATACACTGAAGTGTGGGACTTTTCAATCCAGAGCCTAATCATCAAAAATACGCAGTTAAAAGCATTAAGTCACTTAGAAACTTCTTGAATTATCCTTGCCTCTTGCTTTTTGGTATAGATAATTAATGTTCCATTATTGTCCCAATCCATGTATTTTGTGACACAAAATGTTTATCCTGACCACTTAGTAATTTATTAGACTGTAACAACTTTTAATTTTTTTTTTTTAAGTAATTTGACTTGCAGTGCTTCCAGATCTCATTTATTCATTGGGTATAAAACTTGCAAGTTTAGTGGGGAAAAAGAAATGAAATAAAGGGGTGCAGTTCTTGGTTTGTTCAGGGCTTTAGTGATAGTTTCACCATCTTTTATCTTGCAGATTTTGAAATCTTTTTAAAATTAAAGTCTGTGGTGACAGTATTGCCTCCTGTTCCCTCTCACTGCCTACCTTCTGGCATTTTCCTGGGGTTGCGGAGAAGGTTATTTATGTTCTTAATGGTTTGGGTTGTACACTTGACTTTCTATAAAATTGTAATAGCTGATAGGTGTTCAAATTAGAAAAAAAATTTTTAATTTATAATTTCTTTTGCAGCAAATCACTCATGCAAACAATACAGTGTCTAACTTCAAAAGGTTTCATGGCCGAGCATTCAGTGACCCCTTCATTCAGAAGGAGAAGGAAAACTTAAGTTATGATTTGGTTCCAATGAAAAATGGTGGAGTTGGAATAAAGGTAATATAACTGAGCAACCTTAGAGTCCTTATTTGGAAATAGAAAAAAAAAGAAACCCCACTTAAATACTTACTTACTAAATATTTAGAGTTCTTAATTAGATGAGATTTTTTTGTCAAGTTCTTGTAAACCGTAGGTATGTCTTAATGCCTGAAAATTATTCAAATTATTCAAATTATATTGCTATAACTTAATTTGTGTCTCATAAGTTCTTTATAATTGTTAAAATTTAGGTTTCCTTAGTGTTGGTTAAAAAAATCTCAGTTGTGTTGTTTTATCATACAAAAGTCATGACAGCCCAGTTGTAGTTGTTTGGAGAGCAGTAGTATAACAAAACCAGAAATCTGTTTTTAAATTAACAGAAGCATTTTATCTTAGGGTCTGCATAAAATAATAATTGCTACACTGATTGATCTCTTCAGTTAGAGTGGAAATTTACTACTTTCTGTAATGTTTTGACTAGTACTTTGGGTAGAGGAAAAAAAATCTGTCCTAGCTTTTTTCCTTCCCTTCACCTCTAGAGAAAAGTTCTTTCTTCTTCTTCTTCTTTCTTTTTTTTTTTTTTCTTGTTCGTTTTCTTCTTTTCTCACAGCTGTAACAATAAAGGTTTTCCAGAAGAGAATGTGTAATAACATTTGAAAGTTAGTATTAGCATGTAGTTTTAAGTACTACAATGTTTAAAACATTTTCCTTCCTCAATGTAGGTGATGTACATGGATGAAGAACATCTCTTTAGCGTGGAGCAAATAACAGCTATGCTGTTGACTAAGTTAAAGGAAACTGCTGAAAACAACCTCAAGAAACCAGTAACAGATTGTGTTATTTCAGTAAGTAGAATTCAGCAAGGCAGTGTGTTTTATTTTAATTTGCCTTTTTGCTACTCTTAAGTATTAAATGTGTGAAAACTGTTCTATTACTAGAGATCAAAATCGTACTGGACTATATTAGTATAGCGCTCAGGAGCATTTCAGAGTATGTTTGAGTGATATTTTTAGCCCGAAGTTGCAGAAGTTCTTGATTGGAGGTGCAAATCAGAGTCTCCTGTGGGGCTCCTTGGAAGAGACAGGTTGGCTGAATGGGGAATGTTCTAATACAGTCAGTGAACAAATTTTCTATTTGTATACTTAATGGGACATTTTCAGAATTCTGCCATCAGTTGAGAACCAGTTCATTAGAAGTTTTACAATGTCATCTTCTAGTAGTGATAAAACCTAAGATTTTATTTATTTACCTGAGGGACAGAGATAGCACAAGTGGGGAGAGAGGCAGAGGGAGAAGCAGACTCACTGCTGAGCAGGGAGCCCAATGTGGGGCTTCATCCCAGGATCCTGGGATCATGAGCTGAGCCGAAGGCAGACATTTAACTGACTGAGACACCTAGGTATCCCAAAACTTAAAAGATTTTTTAACACTGACAAGCCCACTACCTTCAGTGGGCAGTTGGTAGGTTATCAAGGAGTATTTGAAGTGGACAAAAGTCATCTTTTATTTGGACACCAAAAAGGCAGCTGGAAATTCTCTTCCAAATGTCTAGGGTCACTTTTTGATCTTCTGTGGTTATGTCCTGGACCAAGACAGTCTGTGATGGAGTTACCTGCATCTTGCATGGTCTTTGCATTATAACATGGGCAGCATGGCCTGCCCAGGCCATTCAGAAACTTTTATGGCGATGTATCCTGGGAAATGGAAGAGTAGAGTCAGAGGCTTAAAATTCCTACTTCTGCCCTTGCAAGACAGAAAAGACAGAAGGTGTTCTATAAGACTATCTGGCTGTCGCTTGGAAAAACAGTATCTAATCTCTGGGAAAATTAAAGAATTAAGTTTTAAGTCAGTGGTTCTTCCTTTTTTTTTTTTTTTTAAAATAAGCAATATGGAAAACTGATGAAAGCAGTGTTCCGATTTGAAAGGTGAGCAGAGACCCACTTTTGCTCTTGCCTCTCTTTCTGAAGCAGCTACAAATACTTTGGGGGAAAAATGAAAGCCGCTGTACTAAGTTTTCTCTTCGGTACTTTCTGTTAGTTAAGTGATTCTATGGCTGTATTGTTAGACACCCCTCCTGAAGAGTGTCCTAGTTAGAGTGCTGTCCTAGAAAGCGATCAAAAGAATTAACCTAGCTGGAAGCACAAGTCAGCACTGTAAGAAACTTCATCCCATCCCTTGAGCTGTTTTTTGCTTTTCCTTCTTTTAAGAATATTAAGAGGCTTTGCCTAAAAATGTTTTTGTAATCTTAACAGTTCTATAGAATTAGAAGGTAACCGATCATCTATTAATACTTAAATGCAATGAATAGCAAAATTATCGGGCAGTGGCATATGCTAGAATTAGTTCCATATTATCTTTAAGTTCCTTCAGTATTTACCTGTAGTTCAATTATATTTAACATTAAATGTTGACTTAGTGTTGTGATTTCCAGCTGTCAGAAATTAAGACTGGTTCAGAAGTGGTATTTCCTACACCTGAGGCTTTTTATTACATAGAAGTAATTGTTGGTATGTCTTAGTGAACACTCCTGATTTTTATTTTGGGTTAAAATTTGGTTATAATAAAAATTACTTTGATAATAACAATTTTGGGACACTTTTTTAAAAAGTAATTATTCTTCTGAAAGTTAAGGAACTTGCTGGAAATGAAGTCTGGAAGTTCTGTTTATGTTCTGTGACTTTGCTAGGCACCTATTTAGCTGTACTGTTTTATTTCATTATAAGTGGTTAGGAATTCGGATGTGTGTGTTCTAGACAAGTTAAAATTCTTTCCTTTCTTGTTGGTAGGTTCCCTCTTTCTTCACAGATGCTGAGAGGCGATCTGTATTAGATGCTGCACAAATAGTTGGCCTAAACTGCCTGAGACTTATGAATGACATGACAGCTGGTAAGGGAAAAGAACTATTTTTGTGTAGTAGTGAATATACTGTCAAAACTAGAGTTAAGACATATCAGGTATATAATTCATGTACTTGTAGAAACATAGCCTAGTAAAAAAATAAGGGTTAGATTTGAAATTAAAGAATTCCAACTTTTCAGATGCTTCTACCTAATGAGAAATTGACACTTTGTCAGATTTATGGTTCTGTTTTCATTAAATTCTATGTATAGATTTTAATCTTTCGAATTATGGGTGTTGAATTTAGTTTTTTATTTCCTTATGTGGTTTTTATAGTTAAGTTTTCCCAAAACCTTAAGATTTGGGGCTTTACAACTGCCTTGACTATAAGTATTGATTAAGTTAAAAAAAAAAAAACTTTTCCCTTCTACATTTCTTGAATATATGCAGTTAGTCATTGATCATTCATCTTCTATCAAATATTGATTTAAACTGTATTATTTGCCAGGCATTGTATTTACAGATACAGTGGTAAGCAAAGCAATTGACTGTTCTTCCTAGAGCCTTTACTGGTTTTTTAAGATTACAGGTGAACAAAAGGTCAGTTACAATGTAGTGTATCCAGACAAAGCAAGTAAGACTTTTTTCCCAGTGTATATCTAATATACACGTGTTTTATATCTAATACATATATGTCTTTCACTTCTAATACGTGTTTTAAACCTCCTAAAAGTATCAATAAAGATGTGTTCTTAGGTTATATGTATTTAGAAATACAGTGGTTTAGAAGTTCAGAAAAACCTAACAGTCTCTTTAAGGTAGATCAGCTTTTTGCATTGAGTCTAAAAAGAAATTAGTAGGGACTGCATTTGCTGCAGTTGTATATTAAATTCTTAATTTTTTTGGATAAGCAGTCTCAAAGGTTGTGGTTCAAATGTAAGTATTATGTGATGAGACTGCTGTTGTTTGTGGTTACATTTCATTGTATTTGCACCTTGTACATTTTCTCTGTCGTATCTCTTCATACATTGCAAAGTGAATAGAGCATTGTTCTAAAATCAGAAAGGGAACAAGGTATTGGTGCCATGAAAATTAGTTCAAAGTCAGGTATAAAAGGAATGTGTTCACCTTTAAGTGTTTGAGGTATAGTCAGGTTTCCTGCATGTGTAATTATTTTAGTAATGATGAAATTCCTAAGAAAATGTGAACCGAAGAATTGATTTTTTTTTTTTTTTGTAGTTGCTTTGAATTATGGGATCTATAAGCAGGATCTTCCAGGCCTGGATGAGAAACCTCGGATAGTAGTTTTTGTTGATATGGGACACTCAGCTTTTCAAGTGTCTGCCTGTGCCTTTAACAAGGGAAAATTGAAGGTAATGTCATAAATTAGAACCCAGTGACCAAAACATATTTAAATGTGTTGTATTTGTCATTACTTCAAACAACTGAGCTTCTTGACTTTGCTTCTTGGTAATGAAGAGTTTTGGGTAACGATATTAACAAAGAATTATTCCTAAAGTTGTTCTCTATAAGGATGATGTAATTATCTTAGTATACTTCTAAGTATTCTGGCTTAAGAAAGAGCAGCTTTTTTAAGATTATCCTATGTAATCATTAAAAGTAAATCAGAGATTTAGCATTTCATTTGGCTTTGGTTAGTAACATTTCTCTTGACTTGGATTTCATGTAATTTAAGTAGCAGTCTTGATCCTGTAGTCTTCAGTTGTTTGAGTAGCAGTATTTAAGATTCTAATTAAAAATACGATTGAAAATAACCAGATTATATGTTGTTTTAACTAAATTAGGTACTGGGAACAGCCTTCGATCCTTTTTTAGGAGGAAAAAACTTTGATGAAAAGTTAGTGGAACATTTTTGTGCAGAATTTAAAACTAAGTACAAGTTGGATGCAAAATCCAAAATTCGAGCACTCCTTCGTCTGTATCAAGAGTGTGAAAAATTGAAAAAGTTAATGAGTTCTAACAGCACAGACCTACCACTGAATATCGAGTGCTTTATGAATGACAAAGATGTTTCGGGAAAGATGAACAGGTGCGTCTTGAATTCTCTTGATTAAATAGAAGAAACTTCTGCTGAACTATAACTCAGGTGTCCATCTAGCTATGGTGTTGAGAGTCTTGGCCTACATTTCAAGATTGTGTGCTATTCGTTAGGACTATTCACATCATTAGAAACTAGGGTCACTTCTGCAGAGAGGTGATTTTTTATTTATTTTAAAGTAGGGGTAGCAGCAGAGGAAGAGAGAGAATCTTAGGCAGGTTCCACATCCTGCAGGGATCCCCACGTAGGGCTCAATCCACAATCCTGAGATCATGACCTGAGCCAAAATCAAGATTTGGATGCTTAACCAACTGAGCCACCCAAGGCACCCCATGCAAAGATGTTTTTTTTTAAAAAAAGGCACTTTGCCAGGTGCCCTTATGGTGGAGTCTTTTTGGTATTTATCATCTCTTAGTATTTTTAGGCCAGTAATTGAATAATGGTTACACAAAAAAAAACTTTAAGGAATAAAATGGCAGTCTTAATATAAAAGTGATTTTTTTCCAAGAATACCAGTAGAACTAATTTTCTCCCCATCTCTTTTCTGTACCTGTTTTGTATATTTATTTATTTTTTTAAAAAATTACAAATTACAGTACAGTTCAACTTGACCCATGTGGAATTGAGCTTGTCAAAGGAAAAAGAAATTCATTGGGTTAATACTGTTTTAAAAAATTGGTCAGGATATTGGCTTTAAGATAATGTTTCCAAAGATTAATAGCGTTCCTGTTCTTTACTAAGGGCACAATTTGAAGAACTCTGTGCCGACCTCCTGCAAAAGATAGAAGTTCCCCTTCACTCACTGATGGAACAGACTCAGCTCCGAGTTGAAGATGTGAGTGCTGTGGAGATAGTTGGAGGCACTACCCGAATTCCAGCTGTGAAAGAAAAAATTGCCCGATTCTTTGGAAAAGACATTAGCACAACACTCAATGCAGATGAAGCCGTGGCTAGAGGGTGTGCACTACAGGTACTGCTGTCTCAGCCCTTTTTTCTCTTGGTGTTCATGCCTCTAACCATTTTTGCTTTGTTTCACTGTGATGGGGTCATATAATAGGCAGAGCCCTGTGTGTAATTAGCTATCCCAAGGGAGTGCACTTCCAAACAACAGCCATAAGGCTGTGGGGAAACAGGGATCTTCAGATCTGGAACATCAGGAAATTTTTGATGGAAGGAAATTTGCAGCTGATGTTTCTTAAACTGTGGGTCAGGAACAGGCATGACTCTGAGGGGACCGAGGAAACACAAGAATCAAGCATGAATTAGCTGTGTGGTGGTAGCGATACTTCCCAGGCACAGAGAGGGCAGTTGGAACAGCGGTGTGGTGTAAGGAGCAAATGATCGGGGTGGGGGAGAATTTGCTGAGAGTGTTAGTTAACAAGTGGTCTTGGAAAATAGCTCTTCCTCCTCCATCAAGCTGATTGTAACTTACATATCAAGTAAGAAGGCCACTCAGAGGCTTAAGTTCATTTGGCAAAGCGAAAGCACCAAAACTAGAAGTTGCTGATAAGGAAATTAGTATTTATATTTAGGACAATATTATAGTCACCAAGTAGTTTTAACTAAAATTTCAAGATAACCATGCTTAAATTTTAATCTAGCTAGCACAGTTATTTTTAATACAAAACAGCAAAGGTTTTTAGAAGGACTATACCTAATTCTTTAAAAAGGAAGGATATGTACTCATTAGTGCTGGTAGTCCATTGTATCCACAAGATGCATCTGGGGTTTTTGTTTTTGTTTTTTCCTTGATAATGGAGTGTACCTCCTTAACTAAAGCTCTAATTCCCCGAAACATTGGAAGTTTATCGTTTCTTTAGAAGTGGAGCTTATTTTGGCCTTTCTTTTGAAGGATCCTATGCTAATCAGAGATTGACTTTCAGTTTACTTGTGTATTTGGTCAGTTTTATGTGACTTCTCTAAATCCACCTGTCAGTTGGGTGTTTTCCACCTCAAGTTTGAATTTACCATTGCTTCCTTGATAAAATTACCTGAAAATATGAACATTTTGGGTTTTACCCTTTTTCAAAAGTTTTTAGACATTTGAAAGGTGATATGGATAGAGTTGTTTGTAGAAACACACACAGACTCCAGAGTGGTACAGCTTGTAATTGAGATTGCTGTCAGGGCATTCCTGGCAAGGCCAGTGTTTTTTTTCCTAAGCTCCTATGAAACTTGTTATTGGTCAACAGTTGTCATCCTGAGATCCATTGTATTACTGGTCTATATTTAGTGACTGGCATAGTATTTAGATGTTCTGTTCTTTGTACTTAAGATGACATATACTGTAAGCAATTTTGAATTTGAATTTAAACTTACCATCCAATTTGAATTGAGCTTTATATTAAAAGATGAATGCAGCTATTCATGATTTTATGATAATCCTTTCTTTTTCTTTTAAAGTGTGCAATTCTTTCCCCGGCATTTAAAGTTAGAGAATTTTCCATCACAGATGCTGTTCCTTTTGCAATATCTCTGGTGTGGAACCATGATTCAGAAGATACTGAAGGGTATGTAGCAGAAGACAAGTTTATTCAGATAACTATTTGAACATAAAGGAGAAAAAATTAACAAATGACTTTTACAGTTGAGGGTCTGAGGAGTCCAATTGGAATCTTTGAACAACCAAACCTATCAAAATATTTCTCTCATTTTGGTGTTAATAAATGGTGAGATATAATTGGTGATTTCAGAGCATTTATTCCATTTTGTGTAGCATTGTAATCTTAAGCGCTTAGAATACTGAATGCCTTTTCCTTTCCTCTAGGGTCCACGAAGTATTTAGTCGAAACCATGCTGCTCCTTTCTCCAAAGTTCTCACTTTCTTGAGAAGGGGACCTTTTGAGCTAGAAGCTTTCTATTCTGATCCTCAAGGAGTTCCATATCCAGAAGCAAAAATAGGTAAGCGATTAATTTGAAAGACATAGTGTACCAATGTAAAAAATTTTCTTCTTGGTGATGTTCGGTGGAACATAATTCCATGTAAAGACATCGTCAGTTTAGAATAATGGTGATGAAGAAATCTCTTCCTTTTATTGATGAATGAATTGGCCTGTAGAGATGATATGACTTGCTTAGTGCTGCTGTCACATCCATGTGTTTGTGTCTAGAAACATGTCAGCCTTTTTTCTCCTGATACAGTCTCTGCTTATAGGATCACCACCTGTTTTTAATATTAACCTTTCTTCTAGATGGAATGTTACTTCCAGTTTAAAACTGGCTCAGAAACCATTGCAGCAACTTCTCAAATGGACCTTTCTATTGTAATCTCTCTTAAAAGTACATCTTTTTTGGTACATTTTTCCTTGAGAGGTTTGGCGCTGTCCATCTGTTTTGACTCTAAGTACCTGGAAATTTATGGGAGAGCTTCGGATCCCTTCCTGAGTGGCATGTGACTTTCCCAGGCTGAGGGTAAAAATTTGCCAGTATTGCAATATCTGTTCAGGACTCACTGTTACCCCACACCTTTTCACAACTAAGTTGTTTGTAGAGGTCTACCCTGACCAGTGTGTTTTCTTTCTTAGCACTTAACACCAAAAATGTTCGACACAGAGGAGAAGAGATTTTTTTGTTGTTTTTTTGGTTTGTTTGTTGTTGTTGTTTTTTTTTGGTTTGTTTTTAAACCATTTTTACAAATTTATTGCTAGGAAATTAGCTTGAGAAATTGTTGAATAGAGACTAAAAATTTAATAGGTTGGATTCTATGCATTAGTTCCCCATCGTGCAAAGGATAAAATCCAAGCCTTTTTAGTATGGCATCAAATCAGTGTTATTGCCAAAATTAAAAAGCTTGCACATGCTTAAAGAACAATCTTACACATCTCTCTCCTCTAATTCATCTCGGATACCCCATAGTGAATGCTGTTTCTTTAAATGAGTTACAGTAATTATTTCCTGAGCCCCAGTGATTTGGTAATTATTGAATGTCTATTCTAATATCTTTCACTGACCTGGTAATTAAATCTGTAACTTCTTGTGTTTGTGTAAACAGCACCTTAAATATAAAGGTGTCAAATCCCATATAGTGCTTTGCACATACTAGGTTCAAAATACTGAATTTTGGTTTAGTGGCCTCTGGAATAACAAGGCTATTAGTGGATATGATAGCTAACATATACCACTTGGTTCTGTGGTTTTATGTGCTCACTGTAAACACTTATCACCTCAATCCACAGAAGCATAGGTAGGTTAAATAATTTGCAGTGGGTTACACGGCCAGGATTCAAGCCCAGAGACTGGGTCAGAGTCTATACTCTTACCTCCTACTCAGAAATGCACTACAACTACTATATTTTGCATTATAATTTCAGGCTTTGACATCAGGTTTTATCAAACTCTCTCCTACTTAACACATAAAAAAATGTTTTGATTATTCCCTCAGAAAAACAGTTTTCCCTAAAGACTCTGTAGGATTAAAATGCTCAGTGTCATTTAAGATCTCTGCCTTAAACTTGCTAACAGATTTTCATGTCTAGTTTGTGCTTATGTTTATTGAAATAGGATTGGAAGAGGTAGGGACTTCTTGTCATCTATCTTACAGAATCTGTATTAAATAAAAACAATCACAGGAGTGCCATGCCTTTGACGGTTTTATAGAATATTAAGACCTATTCCAAGTATTGGAGTAATACCATACACCTAAGTTTATTTTATGTTAGTAGGATAGGTCTTATTTCAGTTGGTAGAGAAAATGGGAAGATTTGGGAATAGCAGTACTTTGAAGCTTTGTCATCTTTACAGACATTTAGATTCACTTCAACAATTGTCCATTTCTTTTTGTTTTAGGCCGTTTCATAGTTCAGAATGTTTCTGCCCAGAAAGACGGAGAAAAATCGAGAGTGAAAGTCAAAGTGCGAGTCAATACGCATGGCATTTTCACCATCTCTACAGCATCCATGGTGGAGAAGATCCCAACTGAGGAGAATGAAGGGTCTTCTGTTGAAGCAGACATGGAGTGTCCCAATCAGAGACCAGCAGAAAACTCAGACACTGATGTAAGTTTGTGGATAAGCCTTTGAGTTGGGATATATAGTTGAGTTAACTCTATAGAAAAAGTAGGGAAGGGTTCAAATACATTTTTCTTAATTTTATTTAGAATTTTGGGGAATGATGATGCTAGCATTGCTAGGTGATATATATGGCCCATAATTTGGTGAATTTATGGTTAAATTCTATATAGCTAATTTGAATTGGCACATTACAAAATAAGAGTGTAATTATTACAAAATAATGAATTGTTTAAGGCATTGAACACATATTGAGAAGGCAGTTTTGACTGATGATTAAGAAAAAAAGAAAAAGACTTAAAAAAATTTTGGAATATATACCAAATATGTACCAAATATTAAAGCTGATTTTTAAAAAAATTATTGCAGAATTGGCTTTGGTATTTCAGGACTTGTTTGCTTTTATTTACATGATTTGTTATATTGTGGGAGGGAAGGAAGAGAAATACCTGCATGGAATATAGAAAGAAAGTTGTTACTGTTCATGTTCTTCCAATTAGCATGAGTGCAGAAAAATTTTAAGAAACTTCAAAATGGATTAGCTGTTAGAGTTTACTTCTGGATAATGATCAGAAACAGCTTAAATGGAGAGGCAAGTGAACAGTGTTTTAGTTAAGATGTGAGAAAGTGTGGTATCCTGTGGTCAGACAGCTCTTATCGATATTATTCCTAGAACATTTAAGGAACATTAGTATCTGAGCCTTAGTTTTGTTCTCACTTTTAAAAATTGCAAAATGATGCGTTAAATGATCAGTGCTGTATACTTTTCCATTTGGCTATGGACACCATTATTCTAATGCCTGTTGTATCAATCTCTTTGTACCTTTTGGATATTTACATCACGAGTGCCTTGTTTCTGAATATTTCAGCGTCTGCCTTAGACTCTTGAAGCTCTGAAAGAAAAATTTGAGAGCCTTCAGGGTGGACAGAAAGTAGTTAAATGAGAATGTTTCAGGCTTCTCCCAAAGATGGGAAAGGACTAGAGCAAGCACTGATTCATTGGGGATTGAGGTCTACTAACATGTAGCATATATCTTTATCCTGAGATCTTCTGAAGTGGAAATAGCTGAATCACAAAAAGAAGGTGGGGACAGGAGGAGCCTTGGGTATCTGTAAACTTAAATGAGGAATCCCTGAACGACTGATCGACTGATCGTTGGCTTTTTTATGCAACTGTTCAGTTCATTGAAATGGCGATACGTTGCTGATGGCTGCTGGTGAATTTAAGTTTTGGAATCTTGTTTCTGGGAGAGAGGCCTGGAGTAAACCTATTTCTTGTGCTTTTGCGAGTTAATAGCTCTACAAAGCTAGATCAAAGCTTCCTAAAGGAGAGTTCTTGGTTGTCATCACATCAATCAAAATGCCTACTGCTTGGTTATTTAACAATATTAACTGCTCTCATTCAAAGAATTTCTTACAGGTTTAAAAGTTGTAAGGAGTTTTCAAGTATTTTGTATTTATTTTGCTTTTATCCAGTATCTTTTCTCCCCCACCTATTAAGATTTCAGAAATTGAGTGTACTGTCTTTGGTGCCCTGTAACCTTTTAAATTTATATAAGTACACCTGCTTTCTACATCCTTTGTGCCTGGGCTTTCATTTCAGAAAAATATCCAGCAAGACAACAGTGAAGCTGGAACACAGCCCCAGGTACAAACTGATGGTCAACAAACCTCACAGTCTCCCCCTTCACCTGAACTTACCTCTGAAGAAAACAAAACCCCAGATGCTGACAAAGTGAGTGACTCTTCTAGTTCATTCCTTTAGACAATGTTGCAACATGTGATCATTAATGATATCATTAAATCTGCAGTTTCAAGAGCAAGCACCAACTTACCTTATTCTGTATAGGGTTTTGGTTTTTTATGTGTTTTTCAATTAAAACGAGTTAGAGGTACTCAAGCCCAACTAAGGGAATTGAATATCCTGTTTTAGACACGAAAGCTTCTCTTGATTAACTGCCACTCTAAGCAACAAGAGACGAATGCATGACAAGTCTTACCTTCTCTAATGTCAGAAGTATCTGCTAATGTGAAGAGTTTTCACTTGAATTAGTCTGAATGATAAATACATGGGCTATAGGAGTCTAGTAAACTTTTTTCTCCTCTCAAATCATCTGTCAAAACTAAATTAATTATGATAGTCTGCTAATAACCAGATTGTACTTCAAAGTCATTTTTCTTTGCCATGCTTCCACAGTATGTATTGGAAGCTAAATTAAATATTTGTGCTTGTCCCTTGAAACATGACAGCTTCTAATCAAACCTTTTAAAATTCATGATCGTGTAGATACTGGGAAGTTGACATTGTTTCTCCAGATCATTCTGTGCTTTGCAGAACTTCACTCTTTGTAAATTATTAACCTTTCGTTAGTGGTTTGGTTTTCTCACCTTTAGATGAATCACAGAATTGTTTTACACTTGGTAAACATTTCCAGTTTTTAATCTCATATCCTGATTGGTCCTGTGGGAATCCTAATATGAGCTTTAGTTCCTGACTCTGAAAGCTGCTTTTTTTCTCCTCGTAAAGAGTTCTGTGATGATGATGGCGGAGCAGCATTGCTTTCTTTGCCGCAACAGCTCCTTAATGTCCCGTCCCTCCCCTCACTTAGTGTTGAGTAGTAACTGACTTGTGCTGATGGTCTCAGTGCCTGTCTGGAACATGACATTGAGTACCATTTCATGTTCATAGTTGTGGATGGGAACGCCAGCGTCAGGCCCTTTGGAACGTTCTCACACACCCCTTTGGAGGGTTCTTCATCCATTCCTTGTTGAGTGCCATTTTGTGATCTACTGGTTTAGTCAGTAGTTGGTTTAATGTTGTACTGTCAGAGTCTTACGCTGACTTTGACTGCTACACGTGTACTGTCATCCATTTGTTTCCCAAATATCTGTTGTACTCCTGTGTTTTATGAGGTATGGGTGTCCTCTAGTTCATTTTCCTTGTGGTGTGTGCCCCTTGAGCATGCACAGTATATTGGGGGGTTCTCATGTGTGCTAGAGACTGGGGACTGCAGGCTGATTGACTAGATCCTTGCTGGTGAGACAGCTGGCTACACTTCTGAGACATGTGACTTTTAGGAGTACTGAACCAGCAGTCTGGGAAACATGAGTTTTAGTCCCATCTCTGTCTTCGTCATTTTAGGCAAGCCACTGAACCTTTTTGAAGTCCCAATTTCGTTTGTGAAGTGCCTAGAGTTCTAAACTTTTTAACTTCTCAGAATTATCCTGTGGCGGTGCTCATTGTACTGATAGGCTAGTCCTTCCTATCTGACTGTCCCAGCCAGTCAGGGTGTGTGTTTTATTCCGTTTGTTTTTTTCTAATCTGTTCCACAGCTGAGTTTCCTAAATTGTGTTCTTTGTTATCTCAGCTAGTAGGAATGTGTAGAAAGGGGAATACATAGAAAAGTCTTAGAAAATTAAAGGCCATAGGAGATACTTACTTCTTTAGCCCTGTATTTACGTATTTTGAAAAACCTGCAGCAAACTGTTAGCATTTGCTGCATCATTTCATTTTCTATTTTAAGGTTCTTTTGTGTCTTTTTTTTACCTTACATTTGCTTAAGAAAAGGAGTATGACTCCAAGGCAGATAGTAGGAATAAAGATATTTATATATGTATACATACATTTACGTATGTATGTGTTTAGAATACCCAAATTCATTAGGAAACTTTAAAAGGCACTCATCGGTGTAGTGCTGATTGTAATTGAACCAGGTATGATACTGGGATGGAGGGACTCGCATATAAAAGAGGAATAGAAGTGATCCTAATGTGTTTACCTTTGGTCACAGTCTGTTTTAGTCACTGTTAGATTCTAGGCTGTATTTAAAGATGTGGTAATTTAATAATAGTTTAGACTTTTTTTTTTGGAGTCCTAGGCATTGCTTACAGGCTTAAAAATTAAAGACCTATGAAGAAAAGTTTTAGCCAGAAAGATACAAATTTAAGTTCAATATGCAAAGAGAAAAATATACTGGTGAATTCTTGAGAGAAAGAATGATATGTTTAAGTTATAGCTGCAGCCTGGTTTAAAATGGGTGGGTGGGAATTAGATGATGTGCGCTCCTCCAGTTTAGGATTTTAGGGAGTTTATTTTTAGTAAGTATGATAGGGAGATTTTTTTGTTGTTCGGAAGATTTAGGAATTTTTCCTTTTTTTTTTTTTTTTTTTTTTTTTTTAACCCCTTCCTAAGGCAAATGAAAAGAAAGTTGACCAGCCTCCAGAAGCCAAAAAGCCCAAAATAAAGGTGGTGAATGTTGAGCTGCCTATTGAAGCCAACTTGGTGTGGCAATTAGGGAAAGACCTTCTTAACATGTATATTGAGACAGAGGTAAGTACTTCAGGTAATTATTTTCCATTCTGGAATTATTTAGTTGGTTGGCCCAGTTACCCATATTCCTAATAGAGGAATAGCTGTGCTTCTTTCCCATACCCCACGTTGTATACAGTTTTTTTTTTTTTTTTTTTTTTTTTTTTAAAGATTTTATTTATTTATTTGACAGACAGAGATCACAAGTAGGCAGAGAGGCAGGCAGAGAGAGAGGAGGAAGCAGACTCCCCGCTGAGCAGAGAGCCCGATGCGGGGCTCGATCCCAGGACCCTGGGATCACGACCCGAGCCGAAGGCAGAGGCCTCAACCCACTGAGCCACCCAGGCGCCCCCGTTGTATACAGTTTTAAGAATAGGAGGAATCCAAAACTAATGGTTCTCAGTTTAATTTTTTTAAAGAAGTTGTGTTTGTATTTTTGCCTCCTTATGAAAAAGATCTATGCCTTAGATCATTCTGCTTAGTATATAATTTATTGCTTGCGGTCTTGGCAGAAATTGGATGCCACTGTGTTCTAGGACAGGGTGCAATACAGTTGGTACCTCAGGCCACACTAAATATTTTTTTTTTCCATACTAAATAATTCTGTTAAAATACATTGTGCTTCTTTGTAGTCTAGAATATGTGAAATAATTGAGATATA
Source organism: Martes martes (assembly GCF_963455335.1). Taxonomy (NCBI): domain Eukaryota; kingdom Metazoa; phylum Chordata; class Mammalia; order Carnivora; family Mustelidae; genus Martes; species Martes martes. Next base: position 71,565,173 of record NC_137890.1, read on the forward strand.
GTTTTGTTTTATTGAGATGGCAACATTGTGTTTTGAAATTTAATAATTATACCTCATTAATATTTCATTAATAAGTGGGTACATAAATTTACAATCCTTAATTTCAAACACAGTTGCAGCATCCTGTGACCATTATATATTGGCCAATATTAATCCCAATAGGAGACAACCATATAACTACCTAAAAGGAAAGAAAATTGTAGTGAATTGAATTTTTTTTTTCTTCTTGGTATTAAGCCTGAGCTGCAAAAGCTATGTAATTTATCATGTAATTTAAAAAAAAGTCACAACCCACTGTGTGTATTTTAGTAAATGAAGAACTTCGTAAGATTTGTTATAAACTTACGAGGTATCAATTAGAACTGTAAACACTTTTTTTTTGGGTATAATTGTTAATTTTAACAAGCAGAGTCTAGTTAACATTTAGTTAAAGATAGCAGAAGACTAAGGCTGGAATTAATCTTCCCTGTTTTCTGGCAGGGTAAGATGATCATGCAGGATAAACTGGAGAAGGAAAGAAATGATGCTAAAAATGCTGTGGAGGAGTATGTGTACGAGTTCAGGGACAAGCTGTGTGGACCATATGAAAAATTTATATGTGAACAGGTATGTGTAGCGCTCTGTGTTATTCAGATAATAAAAGTGTTTCGTGTAAAATTTGACATTTAAATCTCTACTAGATTATGTAATGAGCTTTTTGAAAACAGAAAACTTGAAATGGAAATTGTATAAACAGTCCGGAAATTGTATAAACAGTCCTGGAAAGAGGCTCATTAGTAATATGTAGTTTTATTCTAACTCGTCCCAATGACTTTTTGGTTTTCCAAAAGAAAGAACCTATCAAACATTTATTTAGAGTCCATGACATTAAAGGGTTGGGGGATAGAAGGGTGAATAGGAGAAAATCCTTGGTTTTAAAGACCTCCATCCTTATATTTTTGTTTTTGTTTTTTTTGTTGTTGTTATTGTGACTCTGGTTCCTTTGGTTACTCATGATCATTGTTTTATCCCATAAGACTTGTTCATCTAGTCATTCCAAAATTTATCCGGCAGACTATTCCCTTTAGCCCTTTTCTAAGCTCCCAAAGTCAGTATGGCTCTGAGTAAATCCCAGAAGCACAACTGTGAAAATGAGGCTTAGAAAACAATTGGCTAGATACAAATCTGGGATGGTTTTGGGATTAATTCTGAAGTTAAAAGAATTTCAATTTAGGGGTCTATTTTAGTTCTAAGTTCCTTGGGCTACCTTGTAATAAGCATTAGTTTTTGGCTCTGCCCTGACATTTCCTGGATTTCGTGTGATTGGGATTCTGAAGGAGAGATGATCTAAGGTGGGTAGACCTCCCAAGACTAGAGTAGAAATACATTGTGGGAATTGGTTCAGAATGATTTTTTTTTTCAGGTTCAGTGATTGAATTGTCAACTTGTCTATTTCCCTTTAATAATTGTGGGAGTGAATAGAAAGTTATTTCATCAAGACCTAATTGCTTTGAAGAGCAGGAAGATAATTGCTCTTCCATAACCCCATTTCAGTGTATAGATTGTCCAAAAGTAGACTCTGAGGTACAGTATTGTTAAGTCCGTAAGCGGTTTACCAGACTTAACAATGTCTCTGTGTAAAAGAGAAGCCAAGAAATTACTGTTAATCTCTCATGTAAAATCTACTAGTAGTGTTCATTGTTCCTTGATACTTTTCAGTAAAGGGAGTCCAGCTAATCAGAGTGTTTTTCTTAGAAATAGGATTGGTGACTTAGTGTTTAGCACTTCTGAGGATGACTCTGTCTTGTTATGAAAACTTTTAAAGTAAAATTGCCTGGTACGGATTCTCATGTTTCATATACAGGATCACCAGAATTTTTTGAGATTGCTCACAGAGACTGAAAACTGGCTCTATGAAGAAGGAGAGGACCAAGCTAAACAAGCATATGTTGACAAGTTGGAAGAATTAATGGTAGGTCCTTCTCTCCCCCTCGGACGTGGTACCTGTGTTTTAGACTACAAACTTTCAAAATGCAGTTAGACAAGTGTTAATTTATTACATCTTGTTTTAGAAAATTGGCACTCCAGTTAAAGTTCGGTTTCAAGAAGCTGAGGAGCGACCAAAAATGTTTGAAGAACTGGGACAGAGGCTGCAACACTATGCCAAGGTAGCCGCAGACTTCAGAAATAACGTAAGTCTTTTTGTGCGTTGCAAGGAAGTTACCCTAGTTTTTAGCAAACTGATACTAAGTTGAGGAACCTTCACTGTGAACACATGAGAAATTTGTTTTTGGTATTTGAGACCAGAGATAGATTTGAACTTCATAGAAAATTGGGTCAGGTTAGAGGTTACTGTTAAATACTCTTTTTTTTAAAAGATTTTATTTATTTATTTGAGTGAGAGCATGAGCCCCATGGTAGGGCAGAGGGAGAGGGAGAGGGAGAGGCAGGCTCCCCACTGAGTAGGGAGCCTGATGTGGGGCTTGATCCCAGGACCCTGGGATCATGAGCTGAGCCAACGGCAGCCACTTCACCAGCTGAGCCACCCAGGCGCCCCACTGTTAAATACTTAAGTCTACAAAATGACCATGCCTCTTTTTCCATTCAGGATGAGAAATACAATCATATTGATGAGTCTGAGATGAAAAAGGTTGAGAAGTCTGTTAATGAAGTGATGGAGTGGATGAATAATATCATGAATGCTCAGGCTAAAAAGAGTCTTGATCAGGATCCAGTTGTGTGTGCTCAGGAAATTAAAGCAAAAATAAAGGTAAGTAGTATTGTCTAATGTTTGCTGCTGTGTTTCCTTAGGGACTCAAGCTGCAATCCTGTGAACCTTAAATATAACTCTTTCTTTGACCATTCTTTAACCTCATTCTGATTGAGACCAGATTTCTTAGTTCATTATTGATACTACAAAATATAGAAGATCGTATTTATTTCTCTTAAATTTCCATTTTTTCATTATTCATTCAGTTCAACAAATATATTTGTTGAGCCCCTGCCACATGGCAGCCATTGTTCTCAGGTAAAGCTTTGAGTATATTAAGTCAGTCCCTGCCACTGTGGCAGTTACCTGCTGGTTCGAGGAAGGCTTGACAGCAAACGAGGAGAGGAAGTGTATCAGATGAGTCCAGTTGCTGAGGGCAAAAATTAAGTAGTCAAAAGGGTTAGGAGATACTGGGCACTGGAGAAGGACCCAGGTATTTTATCAAGAAAGACCTTGCTGAGTGTGTGAGGCTTTGAAGAAAGTTGAGAAGAAAACTAAGGGATGCTTTCCCTCTGGAAGAATGTTGAAAAACAAAGTTAAAGAATCGTGAGCTTTTTTTTTTTTTTTTTTTTTTTAAAGATTTTATTTATTTTGGAGAGAAAGCATGTGAGCGGGGGGAGGGGCAGAAGGACTGGGGGGAGAGGACATCCCAAGCAGACTCCAAGGTGCGGAGTCTGATGAGGGGCTCAGTCCCAGGACCCTGAGATCATGACCTGAGGCAAAGAAGTCAAGAGCTGGAAGCCCAACCAACTGAGTCACCCAGGTGCCCCAAGAATTGTGAGCCTTTGAAGTCAGGGGGCTATAATCTTGAATCCCAGTTCTTTGCTTACTAGGTTTCCTGATCTTGAGGTTAAGTTAACCATCCTCTCTGAACCATCTTTCATAGGTGGGGATCATAATTTCTACCTTCTAATATTATTGTGAAGATTAAATGAGGTAATAAAATCTGAGGACTTTGCCAGGTTCCTGACTCATCATGGAAGAATATTCACTGCTGTTTTCACCAGACTTCAGTCATAGTTTTGTGCAAGTGTAATGAGGAAATTGAATTCCTTGAGATAGAAAAATAAATAGCTCAGGTGGTGTCTTAGGGAAGTAATTGAAAATGACTGGATGGATCAGAGTTAACCTGATTACTAATTTTATTTTCCTTGCTTAGGAGTTGAATAACACTTGTGAACCTGTCGTAACACAACCCAAGCCAAAAATTGAATCACCCAAGCTGGAAAGAACTCCAAATGGCCCAAATACTGATAAAAAGGAAGAAGATTTAGAAGGCAAAGAAAATTTTGGTGCTGAGCCTCCACATCAGAATGGAGAATGTTACCCTAATGAGAAGAGTTCCATTAATATGGACTTGGACTAGATAACGTTACGTTGGCTTAGTCCTTCAATGAATAAAATATTTTTGCCATAGTATGTGATTCTGCATAACATACTGAGACTATTTATATTTTCTTTTTTAAGGATGTTTAGAAATTTTGTGTATTATATGGAAAGAGAAAAAAAAGCTTAAGTCTGTAGTCTTTATGATCCTAAAAGGGAAAATTGCCTTGGTAACTTTCAGATTCCTGTGGAATTGTGAATTCATACTAAGCTTCTGTGCAGTATTACCATTTGCATCACTGAGGATGAAATTGACTTTTGTCTTTTGGAGAAAATAAAACAAACTGTACTGCTTGTTCAAGAGGGCTGTGATTAAAAATCTTGAAGCATTGTTCCTGCCAAGGTAGTTTTCTTGCATTTTGCTCTCCATTTCAGCATGTGTGTGGGTGTGGATGTTTATAAACAAGACTAAGTCTGATTTCATAAGGGCTTTCTAATATTAATTCTGTCCAATAGAATATGACTTTTTGCTTTGATATTAAAAATCAACAAGTAAAGCAAAAGCTAGTGAAATGTGTTAGCAGCATGCAGAACAAAAACTTTCAACTTTATCTCTTGTTATACAGTACATTGTCATGTGAAGGTGTACATTGGAAGAAATGTTGATTCTGTTTGTAACTGATATTGTGAAGCCTTTTATGAGCTTTAAAATAAAGTTCATCTTATGGTGTCATTTCTAAACGGTTTTGTCATTAACTAAAAAATGCAGCTGGGAGGGGGAAGGTACATAAATTGTAACAAAAATGAAGTTACTTTCTATGAAAATCCAAGTTTCCTTTTTTACTGCTCCTTACATATGCTTTTTCCTGATAGAAAAATGGCATATATTTGTTACATTAAACTTAATATTTTTTTAAAAAGTTGAATGTAACTCTAACACTGGAGAAAAAAGCATTATTAACTTGTTGCATATCCTTCAAGCCTTGTCCTAATGATGGAACTTTGTTGGGACAGGTATGCATGTTACACTGTTGGTGGTCTGTTTTTTAAAACTGTGTAACCAAGGGAAGAAGTACAGAGTCAGGTGTTGTAACTGCACTGCTCTCCTGAATTCCAACATAAAGACATGCAAAAAACATATTTTAACCAGTCCCAGTGTTGGTGGAAAGAGGTTTCTCTGGGTTTTGCTATCTAATGTTGTAGTGAATCCTGTCTATCTGCTTATTTCTTAAGGACAAGAAGTGTTGGGGGCATGCTGGGGAAGACCTGCAGGGTAACGATACATAGCAAATAACCACACTACCCTCTAAGGGGCCACAGTTTCATGGTCCTTCAATGAGGGCCAGCTTTTCCTCACCAAGTAGTGGAATCCGTGTTTATGTGTCACAAGTCTATTATAATTGCTACTGTTTGGCTACTGTGTACCAGGTATTTCAGAGGCTTGTCCTCAAAACCTGAGCACCCAGTCACTGAAGTTTTAAAGTCCACACTCCAAATAGCAATTAAGCACTAAAAACTTGTCTTTGTGTGTGTGTGTGTGTGTGTGTGTGTGTGTGTGTGTGGTGTGTACTTCAGCATTGTAAGTTTGCCTGTTCCTCTTTCCTAAATACTCTTAATTGTGGTGTTTGAGTGTTGATTTTTTTAATAAAATGTTCTTATTAAGGATCTTAACCATTTGCCAACATTCAAATATTTTCCCAGTTTGTAATTACTTTTCATTTTTTTAAACTGTTAAGAGTCTATCTCTTGTGGTTTTTCTTATGTTCTCTTAATGCATGTGAATATATACTCATCTAGGATATGGTCCCCCATTGAGAAGTAAAGATACGTTAGTGTTCTGTGTACAAATGGAATCTCATAAAAAATGAATGGTTTTTAAAAATAGGAATGGGAAAACTTTTATTCTTCCACCCCAAAATAGTACCTAGTGATAATGGTAGAGGAACTATCAGTCTGCTCTAAGTCCATTTTATAGTTAAAGGTTGGAAATTTTCTGTAGTATCACTTTTCTGCAAAGATGAAATATTTTTTAAAAATGGCTCAACTGGCTATAGTTTGCAGGTCTCAAGGTTGCATTTTTGGATGTGGGGAAAAACATAAAACATTGTCAACACTGACTACTTCATGATACCATATCTAATCATAGGTGCACACAGTTGATATATATATCTAGTAATCACCTAGAATCCTCAGGACAGGGACTAGTTTGGCTTCTCTATTTAACAAAGTGTTGATTTTTATATTTAATTTTATGACCATTAATGTCTACTCACTGGAGAATATAAGCAGTAACCTCTGACACTGGCTGTAGCAACTTAAAAGATGGGTCTTCTGAGGCAAGAAAAACAAAAGCAGAAATAAACTCTTGGGACTTCATCAAGATAAAAAGCTGCACAGCGAAGGAAAAAAACTAACAGGCACCCTGGGGAATGGAAGATGGTATTTGCAAATGACATCTGATGAGGGGTTAGTATACAAAATATGTAAATAACTTAAAAGAATGAATACTCCAAAAACAATCTGGTTAAAAAATGGGCAGAAGACATGAACAGTTATTTTCCCAAAGAAGACTTACAGATGGCCAACAGACACATGAAAAGATGCTCAACATCACTCATCATGAGGGAAATATAAATCAAAACTCACACCTGTCAGAATAGCTAAAATTAGCAATACAAAAAACAACAGGTGTTTGTAAAGATGTGGAGAAAGGGGAACCCTCTTGCACTGTTGGTGGGAATGCAAACTAGTGTAGCCACTCCGGAAAATAGTATGGAGTTCCCTCAAAAAAGTTAAAAGAACTACCCTACAAACCAGCAATCACACTCTTAGGTATTTGCCCAAAAAATTCAAAAGTACTGATTGGAAGAGATACATGCACTCGATGTTAACAGCAGCAGCATCAACAATAGCCAAACTATGTATGGAAAAACCCCGAATATTCATTGATAAGTGGGTAAAGAAGATGTGGTATATATAATGGAATATTACTCAACCATCAAAAAATGAAATCTTGCTGTTACCAACAATGTGTATGGAGCTAGAGGGTATTGTCCTAAATGAAATATGTCAGAGAAAAGACAAATACCATATGATTTCATTTGTAGGTGGAATTTAAGAAAACAGATGAACACAAGAAAAACAGACACAAATCAGGAAATAGTTAACTGTAGGAAACAAACTGAGGGTTGCTGGAGGGGAGGTGGGTAGGGGACCAACTAGATGGGGGATGGGCATTAAGGAGGGCACTTGCTCTGATGAGCACTGGGTGTTGTATGTAAGTGATGAATCACTAAATTCTCCTGGAACCAATATTACACTGTATGTTAACCAACTGGAATTTAAATAAAAACTTGAAAAAAGAAAAATAAAAATATCTACTGACTTTAGCAATCAATAATGGACCTCTGGAGTCTAGCTCTTCATGAACATTGGTTAAGTCTGAGCAATGATTAACTTCCATAGGTAAAATCCCCAATATTTACTTGATTTTTGTTGTCTTTGATTTCTCATCAAAAAGTGCAATATAGCTCTTTTAAAAATAGCTATCAAGAGTTACTTTTAGAAAGATCAAAAAATCAACTTTAGCTTTTGCCAGTGACTCTAGCCTTTATCAGCAGTGTTCAATATTTCTGACATTACCACTTGTCAACTTCTACCTGGGCTGTTGTCTTGCCTGTAGTATTTGCTGTGTGGAAATATCTCACTATCTATATGTAATCAGCACAAAGCAACCACGTCATACTTCCCTGGAGAGATTGAGTCCTGATTCAATGATATTTGGAGAGAGAGATTCACTTTCCCAAAGAACTGAGGATCTTGGACATGGGGAAGCTCTTGTAGAGGCTAGGGTGATGGGGACATGTCCCCTTTGCCATTGTGGCTAGCTCTGGCAAATGTGCAATGGTTTTCTCTCAGGGGTCTAGCCTTGGCTACTTCCTAAAAGACATGTCAAAATTAGTTATTCTTGAGTCTGTGTTTGCATGTGTTTTGTAAATAATATGAGCATGTGTGACATATTTGAAAGCTTTAGAATAATTAGCTGTTCCAGTCTCCAGTGGTTTTATTTTCTCAGATTTGTCACATGGTGTGGGTCCCTTAACAATTCTTATTCTACTTAAGGACAGGTGGCACTATGATAGAGTGGAAAGAGCACCTTTTGGGGTAAAAAAGGATTTGGTTTCCCATCCAAGGGTGCAATCTGTGCCTCCCTCAGCCCCTTCCCCAAGTACACTATGGTTTTTAGACAGATCACCCGACTTTCCTGAATCTCCCATTTCCTCATCCAAAGCGACATCACATACCCTCGGCAGAGTCTCTGAGGTTGTGCATCCTCAGTGGTAGGGTTTCTCAACCTCAGCCTCACTGACACTTGGGGCAGGATAATACTGTGTCATGGGGGTCTGACCTGTGCCTTGTATAATGTTCAACAGCATCCCTCAGCCACTAGATGCCACTAGATGCCCCTTTGTGACAACCAAAACTGACCCCTGCCCCCTTGAGATCCACTCTAGCAAAATTGACAACTTCAAAATCATACATAAAGAGAAGGTCAGAAATTGACACTTAGCTGCCTCGGAGTGTCCCAAAACTCTGCGAGGTGCTCCTACTCCGGCTTCACCGTCCTCCGAGGGGGTGTGTATCGCCCAGTTTACAGGTGAAGAAATGGGGGCAGGAAGACAGTCCGACCAGGTTGCAATGTTAATCAGAGCTTAGATCTGACTGACTCTAAAGCCTGTGTTCTATGGCAGTAGAGCGAATAATGTTAGCATTTACTCAGGTATAAAAGTTGGTCAGCACTGTCAAAATACACTTTTATCATCATTGCAAATGCTTCATGAGAGGACTCAGAATCCTGTTTTTTGAAACTGTCTGTTGAATTCAACCATATTACAATTTGCTGTTTTTTTTACCAGGCTGTACATCACTTTGTAAACTCATGCTTATGTGAAACACCAAAGCTTTTCTTTACCAAATACAGACTCTTAATCCAGTATTTTCTATTCTTTCTTTTTTTTTTTTAAGATTTTTATTTATTTATCTGACACAAAGAGAGAGAGCACAAGTAGGCAGAGCAGCAGGCAGAGGGAGAGGGAGAAGCAGGCTCTCTGATGAGCGGGGAGCCCGATGCAGGGCTCCATCCCAGGACTCTGGGATTATGACCTGAGCCAAAGGCATCTGCTTAACCAACTGAGCCACAGGCACCCCAATCCAGTATTTTCAACCCTGGTCAAGAGAGAGAAAGGGAGGGTGCCTGGGTGGCTCAGCAGTTAAGTGTCTGCCTTCGGCTCAGGTCATGATCCCAGGGTCCTGGGATTGAGCCCCACATCGGGCTCTCAGCTCAGCGGGAAGCCTGCTTCTCCCTCTGCCCCTCCTCCCACTCCTTCTCTCAATCTCTCTCTCAAATAAATAAATAAAAATCTTTTAAAAAAAGAGAGAGAGAGAAAGGGAGAGGGGGCCAGGGATTAAGCAAAATATCAACGTATCAAAAAGAGTCAAGATGAGTATTGGTTCTGTTAGACAATTGCAGTTGTTTTTCACGCTTTTGTTAGGCTATTGCAATTATTCATTAAAAAACATAACAAAACAAAAAACAAAAGCCAAGCTTGCCCTTCCATTAAACTCCAGCCTGGAAACTGTGATTTCAACACTGGCCCAACTTATATTGTCTCAGAGGCTTAAAAAACAAACATAAAACCACTCACCCTCAGAAGTTCTGATTTAATTGGTCTGAGATGGGACCTGGGCATCAAGATTTTTAAGCCTTCCCAGATGAGTCTAAGGTGCAGGCTCAAGAGCCACCGAGCTATTGTTGACTGGATATGTGGCATCTTTCCACCCTAAGAGTTTGTAAGTTTCATTTTCCGAGCATTGATACTCTGTTCTGTAAACTGATGAGATGCTCATCCATCTCCCCTTTTCTGCATGCAGCCTTTTCTCATGGGCTATGGATGTTCAGTTCTCACTTATAGCTCCCCAACTTCCTTACACCTGTCCTGTCGCTTCGCATGAGAGGAATTTGGGGATGGATGTGAGATGGTGGCTGCGCCTTTCCATAGGTCTGTGTATGTCATTTTCATGGCTTCTGTTTTCATCACTTAAGGCTTGAGTCATACTGGGAATGAGCCCCTGTGCAGCCAAACGAATGAATGGTCATGGTAATTTGCGCCAGTGCCTCTTGGGGGGTCCTTCCTTGCATCACCACCACCCCTCACCCCTCATCATCTGCCTGTTCTACTCCTACTCCATCCAGCCCAGAGATTTCCTACAAATGTGCTCCTTTAACATGCTTTTGTCTTTTATTACTAAAAATCAAATAAGCCAAGTAGAGGGAATCAGGAAACAACCCCCTATGTACCCAGTCCTGGCTGTGGCTTAGCTGGGAATTGTGCTGGATAATAAATTAAGTGCTTGCATAGCTTTTAAGTCAAACATACTGGAGGTTCCATTCTGGCTCCGATTTTTACAAACAGCATGGCTTTGGCATTGACCTGCCCTAACCAATTTCCTCTGTAAGCTCAGCTTCTCCCTCCACAAAGTGGTTGTGAGGATTGAAGGAATTTATATGCAGGAAGTGCTTGGCCACTGGGGGACAGAGCCAGCACCCGGCACCCAGAAGGCTTGCCACATGGAAAGGAGGGAGTCGTTTCCTCTTTTCGCTAGTTTTCTTCTCCAATATCAGCATATACTGTTTACTCCTCAGCTGCTATCACTGCACACACACAAACACATCAATATTTTAAAATTTCCTCTCTTTCATGTCTTTTGTAAAAAACATGGCTTTTTAAATAGACATAGGCAGTCAAAGCATGCTTGTCTTCCTGCTCAGGGAACAAACCAGCTGCTGTGCGCTTCGTGGAAATTCAACCTATTTATTAGTGCTGGGTGCCCAGGACTACCTCTTTGCTAACCACTTTCCGATTTGGGAATGTTCTAAAAGCCAGATGGTGCCCAAAAATGGCTCTTGGGAACCATGACTTTATAGTCCATAAGCAGAGGATAGTACTTTTCCAGCTGCAAAGAAGTGATGATTGTCGGGATTTGTGAATTGTCCTGTTTACTAGCATAAAAAAACATCTAAAAGAGGAGGGTGCCTGGGTGGCTCAGTCGGTTAAATGTCTGACTCTTGATCTCAGTTCAAATCTGGATCTCGTGGTCATGAGTTCAGGCCTCACACTGGGGTCCTTGCCAGGAATGGAACCTACTTAAAAACAAAACAAAATGAAAGAAAAACCTCTGAAAGAGTTGCCTTAATAATATCATTTTCCCTTAAAACAACAACAAATACCGGAGTAGCATTCTTTTTTTTTTTTTTTAAGTGCCCCTACCTTTTTACTTAGAAAAGCTAAGAAAATATTGCAGCAAACACTTGGCCAGTTATGGCAACTCTCACCTGTCTCTTCTCCACATACCTTCCCAGAACAGGGACCTCCTCCTCCCAAACCACAAGTCCGTTGCCATACCCAGGGTACCTCTCACTGGCACAACAGCATTATCAGGTCCGCTTGTGCCTTCGATGCCCTTTACAGCTGTTTTTTGGAATCTGGGATACGATCAAGGATTATACACTTCCTTTGGTTGCCATAATCCGCCCAACTCTTTTTAAATGATGTAAATTAAGTTTTGTTTGAGAATGTTGGACATTTTACAGCAATACTGTTCATAAGTGTTTGGCCTAAGGAGAGCTTTATTGAGGAATTAGAAGAATTAAAATAATTAGATAGTACTTGTATTCGCCTAGATCAACTGCATCTTTTTAAAAGCTTTGGGGGTGAGCTCATGGTTAGGGACAAAACACTCTTCCGTTAGTAGTTAAGACACATCCAAGAGCAAACAGCCCTACTGCTTACCATTCACAAAAATCAAATCTAGACTAGCAGGGCTCCACTTTACAATTGTTGTGTTTCAGTGGGACAGAGGTGTGTGTCCTGCACACCGCGGGTCCCTACATGTCCCACACACAGCTGATGTGTTGAGGTCATGAGCACTGCACCCTCAGGTGGGGGCACTGCCTTTGCGATACTGATCAGGCTTTTCAGCTGTCAAGTGTAAGACACCCAACTTCAAGTGCGCTGGTTCAAAGAGGGAATTTATAGGAAGAATGATAGCATGTGATTAAAGAGCACTGAATAACCAGCGTGTGGATAACCTGGGGTGGCTCATCTTCCAGAACGCTGGGACTGGCATGAGCACGGCACACATCTCTTCTGCCCTTGCTCATGTCTGCTCTGTCTCCTGCACACATGCTTGCTCCCTGGGCAGGGTGGGAAGTCCCCCAGCAGCCAGTGCTGACACACACCTCCCTGTATCCTGGGGTGGGGTGGGGGGGACTTGTGATGGGCACCCTCCTGGGGACCAAACTGCCCACAGCTGAACTCTGTAAGAACATGACCACTTGCATTCAAGCCCTGGGCGACGTGGCAGGAGGAGCACTTCTCAGGACAGGAGCTGCTCCGGGAAGAACGAGGGACGCTTGACACACCCAGTCGTGGCGTCTGCCAGCTCCCGAGGGCTCCCTGGGCTCTCCCCAGCAGCTCAGCGCGTCTCTACAGCACCCTTGTGGGGCATGAAGGAAAGTGGCCGGGAAGTGATTCTTCAGTGCATGGTGGCCTTGAGGACGTCCACCTGTCCCCAACTGTCCCAAAGTTGTGCACAGGAAGGATGGGCAGGCATGCTGAGAGAGAAGCAGGCCGTTCTTCCTTCTTTCCTGTCACTGGGAATCACCACAAATAACCTAAGCAGTTCACGGATCCCTGTCTCTGAACTCAGCCCTGATGGTTTGCCCAAGAAGGCTCGCCTCCCCTGAGACCTTGGCACTCTCGTCTGTCACTTCCGCTCCTCTCCACCTTACTGTGCTGCGGGCTCCCAATGAACAGCGGGGACAGGGACAGGCTGACTGCCAGGTCTCTGACTTTGATGTCATTCCTCAAAATGGAGCCTACAGGAGGAGACCAGGATGGAGGAGGAGGTGAGGAGGGCTGACTTCACCTTTGTGCATGTTGAGTTTGAAATACTTGCCAAGGACCAGACCAGGGCCGAGAGCCAGTGAGGGGTAGGGGGTGGCTCCCAGCTGCGGGACTCAGGAGGGAGGGCTGAGCGGGAAACAGACCGCCAGTCCTCACGGAGGCCATGCCTCAGGCTTTGTGTGTAGACAAATATGTGGGTCATACATGGAGCCAGGGGGAAGGGTGGGTGGTCGGAGGGTGGGGTGAGCAGGGCTACTGTGTCCCGTGAAAGAGTGTGGGGGGGCGCGCAGGGCCCCTAGGAAGTCACAGGGGAAGCCACAGGTGTGCAGGGGAAGCCACAGTCCTGCTCCAACATCCCCATGTCCTCCCCTTCTCCAACGGGAGGCTGATCATGGTCTTAAGGACCTTCTTCGACAAGCCCTGACTTCCCCAGGCAGCTACCGGAGACTAGCCTCAGATTGCTCCCGCTGGTCGCCCAAACTGGCTAGGACACCCTGACCTCTCCCCCTACAGGGAGATGAGGATTTATTAGCTAATGTAAGAAATGATGCCCCCTGTCAAGAACATGGTCTATGAAGGCTTCAGCCCGGAGTCAGTCCCAATGGCCTGTGAGACCCCTCTGCAGATTTGTTTCCGGGGACAATGGCAGCCCCCTGCCCCCTGCATGCCCTCTCCCTGCCCCCATGAGACAAAGCTAAAGCAGGACTGGCCATATGTGGATTTCCGTGTCCAGCCCTGGTACTCCAAAGAGATCTTTGTGTCATGGGATTTTACAGTGTCCGTGAGGGGTGGAGTTTGAAACCCACTCTAGGCTAAAACTCTGGATAGCATGTGAAAGTCAATTCTCAGCTGCAGCTGAGATAAGGGAGGGTCCCAGGGGGAAACAGGTGGAGGCAATGGGGTGAGAACTGGGTGACACAAGATGGACAGAAGGGAGGACCAGGATGCCCCGGGGGTTCTTTCTGGGTTTGATGCCGGTGGCTGAAACAAGTGCTTCTGATTTCCAGGGCCTGTTTACTCAGAGGGACAAAGGACATACAGGTCCTGGAAGTAACTTAGGGTTCCGGTTTACTCCTCACTCTCCTAAGTCTACATGTGGTGACGTGCTCTGCAAACACTGTGTCCCCTGTTTCCTTAGACCCATTCACTCCAACTGCTCTGCTCTCAGAAATCACCAGGGAAACTTCTGGGGCTAAGTCTGGAGACCTTTTGGGCCTCATCTCCTCTGGTGGCTCCGCAGCGCTCACTGCTCTCCATGTCTCGCTCCTCTCTCATGGGTCTGGAGTTCAGAGGTCTGAAATCCAGTTGGTGGCAGGTTCCCCCTCTCTCCAAGGGCTCTGCGAGGAGGATCCTTCCTTTCCTCTCCCAGTTTCTGGTGGCTCCAAGTATCCATTGGTGTGTGGCCTCATGTCTTTTCCATGTCACCTCCCCCCCTCACCTTGTTCCCCTTTCTCCTGTTCTCTCCTTTGCCTCTCTCACAAGGACACTTGGGATGGCATTTAGGACCCATCCAAATAATCCAGGGTCATCTCCTCCTCTCCTGATACTAAGGTTAATCAGAACTGCAAAACTGCAGAACTTCCCAGTAAGGTCACATTCATAGGTTTTGGGGATGGGAACTTGCTGGGTCTGGGCAGCCATCCCTCAGCCCACTACCGGGCCCCACAGTGGACAAGAAGAAATAGTGCCTATGTCTTCCTCACCATGTTTTCCTGTCTGTGTTTCACCAGAGAGAAATCTCCCACATAAAATGTGCTTGCTTTATCGTTGTGTAGGAATATTAAGCCAGTAATTAAAATTTGTAAGCCTTTAGTAATACCTCTGACAGTCATAAAGAGGCACACAAGTGACATCTTTCTTCATGAGAGTCACCACAACAGGAGGCAGAAGAGAAAGGGGAGGCTGGAAAGTGTGTCTTGGGATGGGGGTGGTGGGCGTGATATATCAAACTGGCCAAATTATTGCAGACCAGCGTCTAAACTATAGAATATTCTCTTTGGGACCTTAGAACTGAGGGTGACGGGAGGACAGACCCAGGTTTAACCTGATCAGATAGGACATGGGGTGGTATGAGGGATGGAGGGTAGAGGCTGGCCTCAGAGAGGGGCCTGGGAACAGTCAGGATTCAGGTAGGACAGAGTGGCTTTCAGGGTCTAGAAGAGTGATCCTGCCTTGGTCTTGAATCTCTGAGGCAGCCAACCAAGCATCTAGGAGCTGTAGCTAGCCTCCCTCAAGCTCATGGAGTGGAGGAAAGACTGTGGTTCCTCTTTGTTGGGCCCCAACCTTCCACAGAGCAACCTTGAAAGGCAAACAAATTGTGCTCCAAGGCTTAGCCAAGTGGTATAGTCTGGGTTGTCCCCAACAGAGGAGAGAAGACAGTGCCATCACTCTAATGCCACTGGTGAGAGACAGGGAACCTGACTGGGCTTCACCACTCATGGTGGGTCACTCACACCAGAGTCTTCAGCTCACGAAAGTCCAGTGGTAAGATTTGGATAGGAGAAGGAAAGAGCTGGTCAAGCTCTGAGCCTGTCCTAACCCCAGCTCAGCTAACTGGAGCAGTCCACCCAAGGGACTACCAGGCATCTCAGTTAGAAATAAAATGGCACTTGCTTCCATCTTCCGTTGTTCCTTGTTGTGTGTCTCCCCTCTGGGATCTCACCGGAAGAAGGGGTCATTTGGCGGGGCAGATTTGGACTCCCCAGGGCCACTGCTCAGATGCCGGGCATCATCAGCCTCTCAAATTCTATCCAGTCTCATCTTTCCCACCAGCTGCCAGCACAGCACATACGCCCCATAGTCCATGATGCCTCACACGGTCCTTTATGTACAAGGGAAACAGGACAGATGGAGGAATCTGGAGACTCCGGTCCCAGACGTGGCTCTTGCCACCTTCTTGCTTATGATCCTGAACAAATTACTCTCTGTTATAGACTGAGTGTTGGTAACACCCCCAAATCCATATGTTGAAGCTCTAATAGCCATGTGGTGATGGTAGGAGGCGATGCCTTTGGGAGGTGATTAGCTTGAGATGGGGTCAGAGGTAAACAAACTCGCTCAACTGTCTTTAATCCAGCATTTCCCAAACTCATTTCTGCAAGGCGCTGGGGGTAATGCTGGGGTTGCCTCTGCTCCTGCTGTGGTGGGCAGCAGGGAGTTGAGAAAGCAGGCCTCTGGCTACAGAGGTGGGAGTGGGAAGGGGCAGAGGGAAGACCTGGGTCAGACAAAGGTCTGATGTTCTTCACTGCTTTGCCCCATCTTCTTCCAACAAGGCTAGACCAATCGGAAGTTCACCTGGAGGTATCTGGAACCCTGCTTGGCATGATTTATAAGATGGGTTTTGTTCTGAATGTCGCTGACTTCATATAATGGCATTATTTCCTCAAGGGATTAGTTAATGGAAGGAACACTGCCCTCAGCAAAACAGCATTAATGCAGAGCTCTCAATTTAAAATAGTACCAAGTAGGCAGGCTAGAACCCCGAGGATTAAACTCTAAATGTTATGGTCCAAAAATAAAGGATTAAAAATGAGTACTTCATTAAAGTAAAGAGAGATCCTGTGTTTTAAAGGTTTACATAAAGCAGGGTAGAAACAGTGGTCTGGCCAGGGTAGGTTGGTTGCTTAGGAGGCTCAAAGATTCAGAAACAGAAGGGCAAAGCCTGTGTGGGGAGCAAATTGTTCCTCCTTCCCTTTTCAGCAGTTGAGGATAGTAAGGCTTAAGGGATAAAGTAATAATATGCTCTGGCCCAGCAGCAAGCTGGTAACATAGCAGTGAGCAGGTCCTCTCTGTGCCTCTGGAGCCTAGAGAAAACCCAGGATTTAAACCCATGTCAGGAAGAAAGCAAGGAAGGAGGAAGGGAGGGAGGGAAGGTGAAGGAAAAAGCAGGCAGATAGGCATAGTTTGCCAGTCTGAGGCAGTGGGAATCAATTGTCTAGCCTTCAGAGGCAGGCAGAGGATGTTTGTGTACCCAGCCCCCTTCTCTTCTCCAGGGGAAGCAGGGCCTTTGCCTCACCATGGATCTAAGGGACCAGCCATTTTTAAAGGAACCAGTCCCCCGCCTTCACTTGGTTTGAGCCAAGGTAAGTGCTGACCCAAGATATGGCAGCAAGTCTCTTTGCTAGGGATTTGAGGCTTGGAATGCAAGAGAACTTGAAGTCAGTCTCTCTGTGGAATTAGAGCTATAAATTAAACCCAGAGACTGCTGTGGCCATGTTTCCTGCAAGGGGGACAGAGCTGGTCTGCAAAGAAAAAGAGGACAGTACCACGGGGACAAAGATAGAAGGTCAGTCCTGATGGGGTTGTTAAGTTCTTGGTCACCATTTTCCCCATGGTTCTATGAATCAATACATTTCTCATTTTGCCTAAGCTTGGATTATTTAATGCGGAATCAGGAGTCTTCCCTGATGTGAGCGTTTTCTACCAGCGTCAGTTGGAGTTACTGAGGTCTGGGCTCCGGAGTGGCTGGGTCAGAAAAACGTCAGGGAACAAGCAGGCAACTTAGCCAGGAAGCAGAGCAACATCTCCCCGGGAGCTACTGAAAATACAGAAACCTGTGGAATGCCCTTCATGGTGGGGGTGGGGGAAGAGGGGGCTCATAGACAGCACTCAGTGAGGATCCAACATTCTTGACAAGGGTGAAATAAGGTATGAGGCCACAGGGGCCTTGGGGTGGGGGACAAGAGGAGTCTAGAAGTGAAAGAGAAGTAGGGGCAGGCTCACCCCTGATATTTGGGGCAGGGCAAGAGTACAAATGGGGGCTCAGTCTTTAAAAGTTAAATATCAAGTTAACAAAGTGTTCATTAAAATCTTAACAGATGGTGAGTGTTCTCTCCTCCTACCTTGGCCACTCAGAAGGCCCCAGAAAGCCAGGATGGTTGTAGAATTTTTGGAATCCTCATAGTTCCATGGGGATGTGGCCATGCAGGAAGGGCAGCCTCTGGCTCCCAGCGCCCAACTCACCCTCTTGCTTCCTCCACCCTTGGCTTCTTCCTGCACCATGACGAACATGTATGGGCATCCTCCCCCAACGCATGTCCACTGTGTGCGTGCACCCCAGCACACACCCGCCCCCTTTGCTGCCCTGTTGAGCTGGGACTGTGTGGGTCTCTCCACAAATGGACAAATCCCCGAGGACACGGCATGACTCTGGACACAGATCCAAGGCCATCTGGGCCTGACATTTCCAGCTCCCAGGACCTGCAGCACGGTCCAGAAGTGGGACACTTCTCAGTCCTGCAGACTCTTTGCCCTATGCGGGGTTTGGGGGGGGCATGGCCAAGACAGTACCTCTCCTGCCCTTCTGAGAAGCCTACTGCTCATGGACTGACCAAAGAGCAGGTGAGCCAGTACTGGAAAGTACTGGACTGCAGGGTCGAGACCTCCTGTGTTTGCGGTACTCTGTACCTTGCTGCCCTCATTTGCAAAGTGATGGCTTTGAATTAGGGGTGGAGATTTATAGCCTGGTGACTTGGGCCACCCTAAGGTTTGAAGTTTGAAAATTTTGGCTTGTGTGACTTTGCGCAAAAAAATCGTCATCTCTCTGAGGACCGTTTTCTCATCTATAAAGCAGGGATGCACCTTCCCTAGGCTGCTTCAGGGTTGAATGACGCCGATGGAGAGATTGGCATAGCAAGTCGCTGTGACTGGCAGCAGCTTTGTTATTCTTTTTCTAGCCCTGTCGGGGTCTCTGAGAGGGCTGAGAGCTTCAGAACGGCTGTTCTAGGACCACGCTTGGAAAGGAGAGGGCAATCGGCCTCCTGATTCTATTCCCAGAGCCTGCTTTTCTCAGCTCTGACGGTCCACATTGTTGGTAGTTAAGACCGTGGGCTCTGGATTTTCTTTTGCCATTTACTTAACTGATAGCCATCAGCCAGCCGTCTAACCTCCTGGAGCCTCAGGTTCCTTGTTGGTGAAATGCACATTAATAGTATCTACTCATAGAGGTGTTATTAGGAATAAAGAAGATAATGCATTCCAGCAATTAACCGTGGCTTGCCTGGCACAAGACAAACTTTCGAAATTGTTGGTTTTTCCCAGCAGCCTCCCTTTCCTGTCTGCTGCCCCATCCCACCTGCGGGTGGTGGTTGTTGGTGATATCTGCGGTGTGTTGGAGCTGCAGCCCGTCAGCTCTGTGCTGGCTTCCCTCAATGAAATCTTGGCTTCCGAGGAAGGAAAACCTCGAATCCGACTCGTTTGCTTCAACTCAAGCTCTAATTGCTTTGGGAGGAAGCCCACACTGGCTGAAATCACTCCTTGGTCTTTCTTCCTGGCCCCTGATGGGCAATGCGGGCTCTCGCTCAGACATCTAGGTTAACTGGGAAAGAAGAACTTGCCAAGAAAATAGCAACCTGGTCCCTTCAGAGCGCAGACAGGGAAACTGCTGTGTGATCAGTGCTCCTTCTGGGCAGCTTCACCTCCTTCTTGTTCCTTCATGAGAAAATTTACGTTAAACAAATCTGAGCCAATAATAGACAAGTCTGGCTTCTCCCCAATAGCGGATGCGCAGGCGACCTCGCGGCACCGGAGGGTCTGGTAGATGCTTGGCCACCCCAGCCCACATGTTCTTCTGGAAGGCGGGTTCCAGTCCAGCAGCAGCCTGGAGGGAAAGAACCAGGTGAGTGTGCGGATTCCTTAGCCGCCTGCTGCCTCCTGCGGAAACGTAAGCCTCCTGCTCAGCACGGTGGTCCTTGCCATCATCCTACGGCTTCCATTAGCAAAACCAGGGGCATGTTGGTCTCTTCTACTCACCCCTCTATCCACCCTCTGTCAGCAGCTCATCTCCCTTCTGTTTATTTCTCAACACCTTGGAAAGCCACCTACTCCCACCTCTCAGAATCCTTTCATAGTCAAGTCCTTGCCATGGTCGCCCCCTCCCCCACCCCAGACTCAGAGCCATTCGCACAACACACACTGTGCCATCTTAGCCATTGTGAACGACGGTGTAGTTGTGTGACATTAAGCCCATTCACACGGTTGTGCAAACATCGCCTCCATTCATGTCTGGAACTCTTTGCATCTTGTAAAATGGAAACTCTACCCCCCATTACACTACAACTCCCTATTTCCCTCTCCCCCCAGCTCCCTGGCAATTGCCTCTCTGTCTCTCTGAGTCTGACTCCTCCCTGTTTCTCCTGTAAGGGGACTCCCACAGGATTCATCCTTTTGCCTCTGGCTTATTTCACTTAGCTTAATGTCCTTATAGTCAATCCAGGCTGTAGCCACTCTTCCTTCTCTAAAGGTTCCCTTGCAAATGGCTATGTCCTATTCAACTTTCAGGTCTGGGTACGAGTCATTCTTCCAGGAAGCCCGCACTACTGTTTCCACGATGCTTTGCACCCCTGCTGTCAGGGGACAGCCAAGCCGTGAGGGGCTAGAGCCTGGAGACCACCCCCCTGCTTCCCTGAGTGTGAACTCCTTCAGGTCTACCTTCTATTCTCCCCGCGCCCAGCCAAGAGCAGTGTAAATGCCCTGAAAGTATCCATGTACAATTTCCGGCAAAAATCTCGAGACCAAGCCTGAATGTTCTGCATCTATCAGGGGTAGGAGGTATACTTGCCTACCCTTCCCTACAGCACTGTTTATCTCTGTGGTGCCCTTCTCTGTCTGTTTCCTGGCTTCCACAGCCTCTGTCAGTAGCCTCTCCGTGTCTCTGAGAGTCCAAGGGTATCCTCTCCCACCCTCTGCTCCATGCATGGCCGCTGAGTCACCCACTCGCCTTCCTGGTACCGTCTCTCTTCCCAGTCTGCCGCTTCCAGACTCGCTTCACCCCACACAGCCCGGAAAGCCCCTACTCCTGGCCGCTTGCTCACCCCTTTCTGTACACGTGAACTCCAGCTAGTTAACACTAGCGCCATCACTCTGGCCTGCGTTTGGGGGAGGGTGCTTGATTCCACGATCAGCTGCCCATTGCCAACAGCTTCTACTTCCTATCTGGAGCATAGTAAAGCTACACTTCGGGGGGACGTCTGGGTGGCTCAGTTGGTTAGGCAAGTGACCCTTGGTTTCAGCTCAGGTCATGATCTCTGAGTCATGAGATTGAGCCCTGCTTGGGGTTCCATGCTCAGTGGGGAGTCTGCTTGAGGATTCTCTCTCCTTCTCCTTCTGCCCCTCTCCACTGCCTCAAAAGAAAAAAAAAAAAAAGCTACAACTTCCTTTCCATGCTCATATAAGAGCCCTTCTCTGAGGCCTGGTCTTTTCACAGACCGGTGACACCATGTGCCAGCCTTATACTGACCAGTGATTTGACTTTGGGCAACTCCCAAGCCTCAATTCCCTTATCTATAAGTGTGGAAAACACACAGTCCATTTCCAGGATGCTATGAGAACGAAACAATGTCATTTAGTAATTCCCACCTAAACATCAGAGGGGGCCTGGAAGATCCCCAACATTTTTTGGTGTTGGATGAGGTGTGTGCTGTTTGAGAAGGCAGGCCCCATTGAGAGAGTGCAGGTGAGGTATCTTATGGGTAGACCAATGACAGGGTCATCCCCCTCTTCCTTCCTGCCCATGTTCTCTTCTTCTCGTCCTCAATGCTACAGCCAAGCTGTCCAGAGAAAGGCATCAGTTTGATTTGTTTTGATTCTTACTACTCAAAGGATCACACATGGTAGGTGCCCTCTTAACTGAAATGATGGATTGACTGACCCTATAAACACCGTGCCCGATGCCCACAGCTTCCCAGTGGTCACGGCTGGTAGATGACACATCTGCTCCCAGTGGTTAAGGGTTGAGTTGTGTGCTTAACAAAGACCCACTGTGTTTGTTCCCAAGCCTATATGCCAGTGGTACCTTTTATTGCGGTCATAAATCAATTTACATGATATGAAAATTAATGAAATTCAGGTGAATAGTTTGCATTTTGTGAAAACTAAGACGAATTCTTTGGGAAGACAAGAAGAAGGGTGATATTGAATTGAGGATAGTTGGGACAACTTTTTAAAGTGTGTGGAAAATTCTAAAAATCTAGGAGGGTACTGTGCTCATATTACTTTGCAAGTATCTTTCAGTTCTTGCTCTCCTTAAAAAGAGCAGAAACTGAAAGTCATATATAATGTATTTATGGAAGACTGTGCTGAACTTGTCTCTTAGTTGAAGAGAAAGTCTTGGCCCCAAATCCAAAGATCGGGGAACAAATGTACATCTTACTGTTGCAAGTTGAAATAAAACATTTACTGTTTTATGTAGGGTTCCCTGCCTTAAAAAACATAGATTTTTAAGTAGCCCAACAAACTGTGTCCATCCAACTGGATGAGAGTATTTCCACTGGTTCCCCTCCTGGCTGGGACTCTCTAAGCAGCCCCACTCTGGCCTCTTTTCTTCACTGCTCACAGCTCCCCCTTTAGGTTCCACTCTTGTGACCTTGCGGCAGAGAGAAAGAAAGAATCGGTGCTGAGTCCAGAGCCGACATTCATGCTGCCCCTCTTGGTGTGGGACTAACGAGCATGATAGCATCTTCCTACGGCTGCCTCCTGCTCTTGGTTTATGTTGTTTGGCAGCCTTGTCCCACTCCACACCCAGAGCCGTCTCTGGAGATGGACTGAACGGTGTCCCTCAAAACTCAGATGTTAGAGCCCTAACCCCCAGTGTGAAGCTGTTTGGAGATGGGGTCTTTGGGAGGTCATTAGGGTCGATGAGGTCATGAGATGGGACCCTTAGGATAGGATTAGTGTTTTTAGAAGAAGAAGAAGAGAGAGATTCTTGTTTCACCCCATGAGGACATAGTGAGAAGTCCATCACCTGGAACCGAGTTGCTCCAAACCTCAATCTTGGACTTCTTCCCTCCAGAACTCTAAGAATAAATGTCTGTTGTGTAAGCCACCCAGTTTTGTGTTTTGTTACAGCAGCCTGAGCAGACTAACACTCTAAGGAGAGGCAACTAAAACCCACTCTGGTTCTGCAAAGGTGTTTAAAGAATGAAGTTGATTCTGCCCTCGCCCATGATGACAATGATGAAGACCCAAGGTGTCTGTGGATGAAGACTCCTGCTCCCTTTCTGTCTCCAGACAAACACAACGTCATGCTCACCATCTCCTTAGATCGCAGATCCACTTGGGAGATCCCCCTCCAGGGGTACCAACAGGAAGTCTAAATGCCTTGCCTGAGGTCACACTGTTTTCAAAGACAGACCTGTAACTCTAATCCTTGTCCATGCCATTTAATATATTTTTAAAGATTTTATTTATTTATTTGACAGAGAGATAAAAAGAGAGAGCACAAGTAGGCAGAATGGCAGGCAGAGGGAGAGTGAGAAGCGGGCTCTCCACTGAGCAGCGAGCCCGATGTGGGGCTCGATCCCAGGACCCTGGGATCATGACCTGGGCCGAAGGCAGCCGCTTAACCAACTGAGCCAACCAGGCACCCCTTGTCCATGCCATTTTCTAACCAAACTTTAGATTCATGACTGTCAGCCTTTTTCTGGTGTGATACACAAGGTAGGGTTTCCATGTGTGATGCCCTCTGATTTTGATAGTGTCTGAGTCATCCTACTATTTGACCCACTGGAACAGAGATTGGCTAGTCACCTACCAAAACTCCTTTGTTGCTTTCCTCCTTGGTTACAGAACTTTGAATTCTCTTGCAGCTAGTTGTGACCATGTGACTAAGTTCTGGCCATCAGGATGTAAGCAGAAGTGTGTAGGACCTCCTGGAAAAGTTCATAAAGGGAGCGGATCTGGCTGGGATGTGCCTCCCTTTTGTCCTGGACATCTGTTCTCCATGTTCCTGTTTCTTCAGACTATTTGGAAAGTGGGAGGCCCTGGCAGCTATTTGTACCATAAGATGATGGTGAAGACAGAAACCAGAACTAAGATACTGGGCAGAAGTACAAAGAAGGGGTCTGGGATCCTGATGATTTGGAGCCACTGCACCATGGAAATGGGCAAGTCAGGGTGGTATCATCACTCATGCACCCCCACAGCCTAGATCTAAATCCCATGATGAAAGGAGTAACAGGTGACACTGAGTAGCTGTTTCCAGGTCCCTTGATGATTGGGACCCAAGACAGCTGGTATGGGGCCTGGAGAACAAAACACCTCACAGAACTGGAGAGACGCTTTCATTCATCTCACTTCTCTGTGGAACCCAGCCACATCCCAGTGCAGGGAAACTAGAGGGCACACAAGGCCTTTGGGGTACCCAAAGATATCCATGTTATCTGAGCTTTGGACCCTCACCCCACACCCTCAGGAAGTCTGAGCGGCTGCAAGAAGAACAGTGAGGGAGTACTGTCCCACATGGCCTTGAAGGCAGCAACATCAGCCATGGAGCTCAAGGTGAAGAACTCAACAGGGTCGCCCTTGGCCACCTAGGATGGCCAGACAAAACTGGGGCTCGGGATGTCCAGTCATCCAGGTAGGACATCACACTGGCGAGATTTGAATGGTGACCTCATTATAGTCACAGGTTGGGGGTTTAGGGACAAGTGACCCATGCTGATGACAGAGTGGTGTGGGATGCCTCAGCCTGGAAAGGCTGCCTTACTTCAGGGGGGCCCTCACTTCGACCTGCCTCTTCCTATTAGGCTGACCTGCCATTGCGAAATGCATACCGTTGATCTATGTGTTCTTTCATTTCAACTTCAGGGATGGGGTCTTCTGGAGATTGAGGATTAGGGGTCTTTTCAGGCTGGAAGAAGAAGGAACAGTTATGGGACTGGGAACCCAAGATCACACTGGTGAAGGGGAACAGGGATAACTTGTCAGTTACATGAATTTTCCATGTTGGAACAAGATCCAGCCTGGACTGAATCTGCTGGAAAACAAGAACATTTTCCCCTGAGATTTTACTCAAGTTTTCAAACCACCAACTCATATGAGAGATTTTTCAGGTGAATGATTTTCTGCATTCCATCAACTTATTTTAGCTGTGGTTGTATTTGATATGCTGATATTCTGGAAGAATCGCTACTGACACCCAGAATCCAATCAACACATTCAGTTTTGCAAAACAGACATTCAGAGAAACGTAATGTTTTTAGGGCTGGAACAAAACACACAGATCAGCTAATCCCCCTCTCATTTCATAGATTAATGGGAGTGATTGGTGAAGGTCACACATCTAATGAAGGTGAACTTGAGATCAGAACTCAGGAGACCCTACCTTGTAAACAGTGCTGCAAACACTTTATTCTGCAATTTCACAGTTTGGATTCCCATTGACTGGCCCAAATACACTACGTAAGGGCTGAGATTCTTTTCTTAATTTTCCCCACATATTTCTCTTAGAAAGAATTGACAGACTGTTTTCTGAGGTAGCAGCAGTCAAGTTGGACAGGATAATAAACACAGAAGCACCTAATGGTTTATCTACACAAGACCAAGGTCAATCCTGGAGTCCACTGCCCCACCCCCTTTCACTCTCAGAGAACAAACATCACGTAAATTATCTATTTTGATTTGTTGAACTGAATATCCTTCCTCCCCTCCCTGCCTCTCCCTTCCCCTCCCTTCCTTCTTCCTCCTGCTTTGCCCTCCCTCAGCTCCCTCCTTCCTGTTCCTACATTAGACTTGCAGTCAGAATTTCTCTCTAGAACTGCCTTCCAGCCAAACATCCGCCTGGCTTCTGCGCACATCAGCACATTTCCCTCATCCTGGCCTTCCTCTCTTCCCACCTCCCTCTGTGCTTTTGTTTCCAAATTGCGGGTCTATCAAAATTAATGAACTCATTTATTTGCTCTATATCAAATGCACACGGAAATTATTGTATTTCTAAATAGACCGATAGTGCTGGGTAGACACATTCTGATCTCCTGAGAGCCACCACGGTACCTCTTTATAACCTTGGGAATGCTTACAAGAACACGATTGTGGCAATGTTGAGAGGCCTCTGACAAGACAGAAGGTTTTCTTGATCTATGTTTGCCGGGTCCCTTTATTTCCTATTTTGAGTATGTTTGGAGCTCTACAGAAAAGTCAGCAACGAGGTTACATTGTGTGATCAGTATTCTAGGAGGCTGCCAAGGAAAAATCTGAGACACATTATTTTGCTGGCAGAGCAGGTGTTCTGCTTTGAGTTGTAACATAACCAGTGAGCAATAGCTCATGAAATGACCTTCTTTTCAATTTATTAAAGGGCAAGCGTTTCTTGGAAATCCATATATTTCACTAAGCTCTAAATCAAGACTGCATCTACCAGAGCCCTCTCAAAATCTCTTTCTCCAATTTTGACTTTCATAGACTAGGGCACTAACCCGATCATTTCTTCCTATCACTTGCTAGGAAGCCAAGCTTTTGTGTGTATTTCTTAAAGGGGAGTGTGTGCAGTGGGCTGAATTGTCGGTGTCTGTCCTTCTCAGATGTGATTGCAGGGCTGAGCCTGATGCTAAGTCTCCTTACAGTCCAAGGCCACAGACAGTCGCCTTTTTGTTGATCAAAAGGAGGACAAAGTCAAGTGACCCTAGGAGAGGAGCTTCAACCATTCCCACTGATGGACCAACAATCCCTACCCTCCCAAACCCTAACACAGCTCTGGTCGGTAGCATGATCTAGGGACACACTTTTAATCCCTGTATTTACTTGATTCTCTGGGTCATTCCTTGACTCTTTCAGGTTGCAGTTTGTATTCCAAGCCACAAAATTCCAAAATGCAAAGATGTGAATTGGATGTGCCGGGACCAACCTTAGCCTTTTCCTCCACCACCTTGTCTTGTTCCTCCTCCTTTGTGTGCAGGACAGCCACATCCCCTCCCAGCACTGGGTGAGCAGGTGTGCCCTGGGGATCTGTCAAAATTTCATAGGGCACTCTAGGGTGGCTCCAGGAGGCAGGAGTGAAAATATCCCAGGGGCTGTGTTGCCCAAAGGTTCCTGAAAGAATAGAGACTAATTAGAGCAAAGCTTACTGCTAAGATGGCTAGGTCAACCTAATCAAATTTAATTCTGCTTTCGTAGTTCCTTAAGAAACAACTCCAGGGCAATTGGCTCTGGAAACCTGAGCCTGGTATGCCTCCTACAAAATGCATCACATGGGTGCTTAAACTACTCAGTAATATACTAAGGATTTACAGAATAAATTCTAAACAGTTTTAACATTTGCTTCAAGGGGTATCAGTTAGGGAAACAAGATGACCTGCTGAAATAAATATCCAGAGTCTCTCTACACAGTAAGTCAGGTTAATCTTATTACTTTAGCCAACCCTGGCTAGACCTTTCCCCATACACAGCCCCTCCAGTCCTGAATCATTCCTACAGAAACATGACGCTATGATAACAGGGTTCCTTACGAGACTCACTGAGCTCAGTCTGGCTGAGTTCTTGAAGTTTAACTGTCTTTGATTTTGCTAATTTTTGTGAAAGTAAGCTGACTTTACAGTATGGCCTCAATTTTGTTTCCCCTCCCAAAACTCACATGCTAAAGCCCTAACCCTCAATGCGACTATATTTGGAGATAAAGCCTTTATGAAAGTCATTAAGGTGAAAATGAGGTCATAAGGGTAAAACCCTGATCTGACTGGGATCTGACTGAGATAACAGAGCAGTCTCTCTGCCATGTGAAGATACAAGAAAACGGTCCTCTGCAAGCCAGGAAGAGAGCTCTCTCCAAAACCCAACTGTGCTAGAACCTGATCCCAGACGTCCAGTCTCCAGGACTGTTCTCATGTGAGAAATAAATGTCTACTGTTTCAGTTGCCTGGTGGATGGTATTTGTTAGGCAGCTTGAGCTGACTAATACACTTGGCCTCAGAGAATTCATGACTCAACAGAGGCTACATCAGAAACCCTGAACTGGGACTGAGGTAATGGCCAGGTAGATGTTCCATACCTATGTACTTCCCGTCCATGCTCCACAGGCGCACGGTGCGGTCAAGGGAGGACGACAGCAGAAACTTTTCTTCTATCAGCTCCAGACTAATGAGATAAAAAGGGAGGAGAGATGCTCCAAGGCTTGTCCAGCATGAAAGACACATTGGATCAATATGTCAATGCTCCATTAATTACAGTTGGAATATAGAAGCCAAGTCAATCTCCCCAATTATTCCTGGTACCATTCTTTCCCTGCCTCCTACCATACCACACTCTCCAAATTCTCTGGCTTCAGCCCCAAGGTATCAAATAAGATACACTGGAAACCATCTTATGGATGATGGGCCTAGGGGGTAGATCACAAGGTTGTAAAAAACAGCCCAGCCAGAATCCAGGTCATGCCTTTAGCACTGACGCCTTTCAATTCAGTAAAAAAAATTAAATAAATTTAAATTAATTAATTAATTAATTAACTAAATTTCCAAACTTATAGTAAAATACCAGATCAGATCTAGTCAAGGAAGACAATCATCCATTTACAAGAAAAATGAAGACTTCCAATCAGTCTTGTGTGAACAATACCTATATTTTATTTCCCCAACGGCAGGATTGTAATACCGTTTTCCTATTTCAAGTAATTCAGAGGACTTCTGAGAGGGTTAATGTGATCAAAGTTCTGAAAAGTATTTTAACTCTCACAAATTCTTGAACTCTAAAATGGATGGTACTCACGATGTCACCACACTGACATGGGCCCGCCAGAATGTCACATCTAAATCGAAAGAAAGAACACACCTGAGTACAGTGGGAGTTAATGTGAGATGCTGTACAACCATTCCTACGGGACAGGGTCAGATCTGGATGAGTGTCCTGCAAGAGGAGAGGTACTGGTGTGGCAGTCGTTGATTTTGTTATATTAATCGATAAGTGTTTATCGGGCACCTACTATGTATAAGACCCTATCCCGGGTCCAAAGACATATAAATTGGGTCCTGTGCAAGGTGCTTATGTCATAGTTTCCCTCAGTGCTTAGGGTTTGGTAAGCATGCAGGAGCAGACAACTAATGAGAATTATTTTGTGAATTAGCTAGGTAAGAGCTATGTTCCCAGTACTTGGAGTAAATGACCTAGACTAGCATTTAAACTTCTGTGGCGAACAGGAAAAGATGACTCAGTGGAAGTATGCAAATATTTACCTCTCTATTGGCTTTATAGAAATGTATTTATATATACATATAGAAATATAGAAATGCTATATTCTATAGAATAGTTATATAGAAATGTATATGGGGTTTCATATAACCGTTTATATATGTTAGATATTAAATATGCTAAACAGAGCTAAATATACTTAGTTAGAAAGTTGTCTAAGGGACACAAAGAAAAAAATAAACAAGTCCTGAAAATTTTGTATTGTGTATATGTAGGTGCCCCTGTATATATATATGGATTATATATATGGATAGAAATTTTCTGGAAGAAAACGAAAATTCATTAATGGTGTTCTCCAGATGCAGCAAGGGCAGGTTAGGAGGCAGTAGAGGTCACAGTTAACAACTACTACTTTCCATTTTCCATTATTTTGTGCTGTCTATTTTTTTTTTCCAAACTTGAGCACTTTCACAATTGCTGAAAGGGTGTTAAAATTTTAAACATTTATCTGACTGCTAAACAAATATGTTTCTGGAAAATTGAGAAAATACACATTCCCAAAAATAAAACATAAATAACCTCATCTACAAAGAGCTAACATTTGCTAAAACTTTGGTGTATGCCCTTACAGACTTTCAGTCTTCCATATACTTCTTCATTTTGACAAAGACTCATACTTCAGTAATTTCGCAATCTGAATTTTTTCAGTTAATAATTTACCATGAATATTTTTCCCGTGAATACATTTTCATTTACAGCATTATTATTTAATGACTAGAGATGGCATTCCAGTGTATTTGTTACACCATCACGTACTGAACCAATTCTCCTTATGTTGGATATCTAGCTTGTCTCTAACGATTGTCTTTCTTAGAAACAATGTTTTGATTCACAACCTGATAACTAAATCTTTGGGCACTTGTCTTTTTTTTTTTTTAAAGATTTTATTTATTTATTTGACACACAGAGAGAGAGATCACAAGTAGGCAGAGTGGCAGGCAGAGAGAGAGGGGGAAGCAGGCTCCCTGTTGAGCAGAAAGCCTGATGCGGAGCTCGATTCCAAGACCCTGGGATCATGACCTGAGCCTAAGGCAGAGGCTTAACCCACTGAGCCACCCAGGTGCCCCGTACTTGTCTTATTATTCTTTTAGGCCACATGCCTAGAAGTAGGACTGCTGGTCTGAAGCTTTAGATATGTATTGTCAACTTGCCCTTCAGATAGTATATATCAATTTGCTATCTAAGAGCGTTTGAATGCCCATTTTCCTGTATCTGTGCCAACTGTGAATATTTTCATGAAACTATTTGTTACTACATCCATTTGTAAAGGGTTGAAGAGAGCCCCTCCCATCCTCACTGGTACAATTTCATTTTACCAATGAAAATAAAATTAAAACTGAAGCTGTGCTCATCATGGGATTTAACACGGAGCGTTCACTGCTTACTCTTGGGGGACTTCAGCTCAGGTCCCTGCAGGCCATACTCTTTGATGTCATAGACGTGCACAAAACCTTCCTGATCAGCCACGTAGGCAAGGGCATCTCCTGCTGTCACCGTGATGCTGCTGACCTGCGCTTTGTCCCTGGACTGAAAGAGACATGCACAGCGCCCATTACAGAGACACCCACATGGTCCATCCCAGACACACACAGACAGAGCCCCTCACACATACATACACACAAGCATAGCCTTTCATAGACATGTACACATGGGGCCACTCATAGACAGCCAGACACACACACACATACACACACACAGGGCCCATCACACACACACACACACGTGCACACATACGTAGTCCATCAGAGATACACATGGGATTAGGGTCATTGCAGATAAAAACAATGTCTTTATCTTGCCTGTCAGACAACGGCAAGTGGAATGCAATATCTCATTTATAGCAAGAACCAATCACTGTGACTTTGTTAATCTTTCAGTGAGATAGGAAATGCTATATAGAAAAATAAAGCTAAGAACTTGGAGCCCATAAGAGTTGCTGTGTTTCATAGCCAGGCTAGTGTCAAAAAAGAAAAAAAACAGCATGTGTGCCTGGGTGGTTCAGTCACTTAAGCACTGCCTTCAGCTCAGGTCATGATCCCAGGGTCCTGGGATAGTGCCCTGCATGGGGCTCCCTGCTTAGTGGGGAGTCTGCTTCTCCCTCCCCCTTTCCTGCTGCCTCTCCCCCACCCCACCCCTGCGTGCGCTCTCACATGTTCTCTCAAATAAATAAATGAAATCTTAAAAAACAAAAACAAAAACAAAAACAAAACAACAGACCCAAAGCCTGGAAGTGATTTCCAACCAACTTCCCAACTTACGGGAGTGAAGTTTGCAATGGAACAGGCCCCACCAAACAGCTTCCAGAAGGTGACAGAACCTGTGAGGAGGGGACAGCAGGAAGGGCAGCGTGGCTGTGCAAGTCCCCCCCCAACGCCCCCCCCCCCCGCCCCTGTGCTGAGTGTCTGAGCCTTTGCTGACAGGCCCTGCAGCCTCATGACCCGAGGGCCTTGTTCTTTCTCCCTTGGCTAACCGATCAGTTAGAATTATCAGTAAATACTGGGGCGGGGGTCTTCTGTATGGCTTTTGGATTAACTGGTTCAGTAGCCTTTTCTTTCTCCATCAATCTGGGCAGATTTCCTGATGAGAAAGGCTCCAGCTTTGGCCATAGAGGAAGGGTCCAGAAATTTGGGCTACAGCAATAATGTGTGTGTGTGTGTGTTTGTGCCTGTATGTATGAGCACTTATTTCACACACACTGTGGGACTTGCCTAGTCAAAGGAATTCGGCGGGGCAGGGAGGGGGCGGGGTCCTTTTTGGCCTACCAGTTATGCACAATTCTTGACCATGTTTTATACGTGGATGTTCACGGAGCAAGCCTTTGTGAAGGGGGACCCCATGTGTACTGCATCCTCTTGGGAGCTCCCTAATGAATGCACTTTCCTCCTCTTCTCTCAGGAGCTAAGGGGCTCTGTGCTCCCACTGGGTAAAGCACAAGCCATGGATGCCTCATGGTGGAGGGTGGAGAGAAACATCCAAGGACATCTGCAGCTTGGGGGGCCGCTGGGACCCTGAGTCCACAGCCTCTGTCACTACATGATGAGAAGAACACAGACGACCAAGTACCCTGGGACTAATACACATATCTCAAGCCTTCCCTTGCCACTGGAACACAGGTGGCTGGCTGCTTTCAACTCACAATTTTAATTAAAATCCTAGAGCTTTGGAACAGGACCGTGGCCCACTTGTTACATTTTACTAAAGCCCACGGTGGGGGGCCGGAGGGGTCATGTCATTTGTGGAATGTCACCAAGCTAGTTAGTGGCAGATCTGGACTCAGAAGCTCATCCTCAAGTTCTTGGGGGAGTCCCAGCTTCTTCGTCCTAAAATGAGCAGGCTACGTAGCCGATCTCCACTCAGGATTCTCTGTTCGTCTTCTTCACGCTCTTTGGTCAGGCCGCCTGTGGCTGCTTGTGGCCTTCCCCTTACAGACCGTGCTTGGCGTTTCCTCAGCCTGACTCAATGATGTCCTCTGTGGCCCACTCCACTTGCAGAGGGCCTCTGAGTGGGCAGCCGGGGCAAGGAAACTTGATTTGGAGGAAGGGGGAGTCGGGCCCTCACTCTCCAGACCACCTCACTGGCTGGCAGGACAGGGCCAGAGCAGGCCAGGGTGGGGGTCTCGTCAGCCTGGGTTCCAAGGAGAGACAGCAGCCAGAGGGAGGGATAGGAGAGGTTGCAGAGGACAGGAATGAGTGACTGGGGACCCCCCTCTCCAAACCTGGGCTTGCAGTGACCAAGTCTTAGCAAAGAGCAGCACAGCCTCTGGGGGATGCCATTCTCACCTCCAGGCCCATTGGTGATGAGGGAAGCAGCCGCTGATTCAAATTTGGCAGCCCGAGACTTCAGGAAGGTGAGGCAGGAAACACACCGGTCTGGGCCTGGTGACCAGGGAAAGTTTGGTTGTGATCCCCATCAGGCCCACAGCCCTTTCTTGCCCCCTTCCTACAACTCTGCCCCCTCCATACCCCACCATGGGCCTGAAGCTGGAGCTGAGCATACAGGGGTGCTTGGGCAAGCAGGCACCTGTGCTGGTTAAGAATCAACCCAGGTGAAGTCAGGTGTGAAGGCTAATGGCCCTGGCAGCGCAGGACCCTAGGGCTTTTGGAGAGAGTCAAGGATTGGGGAGAATTTGTCCGGGATTTTATGGGTGCTTCTCAAGAAGCCCCAGTCTCCAAAAATTCCTGGATTGGAATAATACGAATTAATCTTTATGTCACCTTTGACATTTACCAAGATGGAAAACCATGTGAAATCCCATGGTTTATTGGATTATTAGCCCCACGGCCAGATGAGGAAGTAGAGGCTTATAAAGGCGAAAAGCTTCGCTCAAGGCCATAAAGATGTTCATGCTTCTATTCACTTGTTTGTTTGTTTTTTTTTAATCAACATCTGTTAAATCTCTGGTACAGCCTAGGCATTGCACTCAGGGCTGCAGAGAGAAAGGGAAGCAGAGAGCCGAACCACAGCAGGACTAGCCCCAGGAATGAACAGGCACCTGCAGGCACCTGCAGGATGAAGGCTTCTCGGGGAAGCAGCATCCGATCTGTAATCTCGAAAGATACCGTGGGCAGGAGGCAGGGAGGGCTCTCTAGGGGGAGACGTCAAACCCCGATCTTCACGGCACAGCCGAGTGTCGGAATGACTTCAAAGCCCACCACCCTGCTTTGCCTTGGTCTTCCAGTACCTCCACACAAGGGCCACATCTGTCTTGTTTATCACTTATCTGTAATCCCCTCACAGTGCTTGGCACACAGAACTCAACTATTTGCTGCGGAAGAAAAGCCCAACAAGCTCTTTAGAAGCAAAGCTGTGAGAGCCACAAAGAACGTTGCTACTTGAGGTTGTGGGCAAGGAACTCCCTTTATATTGCCCTCCTTGAGTCTGTGGGCTCCAGGGTACATAGGTTGCCCAGAGTAGAGGTGCAATGAATGATCTCATGTAAATAAGGGGCCATATAAATAATGGGGTTGATACTGGAGTTAAATACAAGGGGTGCTGCTCCTTGTATTTAACACCGTGAGGACACTCATGTATCAGGTTGTTAACCATTCAACAATATTTATTTTGGCCTCTGAGCTCAGCACTGTGCTGTGCACTCAGGAAACCATAGTGGACATGGTAGACTCAGGCCCTCAAGCTCTCCTAATCTTTGTTACTGAGCTCTCTGGCCTCGGTTTCCTGATCTATGAAAATGGGTACAATAGTACCTATCTCTCAGGGTCAATGTGAGCACTAAATGAGATAAAATATTAAAAGAACTCAGGAAAATGACATAGAAGATTAAATATAGTATTTTAAAAATATTTATAAATTATTATATTAATTATAATTATATTATTATTAAATACTAAATATTACTTAAATTATATTTATTAAATATTATATTGTTATAATAAACAAATATCATTAGTTATAAATAAATATTTTTATATTAGTTTCCTAGTTAAAAAGCTTAGTATCTAAGAACTAATAAATGAATTTGTCAAAATAGCAGGATACAAAGTCAGCCCACAATAATCAGTTGCATTTCTATATACAAACAAGGAACCATCTGGAAAGGAAATTACAAAAACAGCCCCATTTCCAATAGCATCAAAAAGAATAAAATATTTAGGAATTAAGGAAGTGAAAGACTTATTCAATGAAACCTACGAAACATTGCTGGAAGAAATTGAAGACATAAATAAATGGGAATACATCCATGTTCATGGATTAGCCGACTTAATATTGTTAAAAAGTCAATACTATGCAAAGCAATCTAAGGGCACCTGGGTGGTTCAGTCAGTTAAGCGTCTGCCTTCAGCTCAGGTCATGATCCCAGGATCCTGGGATCGAGCCCGTTGTCAGGTCCCCTGCATGGAAGGGAGTCCATTTCTCCCCCACACCCCCCCCCAAAAAAAGTAAATAAATAAAATAAAATAAAACTACACAAAGCAATGTCAATGGTATTTTTTACAGAATAGAAAACCCATCGTGAAGTTTGTAGGGAATTTCAAGGGACCCCAGATAGCCAAAATAATCTTGAAAAAGAAGAGCAAAACTGTAGGACTCACACTTCTCAACTTTAATACTACTATAAAACTACAGTAATCAAAACAGTGTGGTATTGACATAAAGACAGACATGTAGACAAATGGAATAGAATAGAGAGCCCAAAAATGAACCCTTACATTTATCGTCAAATGATATTTGATAAGGGTGCCAAGACTGTTCAATGGGGAAAGGATAGTCTTCAAGAAATAGTGTGGGAAAACTGGATATCCACCAGCAAAAGAATGAAGTTGGATGCTTATTTACACATAAAAATTAACTCGAAGTGGATAAGAGACTTAAAGGTAAAACCTAAAACAGTAAAACTCTTAGAAGAAAATAGGACAAAAACATCAGGACATTGGATTTGGCAATGATTTCTGGGATATGACACTAAAGGTACAAGTAATAAAATTTAAAATAGACAAATTAGACTTCATGAAAATCTTTTAAAAATGTGCATCAAGGGGCGCCTGGGTGGCTCAGTGGGTTAAAGCCTCTGCCTTCGGCTCAGGTCATGATCCCAGGGTCCTGGGATCGAGCCCCACATCAGGCTCTCTGCTCAGCAGGGAGCCTGCCTCCCTTCCTCTCTCTCTGCCTGCTTGTGATCTCTCTCTCTCTGTCAAATAAATAAATAAAATCATTAAAAAAATAAAAAAAATAAAAATGTGCATCAAAATACACTACCCACAGTAAAAAGGCAACCTACAGAAAGAGAGAAAATATTTGCAAATCATATATCTGATAAGGGACTCATATCTAGACTAGAGAGAGAACCTCTAAAACGAAAACAAAAAAAAAAAAAGAAGAAACAAAAAACAAAACAGATAAACCTGTTTCAAAAGTGGGCAAAGGACTTGAGCAGACGGTTTTCCAAAAAAGCTATACAAATGGCTGACATGCACATGAAGAGATGCTCAACTTCACTTATCAGGGAAATGCAAATCAAAACCACAAGGAGATACCACCTCACACCCATGAGGATGCTATTAAGAAAGAGAGAAAGAAAGAAAGAAAGGGAGAAAGAAAAGAACAAGTGTTGGCAAGGATGTGGAAAAATTGGGACCTTATGCACTATTGGTGGGAATGTAAATTGGTGCAGCCACTGTGGAGAACAGTACGAAGGTTTCTCAAAAAATCTAAAAAAAATACCCCATGATCAAGCAATTTCACTTCTGGGTATATACCCCAAATCATTGAAAAGCAGGGTCTTGAAGAGATATTTGTACACCTTTGTTCATAGCAACATTATTCACAATAGCTAAAATGTGGAAGCAACCCAATTGTCTTCCGATGGGAAAACGGATAAGCAAACTGTGGCATATCCACACACAATGGAATATGATTCAGCCTTAAAAAGGAAGCAAATTCTTAACGAAACAGGATGGGATTGGGAGGGAGACAAACCATAAGAGACTCTTAATCTCACAAAAAAACTGGAGGTTGCCAGAGGGAGGGGGGTAGGGAGACGGTGGTGGGATTATGGACATTGGGGAACGTATGTGCTATGGTGAGTGCTGTGAAGTGTGTAAACCTGGTGATTCACAGACCTGTATCCCTGGGGCTAATAATACATTATATGTTAATTAAAAAATAAAATAAAAAAAGGAAGTAAATTCTTGAATAAGCTATAACGTGGATGAAGCTTGAGGACATTACGGTAAATGAAATAAGCCAGTCACAAAAAGACAAATACTGTATGATTCCACTTACAGGAAGGACTTAGAGTAGTCAAAATCATGAAGACAGAAGGTGTAAGGGGAGGCCGCGGGGAGGAGAGAATGGGGAGCTGGTGTTAAGCGGGGACAGAGTTTTAGGTGGGAAAGATGGAAGGTTCTGTGGATGGGCGGTGGGGATAGTTACTCAGCCACATAATGTATTTAATACCATTGCACTGTACACGTTGCTGTGTGTATTTTACCACAATAAAGAAAGAAAGAGGAGGAGGAGGAGGAGGGGAAAGAGGAGAAGGAGGAGGGATTAGGAGGAGGGGAGTAGGAAGAGGAGGAGGATGGGGAGGGGAGGGGAGAGGGAGGAGAAAAAAGAAAAAGTCTTTGTCTCTCGGTGAGCCCACTGCTTTCCCGGATTTTAGTCTGGTTACAATCTCTGTCGTTCTCTTTCACTGTCAAACTCTTTCTCTTTGATGTCAAGGAAGATGTGACAATCCCCAATATAAGGAAGAATGAAGCTAAAATGTCAAAAAGCCAGCAGAAAGTATTTGTTTTGGTCTCATTTGGCTTGGCTTACACCATTGCCTTTCTCCCTTAGCTCCCCTCTCTACTAAAAATGACTTCAGAAGAATAGTCTGGACAGTTTTTCCAAATAAGATGGTGACCTCTTAACCAATCCCATGTGAAAAAGACCACTGGGTTCTGGTTTGACCTTCAAGAGGAGCCAATACTCCTCTTTCCTGGAAGGGTAGGACACTTTCCCATATTTTCATCTCATTTGTGCAATGTAGAAATGTGAATTATTGGTAGCTATGGCTGGCTTCATATTTGGGGGAGAAAAGGAGTTTCTCAAAGCCAGCAGTCATATAACTTTAAGCAAAAAATGCTGCTACAAACAGGGTTTTAAATTAGAGCTGCTGGCTAAAAGGTCAACATTGCATTCTTGGCCAGTGACTTTATTTTCATTTTAATGGCAAAGAAAATAATCATTAGAAGGAAATGCCACCACTTTTCCCTCAAAGATTTTTAAAAGTTTTAGGCAGTAGCAGAAAGATCCTCATAGAAGAATTTTTTTTATGTTATAGAAAAGGGGGTAGGAACAGACTGAGTAATAAGGGAACAGGCTGGAATGGCTGGGTGGCTTGGTCGATTAAACATATGCTTTCTGCTAGGGCTGTGATCCCAGGGTCCAGGGATTGAGTCCAGCAATGGTCTCCTTGCTTAGCGGGGAGTCTGCTTCTCCTTCTGCCTGCCATTCCCCTGCTTGTGCTCATTCTCTACTCTCTGACAAAGGGATAAATATAATCTAAAAAAAAAAAAAAGTCTACAGGTAAGAATTTCTTTTTAATCTTGTGGTATTCAGTTTCTAGCCACTACCTTCCAGAGTGTGTCTCAATCACAGCAGTCCTGAGGCATTGCTTTATCATTCTTTTATCTGTTGGGCATGCACATCTTGTGTCGTAATTTAGACTGTGAGCCATTTGAAGGCAGCATCAGGCCTCAAGTCTCTCTCTAGTCTTTTCTATGCATCTCCCTCAGGGTTATGTGGATGGGAATGGCTCAAAGATATTTTCTGATCAAATGAGTTATTAGAGCTGTTCTTTGGCTAATAAGTTATCAGGTGCCTCAAGCAGGAGATTGCAGGGTGGGGTTTTCTGAGGGTTTGCTGGTTGGGTTTCAGGAGATGCAAGAATCCCCCAATTTTATGTAAAATCTCCAGTATCTCCCTGTTGGGGCTCCATGGGTGTGAGGTAGTGGGTCTCTCGGCTGTTGGCAGATGGGTGTCTACAGACTGCCACTTGGGAAGGATGAACCTGGACTCTGGAAGTAGGACAAGGAGTGGTAGGAACTCTTTGGCTGTGGGTTCCCATGGTTTTCCATTCAACACAGCCAGCCATGAAATGGATAGA
Organism: Martes martes; assembly: GCF_963455335.1. Taxonomy (NCBI): domain Eukaryota; kingdom Metazoa; phylum Chordata; class Mammalia; order Carnivora; family Mustelidae; genus Martes; species Martes martes. Next base: position 71,603,772 of record NC_137890.1, read on the forward strand.
TAAGTGTGTTTTTCAAAGGGTTCGTGACTTAGAGAGAGAGAGGTGTGGTTAACAGCCCCAACACCTAGCACTGGGCCTGGCACATAGCAGGAACTCAACAGTGTGTTTTGAATGAAGCCATGAATGAACGGGCCCATGATCACATTGGCAGAGAAAGAGGGTCATGAAGAAATGGAACCAGGGCAGAAAATTTAGGGAGAATGGGGTGGGAGATTGGGGAAAAGTTTTGGAATAAAATGTACAAGTAATAAGGGACGCCTGGGTGGCTCAGTTTGTTGAGTGTCTGACTCTTGGTTTCAGCTCAGGTCATGAACTCAAGGTCCTGGAATTAAGCCCCACTTTGGGCTCCATACTCAGTGGGGAGTCTGCTGGAGATTCTCTCTCTCTCCACCACCCTCCCCTTCCCCCTGCTTGTGTATGGTTTCTCTCAAAATAAATAAATACATGAAATCTTTTATATATATATATACACACACACACACAAAAGTATATATATATAAGTGTGTGTGTGTGTGTGTGTATACGCATACATACAAGTAATAAGGATTGACCCATGTGGCAGAGTGTAGGGGATGAGGACTCTGGGACCCTGGGCGCCACCTGAGGGGGCTGATGGAGAAGGTGGCATAAAGCCTGGGCATATAGCTGAGTGACACAACAGAAGATGATGTCTGAGGTGGCTTGGGAGAGCAGCCTTGCTAGCTGGGCAAAAGGAGCCCATGAAGACAGAGGGGTTAATCAGCACTGCAGCAAAGCCCAAGGGGCTCAACAGGGCAGAGAGTCCTTTAGGTGGATAGTAGATGAGAAAAGACTCCGGAGGTGGTGAGCTGGTCTGAGACAGCATCTGATGGATGAGTGCCTGGGGATGTCAACTGAGCTAGCCAAACTCTTAAATTTCCTCCCAGCTTTGGGCATCTCCCGCCGACAGGTTAAACCTGAAACCAGGCTAATCCCTGCAAACTGGGAAGCTGTCCAGAACTGAGATCTCTTTAGGACATGCCAGAGTCCTAGGCTGCTGGGGCCTGCGCATAGCAGCCAAGGAGCCTACCCGTGACCTACCCTTTCCATCTTCTGCATCATCGGAGGGGGTGGGAGTGTTCAGCTTGCAGTATATGTGGCCTGAGATGACATTCCAAATGATGACCTCCCCATCATAACTGGAGGTGGCAAGAAGAAAAGGTGGGCACTGAGCCACACACAGGATGTCCTCCTTGTGCCCATGGTTCTGAGAAAGAGAGAGATGGAGAGGGATGGGGAAGAAGTCAAATCCCCAATCACCCCCAGCTAGCTCCCCTTCATCTGATGCCTAAGACAGAGGATGCAGATGGGTTCCTCCTTCTGTGCTTGCCCACATCGAAGACTCACCTGGAACCAATCCATGCAGCTCAAAAATATGTATTGAGTGAATTAATAGTTGAATGAGTAAGTATATGAACTTCACGGACTTGCATGATGCCCATCCTTACAGTGGCCATCACTTCCGGGGCATTTTCTGCATAACTTTGTTCTTTCACTCAATAATCACTAATCCACAAACCCCAGGAAGGCAGAGGTCATGAGATGACCACTTTGCTCATCACTTCGTCTTCAGTGAATGAAACACATTTGACCCACAATAGGCCTTTGGCATACGCTAGCTGAATGAAAACAAATGAATTGGGCATCGCTATAAACTGGATGCTGGGCTAGGTCCTGGGAATACCATGGTGAAGACAGACAAGGTCTGGTTTCCTGGAGTTTGTATTCTAGTGACTTGTCCCTTTTGGAATATTTATGGGGGTATAAGGTAGGGTTGAGCCATGGCAGCTGATGGTTGGGCACAGTGACTTTTCTTTCTTAGCACTTGTCTTATTGGCTTGGCATCCAGGCAATTTTGAGGAAGGTCATTCAACCCTGGGAGCCTATAGAAAGTTGGGGGGGGGCACTTTGCTAATAAGAATCACAAGAACTCCCTGCTTATGGGTCCCCGTTAAATCATAGGGCAAGAATGTGAGCTCTTAGGCTCTGTGGCTGCCCAAGGATGACACAGTAATTGCATATAATTTTGCATGCCAAACAGAAGCAGGAAGTAGAGGCTTCTTTGAGCAAAGTTACACCCACCACGTCTTGGGTTGCCATTCCGGCACGACATGAGTCGTGGCTGAGCTCACAGAGAGTTGCGTGGATTGGTTTCTGTAGCCCCATGCCCCAGCTGTCACTCTTCCCGGAGGGAAAGTGGCTACTTGGAGCTCAAGCTCCCAGCTCTACCTGGACCCATCATGAATCGTGCCACAGCAGAGCCTTGGAGTGAAAGATATCTGCCTCATGTGTCCCTGTTTGGATGGAAGTCAGACAGTGGACTGGGGCTCACCAGGTCATCCTGCCAGTGTGGCTGGGGCTTCCAGAAGTGATGAAAGTCATGTGGTACATCCTGTATGTAAAGCCAAAGAGGAGACATTCTATAAGCAGTGAAATGAGCTGCCAACACACTCACAATTTCAGAGAGAAGGTGTTGGCACATTTTATAACCCTACCCCTCACCCCACCAGTGATGTAGATTTTCGAAATGTCAAAGCAAATTCCCCTAGTGCTGGTGGGAATAAAAAGCAATCCACTTCTGACGTTTGGGTGATTGCATTTCAACAAATCATATGTCAACTGACAAACCCTGCTTGGACAGTCTGCACAGCTTCGCCTTCGTAATAAGACCCATAGCTGTTGCATGTGTTAAAACAAAAGCCTTCAGCTCAGGAACCTATAATACCAAAGGACGAATTCAACGCCAGGGCTTCTCGGGTAGCCATCTTTCAAATCATCTGGGGACGCAAGGCTTAGGCTGTGAAATATGGTCCACCTTCAAATGAATAAAGAACTTACAATGTTTAAAGACCGTCAGAAATCCATGACCATCCAGCATAGCAAGCAGGGGAAATAAAATGTCACAGGTAGATTTAAAACTTAGCTGCAGTCAGCATTTTCAGCTTCCCCTGTCTCTGAATCCCTTCTCCTTCTCTAAGCCATAAAAAAGAATTTTTCCCCCATAGAGCTGCTTATGGATGGCATTTCATCTCCACTTTCCACTTAGAGAGGAACTAGGGCAGAAAGACAAAGTGGGAGGGAGAAGGAAGAAAATAAAGGGCTGCGCAGTTGATAGGGAGGTTAACCCTCAGTTAGGGATGAGGGTATGTGAGATACAGCTGAAGACCCTGTACACAGGGGAGGAGGGAGCACGCCAGCCTGTACAAGGGGTAAGAGCACGAGGCAAGGTGTGGAGAGCTACGCATTCCAGGCATGGTCTGCTTTGGATTCCTGGGGATGCCCTCTGTGCCTCTGGTAGCAATTCTAGCTAGCACTTTGTGGTATTGTGGTTTATGATAAGAAACAGGTATTTGGTCTTGGTCCCCATTTTTGGCAGATAGCTCCCAAAAGTTTTGGAATTTCTTAAGTGATGAGAGCATGGGAGGTGTCTGAAGTTGAGGGGCAAGAAGGACCAGCTTGTGAGACTAAGTCCTTAACCTGTGAGATCCAATACCATCTCCAGGTAGATGGTGTCAGGATTGAGCTGAATTATAGGACAGCAGCTGGTGTCAGAGACTTGTTTCCCCCACCCCCTCCCAGAACTGGGTGCAGAGTCATTACACTTCTTCCCATAAGAGAAAACTAGAGGGAAGAGACTGAAACAAAAAACAGTTCTAAAATAGGTTTTTTAAAGGGAGAAAGGGAAGGAGGGGGGAGTTCTTCTGTCTATATCATGACTTGTAGTAAAGAGAAGAAGCATGAGGAATTACTACAAATGTTGTTTTCAGTGGGAAAAGAATCTATGGGTGGGGGGAGGATAGCAATTGGAAGCAGGGTTTTGAATACCTAATTTTGTATATTCCACTTACAAAATATACATTTATTCTTCTGTCCCATCCAACAGCTATGATACACCTAGAACAGTAACAGAGTAGCACATTTCAATACTTAAGCTTATTATCTCTTTAATTTTGTCTGCAGTCAAGACTGTGGTTTAATTTTGCGATGTCTATGTGGATAAATGGAGTGAGCCAGAGAGTTTTTTATGAAGAACAATATAAAATGTAATTGGATAAATTAGGGTCAGTGTTTTCACTGGTACTTAAGGGATCTATAATTTCCAAGATCTATAGATGATGCTCTGTGAGCAGCTGCTCTCCTGAGGCTTACTCTATCTGAACGGCATGGTTGAACCATGGAGGCAAGGCACAAACAGAAACTGATCAGGAATTGTTTTCACTCATGATGTTCAGGAGAGAATTTACGGGATTTTTATTCTTTGACTTGTGGGTGCTAAATTTCATTACTCTAGCGATCTAGTCTGCTTTACTCCTTTAGAAAGCATTTGGTGGACAGACAGTGCTCCCTATCTCTACCTCTAAGCAGTCATCAAAATGGGCAGACAATTGCTTAAAATATTGTAGAAGAGCCTAGCCACCTAAATTACCATCAGGGAGCAACTGGCATCCTTAGAAATTCTTTGACCCATTTCCTTCTGGAAAATTCCCTTCACTCTCTTGGTGTCCCCCTCCAGGATAGATTTTGTATCAAAAAGATGCCTCTCTATATCCAAGCCAAATAAAACTCACTTATTTTGGTTCACCTCCGCGTAGGTACAATCACAGACTTCACTTTGCTTTTCATCTAGAAAGGTCACATTATCAAAGTATATTAGATATTTTTCTTCACTGGTTCTTGAACCAGCTTGAACATATTGACACAAACAAACTGATAACTGGGGAAAACTTCAGTAATGACTTTCTAGTTTTCAGACCACAGTTAGCTGTCTTTCAAGGCTCCACAGCACTGTTGGTTTCTGGCTATACTCATTGCCCTAAAAGGCTGGCCCCGCCCCTGCTCAGCTCTGGGAAGAGGCTGGCCTTCTGCTGACAGGACCCTCCATGGTGCCCAGCACTTGCTGAGCGAGTGAGTGAACAAGTGAATGCATGTATGTCAAAAGCAGATCTGGGAATCACAAATTCATTACCCTCAGTGATTTTTGTCTTTCTTACTTCGACTTCATTTATATTCTCTGAGAGTTGAAAACCATCTGCCTTTTATCTTGCTCATACAAGGGTGACAGGCCAGAATTGTGGAAATTCTACCAAGATCAGGCACAGCATGTGAACTAGTGGAATAAAGCTGCCTTGGGTGTGTGGGGGGGGAATCACCAGAACGCACAAAACAGACTAGCTTTTAGTTTATTTGTCTAGATTTTGACTTGTGTGATGTTTAAAATGTTTGGAAAAGTTAAGCTCGTCCGAAAACTCAAATAAATATACCAGGTAATAAAGTACTGAGTGCACGGGCTTGGCTGGGAGCACATATGTTTATGTAAAGTATGGCTCTCCTCAGTAGAAGTATAGTCATTGGTAAAATGAAGTGCCAGGGAGAAGGGACGCAGGACTGTTATATGCATTCTAGACTCCATCTCATTTGTCTCTTCTACACTGACAACAAATGCCCAATCCCTTGTCATTATGTTATAGGAACACTTGGTAGGAAGTGACTTGCCATGTTTCAGTGTGTGCAGACAATGTCCATTGTTGTAGCTCCATATTTTCAGACAGCCATCTCTGCCCCCAGTGATTAGCCTAGGAAATAGTCTCCTGTCAGGAAATCATGTCAGGGATCTCATTGCCTGATGGTTGAAGAGACTGAAGAAGACACATACCTTCTTCCACTGGTGTCGAAAGTCAGACATGTGATTCCAGCATTGTCATGAGCCCCAGTAAATCCAGACAACAGCCTTCCTGTTTCGAAGTCCCATACTTTTATCACCTGTATCCGGAAGTTGGAAACAAGTGACACAGAGAGAATGGTTATCAAATTAAAGGGAATTTGCGTTTAGAAGTCTATTGCCTTGGATATGAAAGATGAAAATTTACCCTGAAAGTATCCATCTGTAAGTCCAATGCAAGTTGGCTTACCTCAGTGTATTTGTTTGCTGGGGCTGCATAACAAAATACCACAGAATGTGGGACTTAAACAATGGGCATTTAGTTTGTCACAGTTCTGGAGGCTGGAAGTCCAAGATCAAGTTGTTGACAGGTTTGGTTTCCTTTGAGATGCCTCTTCTTGGCTCACAAACGGCCACCTTCTTATTGTGTTCTCTCATGGTCTTTCCCCCGTGCGTGCACACCCAGGGTTTCTCTATGTGTCCAAATTTCCTCTTGTTATACAGACACCAGTCAGATTGGATCAGGGCCCACTCTAACAACCCTGTGTTAATTTCATCCCCTCTTTAAAGGCTCTATCTCCAAATACAGTCACATTTTGAGCGGCTGGGGTGAAGACTTCAACATACAAATTTGGGGGGAACACAATTTATCCCTTAACACTCAGTGAGAAGATGAGAAAATTTAGAAATCTTTGGATAAAAATCTCCTGACTACTGAGGCTCAGAGAAATAAGTGTGGATTGAATTTTGAGCAGCAAAATTTATTTGGCACCAAGACAAAGCCAAATGAGAAAAACGGCCTATTTGGGTGGATGGACATATCTTCTAAACCCTCAGCTTTAAGATTTTGTTCAGTCCAGCTAGTTCCAGGGGGAATTGTTTTCTTTGAGCCCCATCCCTTGAGCAACCTTTGAATGAGAATCATCTGTGAAGGGAGTGGGGAGGCATCTTTCATGACTTCGGGTAGGTAAGTGCCCACCCTAAGGATAGCATCCTCTGGGGCAGGCTTTCTGGAGCCTGTACCCAAAGGCAGTCACAGGAAGAGAGGGAAAATGCTTGAGGACACACTCTTTCTCAGAACTACTGAATGTTTCTCTTAGTCTTTCACTTTGTGAAAGAGTCTGCTCCATCAACCTAGAGAGACTTCCAGGTCTCTGATCCCAAAACCAGAAGGCATCCTCTCACTGTTGTTGATTTCAAATACCTGAGACCAGCTTTTTGTAGTGTACACTTTGTTTCCTTCTCCTCTGTCCTCTTATAGTGTCAGGGCTCCTGGAGATGTCTACAGCTCAGGTACAACCATTTGCTCTCCTTAATATTGCAATAGAACCTTAGCATTACTGGGTTTTACCTTAGTTATTTCAACATTTGCAAACATCCCAAAGCTTCACAACATACAGTGATTTGTAATATGGTTGAGGTCCAGAATTGAATGAAGTACCAGTTGCCATGGAAGAATGAGCAGAAGGGCCTGGAGCAGGGCAGATAAGCCCTGGATGACACCCAACAGAGACATCTTCCCTTGGACCTGTCTTCCCATTAAGTGATTAAATAGTCACACGTTTGTCTCCTTAAAAAGAAATTCCCCCAAGAACACCGCCAGCTACTGCAGGTAATGGGAGTGAAAAGTTTGAAGCGAGCAATTAAAATATCTTTAAAAATGAGTTTAGGGTTCTATTTATAGAACAAAGAAAAGTCTAAATGTGCTATTTATACTTTTTAGGTGCATTTTGTAGATGGAATTTCATGTCCTAGCAGGGCTCCTCTAAGAACTTCCTTGCCCCAAGTGAGGCTTCCTTTTGAAGTTACCATTCAATTAAACATATTAAAATGCAACCATATCCCCAATGAAGTGTAATCTTGCTATTAGATTTTAAAACATTTACAAAATATTTGTAGCCTTAAACTCTGTTGAAAAATTATTCATTATCCTTTTTTTAATTTTTATTTTTTTGAAAAATTATTCGTTATTCCTGAAAAGTAAACTTCCATAGTACATATAACTGGATATATCGATATGGATGTGAGTAAGTTGTGGTTCCAATGTCATACATTGTAAACATTTGACTGAGTATTTATTAAGTTTACATGGTGCCATTTTCAAGCATAAAATTTTCAGAAGCATTAAAAGTTGGTGGTCTTTCGTTCTCTGCTAGGCAACTCGATGAATAAAATATGGTGTAGTGGCATTAATAACTTTGGGCATCATGAAGACCTTGGGCTACAGTCTCTCCTCCACAAATATAGGCTGTAATGTGGCTTAGATACTGTGAGTTGTGACAGTGGGCATGGGTTATAAAGATTTCACACAGATCTGCAAGGTGAGCAAATACTCAAATCAATAACTCAATTCAGTATCTTAGAGTTTACCAGCATGTGCCTAATACAGTTAAGAGCTGAGAGAGTATTTATATCTCAATTCAACATCTCCTTACCACCCACAGGTAGGGAAGATATGCGTTATCAAAAGCAATGCTATTGAAGGAGGCTGACTGTGTTAGCATAGAATTAAGAGCCCAAATGGTAATGGAGCCCTTCCTTCTGCCTAGGTGTGGGAGGGTTCTAGGAACTTTTCTCAGAGGAGCTGATATCCAGAGTTGTGCATTGAAGAATAAGAAGGGCTTTGACAGATCAAGAAGAAAGAGGAGGGAAACATAGATGAGCTGCAGGTTGCCCTAAGTGCCTGGTGAATGATAAGAGATGCAAAGGCTCACGTGTGTGACGCAAAGCAGGACAAGTGAGAACTGAATCTAGCACCACCTGAGAGGAACTAACTTGGGAGTTCAGGAAGAAGGAGGTGCCTGTATGGGTCCAGGGCAGTGAAGGCAAGATTGTGGAAGAGAGAGCACTTGAGTTGGACCTTGAAGGATTGCTGTGGAGTTTAAGAGAAGAGGAGGAAGCAGGAGATTCCAGGGTGGAGATTGGAAAATGTTGGACAGCTCCAGGGACAGGCTTGGGCAGGATGCTGAGACCAGAAGGTTGGTGTTCTTGGAGTCACAAGTTATTCTGATAAATCTGGAGGGAAAATGCTCCTTTATAATTGGGATCCCCAACTATGCAGGAATCTACATTCTTTGAGATGAATTGAGAAGGAGTCATCATAAAAAACTTTTGATCAACAGACCAAATACTCTATTTCTTTCAATACTTAATAAAGCCATGGTGATGACTAATCTCTGAGTGACTGGCAAGAACATATGCAAAGACAACTGTGTCTCACTGGGAGCAATGCCAACGTGAGTGTGAACATGAAGAGCAGAGGTCCAAACTTCCAGACTGTGGTGCCCCCCAGGGCTATAAAACCTAAAGACAGGGTGTGCCAGGCAACTGCAGGTAGAAGGAAAGAGGGCACAGCCAGATGGCCTGGGACGCTGGCTTATAATGCAAGAGCCTAGGCCAGTGATTCAGAAAATGAGTGAACCAATGATTTAGATTTCAAAACACTTAAACATCTGGAGTATACTTGGGATCTACTTGCCCTGCCCCCATTAGCTCAAGGGCAGAAGGACATGGGTTATGGGATGTGCGTGCTTCTCTGCTCTCACTCCTTATTCAAAGAACCCTGGTTATGTCCCCTCCTGTGAACCAGACACTGCGTCACTCATCTAGGAGGGGGCCAGCATGATCCTTGTAAATGCCGGTGAAAGGGGAAGTGAATGTGGAATGCTCCATACCCTCAGCTCCAGATTAGAGATACAAGGTAAGTCATAGGGTTGCGTTAATCCTCTTACACGACCATGAAATAATACCATTCCTTAGTACCCGATGGGTCTTCCAAAGAGCTCACACTACAAGCCACTGGGGAAACTGTGAGCTCTTCCACCCAGCTTTCAAAGAAGAGTGTCCAAACAATACTTGATAAATAGTAGAGTTGAAGAAGTCTAGTAGAATTCTTAACCTCTGGGGCCAGAATGTCCCCAGAACATTCTGCTCAGCTCCAAGGCGAGGACAATGGAGTTGGGCCCACGCTCACAAATCCATCATTGCTGAAGAAAGCGAGAGCTGATACTTACAGATGCTTCGGAGCAGCTGACCACCTGCCTGAAGGCGGGGTTGTAGCGGCAGCACACCACGGGCTCTTGGTGGGAGACCACCAGGCACGGCTCCGGCGGAGATCTTGCTCAGGAAAAACAGAAAGGATGAAAACCTGAACCGAAGGTATGCCATGGACACTGGATGAGGCATCTATTGCTTTATTAAGAAAAGTTAACACGATAGGGAGAACCTGCGTGGCTCAGTCGGTTAAGCTTATGACTCTTGGTTTCGACTCAGGTCATAATCTCAGGGTTGTGATCTCAGGGTCATGAGATTGAGGCTCCCTGTCCCACACCCAGTTGGGAGTGGGACAGGGAGCCTGCATGGAGTCTGCTCAAGATTCTCTCTCTCTCCCTCTCTCTCCCCCTATGCCCCTCCTCCTGCGCACGTGCTCGCTCGCTCTCTCTCAAATAAATTAATTAATTAAAATCTTCAAAGAAAAAAGGTGAAGAGGCTAAAAATAGGTCTTTGACCCTGGACAAGTTGTTTAAATACTGAAAACTCTAACTTTTTAAATCTCTTAAATGGGGATAATATTATCTATTATAAAGGGTTGTTTTGAGTATTTGTTGAGAAAACCTATGGAATATCCTTCCCACAGACCCCCATGCTACCTAATTGGCATTCAGCAAGCAGTAGCTGCTCACCATGAAAAAGATACCACATGCCTCTTATTTAGGGCAAGAGAAGTGTGATTTCTTACAACTACACAGTGGACTTTCTTCCCTAAGAATTTACATCTTCCCTCAAACAAACACCAACTGTACCAACCCATCCCGAGTCTTCAAGTCTGGAGGGCAGTGCTTCTCCATCACAACAGGGACGAGGCCTTGCAGTGTGCCTCCCACAGGCACCCAGGGCCAAGGGTGCCTCTGTGCACCCAGGCCTTGCCCTGTGTGTCCTTCTGTGAGGACAGGGCACAGAAGGGATGGCTCTAGGAGTTATGCAATCCAATTGCTTTGCACTCATTTCCTCATCTGTAAAATGGAACCCTCTATAGAAATTTTGTGAGGAGTAAGTGAGGAAAAGGATGTCCAATGTCTGGAGAAGCCTGGTGTGGGGGGAACACTTAATAAATGAATGTTGGGGTAAATACCCAGTAGTGCAATTGCAGGGTCATAGGGAAGCTCTATTTTTAATTTCTTAAGGAATCTCCACACTGTTGAGTGAAATAAGTCAAGCAGAGAGAGTCAATTATCATATGGTTTCACTTATTTGTGGAACATAACAAATAACAAGGAGGGCATAGGGAGATGGAGAGGAGAAGGGAGTTGAGGGAAATTCAAAGGGGAGATGAACCATGAGAGACTATGGACTCTGAAAAACAATCTGAGGGTTTTGAAGGGGCAGGGAGTGGGAGGTTGGGGGGGCCAGGTGGTGGATATTATGGAGGGCATGTGTGGCATGAAGCACTGGGTGTGGTGCATAAACAATGAATTCTGTTATGCTGAAAAGAAATTAATAAAAAAAAAGAATTCAATCTTGTAATCCAAAATAAATAAACAAACAAACAAATAAATAAATAAATGTTGGTTCCCAGACCTACTGCTCTGTCCTCTCTCTTGATGGTCCTTCCAGTGCTCAGCCCCAAGGCTGGGACCCTAATAGGGATTCGGTGGATCTGAAGCCTCCGAATTAGTGCCAGAAGATTCCCAGAAGGTGGAATCCTTTTCAAGGAAGAATAGCTTTTGGCAGAAGGAGATGAGCACTTTTCCTTGAATGGTCTCTGGACTGCTGCAGGGGAAGTCTGTTCTGTGGGGAAGGAGGAAGCAGGGAGTGGGGGTACTGTCCCAGGGAGAAAGTGCCTGGTCTGGAGCCAGAGCCTCTGGACCTTACTTACGCTCCTTCCCCAATGCGGGGAGGAAGGCTCTGAGTCTCCCCCCACTTCACAGATTAAGGCATTTCCAGAAGGCTAAGAAGGACCAGGTGACTTGATCAACATCACAAAGTTCCCTGTGACAGAGCAGGGACTGGCAGAAGTCACCTGATGCCTAGGGGTTGGCGCTAGAGATTAGGGCTGCTCTTGCTGCAAGGTGGAATTTCAGTCACTTTGCTTAAAAAAAAAACAGGAAATCAATCCAACAGGTTGTTTTTCTACCCATAGATGCCAAGTAGAACAAGTGGCCATTGGACTGACTGTAGTCCCATCTTTCAGAGGGTTGCTCTGGCATCCTGAGCGGAGGGCGTGCCCTTGCAGGTCTGGCGGTACCCTGTGGTAGGATGGTTGCTCTGCCCTGGCTCCCCATCCTCACTGGCCGTTCCCATGGCCTCAGGGGAAACATGAGGAAGGGTGGGTCCAGGCACAGGCAGCAGCCTTATGTTCTGGACTTCTCAGTAGGGTTTTGATGCTGCGGAATCTGATCACTTTTCTGTAAAGTTATTCTTGATCTGTGATTTAACCACTGGACATAATAAACATATTTAAGGTTCCTCTTAGGCATATGTTCACAATTTTTTAAAGATTTTATTTATTTATATATTAGAAAGAGAGAGAAAGCACAAGAAGGGGGAGCAGCAGGCAGAGGGGAAAGGCAGAGGAAGAAGTAGACTCCCCACTGAGCAGGGAGCCTGATGTGGGACTCGATCCTAGGACCCTGAGATCACAACCTGAGCTGAAGGCAGACGCTTAACCAACTGAGCCACCCAGACATCCAAACACATTTTTCCCCCTTAAAACCCACCTTTCGAGACAGTGTGCCATCGTTTTTGGCTCGGGAAATCCAGTTGCCATTATCATATAGATGGGATGTGAACCCTGCAGACCACAATATACAGCCTAATCCTTCTCTGCCTCCTCTCCTTAGTTGACAAAGACTACGGGAATCCGTTATCTTGCTGAACAGTGAGAGGGAAAGCTGCAGGTGGGGAATGAGGAATGGATTTACGTCAGGGCAGCAAGTGGGGGTAACGGAGAGGGGTGACTAATCATGGGCCAGGTTTGAACCATGAGGCTGTGATGATGCTCCTAGTTGTGGTGTGCAGAGGGCCTGAAAAGTTCTCAAAACACAGATGATGTGTCCTGTCAGCCCTGCCAAGACCAGGGACAGGGGTGTGACTCACCCCAAGGCCACTGGGCCCAGGAGGCAGAGCCTTCTCTCTACCGCTCACAGGTGCCTCTTAGGAGCTCTGCAGGCTCTGGAGAAGGAAGACTAGACAATGTACCTCCTGGAGTCTAATTAAACAAACAGACAAATTAAGCTCTCCTTTGCCTTCAGTGTCTCGGACAGACTTCTGCCCTTTCAGTGGGAGGAGCACCGCGGAGGGGGAAGGGAGCAGGCCAGGCATCCTGAGAGAGGCATTCTAGTCCCAGCTCTGCTCCTGAGTCCCCGCTCGACCTTGAGCAATCCATTCCCTTCTCCAGGCCTCTGCTCGCTCATCTGTAAATCTGCAGCAGCGTTGCCCTGGGTGACTTGTGGGTTCCCAGGAGGTAGGATTGAAATTCCTCAGTAAGACCTGGCAGTCTCAGCCTAGCAGGACAGGGACGGGCACTGAAGTGGACATTCATGCTAAGGAGATGAAAGTCTCAATGACTACCCTGAGTGTGAAAAAGACAACCGGGCACCCACTTTCCTGGCCAAGGAGGAAAAGAAATGTGGCTTGCAAAGTTGTGCCAAGGAAATCAAGATGGACTCATTTGCAGAGGAATCAGGGAGATGGGTCTTGAAGGCATTTGAGCTCCCTGAGACTGAGGCCCCGGGCAGGAAAAGCCCACTAGGGGACCCTCCTTAAGGACCTGTCCATCACTGGAGCTTGTGCTGTCCCTGAGTGACTACCTTGCTGTAGGGACAGGATCTCACATATGGGCCCCTGCTGCAGCAAGTGGGTCTGATGCTTTTGGACTGAATTAAAAGCCCCCGGGGCTTCTTGGACAATTCGATAGAGAGGTAGAGCCAGTGGGTCAATAAGGGTTCAAGACATAGATTCCAGAGTTTTGGGTAATCCAAGGAGGTGGTGCCGGAGTAATCAACGGGAAATGTTCAAGGGAGCTCACCAAATACATGCTGTGAGATAAAGACATGGGGCCATAGAGCTCAGGAGCTCCCCCAGAGATCTCAGCTATGGATGGTTCCATAGAAGTTTGCAAGCAGCCTGGGGCCAAGAGGCTAACCTCATACCTCAGTCTCAGGTGTAGGAGTGCCACCGTGTCAGTGGCCACACACAGGGATCTGGAGTCAGGGAGGTAGAGGCAGGCTGCGAAGTCCCCCTTAATACCGCTGGCCTTGGAGGATGCGGTAAACAAGCAACTATCCGTCTCTAGATCCCAGATCTGCGGGGGGCGGGGGGAGAGATGAGGAAAAAGTAATCGGAGGTCTTGAACAGGCTGCTTTGCTGTGCTTTTCCAAAGCTGTCACCTGTGGCAGGGGTCTGGTTAGGACCGACCTAAGTTTAAAGGTTGCCCCACTCTCCCCTCGCCCAGAGGAAAATGTTCAAAGTGCTTCCTTTCCCCTCTGTATTTGTAAAGGAAGCAGAAAGCGGGGCTCTTGTTCCCGAGCCCCTCTGCCATGCTGAAGCTGCCCAAAGGGCCAAGATACCTGTGGCCAAGCCACCCTGGAGCTGAGCTTCACCACCCCCCAACCGGGAGCTGCCAGTGTCTTCTCTGCTCCTGGACCATCCTTCACAGTGGGTCTGATGGGCACACAGAGCTACCTCTCTATCCCCTGGATATGTTCCCATTTCTTAATACAGTTCCTCAAAACCAGCCCTGAAGCAGATATTTGGAGGGCTCTGGGAACAAACCTCAGAATGGCTATTGGGTAAGGACATGGAGATCCAAACCCTCCCTCCCCCCACCACCTGGGTTGGAATCCCAGTCCTATCGCCTCATGGCTCTGTGGCCTTGGCCATATTACCATACCTCCTTTCAGTTTCTTCTTCTGTAAAATAGGGAGACTAATAATAATGCCTATCTTACAGGATTTAAAATCTTGGTGATTTTTAAATATGAATTAAAAAATAGTGTTTACCATCACAACTGGGCCATGGTATAATGGTAAATGATTAGAATGATAATATTATTGTTAATCATTTATTAGGATTATTATGCAAGCCATGCCACGGCTCTTGTATTATTTTAAGGTGCTGCAATCCGATGAGAGCTGCAAGGGATGGCCTCATCCATGGGGAAGAACAGATGGGCCAAGTGTAAAACCGGGAAGAAGGAATCATCACGGAGGCAGCTGTTGTTTGGTGGGCTAGGCATTGCGTTACATGCTTCCCATGCATTGTTCCATTTACTCTGTTCCGGGTTGAATTCTGTCTCTCCCCTTTCCCCCAGTCTGTATGTTGAAGAACCCCCAGTATCTCAGAATGTGTCCTTCTTTGGAAATAGGGTTGTTGCTAGTGCAACTAGTTCAGAAGAGGTCATGGAAATAGGGTTGTTGCTAGTGCAGTTAATTAAGAAGAGGTCAAGCCGGAGTAGAGCAGACCCCAGACAATATGACTGGTGTCTTTGTCAAAAGAGGAAATTCGGAGACAGACACAGAGAGAGGGAGAAGGCGCAGTGAGCAACTAAAGTAGGAGTCCTTTTCAGACTTCTCTCCCTCCGGAGGTGCGCTGGAAAATTTGAGGACTAAACTGGGTGGGATGTACTTGGGGCTTCTTTCCCCTCCTTTGTGACTCCCGGAAGCAAAACAGCTAGCAAGAAATTTGAAGCCTTTACCTGGTGAGCCAGACTCTTATTTGTTGTACTTACACTGTTGATTTTCCTTAGTTCTCCCCAGCAGGTAGCAAAGTCATCTAGAAAGTTCTAGCATCCTTTTACATCTGTGATTTTAGGTCATGGTGTAAAAGGCGGGAAGCAATACATTCTGGGAGGCAAGTATGGGGGTGACAGTAGTGATCAGGGTAAAATAATCCCATGGAAAAATGACCCCAAGGACTACTTGTTCAAGGGGCATCCCCCACTCCTTTCTGGAGTATTGAATTGTTTGAAAATGCTGATTTTCCTGGATAGAAAGGTAACACACATAGTTGTTTGTTTGGTTTTTTTTCATCAGTCACTTATACCACCAGGGGAATCCATTCATCTGGTAATTTCTTCTTAGTTCATGAGGTAATGTTACTGAAAGAGGAAGTTTTGATGAGGGGGAGGATGAGGTAATTCTGGAGCCTGGCAGAGTGATCTTAGTTGATGCTATAGAGGGACACCTGTGAGGTCCGTGAAAGGGAAAGTTAGGAAGGAACTCTTCCTACTGCTGTTGAGGTTGAGTTGGCAAGTTGGCATTACACCCCCAAAGTAGCTACAAGAAATTGAAATCACTGACTTATGTATGGCCTGTCCAGCACCCTCCTGTCTTCTGTTAGGAGAATTGCCTCTCTGATTGCAAGCAGTAGGCAGGAGACCCAAACTTGGTCAATCTGTGTCTTCCCTTAGATTTTTCTGGCTGGAGCTGATAGTGAATCTGTAGTTGGGTTGTGAGTTCAGACTGAGAATCAATGGTCCCAGCATTCAGAAGGAGATTGCTTTTCTACACTAGAAGTCAATATCAGTGTGCACCAAGGCAGAGAGCATGGGAAAAAGTGCCATGCTTGAACCCAGCTGTCCATGAGGTCATCTATCTGACGATCTGGTTTCAATAACCCATA
The DNA here is from genome assembly GCF_963455335.1 of Martes martes. NCBI lineage: Eukaryota > Metazoa > Chordata > Mammalia > Carnivora > Mustelidae > Martes > Martes martes. Next base: position 71,620,069 of record NC_137890.1, read on the forward strand.
AATCCGTCTTTTTTAGCTTAAACTACTTGAGTTCGATTTTTGTCTCTTTGGCTCAAAAGAGTCTTACCTAGTAAAACTACTCTGTGGTGAGCACAATTTATCCATTATCTTCTATGAGCACAACTAACCTACAAAGCGGGTCTTTCTTCCATTTTACAGTAGAGTGACAAATGTCCAAGAGAATTAAGTCACTGAGTTCAGAAGGGTTGAATACTTTGCCCAAGGTCATCTAGTTCCTGGTAGTTTCAGAGTATAACTCAAGTCTGTATTTCTCCAAAGCGTACTATGTACCAACCCCCAAATGCAGGCTTCTCTGTCCACAGTGGAAAGGAGTTGCTGGGGAGTGGACACCAAACTAAGGGATTTCCTGGTTTCCCTTCACCCAGAGTTATGAATTCAGTGGTGGAGTGTGAGAGAAAGTGATGGGTCATTTATAGCTGGGATTTTTAAGAGGCAGATATGCCTTATCTGCTCTCATGCCCATTGTCCTGGGATGAAGAAGACTCTGAGAACCTAGGGACCTTCCTGAAGACAGCATGGTTTTTAAATGGGAAGAAAAAGTGCTCCTTCTGGGAGTACCAGCCTTGGGTATGGCAGCAAAGAGAAATAAATTACTATTGTCTCAACCCATGGAAAATACAGGGTTTATTTGTTACAGTGGCAAACCTTACCTTAACTAATATACATGCTATCTTCTTTCAGGAAATAACTTTCTTTCTATGCTAATTCCTGTTGACACAAAACAGCCCTTTTTGTAGTGTGCAGTATTAAATTCACAGAAAATAACAAGTGAAAACAGAAAACCAAACCTGTCACTTTACTCTCCTTTAGGGTAATGCCAGAAACTAGCAGACTCCTAAAACGTTTCATGTGTCCCCATGATATAGAAAAGTGAAATATTTGAGCTGAAAAATCAATTTGAAGAACGAAGACTATCTGATCAGGCATGCTAGAAATTTAGCTGTTTGGTTCCTGGTTGATTACTTTTTATTTGATAGGAATAATGTATTCTGAAATAAATTACACACCATATTTCCAAGATAGGATTTCAATATATTTTAAACACATTTTGGGAAGTGATTCAATATGCCTGAATCATCACAGGCAAGATGCTAATCTTGTAATCATGATTTTAGATTGGAAGAAAATGGAGAGGCACTAGGAAAAGAAAATAAGATAGGAGACGTGTCCTCACATACAGAATTATGATTATCTGGTGGTGCCAAGTTTTGAGGAAAAAAAAAAACCTCATTAAAAATATGAAGTCTCCAACTTTATGGTTTTGGAGGATACCTTAGGATAGATTCAATTTTCAAAAGAAATCAAATATTGAAATCCATGAGTCTTCCTATTTTAATCAAATTTGCTTGGAGGACTGAATAGAGTTTGGGTCCTAGTTACATCACTGCCCATGATCTCAACACCTAATTTTGTGTAAAGTGTCCTCTTGGTTGCCAGGACATGGACTCTGAGCTCACTCTACAGGGCCATGTCAGACCCCACACACAGTGAGAACACACTCTTTGAGGCTTTTCTCCCTCTTGCTCACTCTTGCTCTCTTTTCCATCTCATCCCCTCCGTGGCTTAAAATTCCATCTAAATGCTAATGACTTCCAAATTTATATCTCCAGCCCTGACATCTCCCCTCAACTCAGGATGACTCTATCCAACACATACACAACTGAGCTCCTGGTCTGATGCTCCTCTTCCCCACCATCTGCCCCACCATGTCTCAGTGTGGGCTCTGGCCCAAAGCCTTGGTGTCTCCCTTGACTTCTCTATCTCTCCTGTCCCCCTCCTTTACAAAATAATAGTTTTATTGAGATATAATTCACATCTCACAAAATTTGCATTTTTAAAGTGTGTAATTCAGTGGGTTTTTAGCATATTCACAGGGCTGTGCAACCATCACCACTGTCTAACTTCAAGACATTTTTATTATTTCAGAAAGAACCCCCATACTCGTTAGTGGCCACTCCCTGTCCCACCTCACTGCATCCCCCCAGTAACGACTAAACTAGTTTCTGCCTCTTTGGATTTGCCTATTCTGGGCATTTCATACGAATGGAATCAGCCAATACATGGTCTTTTGTGACTGGCTTTCACATAAGCTTTTTCAAGGTTCATCAATGTGGTGACATTTATTAGTGCTTCATTTCTTTTTGTTGCTGCATAATATTTCATTATATGGATATGCCACAGTTTATTTATCCATTCGTTTGTTCATGGACACTTGAGTTATTTCTACATTTTGGCTGTTATGAATAATGTGCTATGAATATTCATATGTAAGATCTTATGTGAACATAAGTTTCCAGTTCTCTTGGGTTTAAATCTGGAAGTAGAATTGGTGGGTCATATGGTAACTCCATGGTTAGCATTTAAAGAACCGCCAAAATATTTCCCAAAGTGGCTGCACCATTTTAAATTCCCACTAGCAAGGTATGGAGAGCTTTAATTTTTCCACATCCTTGGCAATGCTTGTTATCATCTATCTTCTGATTTTAGCCATCCCAATGGGTGTGAAGTAGTAACTCATGGCAGTTGTGTTTTGCATTTACATAATGACTAATGATGTGGAGGATCTTGTCTTGTGTTTATTGGCCATTTGAATATTTTCTTTGAGGAAATTTCCATTTAAGTCCTATGCCCGGGCTATTCGTGCTTTTATTGTTGAGCATATAGATATTTTTTTTGTATTCTAGAGGCAAATCCTTTATCAGATGTGTGATTGGCAACATTTTCTCTCATTCTGTAGGTGGTCTGACCACTTTCTTAATGGTGTTTTCTGAGCCACAAAGTTTTAATTTTGACAACATCCAACTCATTTGTTTTCTTCTTTTGTCTCTTGTGTTTTTGATGTCACATCTAAGAAATCATTCCCTAGTCCAGGGTTATGAAGATTTACTCCTAGGTCTTCTCCAAAGAGTTTTGAAATTGTAGCTCTTTTTACATTTAGGTCTATAGCCTTTTAGTTAACTTTTATGTATGGTGTGAAGTAAGGGACTGAAGTCCTTGATCGAGGTATAAGCAGGTCTGCTTTCTTCTGAGGCCTTTCTCTTTGGCTTGCACATGACCCCCTCCTGCCATGTATTCACATGGTTGGAGATGATTGCCCCTCCATCTCAGTGTGCTGATTTCTACTATAAAGACGCCAATCATATTGGATTAGGGCCCATGAATATGACCTCATTTAACATTAATTAATTCTTTATAGGCCCTGTCTCTAGATACAGTCACATGGAAGGTACTGGTGGTTAAGACTTCAACATAGGAATTTTGAAGGGACGTGATTCAGCTCATAACATCTATAAGTCATTTATTACATATGTAATTGATAAGCTCATTTATGTACCCATGCAAAGCAATGACACTGACCTGTTTGAGGCTTCAGCATTCCTTTGATTCAGACCGCTCTAAACTCCCACCCTCTGGCCCCATGATATTAGAGAAAGAAAGAAGGATGAAATCATGAAAATTTTTCATATTCATTGGAAAAGCTTATGAAATGATGGATAAAGCAAATCAATAAAATTCCTTTTCTTTTCTTTTTTCTTTCTTTCTTTCTTTTTTTTTTTTTGGTATAAAAATAGTGCATTACAAAGGTCACAGGACAGCTGAATTTTAGAGGTGGGTAGAACCCTACATATAGAAAGAGGTGTGAAGGCAAACAAAATGAAGGTGATATTACCACAACCTCTACCAGGCCAGAAGTGCTTAAATTCTAAGCCTTACAGAAAACATTTCAGAAAGGGCTCACTTGCCCTATGCGTATTGCAAAATAAGATAAGCGAGGGCCAGTTGCCTCCCCCATGTCCCCATTCCATCCCTTGTTCCCCCTCTTCATCCTCCAACACACTTTCTCCAGGAGAATCAGGACAGCATGCAAACAGGGACTGAGATGTTTCAAGGTTTACTCATCCCAGCAAAACACCCAGTACAGAAAATTCTCTAAGACACTACCCTTCAATTGCCCACATATCTTCTTTCTCCAAAGCAAACCCACGAATGTAACCACCATTTGAGTATCTGCTAATGCAGAGACCTCTAGAGCTGCAAAGATGGGGAAAGAAAACACCAAACAAACACAATCTCTATCTGAAACTGTTGGACAATGCATCCAAAATGTAAAAGGGCAAAGACCTTAATAGCGTTGTCGGTGGACATGGAGAATATTTTGTTATCCTCAGCAGATACATGGATGTAGATCACTGGAGCCGTGTGGCTTTTCAGCATACCTGTTGGTTTTCTAGAATGGAAAAAGAACAGATGAACACCAAGCAGTTCTAAGTGCTATTTCTAAATAAAAATGCAAGACTAAACTTGGCCCGGATCTGGCAGTTCTATTCAGCCTGGAGGAGGGTTATGTCTCCTTCTGAAATCACACAAGTATATATCTTGTGTGATAAAAGGACTGAAGCAAATAATACCGTTATAGCAACACAACTCAGTGTGAGATGAAGCTCTGGGCTTTGTTTCTCCAACTGCTGACAATATCACTATAAAAGGAACAAACGAGGAAGAGCACAGGGTGGTGTGGGAATAGATTCTATGGCACATGGTTGCTTTATGCAGGCCAGAGTTAACAGTATTCAGATCTTGGGGGACTGTCTTTTTAATGTAAGTTTACTTTAAGGAGCTCTGAGGGATTGCAATGCCCTCAGGGTCGCAGGACGGGGTGTGTAGGGAGAAGGTGGGGAGGTGGGGAGAAGGGAGGCAGGTCTGAGGTTGAAAGGGAGACTACAATGTCATTTTATAACCACATTATTGGAAGGTAAGCAAATTGTTCTCCATCACCAGACAAATGGGAGTCTAAGGTAATAGAAGTAGGTAGAAAATCATTTTTCCTTCTTTCTGTTTAGACATTGTCTGAGCCCTATACATGGATGACCTCATCGTGACCTTTATTTCTACCAGAAGGGTGGGGATTCCTGTGATCATCAGTAATGAGGAGGACACTGGCTACGTCTCTTGTGCTGGGTCACTGTGTTAGAAGGTGACAGGAGCAGCACCAGATCCCACGTCCCCCCCACCCCCCATGGCACTGCCTACACCCCTGCCTGTCCCTGCTGAGGGGCATGGGTCACCTTGCAGGTCCTCTACTGATGCCTGGTACAGAGGCTCAGCGAGGAAGCATGGTGCACCCTAGGTGACTTGTTCATGTCCCCAAATCCCCACTATCAGTGCACAGAAAGTCTATTCCCCATTTTCCACTCTCCTTCCATCTTAAAGACTTACCAATGGAAATGGCATAGGATTTTAGAATGAGCCAAAATGTGTTTGTACCCCAGTTCTGGCATTATGTCCAAAAAGTTATTTAACTTCTCTAAGCTTCAGTTTCTTCATTGGTAAGTGGGGCTAATGAGTTACTTATTAACCCCAAAGAATGATTCTTTAGTGGGTACCAACAGAAGTTTCTCGGGTTGAGTGTATGGGAGACCAGTTTTGGACAGGGCTTCTTAAATTATCCTAAAAGGGAATTAGTGATCCCCTGTGTTGCTCTCATGTACTTTATTAGATCAATGGCACTTATGGTTGGAGGGAGAAAGAAAACTTACCCAGGCAGATAAGGATTCCAGACTCGAATGATTCGATCCATTCCTCCTGTCAGCAGCAAGTTCTTTCTCTTACAGAATGAAAATGCCTTGACTCCTTTGTAGATGTGAAAAACAGTTTGATCACATTCTGCCCGCCTTTGGGGCAAACCAAGGAATGCTTGTTCTCTTCTTGCCTCGACATCTTTTCTAACGCCCCTTATCTCTTTCATCTTTTGCTTGACATTTGTTGTTCCCATAGTGCACCCTAAAAATATTCTCAGAAAAACAAAACACAGCCTCTTAATATGATCAATTTCCTGACAAGTTGCTGATTTTTAAAGGTCCTGGTTTTGCTTTCAGTGAGAACTACTTTTTTCTTTCTCTTTCACCCCCTCTTGTTACACCATGGATAGTCCGAAGGATGAAAATGGTGTCAGTAAGAACAGCAAGATTCATTTCTCCTCCTTCTCTAGATAGAGCCAAGAAGGGTCACCTGGGGGAAGGAGGAAATGTGAAGAGGACCAACTCATTCTGAGGAAACTGTTGTCTAATAAATCTGTACCGAGTACCACGCACTGTGCCAGGGTCTCTCTGTACACGATTTTGTTTGAACCTCCCAGAAACTCAGTGAGGCAAGCACCTGTCTTCCATGGGACAGGTAAGAAAGTTTAGACTACGGGGTTTAACAAACTTGTCATTAACAAGGCAATAAAACCACGTCTCAAATCCTAAATGAGGGTTCATTGAGTTGGCCTATCAGTTTCATCCACGAACCAGCCAACTTTCTGCTACAATTATTTTGACATATATTTTTAGCCAAATGACTTTTTGGCTTACGAACCTACTGAACAGTAAAATCAGAATAGTAGCAGCATACTGAAGCAATCAAAGGCCTTCCTGTCTGTGTGAGACATAGTCTCACCAGATGATCATGAAAGAAATCCTCATCTAACTTACCCTGACCTCTGACCTTAGCTGTGTCCAAGGTGACTGAAGGGCATCAGATGAAGAAGATGGAAGACTATTTCATCTTCCATCCTCGCCTTGTCCCCATGCCCAAATAAGAATTCTCTTTCATGGTCTGTGATGTCAGTGGTTACTTGAGGGTTGATTGGTGTTGTCTGGATGACGTGTGTGTTATCACAAGTTACCAGTTCAATTGTTTTCCAGGAGCAGGGAGAAGGGTTTGCTTTTCGGAAAAGCTGGACCAAAGCCAGTGCCTGCTTCATCTCAGAGGGTCCAGCAGACTCTCCTGAAGTAGGACTCTGATGCAGATCTGCTGAGTTTCAGGAGAAATGGGAAGTGTCTATTTTCATCGGAAACTTCCAGAATTTTAAAGTTTGATGCACAGTTTCAAAACAGGATCCTGTTTTTAATCTGTCTGTGGCTGCCTGGCCCACAGCTGCCTCTGGAGACCTCTAGTTTGGGAGCATGGTATTTCGGGGGAGGACAAGAAGGTGTCTGGGAAGGGAAAGGGGGTCATGATCGTTCCACTTCTTCTGAAACTTTTTTCCTCAGAGTCACCTGGCTCTTCTCCAGCCCATGAATTCCATTTCCAAAAGACTGGGGTATGTGATTTCCACTTTATTTGAGGCTACAGTCTGAGTGCTAGGACAGTTTATTGACGGCGAGTTGAGGAGACACCCTGCTGTCCACAGTTTCTCTCAGCAGTGGTAGGACAGCTAGCTAGTCCCACTGGCCCTGTCCTTCCCTTCCTCCTTTGGTATGCAGCAGGAAGGTAAACAGCCTTGAACTCAGAGCTCTTTCATCTGCTAGACAGAGGGGAGGGGAGGGTAAGTGCTGAGTGCAGATAATTACTTCAGATGGCAGAGTGAACGTGTATATCTGGATGAGCACTTGCAGTATCAAAGCAATGCAGCAAACCCTCCTCAAACACCAGTTTGATGCTTTCACCCTGCTTGTTATGAGCAAAGATCTGAAACTTCTAAGCAGGTGTGTCACTTTATTTTTATTTTTTTAAGTAAAAGGAGAGCAGCCAGTTCATTTGCATGATCTCTAGCGGTTCTCTTCCAACAGAGCCAGACAGAGATACATGTTTAAATGGTTGTCATGGAAACCAGAGAGCAGCGCTCTCCCCCAAGGTCTGAAGGAAGGATGATGAAAAGTTTAAAGCAATCACCATGGAAACCTAGAACAGATTCAAGGCAGGTTCTGATCCCCAGCACACTAGCTAGCAGATAAGTCTTCAGGTGCCGGAGTCCTACAGGAAGGTGGATTCCATGGCTGTTAACACTAGAGCTGACTCAGAAACCACATCCACAGTTCTGGGCTCCCAGAATCCCATAGGATTGGCAATGAGGTGGACATGTTTCCCCAAAGCTCAGACTTTCACTCTTCCTCTTTTGAAGTAGATCTTGGAGTCTCCCCTACCCATCCTTCCTTTTTTCTTATTCCTCCTTTCCATCAGTTTCCTCAGTGCGGCAGGAACCCACAGCTCTGCTGTGACAAATGGAGCCCTGCCCAGGTCTGCAGAGGGGAGCCATTCAAGGCCCAGCCTTGGTTTCTCCATGGCCTCAGCCAAAACGTATCTCCCTTTGATGTTCACATGTAACCAGAATGAAGTCAGAGATTCTTATCTTTGATCATCTTGAGTAAACGAATGCACTTGAAAGCACTTCTTACTCTACAGAGCCCTCTCGTAAATCCCATTTAGGGATGGGGAACTGGTGCTATAGCACCCTGTGGAGGAGAGAGAGAGAGAGAGAGAGAGTGTGTGTGTGTGTGTGTGTGTGTGTGCGCGCGAATACATGCATAGCTGATGGAAGCAGTGATGTGAGTGTAGGACACTGTGGGGACATGCTTGGGGGGCAGTAGATGGGGAGATGGAAAGGGGATAGATAGCACAGGAGGAAAATACTTGTCACCACAGAATTCTACGTTTCCTGGAAGGCAATGCTTTAGAAGACCACTTGGGGAGAGAAAGGTATGTGGTTTGAATTTTGACCACAGGTAAGTTCATTCGATAAATATTTATTGAGCACCTGTTATGTACCAGCACTATTTCTAGCACCTGAGACACAACAGTGAATAAAACAGAAACCTCTATCTTTGTGGGGCCCACCTTCTGATGGGGGAGGGCAGACCATAAATAACAAACAAGAGATAAATTATATAGTCTATTAGAAAGTGATTGGATTTATGGATTTAGAGAAGGGTAGAACAAGGTAAGGAAGATTAGGAACGCCAGGAGCAGGGGCTGGGCTCTTCCAGGATCTGTATAATCAAGTGGGCAAGGAGGGCCTCAGCGAGAAGCAACGCCTGAGGGAAGACTTCAAGGAGACTAGGGAGTGAAAGATGTAGACATTTGCAGGGAAAACCTCCCAGGCAGAGGGAGGATCTGGTGAAAAGATCTTAAATATATTCCAGGAGATTGGTGTGAGTGGGATGGAGTACATGAGGGAGAGAAGTAGGAAACCAGGCCATAGATGTAAGGGCTGGGTTCACACACAGGGCCCTGGAGGACTTTGGCTTTTACTGTGAAGGAGATGGGGCCCAATGGAGGATTTGGATCTAATGACATCTAATTTTCCAGGCTCTCTGGCTGCGTGTAGAAAAGAGCCCATAGACAAGGGATAGAAGCAGGGAGAATCATAAGTCTCCTGTGGTAATCCAGGGGAGAAAAGAGAGTGAATTCCACTAGATGGTAGTGGGGGCGGGGCTGGGGAAAATGGCCAGATCCTGGGTTCAGTATGAAGACAGAGTCAATGGATTGGATGTGGACTGTGGAAGAGAGGGTTGAAGGTGACTAGTAGGTTTTGGCTGGAGCTACCGGAAGGATGGACCTAGAACTAACTGAGCTGGGGAAGGTGGTGTGAGGGAGAAGATGTGGATCTGGGTTTGGATTTAATTTTGATGTCTCTGAGACATCCAAATGGAGAGGTCCTGTAGAGAGAGCCCCATGGCAGTTGGAAATGCCAGACTGAAGTTTGGGGGTAGAGTTAGGCTAGAACACATGAATTTGGAGAAAGACAGCAATGGTGCTGGAGGGGTATCACTGAGGTTGATGAAAATGGAAGAGAAGAAGAGCAAGGACAAAACTCTGGGACTCCAGCAGCAAGTCATGGAGACACGCAGGATCAAAGGCCAGCTTGCAGTGGGTCTTAGACAGATTGAAAGGTGAGGGCTTGGAAAGTGCAACTGCAGGCAGCTTTTTCCAGGGGTCTGGCTGCAAAGGCTCTCTGAGCCCCAATATTCTCATCTTGGTACCACGTCCGAGAAACCACAGGGGTGGTAACTGGGTTGGGGAAGGTGCTGACTCTTCCTATCACAGACTTGTCTAGATCTCTAGAGACAATTAATCTCAGTTCAGAGTATGAGCCCCTTAGTGGTCCTTGCTTTCTGGAACGTGAGAAGGAAGAAGGGATGGACAGGAGACTCATGGCAAAATTAGGGATCAAGGAGTGTGAGCAGGATGGCTCCTTAGAGCTCATATCCAGCATTTTTATTGAACTAGGAAGGAAATGGAGGCCTGAGGCCTCCGTTCTGTTAGTGGCAGAGCCGGGGCTAGAACTCAGAGATCTTCATTCTGGATTTGTTGTTTCTGTTCTGCACAAACACTGAATTTTAGTTGCTTCAGTTTCTGAAGGCTTAATTTAAGTTTCTTAGCATTCATATCCATGATCATTCCAGAAAACCACAATTTCCCAGTTCCAAGAACATCTGATGAAAATTCCCAAGAAATTTCTTCGCCACTGAACATCTCTTTCTAACGCTTTGGAGATTTAAATGTCAGTGAATCAGAAATGTATAAAGGAAGATTTCCTTGAAAGACAACTTGAGCTCGAAGGCTATGAATCAGAGGTGGAAGGGGCCTTGGAGAAGCAAGGTGGTATTTGATAGGAGGCTGAGATCGCGGGCATGACTCATGACTGATTTTTCCATGATGTTCAGTGAAATTAGGACAAGATTCTAAAGGAAAGGAGGAATAAAGAAAAAGAAAAAGAAACTCCTAGGATTTCAGCCTTTCCAGATCTCAGAAATGCTCAGGCACAGCTAGGCTGAAAGGCATCACGAAAGAAACGGCTGTCGTCATTATGTGGGTGGTTGACTTTTGAGTCATTTTTAAAAAGTGTTAACTATTTTATTCATTACAAATGCATTGCTTGGAGAGTTCTAAGCAGGTCCTGAAAATTCAGGGGTGAAGCTGCAGGAAGGGAAAGAGGAGGTGAGGGCCAGTTAGAAAGGCCAAGAGAAAAAGGGAAAGATCATCCCAGCAAAGGAAATACCTGCAAATGAAATGAAAGACCGCAAGTCATGCCTATCCTCTCAGCGAAGAACACACAGCTCCTGCCTCCTAGCCTTCCCCTTCTCTCTGCAGCGAGCCTGGCTGGGCAGCAGTCATGAGTGTCTGTGTCTGAGCCCTTCACGAGTTCCTTTCTCAGCCTGCTGCTGAGCCCAGGTATGCGAGGATCCCATCCAGGGAGCACTAAGATGATCGAAGGTGGCTTTAATCGGCCACAACTTTCTCTCTATACCATGGTGGACAATAACATTTCTTTTCTCTGCAGAGATTTATTCTGCTCCAGGGTCAGAATTTTCCTTTTGAAACCAGGCTGTCCTAAAACAAGTCCCAGGAGCTGAGGGATAGACTTTCCCAGCCTAATTCTAGGGGATGGCAGGTGGTCAACCGGCCTTGGGGTCAGAAAAACTGGACTTGAGTCCCAATTCCACCTCTTCCGGCTAAGTGACCTAATGCGTCACTTAAATGGGTCAAAAAAACGTTGGCTTTTTTGTACTCACTTGTAAAATGGAGTGTGTACGCATAATTCATACCTCACCTGGCTATCATGAATATCATATAAGAAATATAATGCATGTGGGTGGTTCTTGCCCTTGACCACAAATTAATGTCACTGTGAAGTGTCCAAAGAATACAGACGCCTAGGCCATACCTCCTCAAACAGTGGATTTAAATCTTTAGAATCACTGGTGGGGGGAGGGGCGGCTTTTAAAGGTCTTGATACCTAGGTTTTATCCCAGACCGATTAGGTCAGAATATCTGAGGATAAGACCCAGGCAATCAGCTTTTATAAAGTCCCCAGATGATCCAATAAGGCAGCCCAGACTGAGAACCACTAATGAATGTGAAAGTTCTTTATAAATTAGTAAGTGCTAAACACATGGAAGGAATCACCGTCAGTATCAGCTTGAAAATTAAGTATGGCGATCGTGATGCTGAATATTTGTTTGGGTCTTTCCAACATGTTCTCAAGGGCTTCACAAGGTAAGTATGAAGTTTAATAAAGGAAATGTGAGGAATTGGAAGATCTTCAAAGGGCAAATTAGTAGAAAAATATTCGAAAAATATTAAAATAATATAAAAATTATAGAAACATTTATGTTATTGTGATTAAAGGATGTTTCTCAGACTGGACATGTGCACAAGCCACCCATAGTTCTTTTTCAAGTGCAGATTGATTCCATCGTTCCAAGAGGAACCTGGAACTCTGCAATTCTAGCACACGCCCAGGGAATACCATTATTGTAGGTCCAAGGAGGACAAACACAGGTCTTGAAGACACAGGACCTGGATTCCAGTCCTTGGTCTTCATTTCTGAATGTGTGACTCAGTGCAGTCTTCACTCTTCACTTTTTTGTCACTAGTAAACCCCCTCTTCCCATCCCCACTTCCGGAAAGTATACCTCTTCATACATCATGTGGTTGAATGGGCACTGCCAAGTTCTTATTGGCCCTGCCTTTCCCAGGTCACTTGACTTGCAATTGTCCCAAAGATGGGCCCAACTTGTCCAGCGGGAACCTTCCCATGAGCAGCGGGACTGGGGACTAAGAGTGGCAGCCAGTCTCTGTTAGTGTCAGTGACATAAGAGATGGGCTCTTCACCCTCTGAGGGAACTGCTGTGCAGAGGAGAGAGAGAGACAGAGTCAGAGTAGCCTCTGAGTCCCTGCTTCCAGGACTTTCCAGGACTTTCCACTTCTGCCCTTCTTATATTATATGAGCCAGCCAAAAAATTCTCCTTTTGCTTATGCATTTGAATTACATTTTTTTCAATACTGGAAAAAAAAAAAAAGCCCTGAACAATACCCCAGGACAAGTTAATGAATGACTCTGTGTTTCACTTTACTTAACTGTAAGATGGGACTAATAGTGGGACCTAAACCATAAGGTTGTTAATGGAGATTAAATAAAATAATACATAGAAGGAGCTTGTACAGTGTCTGATACTTAGTGTTCAGGGCCAGAGATTGCAACAACTTCTGACCATGAGCTGTTATCCTGGGAATGATCCATTATAGAGGGATTGGATTCCTGGTTCAGATCTAGACCAGTTCTTCACTCTGTACCAGGACATCTCACCTCCATCTGGTCCAGACAAAATGATTCCCATGTGAATAGCAAAGAATTGTTCTGCCATATTCCCAACTTCATGGACCTAAGATCAGCCTGGCCTAGCCCATGTCCAGACTAGTTGTGCATTTGGGGATGTAAAAATGAGGGATGGATTGGGATCTGGGTTCTCCCTTGGCCTTTCTCTGAATACACTTGGTCAAAGTCCAGCTTCCAGACAATGCAAAGGTCTTCAGATTCCGAGTCTTCCTATTGCCATCACTGAAAACTGTTATTTCCAGCATGCCTTTGAATTGCAGGCATTCCCAATCCTACTTCACGCAAATCCCCCAAGACCATGGTCCTGTGTTGATATTACTGTATATTTAATATCTTCTAACACTTTAAGGGTGCTCAAATAGTGTAGCCTGAGGTTGCCCAAAGTGGGTTTTGCTCTTATTTCAAATCAACAAATATTGATCGAGCTCTCCGTATGTGTGAAGCCCTGTGATAGGAGTGCCCTCCCACACTCTGCTTCTCCAGGAGCCAAGTGTGAGGCTTATAAAGCAAACAGAACAGAGGAGGATGTCACATTTTGAGCTGCAGAGTGTGGGATGTCTGTTGCAATGCAGAAATTATAAAGGTGGGAGACATCCAAGGATCTGGCACACAGAGAACATTACAAACGTAAGGGGAGTGTGAGCAGTACCTATTACTAGAGCGGTGGGCTCATGGTTGGAGCTTGAAATGATGGCTTTGATAGAATCATAGTAGTTCAGCTAGAAATGACCAGAAAAAAAAAAAAAAGAGAGAGAGAAAATGCTAATTAATATGAAGATCACACACCAGGTCAAGAAAGCGTTTGTGACAATATCGAAAGCATTCTCTTGACAACCGTTTTTGAGAAGGAGAGAGGAACCACTTGCTCACAGGATAGGCACATTTTAAAAAACCCACTTTTGGGAGTGGGCAGACGTGTGTAGGTGGCCTGGCAGAGTGTGAGCGCGTGGGTGTTCTCTCTCCTTGACGCTCGCTCCAGGCTAACACCAGAACAACAATTCCTGGGTATCCTGTCTGGCAGACTGTGCTGAAGATTCTACTACGTATTTTAGATATTTCTGAGAAAATCGGAATGCTGCCTGCATCGCTGCAGGGGGTTCACTGAGAAAACGGCTTATCCTTCACCATAAATCATATTTAAATTGGATGCTATGCTGAGGATCATACTGGGAAGGGTAAAAGACTCTCTTCCCCTGTCTTTGAAAATCAAGAGCCATGGGGTGCGCGGGTGTCTCAGTCAGTTGAGCGTCTGTCTTTGGCTCAGGTCATGATCCCGGGGTCTTGGGATCGAGCCCTGCATTAGGCTCCCTGCTCAGCTCTCTCTCTCTCTCTCTCTCTCAAATAAATAAAATCTTAAAAATAAAAACAAAAACGAAATGGAGAGCCGGGCTCTTGAAGGAGCTATGCCGGGATTAGGGAACCAGAGCCTTCTGGCAGGTGTCAGGGCTGGTCTCTAGTTCAGGGAACAGGAGTCAGTGGGATTTGCAACATTTCCCTGCTTTTAGGACACCTCCCTCTGGAGGAAGTCCTTTTTAAGACTACAAACATGTGAAATGGATAGAGCTGTAGTAGTGTTGGAAGAGCAACATTTTAGCTATAAGGGATGACTGGTTTCTCTTTTAGACCTTCCAGACACTATGCTAGGCTCAGAGGGGGCACATAAGGAAGATAAACCTTGGTTCTAACCACCACGACAGGCAGAAACCAGAGAACCAGAGATACAGGAAGACAAAAGGTAAGTCTGGAGGTGAAGAGAGGGTTTCTGGAGCTTGGGATCTAACCAAGCACAATAAGATTCAGTGTCCCGAGCAACCCACAGAGCTCAGAACTATCTCTGTCTTTTCTCTATTGGAACAGCCTCCTCAAGAGGCTCTCAGGTGGCCAGCCTCTGAGTGGGGAGATCATGAACACGCCTTGTGGGGTGGTGGGAGAATTCTCCTATGGTATGGCCCCCCTCTGTTGGCTCCCTTTCTATGTAGCCAATGCAAGGCCCCACTTCATCTTCCCCCACCCCACCCCACCCCTCCATGTGTGGTCATCTTTTGGATGGCACTGACTCTGGATTTTGGTATTATTCCTTCTACCTTCCAAGGCAATGGGGGCTGGCAGCTCAGTAGGGCAAAATGTCCACACGCTAAGCACGGCTTCATTTTGCAAAGTAGAAGAAGCCAGGCACAAAAGGCCACGCAGTGTATGATTTCATGTACATGACATGGCCAGAAAAGGCAAATCAATAAAGACAGGAGGTAGATTAATGCTTGCCTGGCACTGGAGGTAGGAATGGGGATTAACTCTACATGGTTAATAGAGGTCTTATTGGGGGTGATGGAAATGTTCTGAAACTGCCTTATGGTGATAATTGCATAACTCAGTAAATTTATCAACAGTCATTAATTGTATGCTTAAAGTAGATAAATTTATGATATGTTGATGGCTCAAAAAAGCTGAAGAAGAAAAGGATCTTGGGCCAATCACCTTCGAGAAACATATGACAATTCTACATGTGGTTGTTTAGTTGGATTGTTTCCTTTTTGTATTCTTAATTAATTCACATTTCCTTTCTATCCCAGTATTTTATTTTCTTCTCTTTGTGTCCGAAATTTTGTTGGTGTTAATCTTTTAAACAAATGCTATTTTCTTGGCCCAAATGTTGTTCCCCTTGAATTTTCCTTTTCACTTAGCAGATAAATTTGGTCGTTTTCCTAGTTTTTCTTTTACCCGCTAATATTGCAACTTTCTTTCTTGCGTTAAGCCTGATGTGTTTAGGAATAGACAAAAGATGTTGGCAGGAGTCTCTCCTCCCCTAGCTAGTGCTCTATTAACACTGAAAAACCCCTCTTCTCTTTCTAATCCTCTGGACAGCGTGTCCACTCTGTATTTGGTTTCTAGGCTGCCTTAACATTAAGAACAATGTCTTGCTTGTTTATGTGTTTAAGAAACATTCATTTAGCTTCCCAGAGCCAGTAGAGATCTCAGGGAAAAGACTGTCATGTCCAAAGTCATATTATTGGTCCTAAATACTTGGGTCATTTGAGTTGGCTCCCCCTCCACACACACACAAAAGAGGAAGGAAAGCACATCTCCTGCCTTCAGACCCAAACAGTGGCTGAATGGGAACCGCAAAAACAAGCATGCCCGGAAGTTCAAACTGAACAATTTCACTAGCTTCTAGAAACCAGATGTTTATCATTCTTTGTATTATTCTGGGTATGTCATGCAACATTTCTTTTTATTTGTTTTCATCTAAGTTAATAAAGTTACCTTAGAAACAGTGGTCACTTCTTAAAGAATATATATATTTATTTGATTGTTTGGCTGCTACACCTAGAGAGAGATGTCAGTCTGGCAAATCCCAATGTACTTTTACTTAAACATTTCTTTCTTTTCTTTTCCTCTTCCCTCCCTCCTTCTCTCTCTCCCTCCCGTCCTTCCTTCCTTCTTTTTTTTTTTTTTAAAGATTTTATTTATTTATTGGACAGACAGAGATCACAAGTAGGCAGAGAGGCAGGCAGAGAGAGAGGAGGAAGCAGGCTCCCTGCTGAGCAGAGAGCCCGATGCGGGGCTCGATCCCAGGACCCTGGGATCATGACCTGAGCCGAAGGCAGAGGCTTTAACCCACTGAGCCACCCAGGCGCCCCCTTCCTTCCTTCTTTTACCTGAGTAACCCAGTCTCCATGCACTTTCCAGCGGATATAGTTAACATTTGGAGAGATCACAGCATTATTAATGCTAATGCTTGGCATGTTCTCAATTTGGGGCAGCTTCTTCCATGTTCTAAGGAGAAAGATATAAAAAATCTCAAATGGGTAAGAGCAACGGTCCCTCCCACATCCATGCTATTCCAACCAGGAGCCTTTTCTCAGATTATCCTTCTGGCCACAAATTCCATCCTATTCTCTGAGGCCTCTCTGATTCCTCCATGGGATCCCCTTTGGCTGTGTGAGACCATTTGATCCCTTCCTTTTCCGGACTCCAGGATATGCTTAATGTGTGCTGCTCTTGTTTTCTCGCCCAGACTTGTACAACCAGAAGGCTTTCAGAGCCCCGACAGGGCCCGGCAGAAAATAAGGACTCAACCAGTGTTGACTGGCTGAGGACTCTAGGTATTCTTATGTGACCCAGTTGAGGTTTGAGCAGTTTTTTAGAAGAAGATAGAGTTTTTGAAGTCAGTCTTACAAAGAAGTGGACCTTGCTTGTAGGTACCACGCATGAAGTCAAATGGGATAAAGTTGGCAGTGGCATGGACCATTTCCATGATGACCTCACATATTATAAAAACTCTTTAATTATTAATTCACATGAATGTTCTGGGAGACAGATTGTCCATCCACAGCTGAAGCAAGAACAAAGCATTTGGAACAAAACAGAGGAATGATTCACTGCGGGGGACCCATGTCTGCCCAACAGGTACTCTCCCACTTCTTCCCACTCTGCAAAACCCAAAGCACAGATCCCTTGACTCCAGGGTCTCCTGTGACTCAGTTCGGGCCAACTGGATAAGGTAAAATCAGTGAGGGGCACCGGGAAAACATTTTGCTTCTTCAGAAAACGTGAAAATCGTGTGAGGCAGTGTTTCTCTCTCTTTCATTTTTCTTTGTCATTTTTTCTTCTTCCCTGGCTAGCATTCTTTCTGATTTTTTAAAAAGATTTTATCTATTAGGGCGCCTGGGTCGCTCAGTGGGTTAATCCTCTGCCTTCGGCTCAGGTCATGTTCCCAGGGTCCTGGGATCGAGCCCCGCATCGGGCTCTCTGCTCAGCGGGGAGCCTGCTTCCTCCCCTCTCTCTGCCTGCCTCTCTGCCTACTTGTGATCCCTGTCTGTCAAATAAATAGATAAAATCTTTAAAAAAAAAGATTTTATCTATTTACTTGACAGAGAGAGAGAGAGATCACAAGTAGGCAGAGCAGCAGGCAGAGAGAGAGGGGGAAGCAGGCTCCCCGCTGAGCAGAGATCCCGATGCGGGGCTCGATCCCAGGACCCTGGGAACATGACCTGAGCCGAAGGCAGAGGATTAACCCACTGAGCCACCCAGGTGCCCCTCTTTCTGATTTTTAAACACAGTCCATATGTGAGATGGTGTCTAGAGCTCTGGCAGCCATTGTGAGACCATGAGACATAAGCTGAAGGACAAAAAGCCAATATAATGAAGATAGTGAAGTGACATAACAGAGACTGAGGCTCTTCATGACACCACTGATAAGCTAAACCAATGCAGAAACCACCTATATCTTGACATTTTTGTTAATGAAAGAAAGATGAATTCCTTTATCCTGTGCTAGTCATTTGTTCCTGTTACTTAAAAATAGCAAACATTTCACTTTTTACTCTGTGTTAAGTACTGTTCCAAGCACATTACACATATTAATCCATTTATTCCTCACCATAAACCTATGAGATAGGCACGATTATTGTCCCCTTTTTAAAGATGAGGAATGTGAGGCACAGATTAGCCAACTTGCCAAAATTCACAAGTAGAAGAGTTGGAATTCAAACCCAAGCAGCCTGGATTACAGCTGAAAGCGTTCTTAGTAGATAGACTGACTGTACACCATAGTCTACAAATGATGCTCGGGTGGTTCAACAAGTCACAGAGTTATGGACTATTTAGAGCTTCGAGGGATGCTTTAAGGTGACCTTGAAAATATTTGAGTTAAATATAACCTGGAGTGGTGATCTCCGTATCGTTGAAGCCTGTAAGTAAGCCATTTTTATATACACCTCCACCAAGCACAGAAATACACTAGCTTCCCCCAAAGCAGTCTCAATATGGGATTTTTTCCCCATAGTAATTGTGTTTTTTTTCCATTTTATTAGTTCCATCATAATAAAGCTCTCTTACTCTGCACTTTTCATTTTATTGTTTATTTTTTAATTGATCTTACTCTGTACTTTTTCATTGTTAGCATGGCAGTTTATTTTTTCATTGAAGTTGATCATTACTTTTGATTATTTTGAAGTAGTAAATTTGTATGTTCCAATCCACTCAAAAATTATTTCTTGAGATTTTTCTGTGAGTAGTGGTTCTGTCAGAATAAGAGACCCTCTAAATCGGTGATTGCTCAGCACTCCCCCTTAGTTTTTTGTAACCTTTGCTCTACTGTCTCATGTCATAGAGGGTTGAAGGGGAGGCTACGTTTGGACTCACCTTCTCTCCAAATTTCCTGTCAGGTTACCTCACCTCTTGCACACGCCTTCCCAACCAACCATACCTAATGAAGCACTTTGCTGCTGATTTTTCTTGAATTTTCCACCCAAGACCCTTCATCCCCTACCCTTCTAAGCCAAAGAGTACAGAAAATTACAGATTGAGTAGATCTCAATTTGCAAACTTCAGAACTCAAGAGCCATTATTTGTCTTGTTTCTACTTTCAGATTATGGCACTTCAGAAACCAATGCTGGTTACCTGACAACCCCCATTTTACTGGTGGAATTGTCCTTTTAAATTTTATTTTATGTTCTAAATTGACTTGGCTTCCATAACAATAACCCCCAATGAATCTGATCTCACTGGTTAAATGGAATACCTTTCTTAAAAACAATTTTCAAGAAGCAGTTTAAAATGTCTGGCATTGTTACTTTATGAAGTGTCTATTCTCTAACAATAGAGGGAATAACAAGTACGTCTCTTCAGCCTTCACCTTCCTTTGTGGTATCTGAGAATCCCTCAACTCACTTTTTCTGTCAATTAATCTCTTGTTTAAATTTCTCTCACATAAAAACTTTTCTGACCTTTTTCCATTAACCTCTCCTTCATAATACCATTCCTCATCTGTGTTACTTTTCTCTGGATACATTTAATTTCTTGGAAGGAATTTTCATGACAGAAATGGGGCAGAAGAGAAAAACGGCCAATTTTACAGACCTGGTGAGATTAAGGAGATGGTGTTGGTGCTCAGTACTCAAAGGTAACTAATTGGAACGTGCATTCATATTTCAAGAGATAAACTCTAGAAAAAACTTTTAAATTCTGCTGGGAAAGATGGGTTAAGTATCTTGTGCTGAATTAACTGATGGGGACAAAGTCTCTTGGGGACTTGATTTTAATTTATATTTCATTCTGATAATAGTTTCTGTATGGTCCATTAATATTTTTTTAAATTCTGACAAGATTCATAATTTGTTTTTTAATCCCCACCAGGCATAAAGTAGATAAATTTCCTGGGATACTTATGACAAAAACTGTTCTTGTTTGAAGAGGCCTACAGGACAGAATTAAATAATCTTTCTTGTATCAATTTTTCATCCACTCTAAACTGTTCTCCATAGTGCTGGCTTGATTAAGTTTGAGTATGTTTGTATCAGGAGCCCATTGTTCACCTTGAACTTTATCTTTCAGCTTTTCAAAAAAAACAAAAAATCTAACATTATCCAAGCACCAGCATGAATCTCCAAGGAAGCAGAAATTGGAGGAGGCTGTCAATGCGACTGGAACCTCAAGTACCATCACACCCCCCCCCCCCCCCCCCCGCCAACCAGGACCCTTTAAGAAGCAGTGTGGGGCTCTCCACAGTGACACATGAGAACTCTTCCCACACTTCAGAAGCTCCACGGCTGTGGAAGGCCAGTATCACCTGGGACTCTGGTTCTCTGGTTCCCAGCAGGTACACTGAGAAGTTGTTTCACTGTGTGTATGTGTGTGTGTGTATACGCGTTCCTGTGCATGTTGGGGGAGACGACTCATCCATTACAGGGCAAAGCTCCAGCAGATTCATTCTTTTTCACCCAGGTGCAACTGAAGAATACTGTGAATTGTCCTGCTGTGACTTGAGAGAAACAAATATTCCTGGAATTGTTATTACCAGTTCTTTTCCATACTTTTCCCAAAGATGTTCTTGGATTATATCTTTTGAGCAAATGAGTGAACACCTCTATTCAAAGTGAAATGAAAAATACAAGGTAAATCCCACCCTACGGGGAGGTTTCAGTGGCATGCCCTAGGACTCGCTTCTCACTGTGCCCTGTTCCACGGTCTTCTCTAGGACCTGCAAGAATTCAACGAAGTACTATTAAATTTATTGACTACACAAAGCTAAAAGAAAGAGAGAATCGCCTGGATGTCAATGTCAGCATTTAAAATTATTTTAACCAAATGGATTAAGGATGTAAAAAACCAATAAGGTGAAATTTAGCAAGAAGGAAAGCTCTGGATTTAGGTTCAAAACATTAATTTATAAGAAAAAGATGAGGAATACATGGCTTGAATGTGGGAGGTAATGTGCCAGGAGGAACGGTGCCTTGTGGTGTCCAGTACTGAGTACTCCAGACAGGGTGAGTAATCATATTTTATTTTTCTTTTCCTTTTAGAAGTTATTATTTCTACCTAAGCTATATATACTTGCTTTAAAAAGTAAAATAGTTCTGCAAATTTGAGATGCTTAACTCCTCTCCTTGTTTCCATCCCCAAGGGTCTCCACATTATTTTTGATGATAATTTGGTATCTATTCCATGTCTTTAAATAACATGCCTACAGTGCTTTTTTTTGTTTGTTTCTCAGACTGGGGTATTATCTTTTGACTCTCTGCTTTCACTTGCTTAGACTTCTAAGTACTTAGCATTTTTTACCCAACATCTCAATCTTCTTTCAAGACATTCAGCTCCACAAAACATTCATTTCATTGGCTTCATCTTCTGAATGGCTCTGGCTGCCCTAACTTGGTCCACAGCCGCCATCTTGGGCCCTCTTTTTCCTGTCATCCTGGGGACGCCATTTGCTACTCTTCTTCTTTGTATCTCCTGTTTGCTGTATCCTGGTTCTTCCCCTATTCAGTTTTCTCTCTCACTTTATAGAGAAAACCCTTCAGGACTTTTCTGAAAAGTATCCATATGTGGGAAGTACATTTTGAAACTTTACATCTTCGAAAATTACTTTGCTCTAGTCCCACATTTTCGTAATAGTTTACCTGGGTGTAGAATTCAACACTGGAGATAGTTTTCCTTCAGATTTTTTTTTGGAGATTTTATTTTTAAGTAATCTTTACACCCAACGTGGGGCTTGAACTCACAACCCCAAGATCAAGCATCACATGCTCTACCGACCAAGCCAGCCAGGCCCACCTCCTTTAGATTTTTGAAGAGATTGCTCCATTGCCTTCTCGCTTCCAGTACTGCTGTGGTGAAGTTAAAATCCATTGTGAGTATTAACCCTGTACGTAGTGAACTGACTTTTTCCTCCTCTCGGCACTTCTAGAATCTTCTTTTTGTCTTTAATATTTTGGGAAATGTTCTCAAACTATTTACTTGATTATTTTCTTTCCTTTCTTTTCCCTTTTTTTTTTTTGTGTGCCCAATACTTGGATATTGTACATCCTGGATTGGTCTTATAGTTTTCTTATCTTTTCTCTTTTATTTCACATTTTTTAGTCTTTTCGTTCTATGTTTTGGGAGAATGTTGTCTTCTAACTGTTCTATTGAGTTAAAAAAAAGTCACAATTTTAAATTCCAAGAACTTTTTACTCCCCAAATTTTCCTCTGTAATGGCAACTTCTTGTTTAATGGATTTTATCTTGTCTCTCCAAAGATAATAATTACATTGGATTGCTATTTCCTGCCTAAAAGGAGAAAGTATGGGATCAGTGATTTAGCTGGTAGTGCTGCCAAATCTGGGGCCACTGGAGGGGTTCTTTCTTGCAGAATGGTTTTTTGGCTCTCAGCTTTTCCCATGGCTGACCTAAGGATTTAGTTTTTGGGGTCTCCTAAGTCACTTACCATGTGTTTATCTGCTTTCCAAATTCCACATTTTGCTGCTGCTGTTTCCATTCCCCTTATCCTTGTGGGGTTGTGCCTTCAGAGGGGGGAAAAATCCCTTTCCTGCTGTTCAGATGAATTTTGTTTGGGTGGGAATAAAAGTAGAGGCTTGTGTTCAACCTATCCTGTTTTCTGGAAGGGTATAAAGTCTCTTTGGAGTCATGAAGGGTTTGCCTTCTAATATTTAGAAATAACCCTCATTTTGGGGGACTGCCTTGAGATAGAAGTTCCCTTTTTCTGGGGGTGGGGGGCGAGCCTATTTGGAAGGTCACAAATTAAATATGGTGCCTACCTGAGACCTCACTCAGAATCCTTCACATTTATTATTTAAACCTCTGACTACATTACAGTAGGCTTGGAATAATGTTCAAATATTCAAATCTGAGAAAATGTGCTGTTGTTTCTTTTCATTTTCCATACAGCCTACAGTGTACTTTTGTAGAGTAATGGCCTTGGTGAAGAAGTGACACTTGGGGGCGCCTGGGTGGCTCAGTGGGTTAAAGCCTCTGCCTTCAGCTCAGGTCATGATCCCAGGGTCCTGGGATTGAGCCCCATATCGGGCTCTTTGCTCCGCGGGGAGCCTGCTTTCTCCTCTCTCTCTGCCTGCCTCTCTGCCTGCTTGTGTTCTCTGTCTGTCAAATAAATAAATAAAATATTAAAAAAAAAAAAGAAGTGACACTTGGAGGGAGAATTTTCTCTTTCTGGTTCTGTCCTCCAGAGATTACAGGGAATGAGAAACATGTCTCTAGCCACCGTCAGGGAATTATTTCCTCTGCCTTCCTGAAGCAATAGGTGGGGAAGGAATCCACTGCTGGTATAACCCTTACAACCAACATGTCAAAGCATTTCTCAAGATAACAAGACCCTTGGGTTGCCTGGGTGGCTCAGTTGGTTAATCTGTTGCCTTCAGCTCAGGTCCTGATCCTAGGATCCTGGGATTGAGTCCCGCATCGGGCTCCTTGCTCAGCGGGAGCCTGCTTCTCTCTCTGCATCTGCCTGCCATTCTGCCTGCCATTCTGCCTGCTTGTGCTTGCTCTCTGTCTCTCTGACAAATCAATCAATAAATAAGATCTTAAAAAAAAAAAAAGACGACGACGACGCTGAAGCCCTAACTGGGCAATGAAAACACTAGAAAAACAGATGAACTAGGAGATGTTTATGTGTTGCAAAAAGACTCCTCCTTTTCTAAAAGGGTTCTCCTCAGTATTTTGCCAAACAGAAATGGATCCTTTCAGCTGAATGATAGTCTGATGGAGGCTGGTAGAGAATAGCTGAATATCAAGGAACATAAAGTTATAGTGTGAACCACTGCTAACTGAATAGCATGTCAAGAAAATAAAGCATGGCTGAAATTATATTTGGTCAATGGACAAATAAGAGGCCATTTATCAAAATTCCTCTTATATTCAACTTTCCAGCAACACAGCTGTCGCGTGCAGTCAATGAGTACATATGCTCACAAGTGGTTACCTGAGCACACTCCTTCAGCCATCTCTTCAACAATGAAGAATTTAATGTCTTATAATTCATTTTTATGCATTTTCTAATGCTTAGCTAATTTTGACTAAAAATAAAATCCCTTAAATTCAAGACCTGATGAAGAGCCAGCCACCATCCATCCATGCATCCATCATCCTTGCCTCTATCCATGCATCCATCAGTCATCCCTCTGTCTATTTAATGTCTACGAAGGACTCAGAAATAAATTACTACCCTCCAGGAGTTCCCAGTTTAGTGAAAGAGACAGATTATGGACAGAAACTTTTGTCTCAGAGCTATAATCCCAATTATTGAAGTATGCATGGACTGCTTTGGGATGCATGGTATGGAAAGGAGAGAAAGTCTTCCTTGAGGAAAAGAGGTTTAGTGAAAGCCCAGAAGGGCACTGTGGTTGAGGCAGAGGAAGTCATCTACACAGACTCATGGGACCATGAGAGGAGAGAAGAGGATGCTTATTAAATGCCCACCTGCTTTAGAACATGGGGGCCATTGCAGTGTGGAAATACCAGGAAGAGATGAATCTGAATAAATAAGCAGGGCCCAAATCCTGAAGTGTTTGGTGGATACATTGACACGTTCAGATTTTATCTGACTAAAGAAAGTCACTGAAGGATTTTCTGCAGAGCAGAGACATCACCATCTCTCACAGTCCCCTCTGCTTCCCCCTGGTTTGAGTCACCATCAGCAGCAGAGCAATCATTCAACACAAAAGTCAGAGCATGTCCCCTACTGCTTAAAATCCTGCCATGGCTCCATCCTGCTACAAGACCTCAGGGAACTTCCCTTAATTCTGACCTCATGCCTTCCACCCCCTGCACATATTCTGTTCCAGCCACACTGGCACGCTTGCTGTGCCGCCTTAGAGCCCTTCTCTGGATGTTCTGTCTGCAAGGAATGTTCTTCCCCACCAATATCCTTGTGGCTTCTTCACTTCCTCTGCGCAAATACCAGACTTTCAAAGAGGACTATACTGGTTACCCTATTTTAACCCACACTTACGCGTGTGTGCACACACTCACACACACACACACACACACCCCTCGGCACTGATGATACCCTGTGCCCTGCTTTGTTTTTCCCTTTTTTCCACAGCACTTAGCGCCTTCAAGGATATCATATAGTTTATTATGTTTATTGTCTTTCTCCTCCCACTAGAAGTTGTCCGACTAGGTGTCCAGTAGACATCTTTGTTGTGTTCACTGTTGTGTCCCAAGCAACTAGGATGAAGACTGGAACACAGTAGATGCTCAATAAATCCTTGTCGAATGAGTGAAAGATTTTATAAAAATATATGGGAAATGATCTGTGGGGGGTTGATATTGGAGGCTGGGGAGGTTGGTGAGAAATTTGTTTCTGTGATGGTGATGATAGGTTGGATGCGAGAAGTGGCTGAGGGGAGAGAAAAGAGGGCACAGGTGGTAGTTACTAAGGAGAGAGAATTTTCAGGATTTGGTGACCAATTATTTGAATGTAGAGCTGAGTGACTGGGATAACCAACCTGGAGCAGGCACACAGGGCTAGGGACGCCATTTGCAGAGGTCGAGGAAGAGAGAAGAGATGGTAACTTTTGGTGGATGGTGAAGACATCATTAGCTGTGTTTCAGACATGCCACCCTTCAGCTCTCTGTGGGGCAGGTGAGTGGATGCTTACTATCTCTATGTATTATGGTGTGCATATGGGTTTTATGGTCTCTCTCCCCTCTAGACAGCCTATCCTATAGCCACTGTCCTTTCCTACATTCTTATCTGAGGTTTTTTTTTTTTTTTGTAAGATTTTATTTATTTGAGAGAGAGAATAAGCTGGGGGGAGGGACAGAGGGAGATGGAGAAGTAGGCTCCCTGCTGAGCAAGAAGCCCCATGTGGGACTGCTGGGATCATGACCTGAGCCAAAGGCAGACGCTTAACCGACTGAGCCACCCAGACGTCCTTTACCTGATGCTTTAAAAACAACCTCTGTATGAGGCACAACCGAGTACCTTTCTCATTTCTCTATTGTCCATTTCCACACTGACATCAGAGGTTAATTTTTGATTTCCCAATTACCCTCAGACACCTTCTAACTTTTTCTGAAATGATCATTCCTTAGCTGGTTTACTTGAAACAGGAGCAAACCCACTGTAATCCAAGCCTTAGGGAAACCACTAGATTTTTTTTTTTTTTTTTTTTTTTAATGGCTGGCAAGGCTCTGGCTTCTCTCCAGTTCCTCAAAGCAGTAACCTCCTCTCATGATAAAACTGTACCCACTTGCTAGAAACTCAACAACTTTGTTCTTCCCTTTCTTCATAGTTCCCAGATGGCCACCAGCTGGTCTGGGCTATTTCTTGCATTCTAATCCCTTTATCCGTCCTCCTGGTTTTCGTTTTGATCTCCATGTCTTGCCCCTCCTCCTTCTAACAGCCACCATACTATTATACCCCTCTTTGGAAGCACCTATTTTCTAAGAGAATTTGACGACTTTTTTGGAGCATTACCTTTTTTTTTTTTTTTTGCTTTTGCTTTTGCTTTTGTATTATAAGGAAAACCAGCTGCAGGGATGTGTGGGAAGAAAAGTTATCTCCAAGGGGAGGACAACAACCTTCTGCATGAAAGGGGTCAGAGCTGACTTTGTTCCCTGACAGGGCTGTAGGGGGACAAATGCATCTGGCATGATCCAGAAGCCACACTTCGGTCTTCCAGCTGCGCTCGGCACTCTTCATGGGCACAGCGAGATGTCTGGTCCCCTTCCTGGCTTTCTCAGCAGCCAGCCAGGGCAATGGAAAAATTCTGTTCCAATCCCCCATGACCAGAGAGGGGTGCACCCTATCCCCAGTGGTTTGCAATATAGAACTTTTATTGATTTACAAGATTATAGCTAGCAGATTGTCTGAAGTAACAAATCAAGGAAGTGAAGCTAATGTGTCTGTGTCTTCATCTGTGTTTGTTACACCTGTGAGGGGCTGGGCTACATGTGTTTGGGGGAGAGTTTCTGTGAGGTCTTGGCAAAGGCCTCTGCAGGTGATGAGTCTCTGTGTGAGTCTGTGTGTGTGGATAGTATTGCGAAGGCAAGCAGAGGGGTGGACATATCTGCATGTCTGGCTTGTGTCTATCTCTGTGTGCACACAAGGACCTGTGCAGGGTGACTACATGTGTGTGGTGTGCGCACAGGATTCATGTGTGAGCCTGTGTGTGTGCACAGGATTTGTGTGTGACCATGCATGCGTGTGTGTGTGTGTGTATGTGTACACAGGATTCATGTGTGAGGGTGTGTGTGTGTACAAGATCTGTGTGTGACTGTGCATGTGTGTGTGTGTGTGTGTGTACACACAAGATCCATGTGTGTGACTCACAGGGGATCGATGTGGGGTAGTGACTGTGTGTGTGCCTCTGGATCTCTAGATGGTGTTTTGAAGCACAACTCTGTCTTGCCTGTGTGGGTGTCAGAGGGTAACGCGTGGTGTTCTGTCCGGATAGCTGTGTCTGGTTGGAGAAATTGTGGGGTGAAATTAGGAGATGTCTTTGGCTGAGTGTCGCAAGGGAAATCTGCGGCAGGTGTGTGGAGGGGTGTCTGCAAGGATTTGGAGAGTGTATTTTGAGATGTTTGTGGGGGATGCTGGGGGTGACAGCAAAAGTCTATGTGGTGCCAGTGGGGTGTGTGGGGGGTTGTGGGGTGCGTGAGAGTGACTGCAGAGTATCTCAGGTATCACCCCACAGATAGTGGGGTGAATGTGAGTAGGTAGGAATCGGTAGGGGTATCCTACTCTGCAGCATGAAGGAGGATTTTGGGGGCATCTGTGAAGAGTCTGCCATTTGCCTTAGGAAATATTTGTGGGGATATCTGTGGGCAAGTTCCTGTGATGGCGTGGCTGGATGTGGGGGTGTCTTCAGATCCTTGTGCCTCCCTCCACGGGTATGTGTGTCTGGGAGATATGATACATGAAGGCAAAACAACCTCAGAAAATTCCCACAGAAGCATACCTTATCCTGCGTTAGTGCCTCATTGTCCCCAGCGTGTGACTGGGACAGACCCAGTTCCCTGCCCATAGCGGGCAGCTCTCATTGGGACGCTCCCGTCACCAACTGTGATTTCCCAACGCCTGTCCTTTACACAGCTGGCCTCTGAGGGCACAACATGGCTTGGGCGTCCCTCTCCTGACGGGAGCAGCCGTGAGTTCCTGCTCTCTCCTGTGAGGTATGCATAGCTGTGCGGTCCTCACCCTGTTCCCAGGGCACCCTCCTTGTACTGAGGGAGGCCTCAGCTGATAAGAGCACAAACTTGTCACCTCCAGGACTAACTGGAGAGACAGAAGAGGGCACATGTCCAGCATCCTTTCTTCTAGCCATCTTCCAAAAATGATGTAAAAGTGCAAGAGACACTTGGATTTCAACCCACTTTTCTCCAAAGGGAGAAAACGAGATGTCCTACAGAGATAGTGTTTTTCACTTTCTCCAGCCAGCTTCAAATTCCCCGAGGATACGTCCATTCAGAGGAATCCTGCATCTCCTCATCAAGAGGCCATTGTTGGCAAAGCGGTATTTATGTTTCATGGTTGTAGCACTGGTGTTCGGCATTAACAATGAAGTCCTTTCAGTAGCTCCACGATGCGGCTTGCGTTGGCTCCTGGGCTTGCAAATGGGGAAAGCAAAGCAGAAGGAGGTCGCAGTCCTGCCAGAGCCCCTGCGTGGCCCAGATCCCAGTGATGCTCTTCTTCATGTGGGACTCGCCAGGCCCTCCTTCAGCGAGCTTCCCCGGGCCCTCCTGTGCTCACTCCAGCTGTGGTGGGGAATATTCCAGGAGCAAACCCAGCCCAAGCAAAGCAAAAGCTTGCAGGGAGGCAGGTGAATGGGTTCATTTACATGGCGGTCTTGAGCGGTACAGCAGGCTTATCGTGGGGGCATTAAATGTCCCTCCGAGTAGCTACCACAGAGTGATCTTAGCCAGCTACTTCTGAAGGAAGGTGTTGGATGAACATCAAAGCCAAAAGCCAATAGACGTACCTGTTCCTATTCACTTCCGATGAAAATTCTCCAGTTTCCAAAAAGCACCTGGGTGGTCGTTCCTTCCCCTCTCTGTCTAGATGACACAGCGAGGGCTTTCTTGGCCCTTTGGCAGGTGCTGGGATGCCCGCCACCCAAGCCCCAGTCCCAGGACACACTCATGGGCTATGCCTCTCAGTGAGATGAGCCCAGGCACTCCTCTTCCTTGTCCTCCTTCCAGATACACCTGCATTACCCCATTCGAATCTCAAAACCCCTCGGGGAGGAAAAGTGGGGCGGGTATTGGTGTTTCCATGTTATGAGTGGGGACAAGGGAGCAGCGGTAAGGATCTGGATACAGCCACACTGCAGGGAACACACGGACGGAGACCAGAGCTGCAGGCCGGCATCACCCATCTCCTCAGCCTCCTTCCCCCGGCTCTCCTGTCTGGAGGACGGGTGCTGTCCTCTCTAACAGCATCCATTCTACTAAAAGATGAGGCATGGCTCTAGAGCCTCCCAACTAGGTGGTGAGTGAGAAAGCCGCAGGGGCAGCGCAGATGGTGAAACTTATAGAAGGAGGGCTGCGCGCGGTGATCGGGCAGGCTCCAGAAGGCACAGGATTCCATCCTCGCACTGAGGGTGGGAGAGGGATTTGAAAAGCCAGGATGGAGGGAATGGCATACTTCAAATGTGTAGTTTGTAATCCAAGACCTGGAGGCATGCAAGATTGTGGCCGGGCCCACGCTGGAGCCTACGAGGAGATGGGTTTGGCAGGCTGGGCAGGGCAAAGAGGAATGTAAAGAAGGGGCAAAAGGGAGAGGTGACAGGGAGAGAGAATTCCCCGGGTGGGGGAGGGGGTCCATGCGCCCTGGAGACATATCATAGGAGACACACGGTGTGTTGGGGTTTTGGTACTTTAGTTTCAGGCTTTGTAGTAAAGCCTGGCTAGTCGTTTACCATACACACTTCCATCTCGGCGACTGTTCACCTGTCCCAGCTTCCATTGCAATTAAGGTGACCATGTGACTGACTTCAGGACTATGGGCAGAAGCGATCCAAGCACTTCTAGGTGTGGTCCCCAAATCCTCCTGTCTGACCCTCACTCAGCTCTCTTCCTTCATCTGCTGCCTGGATGTAGAGGGTCCAAGGTCCTGGGGGAGGCTGGGTCCTCGAACCACCACACAGAGGCCACTCACCAAATGCATGCCGTGAACTGTTAGGTGAGCAGGAAATACGTTTCTATTGTGAGAAGCCACCGAGTTTGGGGGCAGGGGCGGGGGGCTATCTGTTTCAGCTTGCCTACATAGGGCAGACCTGTTGTGTTTCATCTGAGCCTCTGAACGTTTTCTGATTAGCTGAACTGTTCACCCTGGCTTTGTCTGTGACTAGTTTGGGTTTCACTGCCCTCTACCCTGAACCAAGCAAAATGGCTGGACCTACCCTTAGGAAGCATATCTTGAGGGAATGAATAAACGTACCAATTTTGGCGGGCCATAGTGGTACTGTAGCTATGATAGGGGCTCCATGATTGGAGCAGGGAACTGAGTATACCAGGGGGTAGGAAAATGAAGACACAGTCTAAGAAAGGAAGAAAAAGCTAATCCAAACCCTAAGCTGTCTTAGGAACATTTTCCCGTTTGTTATTTTACCCCATGTCGATAGTTACATAAAGAGGTTATGTCCTTGCTTAAAAATGTATTATTCCCCTTCTTTCAGAATTAGACTTAAGCTTCAATATTTACCTTAATAGTTCACCTACAGAAGCCAAAGACAGAATGTTCACACATCCCTGCAACACAGTTTAAAAAAGAAAAGAAAAATAAATTCCCTCCCGAAGTAAGGAGCCAACACATTCCATTTATTTCCCATGCTCTAATAAATAGCTTGTGCTCTCTTGGCAGAATCAACAAGCAATGTTTTTCCAGTTAAAAGGGAATGGAGAGTTTTTCAGGCTTCTCTGTCTCTCCCTGAGCAGGTGGGCTTTCATATTTAGCAAGTGGAACTACCATAACCTTGACTGGGACATGAGCATGGCCAGACCACACGGTCCAAATGCCCGGGCCTAGGTCACAGGGTGTCGTGAGTGACTGCACACAGAGGACCTTGCTCACTCCAGGACATTTCTCATAGTGATCTGCACTTGGAACAGCATTAGATACAAAGGAAAACACTGGCATTATAGCAGTTGTATACAGTAGCAAAACACGCCCTCTTTTGTAGGAACTGACTGCTACAGGTTTGGGGATGGGAGCTTGCTACAGTATTTTCTGGGATTGATGTGACTAAAGAATAGCTCCTCGAACAAGTAGCAGGTCCTGCACGCACTGCTTTGTATGCCTCATCTCATTGAGTCTTCACAATAATTCTGGAGGGTAGGCATTTTGATTCTTTCCATTCTGCAGATGGAGGCAGAGAGAGGTTGAACGGTGTACCCAGAGTACCAGAAGTGTTAAGGGGCATAGGCACTGAACTTGCTACATTTCATGTGGTTTCTGAGCTCAGGTGAATCAGCAGTGGAGCCAGCTGTGGTCTTAGTTGGGTTCACAATACGTGGCGTGCCTAGCTTTGTAATGTCATTTCTTTATTTGGTCTGGATACACATCTCTAGAAATCTCTAGACTCTCACTATGCTGTTTTGTGTTTTTTTTTTAACCTTAGTATGACATACACCCAAAATTCTGTGGCATGGGACTTATGTAATATTTTTCCAGTGCATAATCTTTTAATGAGAATTATGTTCTCGTCCTTAGGTCCTGTCACTTTCCATATGATTATAGTATCATTTAGAACCTTGATTTATTTCAAGAAACCACTATATACAGTTCCCCTCTCTCCACATTTCTCCTAGTTAATGTGTTGTTTTCTCACTCCGCACTCCCTCCTTAGAGCCCTGCAATCTGTCTCCGTGTTCTTCCGCTGACATTTTTCTCACCACTAGTTCCATTTCTAATAAATCAAATGGAATTTTCTCAGGCTCTCATGTTCCTCAAGTTCCCTGGATGTTCGGCTGCTAAGCAGCTCTTTCCTCTGAGACATCCCCTCTCCCTCGGCTCTTGCTGGTGCCTTGTCCCTCTTGGCAACTTCCTTGCACCTGATATGACTCCAAGCCCATGTGCCTCACAGCTGCCCTGTGCTGAATACGCCTGTACGTGTTGCTCCCTGTCCCCCATAGGATTTAACTGCAAACATCATTTATTGTACTACTTAGTTTCTCTTCCAATGGGCCTAGCTAAGGGCTGATCAGATGATATTTAATTTAATTAACACTCACTTATTCTGGCTTCCGGCTTCCAGACTTAATGATACCGTGACCCCAATTAAGCTAAGCAGTTGATGAAGCCAGTGGTCATATCAGGATTATTTGCCTGATAAATAACAGATCATAATCAGTAGTAGGGCTTGGGGACCAGTGACAGCCTGACAATAAACTGCTTCGCCTCAGGAGTACCTTTTTTTTTTTTTTTAACCATTTCCTTTAGAAAAAAAGGAAACCAAGGTAAACAAAACAAAACAAAACAAAAAAACAAAAATGGAGAGCTCATTGCTAGTCTGAAATCATTTTGCTTCCAAGTCTTATCAAATCATCTCAGAGGCTTTGTTGACATTCTGTGCTAGCGACTGGAATCCATCTTTCCAAATGGAGAGAGGCACCAGGGGGCAAACACCACGCTCTGTCCAGAGTGCTGAGGTCCGAGGTCAGACTGTCATGGTAAGCACGCATGACCAAGCCAGCTGTCGGCGCGGGGCCTCTGGATGTGTTTCTAAAGGATAATATTTACAGTGTTGGATAGCTGGACACTGTGGAGCTTAATGGGATTCTTAATAAAGGCAGCTTTCATTAAGACAGGGAGCACAGGCAAGGTGCCCTTGCTTTTGAGGGAAGGACAACCCGGCACAAGACCGATGCTCCTCCTCGGTTTGGAAATCATGCGGGTCAAGTGCCTTGTCATGCATTAACAGCCTTTTTAAGTTCCTGGTGGATTGAGAGGAACAGCTTAGATAAATGAAGGAAGAGGAATCACGCGATCTGTCTTGGTAGTGTAAACGCCGAGACACAGCAGCTGCATTTAAACAGAGCAATTTGCTAAATGAGTGGTTGGCTCCTTTCCAGATGGCCAATGTGACACAGGGCTTGGATGAATCCTTCATTCAATCATGCATCTGTCTAGACTGCCACAGGAGAGGCCAGGTTAGAGCCACTGCCCCAGTGGCCCGCAGCCACAGCTGCAGCAGCTCCGAACCCCTTATATAAAACCCACTCCTGTTGACCCCTGAGGCGGCTTGGCCAGAGACCAGCAGGGGAGGCTGCGGCAGCAGGGCATGGGGGAAGCCTCAGGGAAAGCCAGCTCCTCTGCTGAAGGATGACCAGCTCGGATCAGGGACCGTCCCTGGACACATCTGCCTGCTGGACCACTCCCGCCACCTACAAGGGACACACACCCAGGTGATTCTCATCATCTGAAGCAGCTGAGCTTCCAAAGCAGAAAGATGGGCTGCATTCTATGTATTTCCTTTATGTGCACTTTTGAAAGCTTTTCACACATGCTCTGTCTTGATTCTCCCAGTTAGGTTGTAAAATTCCCCAGGCAGATGAAAGAATATTCTTAGCTTTCACCCATGACCCTACTCTGTTGTGCCTTCTCTGTACCTCTGACAATTCAGTCCCAACTCGAGCACCTCTTTAGAGATGATATCTTGGAGCTATAGGCTGGGGAGGCCTGGGGATAGAGCAGATGATCACCCCGTTCTGGGGCCTCCGGATCTATGACACGTGTTGATTGACCGGGGGGAAACTGGGCCAGGTAAAATGGAGCCATTCGATGGGCAGCCTGCCCAACTTTAATAAAATAGGCAGTCAGAGGACTTCGTTGGGCTGTAATGGGGACTTACAGGAAGGCAGCGTAATTGACCTATTTCTCCCTGGTAAGTTATCCCCCAAGCCTATTTAATTTTTATAATTGGATTGGAAGTTTCCATGGTGAGAGTTTCACCATATTCTTTAGCAGGCTAGTTGAGTTTCATGGCTAGGAGCTCTGACCAGTTAGTAAACAAGCCTCCCCATTCCCCGCCCCATGCCCATTAGCCTTCTGAGCCTCCACTGTGCACAGCAACTTCCACTTACTTCTGACTGGGAGGAAAAGTTTAACCTGGTGAATCACCAGCAGCACTTCCTGTGATCGTCTGAGGAAAACTACAGTCTGCTTCGGAAGAACTCTGAAGCATTTCATTTCCTGCTGTTTCTGATGTACATGGGGTGGAAAAATTTGAGTTCTGCTCTGTGCTTATCCACCAAAGCTTTCTCACTAACATTTTTCTCTCTTGGAAGTTTCCTCTCATCAGGGCTCTGCTGACCCTACAGTCAGCCTGAAATAAATGCATTGAATGAACAGGGCTGACCTATAGATGGGTATAGCATCATCCCTCTGCCTGTCTCACCCAGATTCCATTTCTGTAACCATCTGAGCCCAATTTCCTCATCTGTACCACAAAGCCCAGAAAATGGTTTGTGGAATGATTTTGTCAATTCTCCCAAGGATGGTACTGAACTAGCATTACTCTAGATGCACAAGTGAGAAGCTAATCCATACGCAAGGGATGCCTTTGGGCGTGGTCGCCCTAGACTCTGTCACTGGAGGTCTTTATGGCAAGAGTCCAGGCTATGGAAAGGGAGTTATTCTATTGTCTAGAATATTCTAGTAGAAGATATGCCAAAAGGTCAGAGCAATGAAGTCACTCAACTCTGAGATAATTACAAGTCTGCTCAAGTCCTTGCAATGAGCAAATAGCTCAGAAAGGGTATGAAAGTAGACTATTAATTTTAAGAAACAAGTTTCTCAGTATGCTGAGTGTAAGTAGCACTGATGAATATTATCAAATGATCTGAAAGTGCATGATCCTGGGCTAGAGGCAATCATCTAATGAAACCCAAGGATAATCACTCATCAAGAGAACCTGTGTGGTATAATGTTGGTGAACCCAGTCCCCTTGGCCTTCTTGGGAATGTTATAAATGTAGCTTCCCTTCTGCTGAGTGTCACTGGGTCCTCAATTCCAGGTCTTCAGTGTGTGATCTCCAAGAAGTATGCAAATTGTGAAGACCTTGAAGCCTGCCAGAGCATGCTTAGGTAACAAGACAGGCACAGCCAGTGTTTCTGCCTTAAAATACACTTCTTTCTCTCTCGGGCACAACTGATGGCTTTGCCAGGTTGGCAACATGAACTCGTAGATGCATTCACTGTAAGTCTTTTTCTAGCCTAAAGAAAATTTGATTTTTTTTAAAAAAGAAACATCAAATGAGGACTCAAACACTGCTGGAAAATGTCCTGGCTTTTTAACATTCAAATACAGCTCCACAAAGAGTCCCCCACGACTGACATTTTATGTTATTAAAATGCTGTTAATTAAGAACTACAGCCACCAGCAGCGATGACCAAAGCAAGACTCTGACAAACTCCTCCTGACCTAAACTGCGACTCTGATTTGCTTAGAGGCGAAATCAAAAGAACACAGGGCGTACTGGCTCATTCACATCTAGCCCACTAGGGGGCAGTGAATGATCGAGTTTCCAGCAGGCGGGCTTCCACGCCGGTTGGTTGCTATATATACACCTGAAGTGTGGCAGGCCTTTTACACAAAGTGAGCAGCGCTGCGGCGATGACAGGTGTAGGGAGCAGCCAGTTATTGCTCCCAGCACAGTCTGCCAGAAGGATGAAGTGAAACGAAGCATTTGCATTTTTACCAATGAACCTGCATGATAATGAACAGGCAGGGTCGCCCGCATCAGCCCCGGCTTCGCCTCCTGGCTTCTGCGGGGCCGCCGCCGCGGGCACCCGGCTGGACCGCACCCAGGACTGCAGCAAGGGAGACGGGCAGAGCCGGGGAACCCGATTTACCAGGCGCCTGGGGCTGGTGACCACAGGGGCACGACTGACCCGCGGCACGGGTGGGGGTGGGGATGCCTCCCTCTTCCATCCCATCCCCGGGCCAGAGTCCATCTGAGAGATTCCAGGCGAGGAAGCCGTGCTGCATAAATCCAAGGACACCATTCACCTCGTCGTCTGTGTGAACGGCGCCCCCTACAGTTGGGAAGTGCGCAGGTCATTGCCCGCTCCCCCTGCGAAGAGCCTCTGAGCTCCAGGTCATTGCACAAGAGCCTGTCAGCTCTCTCCCCTGCTGCTCGTTTTTTTTTTTTTTTTTTTTTTTTAAATGTGTGTGTGTGTGTGTGTGTGTGTGTGTGTGTGTATTTTAAATCTGCATTAAAAGGCTTTAGGGGAAGTAGAGAGCAAAATTAGAAATTGGGACCTGTTGGATTTCAGTGTCCGCGATGGTTCCATCTTCCTTCCTCTTCTGCCCGGCTTCCTCTATTTCCTCGAGGAGCTGGTGCCCTCCTGGGGGTCTCTCTTTGCCCTGTGCTAATAGTTTCTTCAGGCAGATCCTAGGCTACCGAGCATTCAACCTTAGTTGTGTTTACAGCACTCCGTCCCCTCTCCCACTGGAAACTTCATTTAAATCTTTTTTTTTTTTTTAAGATTTTTATTTATTTATTTGACAGGCAGAGATCACAAGAAGGCAGAGAAACAGGCAGAGAGAGAGGAAGAAGCAGGCTCTCTGCTGAGCAGAGCCCGATGTGGGGCTCGATCCCAGGACCCTGGGATCATGACCTGAGCTGAAAGCAGAGGCTTTAACCCACTGAGCCACCCAGGCGCCCCTGGAAACTGCATTTAAATCTTATTTGTAACTAGGAAACAGAGTCCAGAGAAAGGACTTCTCCCTTCTGGCCCTGATTTGCAAGACCCTCCCCTGCCTAATGGGGGACAAATCGGATGTGCCCTTTCCCCCCGTGCTCCGATGTCACTGCTTTCAGACTGGTTTCTTCATTCGGGCCCTGTTTCTTCACACATTGACCTAGAACATCCCTTCTGTTTCACTTCGAAGCCAGTAAAGCATAGTGCTGAAAGGCACAGACTTGGATCAAACTGCTTGGGTTCCAGCCCACATCTGTCACCTCCCAGTAGTATGTACACTCAGAAATTGCATGACTGCTCCATGCCTCAGTTTCCCCATTCTCAGAAATGGCCATCTGACATCACCTCAGGTTTGAACTGAATGGGTCAAATGGAAAGCACTAAGCACAACACCAGGCATATGAACCATCACTTCATACGTGTTACCTCTTCGTATTTTATTTTATTTGACATAATGTTGTATTTCTTCTTTGTCTCTGCTTTAAGACACAGATGCTCCCGCCCTCCTTTTCTCCCCCTTGCTTCTCCCTGAAAAAATGGCAGTCTTATGACCCTTGAGTAAACGCCTACCGCTCTCCTTCTACCCTCCGCACCTACCTGATCATCGCCATAGAGAATCAGGCACTTGTCAGGATCTTCATAACTAAAGCAAAGAACATGAAGAGAAAACATCTTCAGACATCAAGAACAAGCTCAGGGATGGGGGTGGGGGTGGGGAGAATCTGACAAGTGTCCTTTATGTCATGCCCGTGTTCTATTTGTAGAACTGTCTTGGAAATAGACACTTGTTTACTTCACCCAGATCAGAAGTGATTTCAGATTCTCTTCATTTAATTGTCTACTTCCCCTGTGCAGCTTCGTAATTAAAATAAGATACTTATTTATAAAGTCAGTGCCAGAGCTGAGAGATAACTGTAAGGAGGTGCTCCTCTGTGAAGCTAACGCTAAACCATGTTGGCCAGCCTGGAAGGCGTGGCAGGCACACCCCACGTGGCAGGGATTCCTCCCATCAGGTGGGAGTTGGAGAAAAGATGGAGGGACCATTGGCTCTCCCCAGTCCACGTGTGTAAGATGAAGAGTGAGGACATTCTTTTTACAAGAGGAGCCAGGTTTTTATGGAAAAATGTGGCAACTCCCCACTTTGAGTAAATGACTGGTTCTAAAGGTTTGAGTGACACTGGCTGGTACCAGGACTGGCAAAGGGAAATGACTGCCCCATGGAGGAAAGCTTGAGCATGGGTGGTGTTGGCAGGAGGGGCATGGAGGCAGGGAGGAGGGATGAAGAGGCTAAATAGGAGGAGAT
The DNA here is from genome assembly GCF_963455335.1 of Martes martes. Lineage (NCBI taxonomy): Eukaryota > Metazoa > Chordata > Mammalia > Carnivora > Mustelidae > Martes > Martes martes. The sequence continues at coordinate 71,658,222 of NC_137890.1, forward strand.
AGTGAGGAGAGTGGGCAGAAACTACAAGATCCCGAGTGTACCCTTTTTCCCTGTATCCCTCGGAATCTTCAGCTTCATCTGCAAAAATCACAAAATGCTTGGTGTGGTTGGATTTCTTCCTTCCTACTTACCTACCTTCCTTCCCTCCTTTCTCCTTCCCTCCTTCCTTCCTTCCTTTCTTTCTAGATTTTATTTATTTATTTGTCAGAGAGAGCACAAGCAGGGAGATCAGCAGGCAGAGGGAGAAGCAGTCTCCCTGCTGAGCAGAGACCCCCCCACCCCAGCAGCACTCAATCCCAGGACCCTGAGATTATGACCTGAGCCAAAGGCAGATGCTTAACCGACTGAGCCACACAGGCGTCCTGCGGTTGGATTTCTTATCAAAACCAGTGAAGTGGCTATGTGGATACAAGATGTGGACACCCTCCCAGATATGTTACAACTGCAAGACTTGTTTGACATTAGGTGGCCACATTAAATCTGGCAAATAATTTGTCCATTTATATTGGATTTATTTCTTGTTCATTTCCAAAGACAAGAAGGGACCTAGAGAGATGTTTCTTTTTTGTGTCAGTACCAGAAATCAGTGTGTCTCTTAAACATCTTAATTATTATCTTATAGACAATATGAAACTGCTAATGGATGTTGTTTCCCTCTTTTTTCTGGCTTCTAGGAGGTCCAAAAATAAATATGTTATTCATTTCTAAAAATTGTTTAGAGTATTATAGAATATATTTTGCTTATTGACTTTATCTTTCTATATAAGTTTTTTGTCTTCACCCCCATTCATATATGTGCATGTGTATTATCTTTTATCCAATTCTAGACTCATTGCTATAAGTGTTCCCAAATCCTCTTTTAGACCATGTGGTTTTTAATAAACAAAAATACCAATAAATGCATTTTTGTCTCTCCTGAAGTTTTTCTACTATAATCTGTAGTAAAAGAAATGTTCTTTGAGTTTTGTTGTCAAAACTGTTTATTAATCTTTCTTGACTTCTATGTTTAGAGTCCTGCTTTTGCTAAAGACTTTTTAAAAAAGATTTTATTTTTAAGTAATTCCTATACCTGAAGTGGGGCTCAGATTCATGACCCCAAGATCAAGAGTCAAATGCTCCTTCTACTGAGTCAGCCAGGCACCCCACAATAGACTTTTTTTTTTAAACCCTAATTATTGTTAAGATGTTCTCTTATTTTTTCTTAGATCTTTCTCTGGAATTTTTTTTTAATGTGTATTGTGATACAAGGTCTTAATTTTTTCCCCTAAATCACCAGCAGTTATCTGTTAGACTATTCTCCCACTAATTTGAAATGCTTATTTTATCAAATACTATTTTCAACATAAACATAGGTCTATCATCAATCCATTTGTCTCTTCTTCATACCAGTATCTTATCTCTTTCATTCACTGTAACTTAGTAGCATACTTTGATATCTGGTAGCTTAAGTCATTATGCTTTTTCAAGATTTCTTGGCCATTTTCACATATTTACTCTTCTCGATGAACTTTAGAATCAACCTGTTGAGCTCCAAAACAATCTCATAGAGATTTTGATTGGAATTCCTTTGAATCTGACATTTAACTTGGGGCAAGGTGACACCTTCATGAAACTGAATTTTCTCATCTGGGAATGTAGTCGCTTCCCATTTATTTGGGCTTTCTTTCATGTTTTTAGAAGGTTATCTCTCTATCTTAACATTTTTTAAAGATTTTTTTCTGGGAATATTCAATTATGTGCCAGTCAGTTTCTTCCTTAGAGAAGAAATAAGAACAATAGTCAGGAGTCAAGTTCCCCATAGCCAAGGTATACTTATTGTGCAGACATTCTCCTGACATACAGTTCTCCTGACGCACAATTTCCCAGCAAAGACCAGTTGAGCCCACATACAATGTTGGAAATACTGGCCAAGAACAGTTGGCCAGTAAAGTAAATTACAAAAAGAAAAAAAAAGTCATACATGTCCCTCAAGAAGATGAAGATCTGAGGCTCTCTGCTAAGCTATCAAAAAGATCTGTTTGGGGACATCTGGGTGGCACAGTTGGTTAAGCATCCAACTTTTGGTTTTAGCTCAGGTCATGATTTCAAGGTTGTGAGATCAAGCCCCATGTCAGGCTCTACATTCAGTGCAGAGTCGGCTGGAGATTGTATCTCTCCCTCTTCCTCTGTCCCTCCCCCTGCTCTCTCTCTTTCTCTCTCTCTCAAATAAATAAATAAATCTAAAAAAAAAAAAAAAAAAGACCTGTTAGGACCAAATTTCTCTCTCCCTCATATTTACATAAAAGATTTAAAATGTAGAATTTAGCTCCTTACACATTGTCATTCTCCCCACACTACTCTTTTCATAATTCTTGGGATTTAATATCAATCATAAATAATCCATCCAGTCTACCAGTTTCTCATTTCCTTACAACGGTTTTGTTTTCTACCATACTGCAGACACTCACTGCCACGCTCACGCCCTTGATATTGTCATTAGTAATAACTGCAACCTTCAGTTGAAAACCCCAATCTCAAACATTCTACCTCCAGTCTTTCCAACTTATTCACACTGTACTACAGATTTAATTCCAGGACTTTCCATCTGTTGATCCGAACACATTTTCACCGTCCACGACCCTTTCATGCCTCACTTTCCTTCCCGTGTGACTTAGGTTCCTCTGTCAGTTATAACCACTTCCTCATGTGTGCCCTCAACTTTCTCTTTTGTTGTTCTTTCTTGGCACAAGAACACCCCTGATTCATGTTGACTTTCCACCCACCCCATGCATGAAAATGTGGCTGGAGACAAACCACACAACTGTGCTGAGTGGTCTGACTTCAACTTCATGACCACAAACCACAAATAAGTTCTCAGTGCTTCCTGGCAGCCATCCTTCGTCTCCCACTCTCCAAGACCATTTCCACTTCCTCCTTTGTCTGAAAATCTCCCACAGCTCCCAATTCCCATTCTCAGATCAAGATCTTGCTTTCTAAGTCTCCGAGAAAATGGAAACGCTCTACAGAGGCCTTCCACCAGATCCCACCAGATCCCCCTGGTTTATCAATGCTGTGGATCATTCCCATCAGCACACAAACATACTCTTATTTCTCTCATTGGGGAAAATTTTTTTAAATTGTCTTGATCGCTTTGCCCCTCCAATTATCACCCCAGTTTTCTCCATCCTTTTACAAAACAGTTGCTTGAGACAAGGCTTCATGCTGCTGCCTCTGTTTCCCTTCCTGTTCCTATGTGAAGGCATTCCCATCAAGCTCTCGCCCCACCTCGCAAAACTGCAATGACCTCTAGTGGAAATTCTGGGTCCTCAACTTTCCAGCAGCTGTACTTGACATTGGTCACCCCGGGTTTGGGTACCCCGGACTCGGGCCTTGCTACCTGCTTGTGTGCCAGCAATGAGCTTGCCCATCAACCTCAGGTCTTTACCTCTGTCTCTTTATGCCAATGACCTGAGTCCACAGAACATGCACACATGCAACCACCCTGAATTTCTGATGCCCTTACCTGGTCCGTTTTCTTCATAGCACTTACCACTTCCTAGCAACCCTAAGTAATCATATATTGACTGTTTATTGTCTAAAAGCCAGGCTCTGCTAGAGCAAGGGTTTTTGTCTGTTTTATTCATTAATGTATCCCAACTGCCCAGAACAGTGCTGGGCCCATAATGAGCAACACTGATCTTTGTTCTTGATGCATTCATACACTTCCAGGCTGGCCACACAAAGTCCTTGCATGCGCCAGGTGTGTCCCATTGCACAGCCTTGCCTAGAACCAACTTTGTGGCTCATTGGTGTGCTGCCTTATAGTCCTTGACCCGCTGGCACCTGGCGAGCTCTGCCCTGCCCCTGCCCCATGCTTTAGTCCCCTCTGTGCTACATTTGCTCTCCTGAGTCCTTATTCCTTAACATACTACCCACTGGTTTTGCATATAGCCTCTCTCTTCCACTAGGGTGGAAGTTCCCTGAGCGTATAGCTTGTACCTGCTTCTTTTACTGTCCTGGTACCCCATACATGCCTTGCATCCATCTGCAGAAGTACTTACTTAGAAAACATCCTTTATAAAGTTATCATTATATGTGACTGGAAAACAGTCCACACTAGCTGGGTGCCCTGTGTCTAGCTTGCACACTCTATTCAGATTCCTCAGGGTGACCCTCATCCACCCTTGGCTGCTTAGCCTCCAATTCCATGCCGTGACCAGCCCCAGCCAATATCACAGCCTGTTCTGGATGTCACAAAACTTCCCTTCTCAGTCCCAGTGTTCCCACTACATGTGGCCTCTTTGATTTCTGAACCTCAGCCAAACTCAGGGACCACCTCACCCACTCTGGGCTTTGTCTTCCAGTTGAATGAATGTTGGTGTCAAGGACACTGTCTGTCATAGTCTAAGTATTCTCCCAAAACCATTTGTTCCTTCATTCTTCAAGTATAAATATGTATTAAGTATATGCCACATGCCTAACACTATTCTAGCCAATGGGTTGTAAAAGATAAAGTTCTCACCATCATAGTGCTTATAGTCTAATTAGGAGGCAAATAATAAATAAATAACCAAATAAGGACATCGCATGTCAGGTGATGGTAATTGCTATGAAGATAAATAAAGCAGGGTAAGGGCAATAAGGAATTCTGGGTCTGGGGGGTGGTATGGTGCGGAGAGTGTATTCTCATGTAGAGTGGTCAGAGAGGTCTCTCTGAGTGGGTGACGTTGGATTGAGCCACATGGATCTCAGGAGAGAAGAATGCTTCAGGAGGAGATACTGGGGAAGGCCCTGAGGCACAAGTGTGCTTGACAAACAGCCAGGAGTCTGGTGTCTGGAGCAGGCTGAGCAAGCAGGAGGGTCACAGTAGGGATGGAATGGGGTGGAGGAAGCAGAAAGGGAGGAAGATTTCTTCCACAAACAAAAGAGAGCCTCCACAGGCTGGGGAAAGAGTAGGAAAGGAGAAGTACCACAAGCAGGGGAGGAAGAGAGGGTTGAGGGTCCTATAGTGGGTATCAGGCCCCACATCCTAGAAGGGCTGCCAGGGGAGCAGTGGTTCCCCGTGATAGAAGTGGCCGTGTGCAGTGTCCCATAGGGTCTTGTGTCCAAGACAACCAACCACAGAGCCTGAGTAGCCTTGATGGCACTTCCCACCAGTGGGCCCCCCAACTGTGCCACGATGTTGGTGGGGGAACCCCTGAAGTGACTGACAATATAGTGGGTGGTAGGAACTCAAAATAGAACCGAGCTCAAGTTTCGGAAAACAAAATAAGTGATGTTTCTTGCACACCCGAAGCTATGGAATGAGATTCACACTTGCTACGTTATCACAAGTACGTTAAAATAAGGGGAAACATACTGTGGGTGTATCCTGGCTTATTTTTCACAATTTTTGCTCCTGGATGTCGGCCTATTTTTCTTACAACAAGACAGTTGGGAAAAATGGGAAGAGTTGCCTCAAGTGGAGATCTCTGTTCTGCTGTTGCTCACCCTGAAAGGAGCCGAGGAGCCTGCCTTGTGGCATGAAATCCCTGACTTCTCTAAGAGAGATAGACCCCGGTGGTATTACTGAAAAAAAAAAAAACAAAAAAGATCCCAGAAACACATCCATCCTGAGTATCAGAGCCCAGAAATTATTCGTATCACTCTGCAGCTCTGGGAAGAGACCAGATTCCTGGAATTCAAGGCATCTGAAGCATTTCAGTGTTGCAGTAACAGCAACAGACACCGGTGATAACAATCTAGAAAGATGGTGTTTTCCAAAGAGGGTATCTTTGACTTCTTTTTAAGATGCAAAGACTGATAATTTCCTTCCTTCTTCAGAAATTTCTCTGGCTAATCAGTGGGTGTATCTGAGTCTCCCTAAAAGAAGCAAAGGCTCTCAATCTCCTTTGGGAGTTAGAGGTGACAGAGAGGAGTTTTATCCAACCAGCTGCTGCTGAGAGATTCATGAGAATATTTTGTCACATCTAATAATCTGCAGCTTTCATTCGGTGCTTAGGACAGGGCCCCAGACCCAGGGCAAGCTCAGCATATGTCCCTGGAAAGAACAGGGGAGCCAGGAAATAGGAAGTACCCCACAGTGCTGGGATTGGTTCCAGATTTTTTTTCTTTGAACTTTTCTAAATTGCGAAGTATAATGATAAGTGAGTCAATTTTCAATGAGTCTTGGTATTCTAAATCCTAACGATCTTACCAACTCCATATATTTTTCTGTCTGGAGTGCAGTAGGATAAAGCATAGAGCAAATCTGGTTTTCCCCTTTAGAGTGGAGAGAATCATTGACTCCCAGTTAAGAAAGGTGAACCAGGAGATTGATACTGATGACAACTGTCCACAAGGTGCCAACAAGTGCCTTCCTTTAGGTGGTAAAATATGTCTCTAGTTATGATGTTGGATTCTTCTCTAGACATCAGCCTTCCAGAAATACGGTGAATGGATGAGCAGTGCTCCCAATTCGTAACTCAGCTAAGAAGAGAATGCAGGCCATTTTTACTTAGCACATACTTGACCTGAAACAAGCTGATTACAAAAAGGCATTGAAGGGTAGCTGCGATTCTGTCACTTGGTGAGAAGGTTCGTCTGGAGCATTGTGGAGATTGCTGTTATGGGATGAACCATGTCTTAAGAGAGCCAGACAAAGTCTTAATGCCATCTTGGAAGAAAACCAGAAAACAATAGTGATGTTCATACTTTTGTGCCTCAAGGAAGTTGTAGGGAGTTCAGATTACATGGCAAGCATCACTATTCCAAAAGACCTTGGCCCATAGGATAAGAGCCAAATACCATTGAGGTTTTGTTCAGGATTGAGCAAAGCATAATCCAGTCTTCCCAGAGTGTGTGGGCCAAGTTACAAAGGGGAGAGACTGCAGGCCATGGGCCAATTAACTAGCACATGTAAGAAACTGGGAGGATGCACACTGGGCAGTGATCACAGAAATGAGAGGAGAAGAGGGACAAGACTTGGCCAGTGATTATAAGTGGAAGGTGAGGAGGAGAAGTGGCCACAGGTAATCCTAAGGTTCTCAGTTTGAGTGATGAAATGGAGCTGGAAATCAAGACATAACACATAGGGAGCATGGCAGGATTTGAAGAGAGTGCACTTGTCTTTTGACACTTCAAGTCCCAAAGGCCTACAAGCTATCCACATGGAACTTAATCTAGCATTTTGAGTGCAGGTGTCAAGAAGTAGATTCTAAATAATGGTCAAGCCAGTAAAAGAAAAGACAATACTTAAAGAAGGAATGTGGTACAAGGAGAAAGCCACGGGTAGCACCTGAGAGGCTCTCAACATGTGAGTGGGGTGAGGATGAAGAAGGGAGAAGGAGGACCAGTTAGAGGAGGCGAACCAGAGACAGGCCACTATTGCAGAGGTCAAGGAGAGAGAAATGGTTTATGTCACAGATATAATGAAGACTTAATAGAGGGAAAAGATTCACCTGTTAGGAGGTCATTGAATTAGGACCAGTGAGAAATAATGAGGTTGTGAAGCCTGGCAGTGATGGTGTCATGTGCACATAGCAGAGGACCAGGGACAGGCTGCTGTGAGTCCCTGAACATGCAGGGCAAGCAGACATGTCTGACTTTAGACCTTTGCTCTGGCTGTTCCATTGTCTGGGCTGCTGTCTTCCAGGTATCCCCCTGGCTTCCTTGGCTCACTGCCTTGCTTCTTTTGGGTCTTTGTTTGAATGTCACCTTCTCACTGAAGCTGTCCCTGACCACCTTACTTAATACTGCAACTGAGAGCCCCCATCCCTATCAATTCATACACATACATACTTGGCATCGCCTTTTCTTTTGTCCATAGCACCTATCATCTTCTAACAATACTATATTATTTGTGTATTTATAATATTTATTATTTATTGTAAATTCACTCCTCCCACTTGAATGGATACATCTTTTTTTAATGTTATATTAGTCAACATACAGTACTTCATTAGTTCTTGATATAGTGTTCCATGATCTATTATTTGCATATAACACCCAGTGCTTGTTACAGTACATGCCCTCCTTAATACTCATCACCCAGCTACCCCATCTCTCTACCCCTCCTCCCCTCTGAAACCCTCAGTTTGTTTCCCAGAGTTGATAGTCTCTCATGGTTCATCTCCCCCTCTGATTCCCCCCTTCATTTTCCCATCCTTCTCCTAATGTCCTCGAAGCTATTCCTTATGCTCATTATATAAGTGAAACCATATGATAATTGCCTTTCTCTGTTTAACTTATTTCACTCAGCACAATCCCCTCCAGTCCCATCCATGTTGACACAAAAGTTGGGTATTCATCCTTTCTGATGGCTGAGTAATATTCCATTGTATATATGGACCACATCTTCTTTACCCATTCATCTGTTGAAGGGCATCTCATCTCCTTCCACAGTTTGGCTATTGTGGACATTGCTGCTATGAACACTGGGGTCCATGTGACCCTTCTTTTCACTACATCTGTATTGTTGGGGTAAATACACGGTAGTGCAATTGCTGGGTCTTAGGATAGCTCTATTTTTAACTTTTGGGGGAACCTCCATACTGTTTTCCAAAGTGGTTGTACCAACTTGCAGAATACATATTTTTTAAAAGATATTTTATTTATTTATTTATTTATTTATTTATTTGAGAGAGAGTGCAAGTGGGGGGAGGGCAGAGGCAGAAAACCTCAAGGAGAATCTGTGCCAAGCATGGAACCCAACACAGGGCTCAACCTCATGACCCTGAGACTACAACCTGAGCTGAAACCAAGAGTTGGACACACAAACAAATGTCCCACCAAGGTGCCCCTTGAATGGATACATCTTAAGGGCAGAAAATCTTACTTATTTTGTACACTGAAGTGTTCCCTGTACCCACAATAGTGTCTGGCCCACAGCAGTTCTTCTAAAGGATTTGTTGAGTGAATGAATACAGTGGACTATAAAAAAAGACAGAGAATGATAAGGCCTAGAATAGATATATAAATAAAGTACAATGGAAGCCCAGAAGAAGAAATTAATTCTGGTTCAGAGGATTGGTAAAAGCTTTGTGAAGAGTGATTTCTGAGTTGGATTCCGGGGAAGGGGAGGATATCAACAGTCATAAGTGGATACTGAATGGGTGTGTAGGTGAAGAAAACTGTGATGAGGCTCCTAGGTGGGAAACAGTTCATACATGCAGGAAAAAGCAAGCCACCCAGTGGGCTAGAACCCAGGCGCCCTAGACTGATTCTTTTAAGAAGTTCTGCTGTAGTGGTGCCTGGGTGGCTTAGTGGGTTAAGCCTCTGCCTTCAGCTCAGGTCACGATCCCAGAGTCCTGAGATCTAGCCCCGCATCAGGCTCTCTGCTCAGCAGGGAGACTGCTTCCTCATCTCTCTCTGCCTGCCTCTCTGCCTACTTGTGATCTCTGTTTGTCAAATAAATAAATTTTAAAATCTTAAAAAAAAAAAAAGGTTCTACTGCCAGAAAACAGGATATGAGCTGGCAGTACCAGTGGGATATAGAGCAGGACATTGTTTGCTTACAATGGGAAAAATAGCATTTTTATTACTTAATGGGAACGATCCCGTGGAGAATGAAAAGTTGGTGGAAAAAGGAGAGATTTGTAGGAGGGATATCTTGAGAAAGAGAATAACTCTGTTATTTGAGTACAGAGATTTGCTTTTGATGGAGTATGGAAAGTTTATTTGGTATAGCAAGTGAGAAGGCAGAGTATAGACGCTGGTAGGGGATGTGATGGGATGGAAGCTGGTGAAATTTCCTTCCTATTTGCTTCAGTTTTCATAGTAAGGTAAGAAGCAAGGTCATTAGCTGAGATGAGGATAAGGGATGGGCTGATGGTGATTTGAGGAGAGAGGAAAAAGAATGAAATTATAGACTTGGAACAAGGTTGGAGTACCCCTGGGATGTGTAGATGACTGCCTGGGATCTCAAGGGATCACTTGAGCTTCATGGTCATGAATTTAAAGTGAGCTCCACTGGAGTGTGTTTTTCTTCACTATACTCATATCTGTCTCCTTCACTTCGTTTAATCTTCATTCCCTACTTATCATTTGACTTCTTTAAGGACTGGTGCATACAACAAGCTTAATCAATGTTTGCTATTTGCAACTGAGATCTTCAGTACTTAAGGAAAATACTTAGAGGAAAGCCTGACAGGCAAAGGCAGGATATCTGAGATTCCCAAGTAGGCTGAGAGGTAAAGCAGGGGGCACTTCTGAGATCCTCTTCTCTGTCCCTCTCCTTCATCCTGGTTCTTCTCTATTATTGTGACAGTTAAGATGTTGAAGAGCAGGTAAGGAGAGAATGCAAGGCATCTTAATGATCATTTTCTTAAACTGAGCAAAATCAAATAACTATTTCAGTTCCCGACTGGTGAAAGGCTCCATCAACTACCCAGACTTGGAGTGACCTCTCTGCTCAGGTGCCCTCAGGCCTGCATCTTCAATCAGTAACAAGCCCAGTTTACATGGTCTTCTGAAAAATTGAGTTATTTTTCTTCTTCACCCCATCTGTTATTTCAGCTTTTGGTGGTTATCTTTAACATTTGTCTTATGGATAATAATAACTGCTACTATTTATTGAGTACTTATTATATGCCAGTTACTAGTTCAAGGACTTTATACTTATTCATTCATTTAATCCTCAAAATAAACCCATTTTACAGATGATTATCTTGAGGCACCTGAATTTCTGCAATACTCTACCAGTCTCTCTGAACCCGGTCTAATCCATCCCTCATTTCTCTATTTCTCCTTAGATATTGATTTAAAATATACATTGGAGGTGCCTGGGTGGTTCAGAGTTCAAGAGTCTGACTCTTGATTTCAGCTCAGATCATGATCTCAGGGTCATGAAACTGAGCCCCACAATGGGATCTGAGCTCAGAGCAGAGTCTGCTTGTCCTTCTCCCTCTGCTCCTCTCCCCACTTGCTCACTCTCTCTCTCTCAAGTAAATAAATAAAATCTTTAAAAATAGAATAAAATAAAATATGCAATGAAAGGATGCCAGCAAAATGGTAGAGTAGGAAGCCCTGGGCCTCCCTTCCCCCACAAACACACTAATTCAGCAACAATCCACAGACAAGTTTCTTTTGTGAGAAATCCAGAAAGTAACTGAAATCCTCCAGCACCATGGAAGAGTATGAAACGGCCTCCCTGAAGCTGGTAGAGAGGTTAAGACATCTTCTCACAAGAACCCCTGACTGGTACAGTGCCATATCATCAGGAAGAGTCCCTCTTGCTCCCAGCTTCATCCAAGGGAGGAAAGGGTTGGTTTGTGTGCCCAGCATCCCAACTTTTCAGCTCTCAGCTTCCCTCTAGGGAGTCAAAATCCTTGGCTGGACTGATTAAGGGGGATCTTCCCCTATGAAGACAGTCTATAAAGGTTGGGAACGATGCCTGCCTTTTCTAATGAGCAGACACCAACACAAAGGGCCCAGGGAAATAAGTATTCAGGCAAAGCTAGTCCTAACCGAGGAACAAGATAAGTTCCCAGAAACCAACCCTAACAAAGTGGAATTCTATGATTCACCTGACAGAATTCAAAATAGCTGTCATTAAGATGCTCACAAGTCAAGAGACCAATATGAGAATCTCAACAAAGAGACAGAAAACATTAAAAGTACCAGATAGAAATCATGGAGCTGAAGAGAACAAAACTAAACTGAAAAGTTTCCTAGAGGTGTTAAAAAACAGACTAGCTCAAGCAGGTGAAAAGATCAGCAAACTCAAAGATAGGTCATTGGAAACAATTCAGTCAGAGGAGCACAAATAAAAAAGAATGAAGAAAGTTGAAGGGACTTACGAGATACCATCAAGTAAACTAATAAAAAAATTATAGGAGTTCCAGAAAGAGAAGTGAGAGAGACAGAGAAAGGAAAAAAAGAAAGCTTATCTAAAGAAACAATGGCTAAAAATTTCTCAAATCTAGAGAAGGGAATGGACATCCAGATCCAGGAAATAGACATTTGTTGGTAAAGGTAAATATGTAGACAAATGCAGAATACTGAGTTACTGTAACAGTGGTGGGTAAATCACTTTCAATTCTAATATAAAAGTAAAAGACAAGGGTGCCTGGGTGGCTCAGTCAGTTAAGTGTCTGCCTTTGGCTCAGGTCATGATCCCAGGAGCCTAGGATTGAGACCAGCATCAGGCTCTCTGCTCATTGGGGAGCCTACTTCTCCCTCTGGCTGCCACTCCCCCTGCTTGTGCTCTCTCTCTGTCAAATAAATAAATAAAATAATTTAAAAAGTAAAAGACAGAACTATTAAAATAACTATAATTAAAATGTATTAAGTAAAACAAATTTGTGGCAATAACAAAGTTCGTGTGTAGGGCCATGTTAAAGTGTAGAGATTTAGTATGTGATTGAACTTAAGTTGTTATTAGCTAAAAAGTAATAGTTATCATTATAAGACATTTTATGTAAACCCTGAGGTGATCACACACAAAAATTACCTACAGAAGTAACACAAAAGAAAAACAAAAAAGAGTCAAAGCATATCAATACCAAAAAAGTAACAAAACACAAAGGAAGGCAGCAAGAAGACAAGACAGGCAAAAGAACTATTAAACTAACAGAAAACAATAAAACGGCAATAGTAAACCCTTCCTTACCAATAATTATCTTAATGTAAGTGGATTAAACTCTTCCATCAATGAATAAAAAATAATACCCAACTATATGCTGCCTACTAGAAACTCACTCAAGATTTAATGACACACATAGGCTTAAGTGAAGGACTAGAAAAAGATGTTCCATGCAAATGGTAAACAAACAAGAGCCGGGATGGACATACTATATATATATATATAAAAAAAAAAAAAACCAACCAGGCAGTAAGTCAAAAACTGTCACGAGACAAAGAAAGACATTATATAATGATAAAACAGTCAATCCACTAGAAAGATATCTCAATTATAAGTATATAGGCACCTAACCTTAAAGCACCTAAATGTACAAAACAAATATTGACAGAACTGAAGGGAGAAATAGATAATAATACAATTATAGTAAAAAACTTCAATACTTCACTTTCAATAATGGATAGACTATTGAGACAGAAGATCAATAAAGACATATAGGACTTGAATAACACTGTAGACCAAATGGACCTAACAGACCTATACAGAACATCTGACATGAGAGCAGCAGAATACATATTCCTCTTAAAAGCACACACAGAGAGGAAAAAAAAAAAAAAAAAAAAAAAGAACACACAGACCTTTCTCCAGGATAGATCACATGTTATGTCCCAGAACAAGTCTTAACAACTTAACAAGATTGAAATCATACAAAGTAACTTTTCTGACCACAACAGAGTGAAATTAGAAATCAATAGCAGAAGGAAAATACTTCCTAAATATTTGGAAAATAAACAACATATTCTTGAATAACCATCTGGTCAAAAAACATCAAAAAAGAAAATAGAAAAAATGAAAATGAAAATACAACCTACCAAAATTTATGGGATGCAGTAAAGGTGGTAGTAAAAAGGGCCTTCACAGTGACCAATATCTACATCTAAAAAGAAGAAAAACCTCAAATCAACAACTTAATTTTAAACCTAAAGGAGCTAGAAAAAGAAGAACAAACTAAGTGCAAAGTTAGCAGAAGGAAGGAAATAAGAAAGACTAGAACAGAAATAAAACAAAACAACACTAAGAATTGGTTTTTCAAAGAAATTAACAAAATTTACAAATCTTTAGCTAGATTAACTAAAAAAAGGGAAAATACTCAAACATCACTAGAAGTGAAAGAAGAGATATCACAATTGATAAAACAGAAATAAAAAGGATCATAAAAGACTACAAAGAACAATCATATGCCAAAAAACTGGATAACCTAGAAAAAAACCAACAAATTCCTACAAACATAAAACCTACTAGGACTAAATCATGAAAGAATAGAACGTGTGACAAGATGTACAATTAGCTTGGAGACTGAACCAGTAATCAAAAACCTTCTACAAAGAAAAGCCCAGGACCAGATGACTTCATTGGTGAATTCTACCAAACCTAAAAATAATAATAATAATAATAATAATAAAAAGATTTCATACTAATCCTTCTTAAACATTTCTGAATAAAGGAAAGGGAAAGAACACTTCCAAACTCATTTTATAAGGCCAGAATTACCCGGTATCACAGCCAGACACATACCACCAGAAAAGAAAACAACAGGGCAATATCTCTAAAGAATGTAGACACATAAATCCTCAACAAAATACCAGCAAACCAAATCCAACAGCACATTAAAAGGATCATACACCATGACCAAGTGAGATTTATCCCTGGGATGGAATGATGATTTAACATATAAAAATAAATTAATATAATACATTATATTAACAGAATACGGATAAAAATTACATGATTGTCTTAATACATGCGGAAGAGGCATTTGACAAAATTCAACACCTTTTCGTGCTAAAAACTCTGAACAAACTAGGAATGGAGAGAAAATACCTCAATATAATAAAGGCCTTTTATGAAGAAACTGCCGCTAACATCACACTCAATGCTGAAAAACTGAACAGTTTTCCTCTAAGATCAGGAACAAGGCAAGGATACCTGCTTTTGCAACTTCTACAAAACAAAGTATTGGGAGACCTGGCCAGAGCAATTAGGCAAGAAAAAGAAATAAAAGACATCTGAATCAGAGAAGAAGAATTAAAATTGTTCCTGTTTGCAAACATAATGATCTTACAAATAGTAAGCCCTACACACTCCACTAAAAACAAAAACATAAAACTACTAGAAATAAAAAACAGTAAAGTCACAGGATACAAAATCAGCATGAAAAATCAGTTGTGTTTCCATACATTAAAAATGAACTATCTGAAAAGGAAATTAGGAAAACAATGCAATAAAAAATAAACCAGAAAGAATAAAATACTTAGGAGTAAGACTAAGGTGGTGAAAGATTTATATATTGGAAGCTATAATACATTGATGAAAGGAATTAAACAAGACACAAACGAATACAAAGAAAGATATGTGTTCATGGGTTAGAAGACTTAATATCCAAAGCCATCTGTAGATTCAATGCAATCCCTATCAAAATCCCAATGTCATTTTTTTTTTTACTGAAGTAGAAAAAACAAATTAAAGATTCATATGGAACCACAAGTTACCAAATAAATCTTGATAAAGAAGAACAAAGCTGGAGACATCATACCTCTTCATTTTAAACTATATTACAAAGCTATAATAATTGAAACATTATGGTACTGGTATGAAGACAGATGTACAGACCAATGGAACAGAATAGAGAGCCCAGAAATGAATACACACATAAACAGTCAGCCGATCTTCAAAAAGGGTGCCAAGAATATACAATGGGAAAAGGGTAGTCTCTTCATCCAATGGTGTTGGGAAACCTGGATGTCCACAAGCAGAATTCAATTGAACTTCTATTTTACATCATACACAAATCAACTCAAAATAGATTAAAGACTTACATAAGCCCTGAAACTATAAAATTCCTAGAAGAAAAGCTTCATGACTTTGGTCTTGTCAGTGAGTTCATGGATACCAAAAGCAAAGGAAATGAAAGTTCTATGCAAAGTAAAATAAGCCAGTCACAGAAAGACACTGCATGAGTCCACTTATATGAGGCATCTAAAGTAGTCAGATTCACAGAATCAAAGAGTGGAACAGTGGTTGACAAGAGCTGGGGAGATGAGAAAATGGGGAGTTACTAATCAATGGCCATAGAGTTCATTTAAGCAAGAGGAATAATTTAGAGATACAGCTGTATAACATTGTACCTATAGTCAATGATACCCTACTGAACATTTAAAAATTTGTTAAGAGGTTAGATTTCATGTTGTGTTCTTACAACAATAAATAAAATAAAATTTAAAAAATATGTAATCCAAACCTTCTAAAACTGTCACCCAAATTATCCCAAAGAGCATTTCCAAATTAGGCAAGCAATGTGGTCATTAAATAAAAAGTTAGAAACATGTTTGAGCTAATATATTTCTTGGGACCAAACTTATAATCTACCAAAATTCTGTTTTGTGACCTTCATGTGTATTTTATAGAACAGGTTGAATTATAAGAAATTGCCATTATTTGACTATGCTGGACCTAAAAAATGAAAATACATTGCTGGCTGTAGTATCCAATATATGTTCTATTTCTTTTTCTAAGACTGAGTTAAAGTAGACTATTAAATATTTATTAAAATAAAATAAAATAAAATTGACATAAAGTTGAGTTGTGTCCTTAGCAGGACACAAGTGACTCTTCATTAGCAAATCTCTTGTCTGTCTTTCCTGATGTTCTTTTCTTCTCTTAAAAGATGTTCTTCATTCAAAAGTACACTAGTTTCTCCAAAAAGTTCAACATCTTCAACTCCTTCCTCTTCCCACCTATACTCATACCATCGTCATGGATTGGAATGCCCTTCTGTTCCTGGCCCACTACCTATTTGTTCTCCAGTTCAAAGGTCACTTCCCGGTGGAGCCTTTGCTGTCAGCTGCCATTTCTCCTCCAGTTTAACCGGTGGGACCCCTGCTTTCACACCTCATGCACATCTCTATCCAGCACTTAATTCTCATTTTGTAAAGATTGGTTGGTTGGCTTGTCTACTCCCCCACTGGGGTGCAAACATTATGAGAAAGTAGTGTTTTTGAAATCTACATTCCAGAGCTCATTTCATGGAGAAGTGATATTGAAGATATAAACATGTTTTTTTATTTTTATTTTTATTTTTTTAAAAGATTTTCTTTATTCATTTGATAGAGATCACAAGTAGGCAGAGAGGCAGGCAGAGAGAGAGAGAGAGAGAGGAGGAAGCAGGCTCCCTGCAGAGCAGAGAGCCCGATGTGGGACTCGATCCCAGGACCCTGAGATCATGACCTGAGCCGAAGGCAGAGGCTTAACCCACTGAGCCACCCAGGTGCCCCCCCCCTTTTTTTTAAAGATAAACATTTTGTTTTAAACATAACAACCAGAATTTCTAATTTGGGAAGTAAAGCTAATCTCTACTTGGTCTTTTACTGACATATTATTTTAACAATAGAAAATCTTAAGAGTTTCTTCCAAGAAATTTTCTGAGGTAAGTTGATGTTGTATCCTGAGCAAAGTGGAGTTTTTCCCTCCTCCTCCTCATAGCCTTCTCCCTCTCCCTCCCCCTCCCCAAGCCCCTCCCCCTCCCCTTTCTTCCTATTCTTCTTTCTCTTCTCCTTCTCCTCCTCCTCCTCCTCCTCCTCCTCCTCCTCCTCCTCCTCCTCCTCCTTCTGCTGCTGCTGCTGCTTTTGTCAGTTTATGTTTAAGGAGGGCAATGTCTTGCCCTTGGTTAGTAGGTAAATAGCAGTAGATCAAGCCAGGATTAAAAAAATACTTATTTTTTCCATATTTGTTTAGTCAGAAAAAAGCTATTGAATATCTCCTATGATCCAAAGGTTCTATTAGGCAGATACATTTATCGTTCATCAAAAATGTTTCTCTTGCCTGTCTTTTTTACTTTTATATCTAACATTTTTAAAGCTGAAACATACCTTAGAGTGTGTCTACAGTAGTGTGAAAGCAACAAAACAGAAGTTGTATTGTATGTGAAATTGTATATTAAAGGTAATGATAGAGTGAGCTCCATACATGGCAATTAGTTTACAATGTGCTCCCACAAATGCACTCAGATACCATGATTAATGCTCCCTGGAGCATTCAGTCCCTGTAACTAGCTCTCATTGTACTTACCAGAACCCTACTCTCCCAGGATATTGTGATAAATACCATGTTGGTTCTAATATTGCTCTAAGCTATTAGGTCTGGGTGTGAGGGAGTGGTGAGATGAAATAGAGATAAAATGCAAAGTTTATGTTCTGGTTGCTTAGCAAGAAATCAGTAAGGAATCAAGCCAGCAACTCTTTAGTGAGGTTTTCGGGTGACATAGGGTCATCTCCCTCAAATACAGGCCCAGACCCAGTCTGTGGGGATTATAAAGGCTCACAAGTGCTGTTTCACATTGGTTTTGTGTTGGGTGTGTCTGGAAGCTAAACATCAGAAGATGAAAGGAAGAAAGAGAAAACTAGTCTCCACATCACAGGAGCAGAGATGTATCTGAAACCTCACCCCTACTCTCCTGGGATAGCCCTTCAACAGAGGAGGGGCTCTCAGAGAATGACATCATCAACTGACAACCCCATTAGTTGATGGGACTGGTGAGTGGCCAAGCCAGAAGACGCCTCAGCAAGGAACAGATAACATGATTAGAGAGCACTACCCACGTCAGTAAATATTCCCTGTTATGGACTGCATGTTTGCGTCCTCCAGAATTCATATGTGGACCCCTAATTCCCAAGGTGGTGGTATGTGGGGATGGGGACTTTGGGAGGTAATTAGGGTAGATAATGTAAAGGGAGGATTCTCATGATAGGATTGGTGTTTTTGTAAGAAGAGACACCAGACAGTGCGTGTGCTCCCTCTCTCCATGTATACATATCACGGGTAGGTCACCTGAGGACATAGTGAGAAGGTGGACATCTGTGAGCCAGAAAGAGAGACTTCGCCAGAAACAGAACAGGCCCACACCTTGATCTTGGGCTTCCCATCCTCTAGAACTGTGAGATAATTAGTTCTGTTGTCGAAGCCACACAGTCTATAATATTTCATTATGGTAGCCCAAGCAGACTAACACATTCATATCCACCAGACAGTATTCCTCTTGAGGCTAGGTGTCCTGTATGTTCAATTCCCGAATCCCCAACCCTTCACACACACACACACACACACACACACACACACACACACAGAAGAAAAAGGAAGAGCAGGGAAGGAAAGGCAAAATAAAACCGGAGCCTCCTTTTGTTAACTTACATAAGAGTTTTCTGTCTTGGTCATTCAACAAACATTTCTTGAGAGCCTGCTGTGAGCCTGCCAGTCAGTATGTAGGTGTCAGAGAACACACAGCAATGACTAAGGCACTGGTACTACCTGAGAGTTACTCAGGACCTGCGCCCCGTGACATGCACGACCATCAATGTCAAAGGTTGGGGAGACTTCTAGGCAATGTCTGCTTTTGGGTATGGAAGAGATTCAGGGGAATCCACAGAGGTTTGGCTCATGAAGAATGGTAGGATTTCAGCAGGAACCACCCACTCTTTGAGACGGGGATAGCCCCTAAGAATCTTACCTCATTCATGCCTGTGTCCCACATCCAACAATAAGGGTGCACCGTAGGTACTCAAGAAACATGGTGGGATGGATGGTTGAGGAAGGGGGCAGCACTGGGAATACTGTGGTGGTGACA
Organism: Martes martes; assembly: GCF_963455335.1. Lineage (NCBI taxonomy): Eukaryota > Metazoa > Chordata > Mammalia > Carnivora > Mustelidae > Martes > Martes martes. The sequence continues at coordinate 71,677,436 of NC_137890.1, forward strand.
ATGCCTGGCCCAAGTTGAGGGCCTTGGTTTAGCTATGCTGGTGCTTGGGAGACCTGAAGGCTCAGAGGGGATGAAAGCTGAAAAGGCAGAGGGGAGTTTGGATGCTCTCTGAAGGTGTGGATGTTTTTGGAGAGGGAACTAGCAACCATTAGAAAGCAGAGTAGCATGGTCAAAGCTGAGTTTCAGGAAAATTAATCCAGTCACACTTAAAACAGATGAATTCATAATTATATGACTCTAAAAATCATTTCACCTCTCTGGGCTTCCCTTTCCTGACTAGATGCAGGAAGGTTCCTCCTTTCTGGGTAGTACTGGGATGTGCGACACGGTGGAGACAGGCTACATGGAAGCCCTGACATTTACTGATTGGACATGATTGAACGGAACTGTGCAAGGAGAGAGAGGAGAGAAGGCCCCACTGGCCAGGGGAGAGTGCCCTGTGAGGCCTGCCTGGCCCTGGAGATGCTCTTACCAGTAATCCAGTTTCAGAGGAACAGCTTCCAGGCCACCGATCTGACAGTAAGGCTCCAGGTTGGAGAGTTCATACAGCTGGATTTCACGGTTTCTGTTCAAAGATCAAGTACCACTGGAGTAAATGAAATTCCCCACTTCACTTTTGTAGAACAGTTTTTCTATTTCATGGATTCCACAAAGCAGAGACACCGGGCCAGTGAAACACCTGCCCTACTGAACAACCTCTCTGGCTGAACCTGGGGTCTCCCTCCCCTGTTCTACCATTTGGGGACATCTCTTCTGCCTGGTTCTAAATCAGTCTGGCCTATCCTTCTCCATCAGGAGGCTGGCACAGCTTCCAGCAATATGAGCTCTGAATGCCAGTAGTTGGGGCATCAGATCCCAGCTCACCATTTAGTCCCCTCATCTGTAAAATGGGGATCTCCTGTCTTTCAGGAGGGTTACAAGGATTGAAAGGATGCATGAGAAAGTGATTAGTCCAGGACTTGGGACTTGCTAAGGGCTCACAAATGTGAGCTGTTGTTTATTGCAGATACTAAAGATGGTTAGATCTCCCAAGTGGAGGGCAGAGGCCTCTTTCTAGAAAGTAAGGGGTTAACTCAGTGCTCCGCTAATTTCCCACATTTCCAACCTGCACTCTTGACCCCTTTCCTCCTGTGTTAACTTGTCCACCTTGCAGCTGATTGAGAGAAGAACAAGTTTGTGGGTAAAAGAAACACAACTCACTGCTTTGACCTGTTGGCATAGAACAAATGGAGGTCACGCTCTAAATTCCAAAGTCTTGCCTTTCCCTCAGTGTGAAATGTCTTTTTTCCCCACCTCTTTTCACCTGCATGTAGCTCTAGTGGTTCCCTGCCTCCAGGTATCATAAGCCTTGCCTCATCTTCTGATTTGTCAGCTCAGAGAGTCTCTAGTAGGTTCCTGAGCAATCACTGAACTGATGTGTGCACAAAAGACATGATAATTAAATTACTGGGCACGGCTTTTAAAACAAAACTGGGCTGAATGCACACACCCAGTCTTGTTGCTTTTCAGTAGTTAGTATTAATTATATTGATACATTTTAATTTATTAAGAAATATATTTTAATTATTAGATTTAACATTAAATTCGATTGTATTTAATAGCCTCTATTATCTGAGGTTGGAGTAACTGCTGGTTCATTGAAGTGGTTGAAGACTAGAGAACCAGGGGCCACTGGAGGAGATTAGGTAGAAAAGAGAAACCCCTAGTTTGGGAGGGGGAGTCAGGGGAAGCCCCAGTAGGCAGGGCTGTGGGAATCCCCCTCAAGCTCTGCCCCTTCCCTTACTCATGCCTGGAGAGCCCTGTGTTTAGCAGCTTGACTCCTTGGTCTCCCAACCCTGGATCGCAGTTCACACCCCTGCCTCCGCACCATTCCCTTGTGTTGAACTTTTTGCTTTACCCTTCATTTGAAATTTTCCAAATTTCCTTCCCACCAAGCCACACGCCCTTCTCTGTGGCCCATTACTGAGGTTAACCAAGCAGCCAAGGATGGTGCCTGTTAATTTTCCTCCTGTTGTCATGATCAAAACCTTTAGGATCTTCAGCAGTGAGCGTTATCTTTTTACAGTAGATTTTATTTTTTGAATAAGTCCAAAGCACTTTGGACTGAATTTTGGTAAATAATAAAATAGGCATATTATTTTGAATCTAAAATAAAATGTGCTAAGAGGTCACAAGACTGATTTTTTTTTTTTACCCCATCTGGCTCATACTGTCACTCTGGAATTATTCCAGAAGAAGGCCTCTTTCGGTGTTGGAGACATGACATCACTGCAATGGGCCAAACAAGGCTGTAACTTTGCAAAGTAGCTTTGGCTGATAGTATGAATTCTAACATGTTTTAAAAAGGGCTTCATGACTTTTAAATACCACAGATGTGTATGTGTCTGTGTAAACTCACACATGGCAATGAATTTCATAACACAATGATTGTTTACTTCCAATTGAAGAGCTGCAGACACTCACCCAGTCCCTATGAGCAGCTTGTTGTACTGTGGCATGCTGATGACATCCGTCACCCACCTGGGCTTCCGACTCGTGGACTTGTCCTAATGTGTTGAAGAGTGGAAATAAACAAAAATATGTCTTTTAATGACAAGACAGTTTGACAGTACCCATGCTTAAAATTATAGTTTTTTAAAAATTGATGCTCTCCTTCAAGTATAAAGAACTTGCCACATAGACTCGAAGAGCCCCCTTTATTTCCTCTCTCTAGGGAGGGCTTATTTTGGCACCCTGAGGGGTTTAGGATAGCTGTAACTTCTAGTGTAGATGATAAGTTTCTGGAGGGCTGAGATGGGTTTCTATATCCCCAGTACCCAGCAGAGAGCCTAGGCTATGTCAGGGGCTCAACTATTGTTGAATGATATGATAAAAAAAGAAATGACTTTAAAGATAGGCTATATTATGAAATAGGTCAGGCATTTTTATTCCTATCCTAAGTCTACTTCCCAAATGTCTTCTGCCTTCTGAATTTCTGATTCTGTGATTCAATAAGAAGCCAAACCCTAGCATAGCTGCCTAAACTGAAATAATCATTAACAGGAAAAAAACAATAAAAAATTCTTTTCCATTTGTCATTCATTAAGACATATGATAAATTACATGATGGAGTCATGTGTAATTCATTACTCCATCTGATTTTAGAAGCAAAATGAAGCATTATCTTGTACTACATACAGAGATCACATTTTATTTGCATTCTATAGACTAGCAAAAGCCAACATGAATATATTACATTCAAGGACACAATTTCTGTAATCATGCCACTTGAAGAGCAGTTTAAAATAGCAAATAAAATCAAACTGGAGCACTCAGCATCCTTATCAAATGAAAATCACATACAAAAACTCTCTTTCTTCTTTTCAACGTCAGCTGCAGGGACCAGAAATAAATCGCTCCATCTTCTCTGATCATGATTAAGGTGTCGTCAGGCATAGAGAGAATGCGCAGCACGGGACCCCCATATGACAGCCCTTGCAGCACAGCAGGCAGCTGGAAGGAAACCTCTTTCTGTCTGGCCAAAGCATCCGCTTGCTCTGAATACTCTAGCTGCAGATACGTGCACAAGCCATCCTGGAGGAAAAACGAAAATTCATTAAACATCTACTATGTTCCTTTGTTTCAAAATTTCTCTTTACCGTATGGGTAACTCCTTCCCTGGACATGCCATAATTATTAGTACTCACCAGCTCATCAGTATGCCAAAAATGTAAGGGTAATAACTGGGATGTGCCCGTTTGGCTGGGGTTGGAAGTCTGTTACCCACTTGAGCTCCCTTCCCCACTCCCAGGGTCTCTCTCTCTAAAGGAGATAGTGGTGGTGGTGATGGTGATGACTATGATGGTGATGATGATGATGATAGCGGTGGGGGTTGTGATTGACAGTACACTATGTTCCATGCAACATAGACCTTCCCTTCAATTCTCATGATAACTGTATGACATAGATACTATTCTTCTTCTCTTTTACAGATCTGGAAACCACAGCTTTGAAAGGTTAAATAGCTTGCCTAAGATCAAACAACTAGTAAGTTGCTGGCCAGAGACTGAAGTCCTTATCAGTCAGACTGCACAGTTCCCACCCACCAGTATATGCCTCATTTAGAATCTCAGCAGTACACCTAGGGAAAAGAAGTCTGTGGTCAGAGGGAAGGGGTGGGGATACTGTAGGGTCTGGAACATTTCTTTTCTCTCCACTTCCCCAAAGCCCCACTTCATTAGAGCCCCCCTTCTCTTCTCTGGAATCCTGACTTCCTATTCAAGTCAGATGATAATGTAAATGCTTCCATTTGATTTAGCTGGGAAATTGACCCAAGGTCTGAATAGAGGTATCTTACTGTTCAAGTTGTCATTTCAGAACTTAATTCATCCTGGGACAGTAGAAGGGCACTGACAGATGCAATGGCAGAGAATGTTTGAAGCCAATGTCTCAGCTCCTTATCATTACACAGCTCAAATTGGGGATTATTAATAATGATGATGATATCTATTGAGAATTTACTTTGTGACTGTCCCTGTTCTAAATACTTCACATGTGTTAACTGGTCTGATTATCATCAGGTGTTCTTTGCTCATAGAATTTCTTGCTCACTGGTGTTTCATGTTTGCTTTGGGGTAAGATGACAAGTGTATCCTTTACTTCTTAGTTTTAGGAAACCCTTCTTGGAACTTACCTTAGGTACTGAAATCCCTAGCTAAACTATTCCAAGAATAATCTGACATTACAAAATTTGAAAACTGTGAACATGCATATCCCCTTGGTTCAGTTTCAAGTTGACAAAGCACTAAAGGACATAGCACACTCCAGAAAGGAACAGGTTCAGAGCTAATATTATATGTGTTTTCCTTACTGATCCCAAATTTGATTCACAAAACATAACCCAACTTACCCATTGAATGCTGCCCACTGATTCATAGTCTATTTTCATGAAAAGTTGTTGTATTTGTTCAATATTCTGGAAAGGAAAAAAATAAATCTATTTATAGACAGCATAGGGGGAAACTCTTCACTGGGTTGTTGGGGGAGAAGATGCAAAAGGAGTGGAAATCTTCATTTTTCCAATTTATGAATCTCATATTACAATGCATAATAGTCAAAGGTCTCTGGAATGCCTGTTCTAAAACATTAAAAGGACTGTGAGTTGGAGTTCAGTATGCTAACCCTACCACTCTTCCCTCATGAGAGAGTGGGGCTCCTAGAACATCTATTTTTGAAATGGAGCCCTAATCAGCATGAACTTTTTGTCTCTCAGTCCATGTGTTCTCAGGAGGTCCCACTCCACCCTGGTCAGTTCCAGCCAAGACTGGACTGTGTTTAGGGACCCTACATTAGATAACAGCAAAACAAGTGATGGTTGGATGGTAAGGGTGCACCCTTAGGTGTATCCCAAAACAAGAGGACATGCAAGTCATGAAAATCATTTTTGAGAGACCAGAGCAAGATGGCAGAGGAGTAGGAGACTTAAATGGCATTGGGTCCCAGGAGTTCAGCTAGGTAGTTATCAAACCATTCTGAACACCTACAAACTCAACAGGAGATCGAAGAGAAGAAAAGCAGCAATTTTAGGAACAGAAAATCGACCACTTTCTGGAAGGTAGGATGTGTGGAGAAGTGAACCCGAGGTGATATATGGGAAGAGAGACTGTGGGAGGAGGGGCCAGCTCTGGGCAAGTGGTAAAGCAGTGAAGCACAAAATTGGAACTTTTAGAAGTCTGCTCCACTGAGGGACATCACTCCAGAGGCTTAGCAGGGGATGGAGCCCTTGCGGGGACAGTGTGGTCTCAGGTCCCTCGGGGCCACAGAAAGAATGGAGGAGCCCGAGTGTGGCAGAGCTCCCAGGTATCAGAGCAGGGAAGCTGGCTGCACAGACAGAGCTAAGGAGGGGCTCTCAGCTCGGGATTAACTTACACTGTAATCCAAGGCACAGTTGGACCATGGCTTTTCAAGCAGGGACCCCAGAAATGGCAGGTCCAGGAAGACCCCCCTCCTTCCTCCTCCAGGAAGAGTGGCAGAATCTGCTAGGTTTGGAGACTCCAAACCAGGCCATGCGCCAGAGATAGAAACACTTGATCACAGACCAGGTGAACTCGAAGTGTGGCTGGAGACCAGGGAGACGGGAGGGATTGACTGCTTTTCTCTGAGGGCACACTGAGGAATGGGGCCCTGAGCTCTCAGCTCCTACAGGGCAGGAGATTGAAGGCTGCCATCTTTGTTCTCCACCTCCAAAGCAGTACAGAAAGCATTCAGGGAACAAAAGCTACTGGGAGCAAACCCAAGCAGATTCTTTCTCTGAATCAGGCCATTTAACCTGGCCCCTGGCAAGGGTGGTGCAATTCCGCCTCCAGCAAAGACATTTGAGAATCACAGCAACAGGCCCCTCCCCCAGAAGATCAACAAAAACATCCAGCCAAGTCCAAGTCCACTGATCAAAGAGAACTGCAAAACTTCACAGTTACAGGAATTCATGGATTTCCCCCCATGATTCTTTAGTCTTTCAAAATTAAATTTTTTTAATTTTATTTTTTTCTTATTCTATTTTTTTAGTTTTTCCTCTTTCCTCTTTTAATATTTTTAAACTATTTTATCTTATCAATACCTTTTTTTAAAAAGATTTTATTTATTTATTTGACACAGAGAGAGAGACAGATCACACGTAGGCAGAGAGGCAGGCAGAGAGAGAGGCTCAGCAGAGAGTCCTATGTGAGGCTCAATCCTAGGACTCTGAGATTATGACCTTATTTTTGTATGTATACATAAGTTTTTATTTCTCTAAAATTTTGGGAGGCAGTTTCCTCTCACAGACAAAAATACACCCAAAACCAAGTGTGTGGCTCTGTTCTATTCACCAGTCTAATATACATATATTTTTTTCTTTATTTTTTTTCCTCTTTTCTTCTCCCCCAGTTTCAGGTCTCTTCTGATTTGGTTAGTGTATATTTTTCTGGGGTCATTGCTATCCTTCTAGTATTTTGTTCTCTCATTCATCTATTCTTATCTGGATAAAATGACAAGGCAGAAAAACTCATCTCAAAAAAAAGAACAAGAGGCAGTATCAACGGCTAGGGACCTCATCAATACGGACATTAGTAATATGTCAGAACTAGAGTTCAGAATGATGATTATCAAGGTGCTAGCCAGGCTCAAATAAAACATGAGAGGTACTAGAGACTCTCTTTTTGGAGAAATAAAAATCCTTTTTGGAGAAATAAAAGATCTAAAATATAACAAAGTTGAAGTCAAAAAGTTATTAATGAAGCACAATAAAAAATGGAGGCTCTTACTGCTAGGATAAATGAGGCAGAAGAAGAATTAGTGATATAGAAGACCAAATGATGGAGAATAAAGAAGCTGAGAAAAATAGAGACAAACAACTAGTGGACCACGAGGGGAGAATTTGAGAGATAAGTGATACCATAAGATGAAACAATATTAGAATCATTGGGATCCCAGAAGAAGAAGAAAGAGAGAGAGGGGCAGAAGGTATACTGGAGCAAATTATAGTAGAGAATTTCCCTAATTTGGTAAAGGGAACAGGCATCAAAATCCAGGAGGCAGAGAGAGGCCACCTCAGAATCAATAAAAATAGGTAACACCCCATCATCTAATAGTAAAACTTACAAGTCTCAATGACAAAAAGAAAATCCTGAAAGCAGCTCACAATAAGAGGTCTGTAACATACAGTGGTAGAAATATTAGGTTGCCAGCAGACCTATCCACAGAGACCTGGCAGGCCAGAAAGGACTGGCATGATATATTCAGAGCACTAACTGAGAAAAATATGCAGCCAACAATACTATATCCAGTTAGGCTGTCATTGAAAATAGAAGGAGAGATAAAAAGCTTCCAGGACAAACAAAAACTAAAAGAATTTGCAAACACCATACCAGCTCTACAGGAAATATTGAAAGGGATCCTCTAAGCAAAGAGAGAGCCTAAAAGTAACACAAACCAGAAAGACAAATAGACAATATACAGTAACAGTCACCTTACAGGCAATACAATAGCACTGAATTCATATCTTTCTGTAGTTACCCTGAATGTAAATGGGCTAAATGCCCCTGTCAAAAGACACAGGGTATCAGAACAGATAAAAAACCTAGACCCATCAATATGTTGTCTGCAAGAAACTCATTTTAGACCCAAAGACACCTCTAGATTTAAAGTGAGGGGGCGGAAGGGGTGCCTGGGTGGCTCAGTGGGTTAAGGCCTCTGCCTTCAGCTCAGGTCATGGTCTCAGGGTCCTGGGATCAAGTCCTGCATTGGGCTCTCTGCTCAGCGGGGAACCTGCTTCCTCCTCTCTCTCTGCCTGCCTCTCTGACTACTTGTAATCTCTGTCTATCAAATAAATAAAATCTTAAAAAATAAAAAATAAAAATAAATACAGTGAGGGGGTGGAAAACAATTTACCATGCTAATGGACATCAAAAGAAAGCTGGTGTGGCAATTCTTAAATCAGATTTTAAGCCATAAGAGATGAGGAAGGACACTATATCATACTTAAAAGGTCTGTCCAACAAGAAGACCTAACAATTTTAAATATTTATGCCCCTAACATGGGAGCAGCCAATTATATAAACCAATTAATAACAAAATCAAAGAAACACATTGACAATACAATAATAGTAGGAGATTTTAACAGCTCCCTCATTGAAATGGACAGATCATCTAAGCAAAAGATCATCAAGGAAATAAAGGCTTTAAATGACACACTAGATCAGATGGACATCATAGATATATTTAGAACATTCCATCCCAAGGCAACAGAATACACATTCTTCTCTAGTGCACATGGAACACTCTACAGAATAGATCACATCCTGGGTCACAAACCAGGTCTCAACCAGCACCAAAAGATTGGGATCATTCCCTGCATATTTTCAGACCACAATGCTTTGAAACTAGAACTCAACCACAAGAGGAAAATTGGAAAGAACTCAAATACATGGAGGCTAAAAAGCATCTTACTAAAGAATGAATGGGTCAAACAGGAAATTAAAGAAGAATTTTAAAAATTCATGGAAACAAATGAAAAGGAAAACATAACTGTTCAAAATCTTTGGACACAGCAAAGGCAGTCCCAAGAGGAAAGTATATAGCAATACAGGCCTTTCTCAAGAAACAGGAAAGATCTCAAATACACAACCTAAACCTACACCTAAAGCAGCTGGAGAAAAGAACAGCAAAGAAAGCCTAAACCCAGCAGGAGAAGAGAAATAATAAAGATCAGAGCACAAATCAATGAAATAGAACCCAAAAGAACAGTAGAACAAATCAATGAAACTAGGAGCTGATTCTTGAATTAATAAGATTGATAAACCCCTGGCCAGACTTATCAAAAAGAAAAGAGAAAGGACCCAACTTAATAAAATCATGAATGAAAGAGGAGAGATCACAACACCAAAGAAGTACAAACAACTACAAGAACATATGAGCAACCATACACCAGCAAACTTGACAATCTGGAAGAAAAGGATACACTCCTAGAGACATATAAACTACTGAAACTGACAACCAGGAAGAAATAGAAAACCTGAGCAGACCCATACACCATAAGGAGACTGAAGCAGTCATCAAAAATCTCCCAAAAAACAAGAGCCCAGGGCCAGACGGCTTACCAGGGGAATTCTACCAAACATTTAAAGAAGAATCAATACTCTTCTGAAACTGTTCCAAAAAATAGAATGGAAGGAAATGGAAGGAAAACTTCCAAACTCATGAGGCCAGCATTACCTTGATCCGAAAACCAGACAAAGATCCCATCAAAAAGGAGAATTATAGACCAATATCCTTGATGTACACGGATGCAAAAATTCTCACCAAAATACTAACCAATAGGATCCAACAGTACATTAAAAGGATTATTAACCACGACCAAGTGGGATTTATTCCTAGGCTGCAAGGTTGTTTCAACATCCACAAATCAATCAATGTGATACAATACATTAATAAAAGAAAGAACAAGAACCATATGATACTCTCAATGGATGCTGAAAAAGCATTTGACAAAGTACAGCATCTTTTCTTGATCAAAACTCTACACAGTATAGGGATAGAGGGTACATACCTCAATATCATCGAAGTCATCTATGAAAAACCCACAGCAAAAATCATTCTCAATGGGGAAAAACTGGGAACTTTTCCCCTAAAGTCAGGAACATGGCAGGGCTGTTCGCTCTCACCACTGCTATTCAAGATAGTACTAGAAGTCCTAGCCTCAGCAATGACACAACAAAAAGAAATTAAAGACATCCGAATCAGCAAAGAAGAAGACAAATTCTCACTCTTTACAGATAATATGATACCTTACGTGGAAAACCCAAAAGACTCCATTCCAAAACTGCTAGAACTCACACAGGAATTCAGTAAAGTGTCAAGATATAAAATCAATCCCCAGAAATCACTTGCATTTCTATACACCAACAGCAAGAGAGAAGACAGAGAAATTAAGGAGTTGATCCCATTTACAATTGCACCCAAAACCATAAGATACTTAGGAATAAACCTAACCAAAGAGGCAAAGAATCTGTACTCAGAAAACCATACAGTACTCATGAAAGAAATGGAGGAAGACACAAAGAAATGGAAAAACGTTCCATGCTCATGGATTGGAAGAACAAATGTTGTGAAAATGTCTATGCTATCTAAAGTAATCTACACACGTAATGCAATCCCTATCAAAATACCATCAATTTTTTAAAGAAATGGAAAAAATAATCCTAAAATTTATATGGAACCAGAAAAGACCTCAAATAGCCAGAGGAATGTTGAAAAAGAAAGCCAAAGTTGGTGGTATCACAATTCCAGACTTCAAGCTCTATTACAAAGCTGTCATCATCAAGACAGTATGGTACTGGCACAAAAACAGACACATAGATCAATGGAACAGAATAGAAAGCCCAGAAATAGACCCTCAACTCTATGGTCAACTAATCTTCGACAAAGCAGGAAAGAATGTCCAATGGAAAAAAGAGTCTCTTCAACAAGCAGAGTTGGGAAAATTGAACAGCCGACAGCCACCTGCAAGAATTAAATTGGACCATTTCATTATACCACACACAAAAATAGACTCAAAATGGATGAAAGACCTCAACATGAGATAGGAATCCATCAAAATCCTTGAGAAGAACACAGGCAGCAACCTCTTCAGCCTCAGCTGCAGCAACTTCTTCCTAGAAACATCACCAAAGGCAAGGGGAGCAAGAGCAAAAACGAACTATTGGGACTTCATCGAGATCAAAAGATTTTGCACAGTAAGGGAAACAATCAACAAAACCAAAAGACAACCGACAGAATGGGAGAAGATATTTGCAAATGACATATCAGATAAAGGGTTAGTATCCAAAAATCTATAAAGAACTTAATCAAACTCAACACCTAAAGAACAAATAATCCAATCGAGAAATGGGCAGAAGACATGAACAGACATTTCTGCAAAGAAGACATCCAAATGGCCAAAAGACAAGTGAAAAATTGCTCAACATCACTCACCATCAGGGAAATGCAAATAAAAACCACAATGAGATACCACCTAACACCAGTCAGAATGGGTAAAATTAACAAGTCACGAAACGACAGATGTTGGCAAAGATGTAGAGAAAGGGGAATGCAAGCTGGTGCAGCCATTCTGGAAAACAGTATGGAGGTTCCTCAAAAAGTTGAAAATAGAGCTACCCTATGACCCAGCAATTGCACTACTGGGTATTTAGCCCAAAGATACAAATGTAGTGATCCAAAGAGGCATATCCACCCCAATGTTTATAGCAGCAATGTGCACAATAGCGAAACTATGGAAAGAACTTAGATGTCCATCAACAGATGAATGGATAAAGAAGATGTGGTATACACACACATGCATACACACACACACACACACACACACACACACACACACACACACACACACACCAGGAATACTATGCAGCCATCAAAAAAACCCAAATCCTGCCATTTGCAACAACATGGATGGAACTAGAGGATATTATGCTAAGCGAAATAAGTCAATCAGAGAAAGACAATTATTATATGATCTCTCTGATATGAGGAATTTGAGAGGCAGGGTGGGGGTTCGTGGTGGGTAGGGAGGGAAAAAATGAAACAAAATGGGACTGGGGAGGGAGACAAACAATAAGAGACTCTTAATCTCAGGAAACAAACTGAGGGTTGCTGGGGTTTGGGGGAAGGGATAGGTGGCTGGATTATGGACATTGGGGAGGGTATGTGCTATGGTGAGTGCTGTGAATTGTGTAAGACTGATGATTCACAGACCTGTACCCCTGAAACAAATAATAAATTATGTGTTAATAATAATAAAAAAATATGAAGGGGTGACCCAAAAAAGAAAGAAAGAAAAAAGCTTCAATGAACACTTTAAAAAATTATTTTCGAGTATTAGAAAGATTATTCTATGAACGGCAGAGTAGATTTCTTCTGTGTGGCTATAGTAAGCAGACTACATAATGGACCCACACATGATCCCTACCTCTTGGTATTCATGGCCTATATAATCCCCTCCCCTTGAGTAGCTTGCTTGTAGCCAATAGAATACCTAATGTAGAGGGTAAAGCCTTTTCCATGATTAGATTACATGAGATCCTAACTTTGGTCTTACTAACAGGCTCTCTCCTTGGTTGGCTTTGATGAGACTAGCTGCTCTGTTATGAGCTGCCATATAGAAAGGCCCCCATGGCAAGGAACTGAGGGCAACCTCTGGCCAACAGCCAGCAAGGAACTGATTCCTGGCAACAATCATATGTGCTTGGAAGTGGATCCTTCCCCCGTCAAGGTTTCAGATGAGACCCAAGCCATAGCTACCAGCTTGTTGCAGCCTCATGAGAGATCCTGAAGCAAAGAACCTAGCTAAGCCATGATTTGATTCCTAACTCATAAAAACTGTGAGATAATAAATATGTATCTGTTTTAAGTTACTAAGTTTGTTGTAATTTGCTATGGCAGCTCAAAAGAAAAGAAATTGAGCTAATGGGTAGAATGTCAAGAAAGACTAATTTCAGCTCATCAAGGGGGGGGAAGTTTCCAAAGTCAGAGCTCTCTAACCTTGAAATGGGCTGCCTTGTAAGGCATTGTGGTTTTGTTAGCTGAGGGTATTCAAGTGTATGCTGACTCAGGGCTTAGCAAAGAAGAAAATTTGAGCATTGAAGGGGCTATATACTAAGTGACCTCTAAGGTCCTTTGAAACCCCAAGATTCTGTAATTTCAGGAATGAATATAGAAGGTACCTTCAATAGAAATAGTAAGGTTATATGTCTCTTTAGGAGAGTAAGATGTTGGCTTTTCTCTTATAAGTCCCACGGGTATTTGTTATTGTGCCGTAATGGCAGTAAAAGGGAGAAAATAAGATGATGCCTGGTCTTCAAGACACCAAGGCATTGTCCCTTGATGAATCAACACTCAGTGCCAGTGGAGGGGTTATGAGGAAAGGCCCTGGCTGTGGACCTCAGCTCAGTCCCACTTCCCTCTAAATCATGCTCAGATGGAGACATATCATACTCCTCTGAGGATGACAGTGCAGACTTCACCATGGCAACTAGACAATACCATGCACATTATATGCAACAAATATTTTTGAAATGAATGCCCAAACAAACCAAAACACCCAGAGGGATAACTTCAAGAAGAGCACAGGGCCACAGAAGGAATGGGAAACAGAAAAGCTCAGGATGAAAGCAATCACTGCCTGGGCTCAAGATGCCCCTCAGACCACCTTGTCTCCAGAAGGCAGTGCGTGGGAGAGCTGTGGGCATGCCTGGGCATCCTGGAACCCCAAACAAGGTACATCAGGCAAGGGTCATGAAGTGTCACAAGCCATGGTAGGTTCAGGCAGGGCATAGGCCACCAGATGGTCTCACTTTGGTGGTGGAGGACCTGTGTCTATGAATAATTAGGCTCTGCCCAAGGTACTGCTTTCTCAGCATGATTATGTGGGATTCTAAGGAACACTAGACTGCTTCCTCCACACATGGATTCATTCATGGAAGAAGCACAGGTTGAACACCAATGGTATGCCAAGTCCTGAGCCAGATGCTGAGGCCTCAGAACTGAAAGGTGTGTTACTTGCCCTCACAGCATTCACTGTATAGTGGGGTCATAAACAAGCAAACAGCGTAAGACAAAATGATTAGTTCTGTGCTACAGGTAGCTATAGATGACTATCAGGTTAAAAGGAGAAGCATCTATTAATTTCTAGGGAAGTTAGGATATACCCCTTCAAGTCCACAGTGGCTGAACTTCCTTAACATCATTCATTCATTCAACATTTATTGGGCACCTGCATGTGCCACACATAGTGCTAGATTCTGGGAATATTCTAAAAAAATCAGAATTCAGAGAGTCATTACTTAAGCAAGAGAGGGGAGGAGAGCATTCTAGGCAAAGTATAGTAAAGGTACAGAAATATGAAAATAGGTCATTACTCTCTCTGCTCCCCCCCAACACTGAGGGCTTAGTGGACTTGGAGACTAAGACCCTTCTTCCTGTAGATGCTACCTCTGTCTAAAATGCTCACCCTATACACTATGCTCTTCCTAAATGTTATTCTTTCATGCCCTCCCTCCCCTTTTTGGCATTAACTTTTGATTAAGTCAACATTTCCTAGAAAGAGTAAAGGAGATACTTCCTGGTTTTTAGCCAGTACTAGAATATGAAATCCTAGAATAGTGGAGAAAACCTGGGGCTTTGGTTGTTCCTCTTAGCCATTCTTCCTTACTAAAGAACACACAACTTTTAACTGGATACATGCCTCCTCAGAAAAAAGACCATATTTACCTGCCAACTTTCACAGCTAGATATGACATATGATTAATTTCTGACTAAAGAAGTTAAAAATGTCACAGGGAGCTCCTGGGAATTGTCCTTAAAGAAAAGGAGTAGATCTCTCTTTGCCTCTTCTCCCTCCCTGCTGCCTAGAATGAGAGCATGTTGGCTAGAGTCCAAGCCGTCATCTTGAGCCATGAAAAGGAGTCCACGTGCTAAAGGTGGGAGAACAGCAAAGCAGGACTAGTCTGTCCTGATGATTTCATGAAGCCCTTTTGACCACCTGACTTTTTAAATGAGAGAAAATATTTATCTTGCTTCCGTCTTGGTGGCTTAGCGTTTTCTGTCACTCTGTAGGTGAACCTAATGGTAACCAACATATTGAGCATTAGTTGTAGACCAGAGTTTGAATCCCAGATGCTTTCCTTAGTAGCTGAGGGACTTCAGGCAAGTTATTCAGATTCTCTAAACCTCTGTCTTTTCAGTTACAAAATAAGAATAACAATGCCTTCTGAATGAATTTATTCTGATATTCTGGAGACTAATGAAATATGAAAAGACCCCAAGACAGTGTGGTAACATAGTAAAAAATCAATTAATTGTTTGATAAATAAACGAAGAAAGACATGGCTTCATGGCTCCTTGGTGATATACTGCATAAAATTAAGCTTAGTACAAACGGTTCCAAATAATCTGATCCTTGTTCCACATTCCTTTGCACACACTCCCCTAGATGTATGTAACAGGCATCATGCTGGCTCTTGTCTTTGAGCCTCTGGGAATGCTGTTCCTTCTTGCAGGCCTTGCCCATTTTTCCTTCATTCATGCAGTGATTCCCTTCATCCCTTAAAACTCAGCCCAAGATTTAACTCCTTCAGGCCTGACTTCCTGGTCTGGTTGACATGCCCTCATAACAACCATGCTTAATTCTAGAGTGGCTCTAGGCTATATCTTGACTGACTGTGTGCCACAGAGGCTAAAACAAAGCCCCTTAGTAAATATTTACTAAGTGAATATTGCCCCAGTAAAGATTTATTGAATGAATGAATGAGTAAATGAATGAATGAGAGGATAAGGGAATAAGTGGCTGACTAGGGGGGCAGGAATTCTAAAAATATAGATAATTAGACTGCTTTGGTTAAAAAGATCTAGAATGTTGGTAAAACACCCAGGAATTTATCCATTTAAAACACTCTTCTCTCTTCCCAACAGAAGTTCTTTGTATGGTATTGCACAAATAGAGGGGAGACTGTTTAAAAATAGTTCCATTTAATGATCACTTCTCATTGTAGAAGAAATTTTAAACACACTTAAACTTGTACTGTAGCCCTTGAAACTGTGGGCTTTGCACTTAAAAGGGGCATGTTTTTGTTCAGATCTCAGGGACAAGATCAAAGAGGTTTACCTTGAGTTTGTTTTTATATATAATTTAAGATGTAATCAGGAAACCTAGCAAGTAGTACTTAAAGAGCTTCTCATTTTGTTATGTGTATTTTATCTCAGGAATAAAACCTTATTTATTGCTATGGACTCAATGTTTGTGCCCGCCACACCCCAATTCATATGTTGAAGTCTTAATGCCTGATGTGATGGTATTAGGAGGTGGGGCCTTTGGGAGGGCCTTAGGTCCTGAAGATGGAAGCTTGTGAATGATATCTGTGTTCTTAGGAAAGAGATACCACAGAGCTCCCAATTCCCTTCTGCTACATGAGGACCCAAGAAAATGTCTACAACCTGGAAGAGAGCCCTCACCTGACCCTGATCTCAAACTTCTAGTCCCTAGATCTGTAAGGAATGGATGTTTGTTGTTTGTAAGCCACCCAGTTTGTGGTATTTTGTTATAGGAGCCTGACTAGCCATTCATTAAGATTTCATATTTTGAGTTAATAACGGGGCTAAACAATATGGCAGAGGGTATGTTTAAACAGTTTCCTTCCAGCAGATCGGGTATTGAAGGGAGGTCCACGCCCTTTGGAAATAATAGGTATGCCAATCTTCCTCAAGTTTTCATGGGATACATCCTGATGATCCCATCCTAAGTTGAAAATAACGTAAGTGGAAAATGCATTTAATATACTTAGCCTACCAAACATCATAGCTTAGCCTAGCCCACCTTAAACATTAGTCTCCAGCAGGGCCACATTTTCTAATACAAAGTCTGTTTTATAATGGAGTGTTGAATACTATTTTGAAAATGACAAACAGAATGGTTGCCTGGGTACAGAATGGTTCTCAGTGTATTGTCAGGTGTTGCCCCTTGTGAGCACATGGCTGACTGAGTGCTGTGGCTGCTGCTCAGCCTCATGAGAGAGGATCAGACTGCATATCACTAGCTCTGGAGGAAAGATAAAGATTCAAAGTATGGTTTCTACTAACTGCATGGCTTTCACACTATTTTAAAGTCAAACCATCCTAAGTTGGGGACCATCTACAGAAATAATTAGTGATAGAGCAAGAGCCTTTCTCTCCTTTTCAATAAAAGTCTCTAAATATCTTGCTGGTCTAGCATATTTTCAATAATTTAAAAAATATTTTCCCAGGTAAACTGTTCTGTGAATCAGGTAGGTACTAGCAGAAATCACAGTTTAGAGCTGAGAGTGATCTTACAGATAGAACATCAAGATTAATTGGTTCATACAGGTAAAGTTTTAACTGTGGTTTTCAATCATCCAACATTTATAAAATCCATTTACTTTATTCTGTGACCTCATACTCTGTTTCATTATGTATTTGAAAGTTTCCATGTCCAGCAGCTGTCTTCCTCTCTTTTCATACTCCTAGGAGGGAAAAAGAATAATTAATGATGAACATAGCTGCATTTTGTTTAGTGAAGGAGCAAGAGCCCAAAGGATCGAATGTCTAATTAGACTTACCTAAACCCTGTCAACTTCTAACATAATATCTCTTTCGTTCATTTCTCTGATGCATTCACAACTTGTTTCTAATTCCATTAAAAAATGACAATTAAGGTGAATTTATTCTTCATTGCTATTTTATAGAAATTAAAAGGATTGCACTTTTCACTGAAACCATCAAGGGAAGAATCAAATTACCCAGATGAATATTTAGACAGCTCACCTGGTCAATTCCTACCTGAAAGAGTGCACTCAAGTTCTGTAGCTCTTCTAAGGTCACTTGATGTTTGATCTTATCAAAACAAAAAGAAAATAAATTTAAAAACATATAATACTAATGATAATGCCCATAAAATGCAATTTCTGGGAACCCACTGTTTCTCTCTTTATGAGAGGCCCATGAGATAGCTGAGCCCCCAAGTAATACTTAGGCTATTCCAACCCACATTTTTCCTAGTTTCTACTCCAATTCAATTGACTCTTCAGTCCCCAGTTCTGGAGGAAGGTTGGCTGGATGGGACTGGAAGGAAGGAAGAGGTGAGGTAGTAGGAGGAAAGGAGAAAATAGGTACAGACTTATCATGACCTGGATGGAAATGGGAAAAGGGAGATTGAAAATATTTTTGCCTCATCATAGTCCAAAGACTCTCTCCTGTCAGGCAACCTGTGCACTAGACTTGCTTTCTGCCATGTCCTCTGTGTTCTCCCCCACCCCACCCCATTCTGTCTCATCCCAGGCTAAACCAGGAGGAGGTCTAGAGAGAAGTCATCTGGGATCTCTTTTTCTGGGGTACATTTTCTGAAGCTATGTCTAGAGGTTCTTGGTGTTAGGGAAATGGGCCATCTTTTAGTCACCTGTCCTTAGCTCAATAAACAGACCCCCAGAAGGTGTCTCCTATCACCTCCAGTTTCTGAGCTACTATCTCAACAATTTGGCTTTCATTATTGAAAATCTCTAAATTTCTGGATTAGAATGAATGAATAAACTGTGACCAGTGGGTAAAGCCAAGTTAAGCTCTGGTGTTCGTGCATCATCTCATAAGTCTTAAGGAAGATAGCAAAGGATGGAACTGGCTATTTCCCCAATAGGATCATTCTCTGAAATCACTATGACCAGCCTCTAAGCTTCCAAGGTGGTGGCCTTTACCATAAAACTCAGACTGACACCAAAGCCATTGAGAGACCCATCATTTTATAAAATTGAAGTACCTTTCAAATTCTGTCTTGAACGATCCCATAATTACTTTTTATTTGCTTTTATCAAGGAACAAAATTGGAAACCTAGCTCTAGAATCGGAAAACACTCCACCTGAAAATTCTATTAAAATTTCCCTGTAGGGCTTTTTTGGCAAGGCCTGAAAGGTAATATTAAAAGGCTGACTAGGGGAATGATCTCAATAGTATGAAAGATGATTCCATCACACTGAGGGGCCATTTCATTTACCCACAAAAGTTATGACCACTGAATGAATTCAAAATCATCTTGGACCAAACCTTCTCTAGATCCAAAAAAGCAGATGAGAGTTTACCAGGCTTACACACAACATGTATCAGAAAACGGTATGTGAATCTGAGGCCTAACAAGATGGTACCTTTAAAAGCATGTGACTTTTCTTCCTGCACCCTAGATGTGAGTGCCAGGAGGTGAAACAATTTTTTAAAGAATTTGAAAATTATTTCTCTTAAGATTGAAAAATTATGGGGAAGACATGCTATTATTTCCATTTTTTTACATTGAATTTTTCTGAGCCTTTATGATTTTAAATATACAATATAAATACTTTATGAGCCTATATGTTAATAAGATATTTATATTCCTAAGCTAACAAAATAACTCTAGATTTGTACAAGGCAATCAAAACATTCCATATATGTCATACTTCCGTCTTTCCATTGCCCCGATACCTTTTCCTCTTAGCTTCAAAATTTCCCAATATTCTGTACTGCGTAATTATTTGTCCACTAACTCCCTTATTATGTAAAATTGGCCTTTGACCTTTTTCTACTTCCATTACTGAAAGAGAAAAAACAACAAAAAATTGCCCTACCTCCCAGGAGGGGGCTCCCCAATCCAGAAAGAGACAAGCTCATCTTCTCTCAATCAATTTACTAGAAATGCTGCTGAGAGAGTAGTGTGAACGCCATCACTAATAGTAGTAATGAAGGACGTGAAGTCTACTGCCAGAGGGATTATGTAATTTATAAAGCGCTTTATGGTAATTTTCATTTAAGTATAAAATGTACCCAAAAAGCCTGACTTTCTCCCCAGACCCATCCCCAGAAAATATTCTATCCCTCCCCACTTCCTCCTACACTCATGACCCGCATACAGCCTTCTGATCTTCAGATCTTTCGAGGTTTCCTGTTTGTTATTGTCGTCATTCTGTTCCATCCTAGCTACAAATGGAGTTTTTCCTGCATCCCCTTCTCCCACTTTCCACAAAAATAAGGAAATGGATGAAAGGTAAGTATTTTTCAGGCTTGCAGTACAAAACTATGTTAACTAAATTTCCATTGCACTTAAGAAGAACAGTTCTTAAATCTCACAGACCTCATCAAATTTTCATATGTCATGACGGAAATCGAAAAACCAATGATCATTAGCCAACTTCTTTTGAAAAGGCAGCAAAATAAATACGTTTTGGAGAAACACGGCTACAAAACAGAGCCATTATTGTGCTTTTCCTTGAAAATATAAATCAGGCCTTCACATAATTGCATGTTTTTTAAGGCAAATTTGGAACACAAAGCAGAGAAAACATATGTCCCTTCTGGGTACTCCTGTGCTTGGCAGAGCTTGAAAATTCGTAACTGCCATCGACAGCAAGTCACATTGTATCACTAAAAAGCTTGAATGACTTGTTTTGCTACAAATAAAAACAGGGAGAAAAGCCTGACTATTTTATTTCCAAACTATCATAGCTATAGTGACAACCATAAATAATTCAGTCTACAATTGTGGAGTCAAATTTTAAAGATATTATCTATGGCCCAGCAATGCATTTTGTTTTGCTCAAATGCAATTTCATAGAAAATTACCTGGATAATTCTCTAATATCCTATATTAGAGGAGATTCATGGAGCTATGATTCGGCTTGTCCTTACACTGCAGTCTCCCCAAAGCAAGTGGTTTTTATGATTAGAGTGGTTTTCCCATAAGGATTCATTCGCCTGCTGGTTGCTCATTTGCATTGCAAATGAGCTCTCCTATTGTTACAACCCAGCATCTCTGTGCTTCCCACTGTAAGAGGCTCCTCAGTCGGGATGGTTTAGGGGTAATTTCACATCTACGACAAGGGAATAGACTAATTAATCGAATAAAGTATCCTTTGAAAATCTGTTCCTTGAGAGGCTGTCTCTATAGCTTCAGAAAATAGATATGATCCTGTGGTCTTGAGATTCTGAAAGAGAAAATGACTCCATAGGGTTTGGGGAGTTCTATGGGTTGAAATCTAGGCGATCCCGTAGCACACCATCCAGATGAAGAGGAAAAGGGGCAGGCTACAGGGAGTTCTCCAGTGAACCTAGATGGGGACAGCATTTGTGTGCAAGAGGTTCATAGCTTAACCTAGGAAGTAGAGGAGAAAAAGGTGGGGGGATGGGGACCTGGGTGACTATCCCAGGAACTCTGCACCCACCCTCTGCCATGGGTCTAAAATAGATGATCGTGGGGCACCTGGGTGGCTCAGAGGGTTAAAGCCTCTACCTTCAGCTCAGGTCATGATCCCAGGGTCCTGGGATCAAGCCCTGCATGGGGCTCTCTGTTCCGCAGGAAGCGTGCTTCCTCTTCTCTCTCTGCCTGCCTCTCTGCCTACTTGTGATCTCTGTCTGTCAAATAAATAAATAAAGTCTTAAAAAAATAATAAAATATGTGATCGTTTTAGCCATATTAGAAGCAGGAAGATTAAAAGAGCAGCCTCGATTTTAAAGTAATTACTGCAGCCTTAGGCAGCACTGCCTCTACCATCCAACCTTTATTGAGTGTATTGTGAGCTGGTCACTGGGTACCTTATCTGCATGTTTCCATTAATCTTCACAACTCTGTAAAGGAGATCTTATTATGATCCCTAGCTTAAAGATCAGAAAACTGAGGCACAGGGAGACCAATGCAATTTCCCAGCTTTGCACAATTAGCAACAGCTGAAACCAGGATCCCAAAACAGGCTGTCTGTGCTGCTGACCAGGTCACTCACTGCCCAGCTTGATGTTTTGCTGCCCAGCCTCTGCCTGAGGTTCTGGGCCTGCTCCCAGGGGAACACAGACAGATGAGTGTACTATAGAGGCATGCAGATTTCAAGACCTATGCTGTTCACTATCATTCATGTTCCTCCTCTGGAGAGTCTAAAAATCAGAGTCGGTTATTTCAGCTCAAGTTGCTAGTACCTTAAGTGTGACCCTCAAATTCCCCTTGGAGTTATTCTTACTTATTTTGGTTATGGTTATATGTTATATGGTCAAAAGTATGGTGACATTGGAAGAGTCACTCCTCTCCCTTCCCTCAGTGAGTATTAAAGACTTCCCACAATGGGGGAGATTTTAGAGCTTATGTAAGCTTTTAAAAGGATCCAAATTTGTTGCAAGGAGAAGCCCAAGCATTTCCCAGCGTGCTTCTCTAAATTAATCTAAAATGAATATATTGCTGCTTTTCCAGCTGCTTGGGTAGATTCCATGGCCTCCTAGTAGTTTAAAGAGAGAAACAGAGACAGAGACAGAGAAACAGAGACCGAAATTCTTCCTCCAGTCTTACCAAATAAGTATGACAAAGCTGACCTTGCAGCACTGCATTCTGATCAACAGTAGTGGTCAAGTACTATGTTGAGAATTCTGAGATTCTGAGTATTCACTCTTGGCAGGGAAAAGCCAGGATGGATTCACTCTGTCTGTCATGATCACTGGAGGGAAGAGTGGGAACTGAAGCAACACAACTGCACCATGAACAAGGCAACCAGGGAAAGGGACAAGAAGGAGAACTGGAAGGGATCTTAGAACCCATATGGTCATCCCGCTTCCTTTACAGTGGGGAAACTGAGGACCAGAGAAGATAAGTAACATAACCCAAGATCACATCAGTACCAAGAGTCTGGTTTCCTTCTACAACACACATAGGATAAACTTCCCGTTGCCGGACCAAGTTGACTGGATGTTTCTCCTTAAACTAAGTGTAGAGTTAGAAGGACAGGGATGTTCCCAGTTGTCATCAGGGCCCCCCTGGAGCTTTCCTCATACCATCTCCCCTCACTGTTCTTCACTCCAGCCCTGCCTCACCAGGAGGTGCCAGGTCCCTAACTCACAACCCATGTCGCCTTTTAGTCTGTCTCCTGAGGGCACTTTCTTGCCTACCCCTGTAATTCTTCTACCTCTTAGTCTGCAAAGGGAAGAGAAGCTCCTGCCATGCCTTCTAGAGTTCTAGGTACTGGAGATTGAGAACCAAGATCAGAGAAGGGAAGACCAATAGTCTAGGAGAGAATCAATCAAAGCAAATCCAACTTCATTGCTCATTGTTGCAGCAAACTGTACAAATGGCCCATGTTCTTTGCCAAATTACCATGCCTTCCCATCTTGTCTCTGGGTTTGGCTGGGTGACTTGCTCTGGTCAGTGGAAAATTAGAAAACGTGGTGCAAACAGAGGCTTAAAAAGTGTTTGCGCAGGTCCTTTTGCTCATGCCATCAACATGAGGACATGCTAAGTAGTCTGTTAGAAGATGAGAGACACTCATCTCAAATTGTTCCAGTCATCCCAGCATTCACATCTTAAATCAGCTGATAACCTGCTGGTTTCCAGACATGTGAGGCAACCAGATGATGAACAGAGCTTTCTAGCTGACCCTACAAACATGTGAGAAACCAGTGCTTGGTGTTGGATGCCACTGAGGTTTTGTGTTGTTTGCTATGCAGTGTCACTATGGCAATAGTTAACTGATATACTGTCACTAATGTATTGGTTGGGGTTCTACCATAGGCATGAATGCCTGAAATATCAGCCCTTCCAATGTTAGATACTGTAAGTCATGACTTTTAAACTTTTTTTGATGTTACAATCCTCGGTGAGAATCTGTTAAACATATATATATATACACATACATGTTATAAATTATATATAAATATAAAATTTCACAAAACATTGTGAGTGCATACACATATACATACATACATGATTTATAGTGGGTATGTATATATAATATGTATGTTTAACAGATTCTCATGAGGATTATAATATCAAAGAAAGTTTGAAAGTCATGCTTTGGTGAAAACTAACTTTTTTTTAAGTTGTTTTTTTTTTTTCAACTTGAGAGACAGAGAGTGAGAGAGAGAGAGAGAGCGCACAAGCAGGGGGAGGTGCAGAGGGAGAGGGAGAAGCAGGCTCCCCGCTGAGCCAGGAGCCCGAAGCAGGGCTCAATCCCAGGACCCCAGGATCATAACATGAGCTGAAGGCAGACGCTTAACTGACTGAGCCACCCAGGTGCCCCTACCTTTACTATCTATTCTATTTTCCTTCCCTCCCCACCCCCCACTATATTGTGCTTATCATCCGCTAAACTGATTTCATGACCCACCTGCAGTCTGAAAAACCTTAGCCTTCTGTGCCACAGACTTCCTCATGTTAGCAAATGGGCCTCATTCATTTTTGTGTCCTCATATCCTTCTCTCTAATGGGCACAAACAAGTACTCAACAAATATCTGCTGAATTTGGTTGAACTGAGAGCAGCTTATAGCTACACTATTCCTGGGTTTGCATTTTTGATCCCTGTCTGCTGGATTTTACCTTATCTCCCAAGATTTCAGAGACAGGACAATTACTGTTCCGCTGGCTCCACTTCTAGACTCCATGGAAACAAATCATGAGCCACCAGTCACACACAGCTCCATCAAATGAAAGCATCTTTTCCAACATGGCCCATCCTGGTGCCCTGCCTGTCCACTCTCAGTGACAAGAGCAGCCTGCAGATGCGATGACCCCACCCTGAGTCTGTGCAGATAGACACAGGATGTTGGGAAGATAAAGGGTAGGTACTGCATCCTACCCATCATTGCTTCCCTATATCAAGCATGGTGTCTGGCACAGAGTAGGTGCTCAAAATACACCTGTTCAGTTAAACCTAACTAATAACCTCATCCCTCTGAATCTTGGTTTCTTTATGTTATCAAGGAAGGACACCTGATTAGGCTCTTTCCAGCCTTGGCCAGGTTCTAAGTAGTCCCAACCACATCTGAATATGCGCGTTGGTGGAATACCTACATACTGTGCTGTAACCGAGTCAAGAAGGGCCCCACTGCCCTGACAGATGTTCTACTCACTAACGTTGGAACTCCAGCTAGAGCTCCCTTTGCCACATTAAGTTACTCAGCCTCATTGAAGTACAAACACTTCTGCAAAGGTAAATTTAAGCTATTAGCAGTCTTTTCCACCCAAATAAGAAATTTTGGGGTCTTTCCCCAAGAGCAGGCTTTGAGAGAGGGATGAGTATTATGCAAAGCAGTGGATCTAGGATGACGGCACAGCAACAAGGTTGGAGCCCTCTCAGATGAAATGAGTTCGGGGATAGTGATGATAAACTTGAACTAGGCCACAATGGGCCAGCCCTTCTGCCTACTATCTTCCCTTGGCTCTTTCCCACTGGCTGTCAGCACAGAAGTTAGTGGTAGAGCTAAAAAAGTCCAAAGCCAGTATTCTACTCTATGAGCAACTCTGGCTTTTACAGTTTCTAACACAAATCAAAAATAGCTGCTATGTGCCTGTTTTCCCACAGCTGATTTAAATCTGTGCCATTAGGCCAGCCCTTTCACTTTGAAGTGGCTTCAACCCACACTCTCCTGCCCAGCCTTGATTCTGCACCATCCCACACACACTTCAAGCCAGAAGCTTCAGATCCTGTCACTATTCCAAGATGGCGACAGGAGCCTCAGGCCTCAGAAGTCCCCTGCCAAACACAGCCCAGTCACAAACAATGTGGCCAGTGTTACTGATGTGTCCAGACTGGCTAACCCAGTTAGCAAAGGACCAAAACCCAGGCTGGTTAAACAGTTAAAACAGTTAAAAACTCACCCTCAGGGCACCTGGGTGGCTCAGTCAATTGAGTGTCCAATCATTGATGTCAGCCCAGGTCATGATCTCAGGGTCATAAAATGGAGCTCCACACCCAGCTCAGAGCCTGCTTAAGATTCTCTCTCCCTCTGCCCTTCCCTCACCTCTAAAACCAGCTCACCCTCAACCACAAAACGCCCCACACAGCTCTGCCGTCCTCTGACAATGACCAAAACTTCCTATTGTCGTGGGAGACTGAACAAGAGCCTGATGGGCAAAGTGAAGGTGGGAGTAGAGCCTACATGGGAGCCACGAGTTTCAGACTTTTCGAATTACCACCCATTTTCCATCACGACTCAATGCACACTCAGAAAACAAAGGTTCCACAATACACTATTTGTGCTTGTTCTGGAAGATGCACTCTGGTATTAACTCCTGTCTCTCTCTTTCTTAGATTCCAGTCATATTCCCATAAATTAGTCTCCTGACCCATTAACTAATCTCACCCATACTATGGAGATTCTGTCCTGAGGAAAGCTCCTTTGGGTCTATTAGCCGCATGGGTCACAAAGGCAAAAAGAACAAAACCTAATTCTTAACTCTTCATGATCCACTTCCCGTCTCACTTCCCCGAAATCCCATTTCTGCCCCTTGGACCCTGTGTACCTCAATCACTTGTGCGTCTTGACTTATGCTTTTTCCTCCATGTGGGGTGGCCTCTCCTTCACAACTTTAGAAAAACTCCTAGTTATCTTTGAAGACCCATCTCTAATGCCACTTCCTCCATGAAGCCTTCCTTGTCATCTCCCTGTCTCCTCATTAAGATTGAGTCTTCTGTCTACAAATCTTCCTCTCTTACTGAGCTCCTACTTCAAAAATTAGCCATGAGTCCATCATCACCTGCACAAATTTTTGTTATTTCTGTGTTATTTACTTAATATGTTTCCTTAAATAGACTTGTTTATTTTGCATACTACCTTCTTTAGCCTCATTCTAAACAATAGAAATTATGAAATCATGGGTTTGATGTGATTGTGAAATTTCTAGTGTACATTTACATAAATATTTACTAATACTACAATTTTAAAAAATCTCATCCTAATACCATTTCCTTGGAGGAAAATCTGTGCTAGTTGTATAAAGTCTTGAGAGACTACATTTTGTTTAAGTTTGAGTTTTCTCTGGAGCTCAGTACATGATATTGCTCCATAAATGTTTGCTGAATTGAAATAAAATAAAATGGATTAGATGGCATTTATTCTCACCCTTAACATATTGACATGAATCTGACTTATGCAAAGAGGCAACTGTGACCTTGAAAAGCAAAGAATGATACTGGAAAGGAGCCAGACATTTAAAAAAAAAAATGCTGAAAGACATGGAAAGGAGAGGAAGCAGCATGGTGAAGCTGACCACGTGGGTTACAGAAGAGGCTCTGGGAGGTGTGTGCATCAGGGGAAGGCTGGTTAAGAGCAGCAAACACAAGAATGGGACCTTACCTGGGGGGAGACCACAGCATATAGCATATACCTACTATGAATGCTGGCTTTAAGTTGGGTTATAGGCCATGGACCTATAGGGGATTCCAGCCAAGTCCTGGAATCCTGCCCAAGAGATTGCATGGCCCGCGAAGGTGTGGTCCCACTTGCTGTGTCCTTACCTTGTCCGCCCTCAGGCTCTGAACCAGGTCTGCATGGTGTGGCGGTGTCCTTCCCTGAGCCAGGTCCTCCATTCCAATGGAGTGGCTGCGCATCCTCTGCCTGGTCAGGCAGGCCCGAAGCAGCCAGGCCGGGGGGTCGGCCCTCTGCAGCCCCTGCTCCTGTGAAGGCTGAGGTCCAGCAGGGCAAGTCTGGACTCTGAGCATTACCGGCTCACCCAGGATAGCTGCTGCGTCCAAGATGCTGTCCAGACTCCACCCCAGAACACAATCAGGTTAGGGATCTCAGTAAGGAGACTGGCTCCCACTCCACCAACATGGCCCATGACCTCACATGCAGTTGCCTTGTAGGCCCCCTAAGCAGCCACCTTCTCAGAGCAGACACCAAAATTAGGAAAGGACTTTGGGGGTGGGGTGTGGAGGCAGGGTCTCTGCCTTAACTGACCAAGATGGAAGACATCAAGTGGAGCCCTTCCCAGTCTGCTTTAAGGAAAACAGAATTAAAAAAGAAAAGAAAAAGACCTATCTAAGTCCAGAACTACAGTATCTTAAACGTTTTCAGTTCTGAACAGACAATATAACAAGCAGTAAACTATTAAGACAAAATCCATAGAAGTTAAGGATTATAATTAAATAAAGCCTACAACAAAGTGAATCTGTCATGATAATTTTTATTGTAGTGCTTGGTAATTAGATATAAATGACAAGTTGTTTAAGCAATAATCCTAATTACTATTAATTTTACAAAAGCGTTATGGGGGGCTGCCGAAGAGAATTCCCAAAGGTGCCTGATATTGTTGCTTTTTCCTTGTTAAGTATTTCCAACTTAAGGAAACAGGCAAAAATAGATCCTAGACTTTTTTACATAATACTGTGCCCTTTTGCATGTGTATTCAGAGAGAGTAATGCTTGCTAGTCCCTTCTTAAACTCCCTTTGTTTAAAGTTCTTGCTCACTGGATCTTTTTGAAATACCAGGATTTGAAAGAATCTCATCTCTTTGGTTGCCAAGTAAGGCAAAAGAAGTTTGTAATCTTATTTCATTTTAACGGTCCCATAATTTGGGCTCTGGGAAAAAGAAAGGGGGAAAAAAAAAAAAAGTAAACCAGTTATCCCACCCAGAGGCTCAAGTGTAGGCTACAGAGCCAACTGTGGGTCCTCCTGGAGGTTCAGGATTATTGAGTGATAAAGAGCGCCCCCTTCGGATCATCCTGCATATTGCTCGGATGCCGGATGTAGAAACGGAGTCCACAGAGCCTGCGGAAAATCTTTGAAGAGTCTCTTACTCTTGGTGCCCTGAAATTTCATTCCATGTGACCAAAAGAACACAGATAATATCCTGGAGTAGAATGTCCCCAATAATGGCAGGACTTAAACAACAAACAGCCAAACCAGGCTTTTCTGGGTTAAGAGGAGGGGAGGGGAAGAGAGCCAGCGGTATAGAACAGAGTAGGAGGGGAGAAGGAGTAGGGATAACATGGGAGCATGGGCATTTAAATGAATTACCTTGGACAACTAAAGTGAGGGCGCTAGACCTCTGCAGGAAGGGGACAAAGAGGAGAGGGGAGGATAGGAAATGGAAGCACTGCAGATGCACAACCCGCTCCCTAGGTTTTTAGGGTGGTAGAGTATAGATATATGGCTCCATGGCTTATAAAGCTTCATTTCCCCAACTGTGAAATGATCATAATCATAGTACCTAACTCACAGGGTAAAAAGTAAATGTGAGAATGTATGTACAAGACATAGAGTATGTTCTCCGTGCCTGTCAGCTATTATTACTAATGATTGCTGCTATTCTTGTTACTAAGGCTTGCCCTGCCTCCTCCTATTCTACAGCAAGTGGACCAGGTGCCCTTGACCCTCTTGCCCATGACTGACTGGGTGAGATATCAAAGATGTCCATCAAGCTGAAGGGCTATTGAAGAGATAAGCTGGGCCAGTACAAGTCTCTCTCTCTCTCAGCGTTTAAACTGGGTTTTTGAAAAGTGTTCAGGGAATTGTGGCAGGATGGAAAGAAGCATACATATGATGTAAGCTGATGTATGTGAACAGTGGGGCTCCATAGGAGAGATTCTGAGCCACTGCTACTTGGTTCTCAGATAGCCTCTGCATCCAAAGCTACTCCCCACTCCAGCCCCATCAAGGTCCCATGCAGAGATGGTGTCCTGCTCTGAGATTTTCATGAGAATCCCTATGATTCCACATGACTTGCCACGACAACATCCCTTGGCTTGAACTACCTTGAGGAGACTTCTTTCCCTTGCAATCCAAAAAGCCAAACCAAAAGAGCAAACTGTTTCTGGTGGAAGGTCCACACAGGGTTTCTACTTTCTTTGTTTTTCGCTCTGTTCTAAATGTTCTACAACGAGCCTAGACAATCAACTTTTAATATTCTACAACCAACATTTATTTTGTAACCAGGAAAAAATGTTTTGTTTTTTTTTTTACAATAAAAGAATTGGCTCACTAATTTGCAGCACACAGAAAGTTTGTATGAGAAAGATTAAGTCTAAGTCAGGTCTATCTTCAATGGCTTTCTCATTATCCAGTCATGTTCCTAAAATGAAAAAGTAGGTTAAGAAATCCCTCTAGGTTCCATTTTACTTCCAAACACTGTTGTTATTCTACTTATTATCCAGCTTAGCTGAATCTATACCACCCTCCCCCAACCCTACCAAACCTGCAGCTATTCTACTAGCTCCTGAGTTCTGGAAGTAGTTATCCTTCAGAATGAGGGCAGGCATGGTGGCATAACATTGGTAGAATTCTTCATTCATGTCTTCATTCATCCTGTTACTTGGATCAGCATTTATTAAGCCCATGACCTATAGACATTGGGTTAGACCCTCTTATGAAGATAAAACAGAGTACAGACAGGTGAGCCAAAAATTTTAACACTGCCGAAGTGCCATGTCGGAGGGTACCTGTTGGAGCCCTGTAACAACAGAGAGGAAGCACTTAACTCTGCTGGACAGGCAGGGTGGCGACGTGCTTCCCAAAGGAGAAGTTATTGGAGAGATAAGTATTAGTTTTCCAGGAAAACTAGAGGGGCAGTGCCTTCCAGGAAGAGACAAAGCAAGTAAAGCAGTGCAGAGACAAGGATGAGCTGGATGCTGGATGTAGTCATGGGGCTGCAAGCAGCTGAACAGAGAGAGGAGAGATAGAAGGGCCAATAATTAGTGGGGGGTCAGATCCTGAAGGAGCGGGTATGTCGTACTAAGGAGATTTTATGCTGAAACAATGGAGAGCCACCTCAGCAAGATAGTGTAGAAATGCAGTTCTTTCTGTAGCAAGGAGAGATTAGAAGGGACAGAGGCTGTCTGGAGCAGTCTAAGAAACTGCAGAGGGCCTGAACCACAGCAGTAGAGGGACCAGAGACGTGGGTGGATGTATGAAGTAACAGGCTTCCGTGCCTTTGTTGCTGGGCAGAGGGAGAATGAACGGCTCCAGAGTTCTGGGTGATATAAATGAGGAGAGGCTATTAGAAAACCATGGGGGAAGAAAAGAGATGTGCCACTTCAGATCATATTGAACTGAAGCTCCTGTAGTGATAGCTAGAAACAGGGGTCCGCCAGGCAAGCAGAAGTGGAGGGCTAGAGTGCAGGGGACTGGAGACCTCCCCACAGAGGTCACTGGTGCATGAGGGGAGGCAGGAAAGGAAGGTGTGTAGAGAGTGTCTTGTCAGAAATGTCAATGCCGCTGACATGCCTGTGTACCAGTAGCCAAGCACCTAATGGTGAGGCTCAAAGTCAACAATTCAGAGGAATAAACGCACACAGATTAATAAAAAAGGATCAGGTCTTGGGACAGATTTGGGAAATAGGAAGTCAGAAGACTTGAGAACAAGGGAGAGAAGAGCAAGAGACGAACTCTGGAGCCAGAGACCTTGGTGCTCGTCTTCATATGAGGTTCGGAAGGTGGAGGTGGGGGTTCCCCTGTTTTTGAAATCCAGGGCAATCTTACACTGGCTACAGGATTTCTCCTGTTGGTTGTCCTTATAGCTCCTGGATCCCAGTATGCTGAAAGCTGCTCCTGTCTCATTTCCCTGGGAATGACCCCGCTGTTGAACCAGCTGCCCAGTCCCAGAGCCTGAGACCTTTTTAATTCTTTCTTCTCCCCACTTACCTGGAAGCTGAACCACTATTTGAACAGCTGCCCAAACTCATAAGTGTGGTCATCGTGTTCCTTTTTCTCACCCTCCATCCTCTTGACCCGCCCAGTCACAAGTCATCCCATCCTGTTATCTTCTGTTCCCATGACCCCCAAACTAAATGGTTTCTGGTCTCCCTGGCTTTTGATTCTGTCATCCCTGATTCTTCTCGACACCAGATCTGCTTTCCTGAAGACCCTTTCCTCATGTCATCCCTCTACTGGAAGCCCAGGAGCTCCCCCACTGCCTTATGGTCTGTACACGCCTGCTGCTCCCTGGTTTTCTGACCTTGGGCAAATCATTTAACTTCTGTGACCTTATTTTTTTTTACCTGTTAAGTGAGGTGGTTGGATCAGCTGATCTCCCAAGGGCTTCTTTTTTTTTTTTTTTTAAAGATTTTATTTACTTATTTGACAGAGAGAGATCACAGGTAGGCAGAGAGGCAGGCAGAGAGAGAGAGAGGGAAGCAGGCTCCCTGCTGAGCAGAGAGCCCGATGCGGGGCTCAATCCCAGGACCCTGAGATCATGACCTGAGCCGAAGGCAGCGGCTTAACCCACTGAGCCACCCAGGCACCCCTCCCAAAGTCTTCTTATGATTTCTCTGCTATACTTCAAAGACTTTCTTCACCTCATACCTGTTAGGGTGTCTTATTATCAAGAGACAAGGGATAACAAATGCAGGCAAGAATGTGGAGACAAGGGGACTCTTGTGCACTGTTGGTGGGAATGTAAATTGGTATAGCTATTATGGAAAACAGTAAGGAGATTCCTCAAAAAATTAAAAATAAAATTACCATATGATCCAGGAATCCCACTTCTGAGTATTTATCCAAAAGAAAAAGGAAGGAAGTCCTGTCTTTTGTAAAAACATGGATGAACCTGGAAAGCATTATGCTAAGTAAAATAGACCAGACAAAGACAAACACTGTATGGTATCAATTATTCGTGGATCTAAAAAAAGCAAACTCATAGAAATAGAGAAGAAAGTAGTGGTTGTCAGGAGCTGGAGGTAGGGAAAATAGGGAAAGGTTGTTAAAAGGGTACAAAGTTATAAGGTTAATAAGGTCTGAAGATCTAATGTGTAACATGGTGACCACAGGTGATGATACTGTATTACATAATTGAAATTTGCTAAGAGAGTAGAACTTAAATGTTTTCACTTAAGGAAGGATAAGGGGGAAATAAAGACTCTCCTGATAGGTCTCCACCTCTAGTCACATAAACCCTCATGCTTATGTCTCCTCCCCAGCCTAGGAATGAACAGGGCCAATCTCACCTAAGACCCTCTGCTCATGTTGTTGTCACTTGAGGCGTGTCCTGGCTGCAGCAGGTGTGTAAACTGAGGTAGAAGCCTCACTCACAAGTCAAGGCATGTTGCTGTTCAGTGGCTGGGGCAGGATATAGCCTAGATCTCTCTGTCAATCTGCTCTTCGTTGTGTGTCTTTTTAAAAAAATTTTATTTATTTTTTAAAATTTCTTTTCAGTGTTCCAGAATTCATTGTTTATGCACCACACCCAGTGCTCCATGCAATAGGTCCCCTCCATAATACCCACCACCAGGCTCACCCAACCTCCCACCCACCACCCCTCCCAAACCCTCAGTTTGTTTCTCAAGAGTCCACAGTCTCTCACGCTTTGTCTCCGCCTCCAATTTCCCCCAACTCACTTCTTTGAATTGGACCAACACAAGGGCCAGCGAAGGAAGACAGGTCATGTTCTAGCATCCTAAAACATCACCTAATTCTAAATGTTTTCATGATTTTTGTGAATATCAGTGGCTCTCTCACCTGGAACATCTCATAATTCAGTTTGTGTCTCCACCCAGTATATATGCCGAAGCCCTGATCCCCAGTGGGATAGCACTTGGAGATTCGGCCTTTAGGAGGTAATAAGGTCATGAGTGTAGAACCTTCATGAATGAGGTAAGTGACCTTGTGAAAAGAAACACAAGAAGGAGGGATGGTCTGTTTTTCCATAATGTGAATATACAGGAAGTCGACTGTCTATAACCAGGGAGAGAACCCTCTGCAAGACTCCCACCATGCTCACCCTGATGCTTGTGCTTCTGGCCTCCAGAACTGTGAGAAGGAAATGTCTATAGTTTACGCCACCGAGTCTGTGGTGTTTTGTTATGGCCGCCTGAGCTGACTAAGACAGACTCCTTTGACATGACTTCTGGTTTGTGTTGACATATTTAACTGGAACCATCATGGGCCATTCCTCTGTGCCCTCCCTCCCTGTAGCCCTTTTAATGGGACCTGCATGTCTCTCACCCCATTCCCAGCATTGACATTTGCCTGACCACCTTCTCCTTTCCCTTCATGCCTTTTGGTTTCTCGCTCTTGTTTTCTCAACTAACATAAGTCAGCTCCCAACATCTGATTCTGGGGAAAGACCGACTGGGCTCACTTTTATATTTACTAACCAGCCTGCTCCCCCACCTCTGACCTGAGCACCACCCTTCGCTGTCCTGACCTCCAGCAGCTATGGCAGAGTTTCCTGTCACCTGCTCCCACCCACACAGCTCCTTCCCTGGTCCCCACTCCGTCCCCCAGCCTGCTTACACAGAGTCACAGAAGGGATATTGAAGAAGTCCTGTGCAAATAGGAGTTTTGAAAAAGCTGAGCAGTTCAATCAAGAACTAATCCAAACCATCACAGGGGTGCATTTGTGCGGCAGCCAGATCAGAGCCAACACTAACATCCTTGGCTCCCTTGGATTCTGTCTGCAGAATGTGCTTACCAGGCTGGGAGACACGGGCCTGTTTCAGATCACGAGCTGGCATGCCCTGGTTGCCCATGGCAACCCAGCTGCACTGGAATGTTAGCATTTGTAAATGTGTGTGGGCTTAAAATTATATTATTGATTCTGTCTGGAAGACGATAGTCTGATTTGTATATAGCTCTGAATAAATTACTCATTATCCTTTACAGCCATCAGAGTATGAGTCTCTCTCTTTCTCCTTTTAAAAAAAAAGTAGAGAGGCAGCAAATTGTGTCAGCAGATGTGAAATGAAATGTTTCCCATAACAACCATACTACAGGAACCAACATCTAGGGCACCAGCCTGGGAAATTGTCTGGGCATTCCTGAATAGATAGCTAATGGAATGCCTTTGGGAAGGTTGGAGACTATTTCAGGTAGTTTATTCCAAAAGGACCGTAAGGGGTAGTTTGAATTATAGTGACAGGCAGGTGGGAACAGAGGAGATGCAGTCCCACCCTGGGCTTGAGCAGTTCAAGCTGAACCCCCGCTTTCTCTTGTTTTCTTTCACATGTAATATATACTCGGCAGATGGAAGTATTGTTCTGATTCATCACACTTCCCATATCCATGCAACTTGTCCTGTAGATGTTCGGTAGATGTTCCCACAAATGTATTGCTCTTGGTCTTGTAGCTTGCTTTGACTAGTTGGCCAGTGTGCCAGTTCTTAGCCTAGGCTTTTAGATACTTCAAGTGTTTCCATCTGCCCTCCTGTGCCTTTATTTTTCTCATCAACCTGAGAAAAACTTTCGTTTGGAAGCTGCTGCCCCTTTGGTTGGGACCCACAAGTGGAACAAAGTCACCCCTGTCAAACACAGCTTCAATGCCCACCCTAGATGAGCCACTTCAGCAAAGCTGAAGATCCATGGGAAATAAATGCTCACTGCTCTATGCCATCAAGATTTTCTAGATGCTTGTTATGCAGCAGTAGCTGACTGGTATAATTCTCCATTTTTTCAACATCATAGCTTATCAGCATCACTGATGATGGAAAAGACAAGAATAACATCCCTCAGCTTTCCATTTCATTAGTCACTGATCACAAGTCTTATTGAAAGAAAATGCAGGTAATGCATTACAACTTCAGTCCACACTGGGCTCTCATCATACACTGGACCACCAAATGTGGCATTGCTACCAGGAGCATTATGGAGGCCAATGCTTCTGAGAGAAATCCAAGTAAATTGTAAAATTTCATGTCCATCCCTCCTTTAGTGTCCTTGGAAATTCTGTCAAAAGATCGGTGGGATTATGTTTGAAATGGAGAGGAAGAATGGCATAGAACTATCGGAAAGCATTGTGAATGTTTCTTTCAATTTATCCCAGAATGAACATCTTTATCAGAATGCCACCCATTATTATCCTCATGCTCTTTCTAACCTCCACACTTCCATTCTCCAATCAAAGTATGTCCCACACAAGCACATTCAATCAATTTTCAACAAGTATTTGTTGAGCACCTACTATGGGCTGCACTCTTGCAATGGCATGCTAGATGCTGCTGAACAAAAGAAAAGTGGTTGTGATGGGTAGTCAGGGAAGGTAAGTGTCAAGACTGACTCCCGTGCATCTGTTCTGAAACACTGGGCAGATGGAGGTGCTGTTTATTAGAATGGGAAAGCCTGCAGAAGGGCTGGTTTGGGGGAAAATTAAAAGTTCCGTTTTGGATGTACATGTTTGAGATGCTTCTGAGACACAAAAGTGAACTGTCAAGTGGGTAGTTGGATGCCAGATGTGGAGCTCAGAGGAAAGTTATGGGCTGAAGATATCAATTTGGAGGGTTGCCAGCATGTAAATGGCATTTAAAACCACAGGACTAGATGAGATTTTTCTAAGCAGAGAGTACACATGGAGAAGGGAAGAGGGCCCAGTCTGAGTCCTGAGGAATCCCAGTATTTCAAGGACTGGCAGAGGAAGGAAAGTAAGAGGATCACAACCGAGCAGCGAAAAAAATAGGAAGAAAACAAGAACCTCCCCCCACCCCTCATGCGTTTCCATCCAGCAGCATCTCTCCCCCACCCTGCCTTTGATGACAGAACTCTGCCTTTGTCTGTGGAGGTGTTGGGGGCATGCCCTCCATGAAAAGCAGGACTCCTTCCTAGTCTCAGGGTGTGAATCCTGGGGTCTAAGACAACAAAAGTAACCCACTGTCCTTGCTGGTTGGGGTTTAGTCAACAGCACATGGCACAACTTGGGCAACCAAATGTGAGTGGAAGTCCACTGGGTAGCAACTGGGAAAGGTTTCATGCTTTTAAAAAGGGAAGAAAATGACAACTAGTTCTTCTCTTGACTCAGATGTGGACCCGGGTTGGAGATGCTGAAACCACAAGCAGCCCGGATGAAAGTGAGACCAAAAGCCTGAACAAGGAGGATAGAAAGGCTAATTTGTGTTAAGTAACACTTTGCGTTGTTGAATTAACCAAACTCGGAGCACTCCTGCCAACAAAGTGATACTGTAAGGTAATCAGTTTTCTAGATGTGTAGGTGTTGTGAGTCTTCTATGACCCCTAGCCCAAGACCCCCCAGATGGTACCTGCAGTTTCACAAGACAGAGAGCAAAATGACCCACGCCTACTGATAACATGATTATGCCAAGGGCTTGAAGGTGATGCTTTGCCCGTAACTTAATGGTTTCTTTTGACTTCTTTGGGGAGCTAGCAATTAACAAACTTTTAGGTGTATTCTTTGTCGATATCAATATTAATCTAATACTGTGTTTATAGTTGGTTTCTTTCCACAGTCAAAAAACATATTCTTCTGCCAAGCAAAAAGCACATTTTATCTTAGCCACCTCCAAAGAAACAGATCACATTTAATTATGATACTTCATCAACATTTGGCCAGTAAGAAGGATGGGTTGAAAGACTGAGTTGGAAAAATGCTAGGGCTTCTTCTCCTGCCAACACGACTGGGCAATGTAAGAAAAAAAAAAAAATAGATACCTAATGGTCAGGACAACAAAAAAATGAGAAGGAAACAAATATAAATAAAGTACCCGGAGGTCGAAGTGTTTGATGACACTTAGTACTTTAATTAACCAGATTTTAATATAATGACTGTAGAGTCTGTATCTTCAAATGGTTTGGGATGTCCTTAAAGCTCTTTGAATAGTGTTCTTTTTATTCAATTAATGCTTCTGAAAGAGCTTTAATTTTGCATTAATCAAAAGCCCTCTCGTGATGTTCTCAGGATTTACTCAAATTCATGTTGTTTTTTTTTTTAAGTGCAATTAAATGATCAAGGCAGAGGCTCTGATTACAGAGACAAAAATTCCATAGCAACAGCCAGTTAAGCACACGGAGCCCAATCCACTGCTGCACACTGACGTTTGTGCCAGGCCAGGGGGCGTGGTCAGGCTCCACAATGAATGAGACAAACTTCCCTTTACTTTCCTCCTGAGGAGCAAAATCTGCTTCCTTGACAACATAAACAATTACCTTACAATATCCATTGTTATGGCAAACAGTTCTCTATACTCAAGCAGAATTCTAGAAAATTCTATGGGATATTAAAAAAAAAAAAAAAAAAAGCAAGGAATGAAGGTAACTTTTCTTACCTGTTAACATGAGATGTTTCTAACCTTCCCAAAGCAGAGCCTGCTCTTCTTCTTCTCCAGTTCATGCTATCAGACAGCAAAACCTGCCGGGTACTCATTTATTGATTAGAATGGTATCCACTTGGTCCCCTAGAGCAATTACTAATGATCAGAGAGATGCCTGCTAAAGAAAATCTTGTTGCTTTTTTGCTGGGAGCAGCCAGTGCTGATGAGCTCTGCCCACCGTGGTGGTGTGCCCTCACTGCCAGGGTTTGTGACTAGAGTATCAGGCTAAGTTCTTCCTCTCTCTGCTCCTCCCCAGGTATGTTAATCCCATCACCAGAGAAGGTAACTGATACTAACACGAAGTTGGGGGTGGGGTGGGGAGGAAATTTCACCAGGGAGTGAAACAAAGAGGAAAGTAACTCTAGTATTAAACTTACTCTCTTATCAGTTTGCCCTGCTTGGGTGCGATAATAACATATTTGACTGCTACCCACTGCCTGAAACTGAAACTTGATTACCCAACCCCAGTCCTCCACCTTCCCTAACTCAGATACCAGCTCCATTTTTCCAATTACTTATGGAAAAACTCTTGGAAAAACTCTAGGAGTATCTCCTTCTCTTTCCCTCCCAAACACACATTCAGTCCACCAACAAATTCTATAGATTCTACTTTTGAAATATCTCTAGAATCCAACCATTCCTCAATTTCCCCACCAACACCTTCTAGACTGAGTTAACTCGTGACTCTTGGCTGGACATTGGCACTAGCCTCATGTCGGTCTCCCTGTCTTAATTTCTGCCTCTCTACTATACATTCTGTGTGGAGAGCCATCTTTTAAAAGCAGAAGTTGGGTAATACCAATCTTCTACTCAAAACCCTGCCATGATTCTCATCTCATACACACAAAATCCATAGCCACAGTGGGTCCTGTGATCTGTCCATCCTTCTACTTGCCTGACCTTATCTCCTCCTCTGGCTTCTCTAGTATCACAGTGATCTTCTCTTAGAATACACGGGCTTCTACCATTATTCCCTCTATGTGGAAGGCCCTTCCTTCAGCTATCTACAAGATTTTCCCCTTCTCTCTGATTTCTGTCAGAAATGAGCTCAATGGTCCCTTATAAATGTCTTCCTGACCACCCCACCAAAAACAGTAACCCCTCATGCCTTTCTGTCAATAGTCTGCTGTATTTTCCTTCATATTCCTGAATTCCACAGTGTATCATATACTTACATGATGTATTATATGTGAAATACATATTTGTATAATAGGTTTATGTTTTTCTTCGTACTGCTGTAACTGTCATTACATTATGCATTTGTTTCTCAGTTATCAATTTTTTAAAAGATTTTATTTATTTATTTATTTGAGAGAGAGAGCATGAGCAGGGTCAGAGGGAAAGGTTCGAGAAGCAGGCTCCCTAGCAAGCCGGAAGTCCAACATGAGGCTTGAACCCAGGACCATGGGATCATGACCTGAGCCAAAGGCAGACATTTAACCGACTGAGCCTCCCAAATACCCCTGTTATCAATTTTCTATTTTCAGAATATAAGCTCCACAGACATAAATTTATCTTTTTTCCAGCTGAATCCCCAGAGCCTAGAAATAGGCCTAGTGCAGGAGAGCATGAACAAATAACACTTCTCACTTTGCCAGTAGCTCCTAAAATTTCATCTGCTTTTCTTTGGGGATAAACTCCTAAACGGTTGTGATCTTCGTTTCCACATGGGGTGTGGTCATCTGCAGACTCATAGTAAGTACATGGTAGAGCCATTTCTGCTGTGAGATACACTAGCTTGGCTCTTCTTCCTCTGAACTTCACTACATACAGCTCCATCACCTTTGGTCCCTCTTGGCGTTTTATAAAAAGTGTGGAGATGTTCTGGCTTTTTTTTTAAAAAGATATTTATTTATTTATTTATTTATTTGAGAGAGAGCACAGGTAGGGGGAGGGGCAAAGGGAGGAGCAGACGCCCCACTGAGCAGGGAACTCCCAACGTGGGACTTAATCCCAGAACACTGAGATCATGACCTGAGCTGAAGGCAGAGGCTGAACTGACTGAGCCCCCAGCCTCTGGAGACACTCTGACTTGAAGCACTGCATGTGAGATATCTGATATCCATTCCTCCAGATAAAGGGCAGTGTGCACTTTATATACAATACAATAGTGTATTTTGGTTTTATGTTGTGTAATGTGAAGTCATACCATTTTATAGAATTGGCATCACATCATTTTGTAATCTACTTTTTTTCACTTAGCAAGACGTCTAGACTGTGTTTCTTTATCAATAAATAGAGACCTAAATGTGTGCATGGTGTTCCATTCTGAATTTACTTATCACTCCCCTATTAATGGAAATAAAATCATTGACATTTTTCTCCAGTTTTAGGGAGTGCTTTGATTTAAAAACCAAACCGGGCATGTAACTGTTCCCATTTGTGCAAAGATCCCATTATGGTCAATTCATGAGGGGGAACTCTGAAACATATTGCCAAACCGAGGTCATAATCTATAGGGTGGGGCCTTGTCCAATTTGAGGAATGCCCTTATGAAAAGAGGGAAATTTGGACAGAGAGACACAGAGATAAGACAGTCTTGCAAAGACACAAAGACACGGAAAGAATGCCGTGTGCCATGGAGGCAGAGGCTGAATGAAACGTCTAGGGTTACCAGAAGCTGGAGGGAACCTGGACGGATTCTCTTCTGGGGGTTTGGAGGGAGAAGGGCACCGCTAGCCTACCGAACTGTGAGACATAATTTCTGTTGTCTCAGGCCATCCAGTTTGTGTACCTTGTTATAATAGCAGTAACAAATGGATGCACTCCCCAGGCACATGTGACAGCATCCTTTCCCACCTTGCCAACACTGTCTGGTTCATCTTTGCCAGCATGGCAAAATTTTGCCCATCTTTCCATTAAGGTGTTTGTGAATTTCTGATTCATTTATAAACCTATTTGAATCTAGTATTGCTACTTTGTTATACGTGATACTAAAACTTTTTCCATTTTCTCTCACTTTTACGGCAGAGGTTCTTTGGGGTGGGGGGAGGGGTGGGTAGGCACTGTTTTGGCCTTACTAAAGGTTTTTAATTTTGGGGTGGACAAATTTAGTAGTCTCTTTATTTAAGAATCTGTTTTTTTGTTTTGTTTTGTTTTTGTTTTTGTTTTTGTTTTTGTTTTACCCCAGCTAGGGAGAAAAAAAAATTCCTCTAGTGTCTGGATGGTTTCATTTTTTAGACATTTTACATTTACTTATTTTATCCATCTGCAATTTATTAAGGGAATGATCTAATACGCCCCCCCCCCCAACCCAGTGGTTGGTTTTCAGTGACATTTATTTAATAAGCCATTTCCTTCCCATGGTTTTATACTGACACCTTTATTATATACCAAATTCTCATATATACTTTAGTCTTTTCTTAGCCTATTTTTGTTCCATTAATCTGTTCATTTTCCCCTGCACCTGTGACAGGGTGTAGTATGGTAACTTTATGACACATTTTAATATTTGTAAGGGACATTTTCCCCTAATTATTTTCTCCAGTTGTCTTCTGGATTAAAATTTTCATGGTTATTCTTGACATTTATTCTTTCCAAATGAGCTTTAGAATTTTTTTGTCAAGTTACATACACAGCTATCCATACTCATGAAAATTCTATTGGTATTAAATTTATAAGTCAATTTAGGAAAAAGTGGCATTTTTACAGTATTGAATCCTCTGTATGAAACTATCCTGCCTCTTTATTTACTCAAGACTTACTTCATGTTCCTTAGAGAATTTTATGAATTTTCTTCATGTTGGTCCTGTACATTTCTAATTACATGTTACCCAAATTACTTTATGGGAGTTTATATAGTTACTATAAAAATGAGAAAAATTAACTAATAAAATAAAACTAAAAAAAAACTAATAAAATCAGTTCTTAACTGACTACTGATTAGTTATATCCACCAATTAATTATAAAAAGCTAGTCAAGAAGATTTTTAAAAACACTGTATGATTTTTTAATTGATATAATTAACATGCCAAAACATTCATCCTTTTTTTTTTAGTTTTATTGAGATATAATTGATACATAACATTGTATAAGTTTAAGGTATACAATGTAATGATTTGATACATGTTGATATTATAAATGATCACCACAATAAGTTTGGTTAACTCCCATCACCTCATATAGTTACATATTTCTTTCTTGTCATGAGAACATTTAAGATCTCTTGTCTTAGCAACTTTCAAATATATGACACAGAATTGCAAATTATTTCATTCTGTACATTGCATCCCCAGGACTTATTTATCTTATAACTGGAAGTTGAAAACTGTTAAAAGACAAATAAAAACTATATTTCTGACTTTCCATTTCTACTCAGAGATCTGGGAACCTAGAAAGGGTAGAATTTCCACATTTAGAAGAACAACAGAAAACTAGATAAGCTGCAAGTTTACAACTTGTTTTGTGCTTATCACAGAGAGCAACCAACTAGCCCCAAATTTAAGGAAATACAGGCACCTGCAGGATGAAATGGGAACTAGTATTTGTTGACTGGGGACAGAAGAGCTGGATACCAGAAAGAATTCAGCAAGAAGAGTTAGTAATTTGATGGAGACTGAATATGGGCTGGCAAAAGTGTGTGGATCCCAGTGAGGCAGCACATATAAGGGAGGTTCCCACCTGTTTGCAGACTTCTCTGTGGACCCCACCAGAAGTTCATAGAAGGGACTGCTGATTCTCCAGAGAAAACACGGTGCAAGCCTTAGGGAGAACAGCTACAACAGGAGGAACATGAAACCCTACCCAGACTCTTTTCTATCCTACGGAATAAAACTTTAACCTGTAGGGGGAAAGAAAATAACACTGCCTTTAGGGTACAGGTGAAAACCCATTGCAGCTGAGGGAAAGGAAATGAAAACATCCTCTACTCATGGGAGAGGGACAGAAACAAGGACTGGGCTTGGAACTATGGCTGGAAGGGAGGCAGGAGCCCCAAAAAGGCCACATCCCAAGACCCAGGAACATAGTATCTGACTAAGAATAAGGCTTAACCGGAAAAACAAAGAACACCCTCCCACCGTGAAACTAACAAGCTGTGAGTAATGAGTAACAGTAGAATACTGCTGGGAGAATTGTAAATGGATTCTCAAGAGGTGCATTGTATACGAAGGACCCAAAGTTGAGGAGGGAGCAGGAATTGAAAACATCCTCTGAAAAGCCAGCTGCTGCCCTACAAAGTGGTGTTATACTACAAGGTATTGTTAGAGGAAACTGAAGCCTGTGGTGCGCTGAAGGTAACCATAGCAACAACAAACCTCAAACTTAGTCCCATCCTGTCTGTATTAACCCTAACTCCCACACAAAAGGTCTACTGGAAGAAAAAGAACACAAATTTCCAGTCATGAAAACTGTTTACTCCAGTTTCTACCATCACAAACAAGATGTTCAGCTTTCAGCAAAAAGTTATGAAGCACATGGAAGCACAATTTAAAAAAATTGGTACACTGCCAAGAGACAAAGCAGTCAACAGAAGAAGACTCAGTAATGGCACAAATTTTGGGACTATATGATGGGAAAATTTCAAACTATGATTATTATAGTAAAGTCTAATGGAAATGCAGACAATATGTAATGTCAGCAAAGAGATGAAAACTACAAGAAAGAACCAAATGGAAATGTTAGAAATGAAAAATGTAGAAATAGAGATGAAGAGCTCCCTTTGATGGACTCATCAGTAGACTTGACACGATCAAGAAAAGAATCAGTGAATTTGATGACAGGCCAATAGAAATTAGCCAAACAGAAACACTAAGAGAAAATAGGGCAGAAATAAATGAACAATACAGAATGTTCAAGAGCTGTCTGACAATGTCCAATAAGACATGTCCAGGGCAGAAGAAATATTGAAGAAATAATGGCTAAGAATTTCCCAAAATTAATGACAGACACCAAGCCAAAGGAGAGAACATTGGGCAGGATAAATACAAAAATTAAGCAAAATAACAAACAAAAACCTCAATATTATACTCAAATTCCTGGAAGGGAGGAAGAAAGGAAGGGAGGGAGGGAGGGAGGAAGGAAGGAAGGAAAGAAATAAAGAAAGAAAGAAGAAAATTTTGAAGGCAACCACAGGAAAAAAGACATATTGCAGAGGACTAAGAATAAGAATTACAACACTCGTTAGAAAATGTGCAAACAATAAGGCAAAGGAGTAACACCTTTAAATGTTCAAAGCAAAAAAAAAAAAAAAAAAATCTGTCAAACAAAAATTCTGTACCTAGCAAAAATATCTTCAATAAATGAAAGAGAAGTAAACATTCTCAAACAAAAACTGAGAAGAATTCGAAGGTTTTGTAGTACTGAGGATAACCCTACCAACAACAAACCTCAAAGCCAACCCAGCTCATGACAAGATTAACATTAACTCTCACACTAAAGTCTACCAGAAGGAAAAGCTTTGGAAATGCTAAGGGAATATAGCATCAGACAGAAACTCAGATCTGCACGAAGACATGAAGAGAGCCAGAAATACAATAAATAAATATAATATAAAGTTTAATTTTTCTAAAAGAAAGCTGCCTGAAAAATAATGGTAATGTATTATATATTTATGACATAGGTTAAAATAAAATGTATAATAAC
Organism: Martes martes; assembly: GCF_963455335.1. Classification (NCBI taxonomy): domain Eukaryota; kingdom Metazoa; phylum Chordata; class Mammalia; order Carnivora; family Mustelidae; genus Martes; species Martes martes. Next base: position 71,721,834 of record NC_137890.1, read on the forward strand.
AATAGCACAAAAGAAAGAATGGGGGAGTTAAGCATATACAATTATAAGATCTTTAAACTACATAGGAAGTAGTAAAATATTTGATGCTGGATATATATTAATTAAAGATGCATATTGGAGAAACTAAAGGAAACACTAAAAATTATTTGGAAAAGCATCATAAATAATAATAGTGGAGGCAAAGATGGAATAATAAAAATAAGCTGAATTAATCCAAGAGGAGAGAGAAAAAGAGGGGGAAAAGAACATATGAAATAAAATGCAAAACAGATATCAAAATGGTAAGTCTTAAACTGATCATGATGATAATCACATTAAATGTGCATGCCAGGAGCACGCCAATTGAAAGAGAGAGATTATCAGATTGGATAAAAAAGCAAATCCAACCATTGCTATGTATAAGAAAACCACTTTAGTTTTTTAATTTTTATTTTAAATTCCAATTAGTTAACATTCAGCATACAATACATGGATCGGGCACTTCATGCAACATTTGGTGCTCAACACAAGTGCCCTCCCTCATCCCTATCACCTATTTCCCTCATCCCCCACACACAAAATACTAATTCAAAGGGACCCATGCACCCTGATGTAGATAGCAGCATTATCTACAATGGCCAAATTATGGAAACAGCTCAAGTGCCCATCAACTGATGAATGGATAAAGAGGATGTGATATATTCACACAAAGTGACCCACTTTAAAGATTTTTTTTTTTTTTGACAGACAGAGACCACAACCAGGCAGAGAGGCAGGCAGAGAGAGAGGAGAAAGCAGGCTCTCCACGGAGCAGAAAGCCCGATGCCGGGCTCAATCCCAGGACCCCGGGACCATGACTCGAGCCGAAGGCAGAGACCTCAACCCACTGAGCCACCCAGGCTCCCCCAAAGTGACCCACTTTAAACAAAAAGACAAAAGTAAAAGAATGGAAAAAAATCATATCACACAGAAACTAACCAACAGAAATCTAAAATAGCTACATTACTATGAGACAAAGTAGACTTCAGAATATGGAATATTATCAGGATTAAAGAGGACCCATATATGATGAAAAAGGGTCAGTTCTTCAGGAAGACATAGAACTGTGTTTGCACCTAACAATGCAGCTTCAAAATATAGGAAGGGAATGGACAGGCTGATGGAAGTGAAATGATACATAGATAAATCCCAATTATAGTCAGAGACTTGAACAATCCTCTCTCCAAAAGCAAATCAGTAAAGATACAGAAGATTTGAACTATAGGAATGATATAATTGACATTTACAGAATACTCTACCCAGAAGTATGTACACATGGTTTCCAATGTCTTTGATTCTGTATCTAGCATGGCACAGTGTCTGGCACAGAAGCTCTTAAAAAATATTCTGAAATAAATGTTGAATGAATGATAAAGTTTAAACTGCTCATAATCATATACCTTAGATCTTCTGGAACAATCCCAATTTTCATGAAATGTGATTATTTTTTAAGATGATTCTTTAAATGAATAATTACACTTTATTTTGTAAGGCATTTTATAAAATTACATTTAGAAATCATGTTCAGTACTTGGTTGCACACTCTGCTTTTGGTTTTGGTTCAGAAAGTTTGGCTGGTTGTGTTGCTTAAATTTGATTAGGCCCCCAAAGCCCCTTTAATGTCCTTCTCTAGCTACTCTGAACCACTAGAAGCTGACCCTTTGCACTGTATCTCCCTCAACACATTTCTGGAGGGAGTCCATTGGGCTTGGTCAATGGGAGTCATTGCAAGGGGTCAGATTCTGTTAAAGGGCAGGAGAAAATGAGAGCAGAGTATTTCTTCCCCCATCTTTCCCTGTTCCGTGTCTCTGGCAGTGTGGCTCTATCCCTCCCTAACTACAACTCCCCTGGGACAGGGGCTTCTTCATGCATCAGGGTCTCACTGGGCTCCGGTCACATTTTCCGTCAAGACTAGAGACGGTAATAGCTTCCTTCTATTGCTGGTCCATTTAAATAGTACTCCATTTAAGCTTTCTCATATGAAACAAATGGGGTGGATTCTCTTTCCTGCTCAGACCTTGACTGAACTAACAACTTGACCTTAACAGGTGCCAGCTAGGTCACTTCTTTAGGTCAGTGGCTTTTCATCTTTGATAAACATTAGAATCACCTGGAGAAATTTAGAACCAAGTGCTGCTGAGTTCCATGCCCAGAATTTCTGATGTGACTGGTCCGGGAAGTGGCCAGGGCATCAAGACTTTAAAAATCTATCCAGGTCATTTTGTCATACAGCCAAGGTTGAGAAGCATTATTCTAGCTCATACACTTCCTATGCAGAGATATTATTAGGACATAATGAAAATTCAACTTCAAATGCCCCATTGTGATTTTTCTTTTTCTTTCATTTTTTTTAATAAATTAGTGCAGTCTTTAATTTCAAGTGATGTTATTTTTCTACTCTTCCATTTGTGAAAGCACTTTTTAAACAAAATAGAACAAATTTAAACATTTATATCACAGTTTCCTCAGGAGGTTAAATACAAAGAACAGATGTTTCTGGAAAGCATAGAAATCTGTTATATGTACTTCTTTTTTTATTGGGTGTATGTGTGCGGGGGTGAGTTTTGCAAGAGAGTAGAAAGGGAATCAAAAAAGCCATCCGGGGATTCCACAAGAGAAACAATTTCAGAATCATTATCTGTGTTGAAACACTACTCTCTTTGAAATATAATAATAGAGGTACTAGTACTACATAATTAACTCATGTTGGATGCATTGACTGATCTGGTCTCGACAATCTGCTCTGAGAAGGAACAGTATTAAACCAATCATTCACATCCTTTGGCACATTAAAATAAGCAGTGGCTACTGGCCTCATGAGAACATTTGAAGTTTTCAGTATTTAAAATGCCTTCACCATTTGGCAGTCTTTAAAATACAAAAGAACCACAACCACACTCTCCACTTTTTAAACACTACCCATTTTTAGTGGGGATTAGCCTTAATATTTTTAAGAGAGTGAACCGATTCTACCAAGCCTTTCATTTCATCTTGAGGTTTCCCAAGATGTCTCATCTAGATACTGTGCCTGCATCACTTAGCTATGCTGCATTAATCTCAGTGACATGCAACAAAACCCATTTATTTCCCACTCACAGTTTGTTTGTGGGTCACTAGAGTAGGTCAGCTGGGGTAGCTGTATGAGTCCATTTGGGCTGTTATAACAAAATATCATAAACTCAGTAGTACATAAACAAGAATCATTTATTTCTCACTGTTCTGGAAGCTAGAATTCCAACATCATGGGGCCAGCAGATTAGGTGTCTGGTGACAGCTTCCTGGTTCTTGGGGCCCTCAAAGGCAGAAGAGGCCAGGAACTCTGTGGGTCCTGTTGTATAAGAACACTAATCCCAATCATGAGGGCTTTGCCTTCCAAAGGCCCCACCGGCTCATAATCACTTCAAGGATTAGGATCTCAACATATGAATCTGGGGACACACAAACATTCAGACCATAGCAGTAGATCCCTTCCACAAGTCTCTCATCCTCCTCCTGGAACCAGGGCAGGATTATGTCCGCTACCATCCCATTGGCTGAAGCAAGTCACATGGCCAAGCTCCCTGGCAAAGGCTGAGAACTACGTTCCAAACTTGGTAGGAGAAACTACAAAGTTGCATAGCTAAGGGTGTGGATACATACAGAAAGAGATGAAGAATTGGAGACAATCAATACCACAGTTCCCACAGTGCCTCAAGAAGAAATCAGTTAAATTACCCATCTCACTACTGTATTTATAGGCAGAATGTGTGGCTCTAAAATGGCAGCCACTTACCTGTTCTACAACTCTATGTAGCATGCCTTTTCGTGTCCAGCCAGGTGGATGGTAATACTCATCTGCAGGCTGTCTGCCACGAGGCAATAGATTTGGTGTGGCTTTTCTTGCCCCCCCCCACCCTTAGAATACCAAAACCATTTCCAAAAGAAGCAAGAAGAGGTTTGGGAAGCGTGAGGGAGGATGGAATAGGTGAAACCCAGGTGATATTTTAGGTGAAACTATTCTGTACAATGACTCTATTCTTTTGTCAAAACCCGTAGAACTTCACAAAGAGTAAACTTTATGACATTAGGAGGGAGGTGAAAGACCCCTTTTGGGAGTCCCAGAGTGTGGAGCTTTCTCCTGGAGATAGGTGGAAAGCCCAAGATGCATCTACGTGGTGTGCAGTGGCTAAGAAATCCAGTCCTAGAAAAAGTTTTACCAGCCAAGTTTGAAGAGGAGGATTAGCATTCAACCAAGCCATGTTCATGAGTGATCTACAACTTGAGTCAACAGAAATGTATTAAGTAATCTGGAGCACAGAAACAAGGAGAACAGAGACCATACTGCCAAGAATCAGTGGCACTCAGGCCGTGCGTGATCTGAGCCTTGCCTCCTTGGCCTTCTTTTCTATGACTGTCCCTCTGCACCCTGTGCCCAGCCAATTCCCCATACTTCAGTCACTTGGCATTCTGCCAGTTTCTAGAACACGTCAAGATTTTTCCTACTAGAAAGGCCTTGCCTTGCTGTTTCCCAAGCCTGAAAAGCTGTTGCCTCATCTCTTCACCTGGTTTGCTCTTTCTTTCTCTCTCTTTTTTTTTTAAGATTTATTTATTATTTTAGGGAAAGAGCGAGCAAGGGGAGGAGCAGAGAGAGAGGGAGAGAAAATCCCAAGCACACTCCTCTCTGAGCACGGAGCCTGATATGGGGCTCGATCTCACAATCTTGAGATCATGACCTTAGTGGAAATCAAGTGTTGGACACTTAACCAACTGAGGCACCCAGCCGCCCCAATCTTTCTCCTCTTAAAGGCTCAGCTTATATAATCCTTCCCCATAGAAGCCTCTCATTATTCTCTATCACAGCACCGTTCATATTTTGTGTAGCACTTATATTCTGTAATTACGTCCGTTTTTACCTATGATCTGTCCCTCACTCTAGAATGTATACTCCGTATCTTTCTTTTCACTGCTAATGAATTCCCATTACCTAAAAACACTGCTTGACAGAGAGTAGATGTTCAATAAACATTGACTGAAGTGGCTACTCATGTTTAATATGTGACTCAAGATCCCAAGGGAGCGTGGGCCATGCTGGGGAGCGAGTGTCACGAAGGTAGTCAGGAAGTCCCACACCGCACACACTAAACCAAGAAAGAATCCATGTGAAGTTATGGGCCAGCCACAGCTAAATCCCTACTACTCCAAGAAACACATCAACAGCAGCTTGATGTTCAGGTGTTGGCCCACAACTGCTAATGTGTGGCAAACACCAGCTCATTGGTAGAAAATCACCCATCTGAAAGGAGAGAGACACCATGGGGATGTTACTGCTTCAATACAAAATGAAAGTGGAAAGTGGAACAGGTTCAAATAAGAGACCCATAAAAACCTTAGTGGTCAAGCTGCCCCCTCCACATAAATCTTGCTGGCAGTTGTCATTCAGGGAAGGGAGCAAAGGAGAGATGCCCCACAGGACTTCCAGGAAAGCAGACAAGGCTACACTTCAATGCCTCACAACAGCCGAACTGCACACTATTGAGAGAGGCTGGGCTGTATGTGAAGCTGCATGTTGTTCAGAGATTTGAAGGAGACACAAATCTTGTTTTCCTTGAACCCTGTGCCATGAGAGAGCAGCAGGCACAGAGCCATGGGAGAAGGCAGTCTGCTGGAGCCCATGACAAGGATCTCAGACTTCAGGCTTCTCTGATAGGTCCAGATGGGCAGATGTGGGACTATGCCTTCCAGAACGGCCATACATGTCCCCTCGTGGCTTGTGGTTCTTAGACAAGCTACCCATAAATAAACATATACTAACCATATACAAGCTACTCTTAGATAACCATATAAAACCTGGAGGAGTTTGCAATTAGAATAAACTTTGCCCAGTCTGTGCAGTCAATCCTGTTCTTGGAGCAGCCTGGAGGGAGCATGGGACTTTTGTGAGCACTTCAGTAGCAAGTGAACCCCTTCAGCAGCAAGTGAACCCCTTCTGTGTTAGCCCAGCCCCCCCACTGCTCATCCAGTAAACACACAAAGACCATCCTTCCTCTAAGGCTCATTTTTCTTGGCTCAGAGGCCCCAAAGGACTGACCTAACCTTTACAAAATTCATGGTAAAATAAAATTTGATGCCTGGATTTTAAAAGAGGGTAAACACAACGTTCATTGCTAAGAACCAAACTGATGTTCTGAGTGGGCAAAAGGAGGAAATATACAACATATGTCAAAAACATTTTTCAAAATGGAAACTATGCGGTGAGCACTAGGTGCAAATAATGAATCGTTGATTACTACAACAAAAACTTATGATGTACAATATGCTAACTGAACAGAATAAAAATAAATGAATAAATAAATAAATGCCAAAAAAAGGAAACTATAAACAAAAAATCAAAAAGACTCAAAAGACAGACCCAGGAAGCCTCTCCTCCAAAACATTATTATATTCAGAAAGAAAGAAGTATCATAGAGAGTAACATAGAGAAGAAAGGCCATAATAAAAAAATATGAAATAAAATTACCTGAAGTTACAGAAAAATTCCAAATGAAACTGAACATAGCCTCAAAAAGTTACTGAAATATTCCAAAGGTAAAGAGAAAATCTTATAAACTTCCAGAAAAACAAAACCAAAAGCCCAGATCACTTATGGCAGTAATTGAACCAGACCAGTATATGACTTACAAATTATACTCTCAACCAAAAGACAATGGAATGACTGTGGACTATTGAGAAAATTGGAAGTTCCAAGAATTCTATACCCAGGCAAGATACCATTTAATCAAAAGAATGACATTTTGGGACAAAATGACAAGTAAGGATTCAACGTGTTGCCACCCTTGTAACTCATGTGAGGAAATACATAGAAACTATTCTAACTGAATAAAAGTAAGTCAGAGCATGGATCTAGTCATTTGGGAAAACAAGATAATGCATGAATAAGTGATAGTTAAACATAAAAGGATGATACTGGTGATATGACTGAAAATTTATATGCTTTAATTTTTCTTTAAATAGGACAGGAAATTGTAAGGAAATCCCTAAGAAAACCTTGATGCAATAATTCCAAACTATCTGTGTGAGTGCTCAGATGGGAGTAGGAAGTACGATATGGGATGGGAAATTAAAGATGATCTCTCAAGCTGGAGAAGGGCAGAATTATAAGGAAAAGATACTGGAAGCATAGGAAAGTGTAATTTTTGTATATTAATAGAGAAATCCAAATTTAGCAATGCCCATGTGTGATTTTTAAAAGTTGCTAGTATAGTGAAAAATAGTATGATTTAAAAATTAACAGTGTAAGGGACACATGGGTGGCTCAGTCCATTAAGCATCCAGCTCTTGATTTTGGCTGAAGTCATGATCTCAGGGTTGTGGGATTGAGCCCCAAGTGGGGCTCTGCAGTAGCCCCACTGTCCCTCCCCCCACTCACGCTCTCTTTCTCTCTCTCTAAAAATAAATTAACAGTGTAAGAAAAAAAATGAAGAAAATTAGGAAAAGTAAGACTAAAAAGAACAACAAATAAGAAAAAACAATATGGAAATCATAAAACCAAGTATGTCAAGCATCATAATTATTGTATACTATTGACTAAATTCTTATATTAGTTATAATGTAAAACCCCTACATAAGGTATTTCTAACAGCAAACTGAAAGAAATTTACAAAGAAAGATTGGAAATTAAGGGAAGGCAAATGTATACCAAGAAAAGGTAAAGAAAAACAAAGCGTGAATGGCAACCTTAATATCAATTAAAATGTAACTCATGGCCAAAATTATTAATGAAGTCAAAGAGGAATAGCATGTAATGAGGGGAAAAAAAATTAATCACTGAAAAAGCTCTAAATGAGTCAAAAACATTGATAAACAACATAGCAGCTATATATATCATAGATTTATATATACAAACATAAATGTATACATAATACATATTATATAAATATATATGAAACCCCAGAAATACAGGAAAACTAATGGAAACATTTTTACTGTGGGATGTTTTTAATATTATTCTTCCAGAATTTGACAGTTCAAGTATACAATTAAAGCAAAGATATAAGGGATTTGAGAAATACAATAAACCATACATTTTTTTCTCTTCTTATATTCATGTAATATACAAATCACACACTTAGCATAAAAGGAAACTTTGTTAAATTTCCCAAAACAAAGATTTTTTTTTAAGCTTTTGTATAGAAAGTCAACAATAAAAAGTTTTTTAAAAATCCTCTAATTTTTGGAAAACTAAAAAGCCTCTTCTACATTATTTCTAGGTCAGAGATGTACTCAAAATTGAAACCATAAAGTAAGTACCCAGAAGAGAAAAGAAAAAAAATTATAGTAAAACCTACTGGATACATTGATGGGGGAGGATTTATGGCCTTAAATGATTTTATTGTTTAAGAACAAAATAAAACAAAACGAAATTACATAAATCCATGAATATATTATTTGGAACAATTTAGATCTTATTTTTTCCATTATTGAGAAAATGATCCAGTGCTTTTATTGATTTTCAATTTTTTTCATTTGAACTGTTTTCTTTATTTTTCTGTCCCATGCCAAAGTCACAGTGAGAGTGGAGAAAGCGATTGAGGATTTGTCTGTCTGAAAATTAAAGAAAAATAGGATGAAGTTTTCCATTTAACTAGTAAGTTCTAAATAGAGAATTCTAGGAAGGGGGCAAGAATCGTATAATAGTAATCTATAGGCAAATTGGATAAGACCAAAATAATCAAAGGGTATATGCCTAACACCTAAAAAGTCGCAAGTGTATAATTATTGATTAAAAAAGAGTAAACTTAATATTTAAAGGATCAGCAAGGCTTCCTGGAGAAAGCATGGTGTTTTGAGTAAAGCTGACTCAGGTTTCTTTTCTGTCCTGGGGAGCATTAGCAAATCATGTGACCTCTCCATTCCCTCATTTCCTCATCTTTGAATACATAAATAGGACTCACCTTGTACAGTTGTTGGACTAGATTAGGAATGCTGTGTATGAAGCACCTAGACAGGGCCTGGTCTGCCTTACCCTTTATGACCAAGAACACAGTAATAAATAGTGATGACAAAAAAACAATACAGGTTATGGTTCCCAGAGTTTCCTCAAAGCTGGGGCTGTTTTTCTACCCACCAACCGTTGGTGTGCTTTGCTATCTTTGACTGACAACTGACTGTAAGAGGGCCCTTCATTTCCCTGGCCTCCACATCCTCATCTGGAAAGTTAAAGGAATCTTGTCTGGTTCTGAACAGCTATAGTTCCCTAATTCTCATTCCATATATATATATACATATATCTTTTTAATATCACAGAGTGGAGCTGTAAAATTTTTCTCACTCCTAGCAATTGTTATCTGTGCCGCAGAAACCAAAAGAAAGGAAGAGTGGGAGTGGCACCATGTTATCATGTGCAGTGTCCCTGTGACCTTGCTCAGTGTCAGCTGGGGTCTAAAGGTCAGGTGTGTGTGTGTGTGTGTGTGTGTGTGTGTGGTCCTGGCTTACTCTCCAATTCTTCCTGGTTCTTTGTTTTTGTGACCTGACATCCCCACATTGCTCCATATCTTTTTTGATCTCAGCATTGTCTTAAATTGAGGTATACTTTTCACAAAGTGAAACACACTGGTCTTTCATGAGCGGTTTGATGGGTTGATACTTGCGTGCATGTAACTTGTACCCGTATAATAAGAGCACTGCCACCGCTCCAAAAAGAACTGTCATGCTCCTTCCCAGTCAACACCCCTCCCCACCCAAGACAGACTGTCCCAATTTCGATAATCACAGAGAAGTACTGCCTGTTGTTGGAGCCCTTTGAATAAAGGCATTCACACAAAATGTAAGATCTTATGTCTGGCTTCTTTCACTCAGCATCATGTTTTTGAAGTTCATGTTGTTGACTACAATGATAACTGATTCTTTTTTTTTTTTAATTACCTAGCAGTTTTTCATTTTGTGCATATACTAGTTTTTCACTGTCTGCTGTTGGTGGAAATGTGTGTTGTATCCAGTTTGGAACTATTAAGAAAACAGTGGCTGCGGACATTTTTGTAGAAGTCCTTCAGTGGACACATGTTTTTTTTTTTTTTCTCTTGGGTAAATACCCAAAAATAGAATTTCTGGGTCTTGGGGTAGATATAGGTTTAACTCTATGGGAAACTGCCAGATCTGTTACGAATATTACACTGACGTTACTATTTGATATGCCTACCAGCAACAGATCTCCCTGTATTCTCAACATTTGCTAGTTTCGGTCCTTGTCATTTTAAGCCTAAAGGGTCTCTATGTTAAATCTTACACCAAAGTGTTAATTTTTAAATAAGCAAGCAAATGAATAAACACAAATCCTTCTTATGTCAAAGATAAGCATATAAGATGAATCAAGTTCAGTATGAATGAATAAAAAAGATGAGATGGTATCGAATTTAATATCAACTTAAACAACTGTTCAAAAAGGCTATCAGTTGCAATTCAAATGCTACGTGTATTTATTATGTACAGATGTAGATTCATGTCTCCATGTTTTTGTTTATGCTGTTCCCTCTGCTCCCTCTGAATGACCCTGCTTCTCCTTGTCATGCTGATCTGCCCTTGACCCTTAAAAGAGGCCTCCTCAGAGCAGCCTTCCCTAATGCTCTTTCAACCCACAGGGGCGGGGGTGTACCCCTTGCAGACTTCTAATACACCCAAAGACTACTTCGATTACAGAGCTTATCACATTACACCTGTGTGTCTGTCTCCCACACCTGATGATGAGTTCTTTGAAAGGGAGGATTTGTTTTTTATTTATCTTTGTATCAAGTGAGGTGTTCAGTCAATGAAATCCCTCCAATCAGTGGATATATTCCGAACAATTCTGAATCACATCCTAGGAAGAAATTACCATTTGGATAGCTATATGCATGGGAGTTTGACTGGAAGAGATGGGGAGGGAGTGAGAGCTGAAAGACTCTGAAAACCAGATTTCAGATAATTTTGTCTTTTAAAGGAAGGGGGGGGGTAAGTAGGGAGATGACAGTCTTTACCAATAAATAACAGAGGCCCAAAGAGTAAGCTGTTGTGTGGTCTGAATCTCTTGGAGATTAAGACAATTCTGAAAACAGAATGGCCACTAAAGACAGTTAGTTCAAATCTCTCAAGTTATAATAGAGAACGCAATACCAAATAGCGATACACAGGATTACTGGAAACAAAAGGTTTGCCTTCAGCTGCTCCTCCTTTCTTACTTTCCCAGCTTCATCTTGTCTTCCTGGAATCTTCTGTATCCCACCATCTCCCTCGCCCCCTGACTTGGGCCATGATGGGCATCCTTTCCCTTCCCCCCTCTTTCAAAACGTACCTGTTCTGGGCCCCAATACTCTCTAAGAGGGAGAATCCAGCAAAATACTTTAAGCAAGGTGGTAATAATTCATTCAGCCTAGTGTAGCTGCCAAGTTTTTTATTCTCTTGCATACTGGCTCAGCCCTACCATGCAGGAGCTCTGCTGAGACACTCACCGTCCGAAAAGCATTAGCATCATCCCAGACACTAATGACAATTAAATGACTAGAAAATGACAAGAGTGTGGGGGCATAATAATTCAAAGGGAACCTCCTACTTGCTTGTCAGCCTCTAGCATAGCTGGCTGAGGAGTAGGTCATTCGAAAGCAAAACTAGGAAAGAGAAACTAAAACCTGTAGATCCTATAAAGGCCCTAGTCTGTGCAAAATGGCAAGGCTCTGGGGCCTGAGCATCCAGGTACCTGCCCCCAGTGCCATCCTGAGGGCCCCAGGACAGCAGGATACCTGAAAAGCAACCAAGGTCTAGATTGGCCCTAAAGCTACCTTGTTAGGTAATAGATCATGTCTCACTTGTTTGGGGAGAAAACCCAACTGGAAAAGTCCAACTGAATCAGCTTATGCTAGGAATCTTGGAGAAGGTAGATCTGAGCAGAGCAGAGGCTGTCAAAGTACCTGCGGCATCCTTGGTTCACCCTCGGGGGGCACCACCAAGGCTGGATTACAAATCACACACACACAACCAAGGACAGAGGTACCAGCAGGCACCTGGTTTTTCCACGCAGGCAGAGAAGCCTCAATGCCGCCTGCATTTCAAGTCCCTGGGCAGTTGGAAGCATCCATCTGCTTTGGGTGCACTCATCTGTTTGGGGTCAAACAGATGTGTTTCCAGAGGTGAAAGGGGTCCATTACAGAATGCTGTTTACGGTTTTATATCTATGAACCCAAACTGGGAAAAACAATGGAAAGCAGGCTGGGGCTTGATGGGGAGCTTCTGTTCTGCCTCCCTGCAAGATCTGAGCAGCTGACCTCAAGGAGCCTCTTGTTTCCTTCTGAGGGGTCAAACTGGCCCAGAAGCATCTGCTGAGAGGAACCAGGCTCCTGATAGCAAACACAGGCTTCTGCTTGTGCCTTAGAGTGAGGGAAAACACCTGCTTCTAGTACTTCTTGAAACCCAACATTTGAGCTCTTTTAACGGCCTTTGGGCCATCAACCCTCCATCTGCAATCACGCAAGGTATCCTCTTCCCCTCCTTACACACATACACACCCATGCGCACCCCCTCACCAGACTTGCCTATAGCAGGGTTTCAGTTTTGTGTGGGGTACAAGATCCTAGCATTAAAGGGTTTCAGAGAGAATTCAGAAGACCAAGCTCTTCTTATTGTAGCTGGGGACAGGCAAAGGACAGAGATTGGGGACCCAAGACAGCTAGGAGGCAGGGAGCAGTTGGAGTTAATGAGGACCTGGTGGACATTCCAAGTCAAGCCTGACCACGGGGCACAAAACAAGGCAGTGGCTGCCACATAGCCTGAAGTACCAAGTGGTAGGTCGAAGGTGGTCCATGGCTTGTGGGAAGAAATATTAGAACCTGTATTTATATTCTACATATTTGTGTTCTATAACATTATGTTATATTGCTTTTTACTTCTTTCTTCAGCATTTAGTATGTTTTATAACTTACATAATACACTAGTTTAGTGGTGTATGAATATTCTTTATAGAAATAAATATGCCTGCATGGGGACATATGCTCAAAAATGGGGAGTAATAGCAAGTGTGATCACCAGCAGTGGATCCCGAGGGCAGCTGGTAGAAGAGTTTCTTCTCCTCTCCTCCAACTCCTACTCTCTGAGTTGACATTTTACACGTGCACAGACTGACCAGCTGTCCCTGAGATGCTCCCAAGCAGATTCCAGTCCCCAGGCCCAGAGCTGGGATAAGTCTTCATAATACAGAATGAACTAACACTGCCCTGAGAATGGCCTTCGCCCTTTTGGAGGATGTTCTACACAGAGATTCTCATGTACCCTAAAAAGCCGATCACCAAAAGTACCATCAAACAGGCAATAAAGATTATGTAAGATAAAACAAAACTGTGAGACAGCATAAACACCCACAGAAGAAATCACTGCACTGTAATAAAACCAGAGATCATCCTGGAGAAATGCAACCGTGGAGCTGAAGGAGCGAAATGAGTGCGATCAGAAAGGAGCGAAAGGCTAGATGTTTCTTTTTTAATAAGGGGGGCTACAGTCCCTGGGGCCTCTTTTAAGACAAATTTATTTTCAATGGGCTGAGGTTTACAGAGAACTGTGGGATTTCTTTGAGGCAGTGTTTATCTCCTTGTGGACATTTAGCTCCAGCGGCTAAACATTGGAACGATTTCTATTTGGCATGAAAAGCAACGTATTACTCTCTGTAAATTCATTCAATAGTAACTCGAGACCTCCTCCTACCTTTGTAAGAAACACCCTGTAGGTACTCTTTGACTTGAGAGGGAGTAAATGAGTCTAAAATCGTTAAGAAATCCAGATAGGATTTTCCATAATGGCTTTGGTATATAGTCTGCTTCTTTGTGCGTTCTTGATTCCTCATGTGGCTGTGCAGCACGGCAGGGACTAGGGGGACACGGGAAAGGAAAGACACGGAGGCAGTCACTGAGCAAAGAATTCCCACCCTTATTTGTCAAACACGCCCCCAACAGTCCCGAGCCCCACTTGGAGTTTAGTCAGCATCCTTGAGGTACTGGAAAGCGGGCCACACAGTAGAAGACACTCCTCCCATGATTCAGGCTATGCAGAGCTGCTGGGACTCAGGACGGTGGATACTAGCAGTGGGGGTGACTGGGGCTGATGGCCAGAGACGCAAGTGTGACTACCATTCTCAGAAAAGTTCTCCCTGAGCTCAACTCTTCTGCAGGTCAGCATGGTGGGATGGTAACATTCACCAGCTCCTTAGTAAACAAATGCCTTCATAGAAGCTGCTTTCCCTTTCGTGCCATCTCCTGCACAGACTGAGTGACACCTTAAGACGAGTCCCTCAGTTACCCAGGTGTGTGCAGATGAGCAGTGAAAATATGTCCAGCCAGCACTCATTGCAAATTTAGACTAATAATTCAGACTAACGTATCATGTGCAAGCAAAATCAAAATCATTTGTTTGAACCTGAGTATTGTTCATTTAATGTGGGTTCTGATAGTCATGGAATTATTGGGGCAAAATATTGGTGGGTGGCTCAGTGGGTTAAGCCTCTGCCTTTGGCTCAGGTCATGATCTCAGGGGCCTGGGATCATGACCCGCATCCAGCTCTCTGCTCAGCGGGGAGCCTGCTTCCCCCTCTCTCTCTGCCTGCCTCTCTGCCTACTTGTGATCTATCAAATAAATAAATAAAATCTTTAAAAAAAAAAAAAGCAATGAAAACGTGATGGAAGATCCTAATTTCTACAACATGCCCAACCTTTGTAAATCTTAAGGACACCTTAAATATTGCTTTTGATTCTACATGTCCCTTTTACAGGGACCACCAGCTGGTGGGAGGAAGTAGAACCAAAGCCAAAGTTTAAGCAAGGGAGATTCCAGCTGTTGAGAACTTTCCAACAGTATCCAAAAATGAAAGCATTGTCTTGGGGGTGGGGCACTCCCCCCAAAAGTGATGACATCACCCCTTGGCAAGGATGGGATAGAGGGGATTCCCATATGGTGTGAGGATCTAGATGAGGTGATTTCTAGGCTGTCTTCTAACCTCAAGATGCTAAGCTTCTATCCCTGTGATTTTTGTCTACAGCACTACTTGATTCCAACTCCATGCCAGGAATAGATCACTATCTCAGACTGACACCAAATTATACATTTAACCACTAGCTTCGAGATGGCTTGGCCATGGGACTTTTAAAAACTTCTGTTGAAAAGAGTAGGAATCAGGATCATTAGAACGGTTGTCAAATCTGAAGATATTTGATAGATGTACCATGTGGTTAAACCTCCAGTGGATAACTGGCAAGTCTAATTTGAGTCCTACCCAGTTTCCTCTTTGGTAATTTTATAGCAACTGAAGCCTTCCTTTTGTTTTCTAATTCCAACAACCTCTTCCCCCCCACACCCCCCAACCACAAGGCAGAGCATATACTCATTTCATAGCATATGCAATCAGTTCTTTTCCAAGACTTACTTATTCCTTGGGTTTGAAGCTAGACATAGTTTTGATTCCTTGCAGGGATGCAGAGATAACTGGTATTCTTCCTAACTATTACCAAGATTACCTGCCGGGGCCCTGCGTGCCAAAGAATCTTGGAACAAGAACAGAATCTCTGAAGTTGCTTTCGAAACTACAGGTGTACTTACTTACCTAGACCCTGAGAAGCAACTGGTAGGCTTGAGTAGCATCCATATTTGAAACTAAAATCCTGCAACTCGGGAATTTTAGCTGGAACTTGGTAATTCCGTCGAAATTCAGTGTCTGCGGGTCTGGGAAGTAAATTTTTCCATTCCAGAGACATCGGAGAACTTTCCTTAATCTTCTGAGCTGGGGCGGGGTTACAAGTGTAGAAGTCCTTGTAAGTTATTTAAAATAGCGTCCTATATTCCCATTTTTGCTTCTGGCAGTACCTTCCAATTGGTCACACTAAACCTGCTCTTCTTGTATTTAGAGGTACAATCAATGTAGTTTTTATGGATCTTTCAACCAAGAAATAATTTTCTGCTTTATCAGGCACAGGAAGTGTATGCTCCAATGATCAGAAGCAGCTTCTAATGAAGATATTATATGTCAGTTAGGAGTGCTCTTTTGTTCTGCTAGGGGGACACAGAAGGCATTCCTCATTCCAGTAGGCCTGCCTAGTCCTGGGGCAGGGGTGGGGAGCAGAGTGAGAGAGTTTAGGTAAGGCTAGGGTTGCCATATAAAACATAGGATGCCAGTTAAACTGAATTTCAGATAAACAATGAAAAATTTCTTGGCATAAGTGTGTACATGTGCTCATTGTCTATCCACTATATATAATCATTCAAATTTAACAGGTCACCCTTTATTTTTATTTGTTAGATCTTGCAGCACTCTAGATAGGGCAATGCATATCGTTCGCATTATCTGGAAAAGAACCACTTGAAGCTTATCCCTTACTGCTGGAGGGTTAGGTAACATTGCGGTCATTGATGGACAGTTGCACTATTAGTTCCTTGAAACAACACCATTAACAACTATTCATTAAATATCTAGGAAGCACTGACTAAATTCCAGGTTCCACAAGCACTGCCAGATTATTAGAAGAGTTGTAAGACATCTCCCTTAGCGTGAGTTCATTCCTAATTCTTGCTATAGTGTTGGTTCAGAAGCACATCTTATAACACCAACTTTATTCAGGAGAAAAGGGTTAAAAATATGGATATCATACACAATATCCAAATAGTGCCAATTACTATTGAAACTAAACTCGAATCTTGTTCTGAACTCATTTTTCGATAGGTCTCTTCAAAATAAATTCAAATGTACATCAAACAATATATGATGTTATTTACTGGCATCCAAGAGCGTTTTACTATTGATTTTTTAAAAAATTATCTCTGTCTAGACCAGAACAGTGAGAGAAAGTTTCACTGCATGCTGTCTCTTCATTTAGATGACTCAGGAAAAGAGGACGTGATACTCAATGGGCCTCAAAATGACCTCATACACTCCCCAAGGAGAAGACAAGGTTATATAGAAGAGGCAATTCTAGGACTTAATATTGGGACATCTCTCAAGATATTTTGAAAAATAATCTGGCATTGTTCTTGACAAGCACCATCTGTAACTTGGTTTTTGTAAATTACTAAGAGTTTTATAAGAGAAAAACAAATTCCTATTGAAGTACTTGATACATACGCATATCTACCACTTAATAGCAAAATGTTTTCAGTTCCTATATGTATTCTGTGCCAAAATTAAAAATA
Source organism: Martes martes (assembly GCF_963455335.1). NCBI lineage: Eukaryota > Metazoa > Chordata > Mammalia > Carnivora > Mustelidae > Martes > Martes martes. The sequence goes on from NC_137890.1 coordinate 71,739,018, forward strand.
ATGTAGTCATTGTTCTACCTTGAGACAACCTCAATCTAGTGTGATTAGAAAGATATATACAGGAAAAACAGATATGGAATGTGATGTCTTATAACCCTAATACTTGGAACCATGGTGCTCACACGGAGATAATATATCCAACTTACCCAGGAAGGTTTCTCCAAAACACACTTCCTGACCCTCATCCCAGACATTGAGAAGCTCTAGAAGTGGGACCCAGACAATTACACTGTGAACAAACTCCCCATATGCTTAAGAATCACTCCCTCAGAGCTTCAGTAGGTGCTACAGAAGGCCAGAGAGAATACAAAGAGCTCTGTTAGGGGAGGGAAGGAAGACAAGCATTAAAAGGCAAACACAGCAAAGATTGTGCTTTGATGATATGTCAACACTGAAGCAGAAGGAGAAGCAGAAGGTACGCAGTGTGTTTGTGAAGTATGGTCTGGCTGGTAAGAGGATAAGGTATGCAGGGCAGGGAGAAGTAGCTGAGGGTGGAGGAGGAGAGGTGAGGGTCAGTTTGCAAAGGGTCTTGAGGGGCTGGTCCACGTACACCAAGATGAACCAGCATAGTGGAGCCCCTGGAGATGAAGACCCAGAAAAGACAAAAATCAGATCTAGATTCTCTGAGTTCCTTTGAAGATAAAGTTAAGTCTTACTCTTCATTGATACCTTAGCACTTAATACAGTAACAGACCTCACTAAATGTTTATTAATGAGGGAATGAAAGAAAAAAGAACAGAAAGAATCTGAACCACACTCTAGTGACTATGTGATATATGCTTACAGTAATCTTTAGTTCTTCTCAATTAATGCTTTTATTGCCTTTTTAAAATTTCATGTTAATGAGTTCCTTCAGCATTATTAAGAAAAGAAGTTCTTGATACAAAGAATCCTACCAACCCCTGAAGTCCCCATAGTGGTATTGAAGTTTGGACAGACAGGATAACCATGACTCACAGCTAACGAGACCCAATGCTAACTGCACCTCCAAGGCTCAGACCCCTCACAGGGAGCCATCCCTGTTCCTCAGGAGCTCAGCTCCCACTGTTTCTTTTTCTCTAGATAACAGTGATATTACACTAATGTAGCTATAGCCCAAAGAGAGAAACTGGCCCATTGAAGATTATTATGGCATTTGCAGAAAGGCCCAATTCAAAAGTACATCTACAGCAAAGACTATTCAAAACCAGTGGGACCACTGGCACATAATCCATATAGCCAAGTGAGAACTAGTTCTACTGTCTCTGCCTGCTGTTCCAATTCATCAAAGCCAAGTTCTCCAAGCCTGAATCTGAAAACAAGCACCCTTTAGTGCTTCCCGTTCATTTGCCTTAATACCGTAATGAGGATACAAAGATAAGATATGGTCCCTATGTTCCAGACGCTTAAAGCATTAGAGAAACAGATACCAAAAAAAATAAAAAAAGAATTACAATATTAGGTGATAAACCCTGCAAAAGAGATAAGAATAAGATCTATAAAAACACATAGGAGGGTCACCAATCCAAACTTGGAGGATCAGAGAAGATTCCCAGGAGAGAAACGAAGCCTATATTTAGACTTAACTTACGGATAGACATAGGCTAAAAGAAGAGAGGGACAGGTGTTCCACAGGAAGGAAGCAGTGTGTGCAAAAGGCATAAGGCTGCTGGGGGCATGGTGAGTCTGGAGAAAGGAGGGCAGTCAGTCTCACAGGGAGAGTGGGGGTTGTCGAGGTTGAGAATGCTGGCATGGCAGGCAGGGACCAGACTGTACAGACTCACATTAAAGCATTTAGCTTTTATCCTGAGGACAATGGGGAGTCAATGAAGGTTTCTCAACTGGAAGGTGATACCAATTTGCACATCTGGAAACTCACTGTGGCTATAGGATCAGCTATGAATTGGAGGCAACGAAACTGAAAAGGGAGCTGGATTAGAGGTCATCCAAGGAGGAGACACAGATAGCAGTGGCTTTGGGGAGGAAGAAAAGCAGATGGAGCTAAGAGATTTAGTAGAGACTCTTGGCAGGTCTTCGGTATTTATCTACACATGGGGAAATGATAATTTGCACACACTGAAAGGACTTTGATTAGAAGCTCGAAGACATCTTTTAAGAATGCTGACATTTCAAATGTCTTCCCATCACCCTTAATGTTTATCTGAAGTATGGAGGTCTTTTGATTCTATACTCATCTAACTTCAAAAAGTGCACTTCCAATATTTTTTTTCCATCATTCAGCAAATATTTGCAGAGCATCTCCTATACACCAGGACTGGACTATATATATTGCACAAGATTCTGAGTGAATAAAGCCTGGGCACCTGCTGAATAGTGGAGGAAAGAGCAAAACAAAAACAACAAAAAAATAAGAATCAGTAAACAAATGACTGCAAAGTGCAAGGAGCTAGAAGGTAACAAATGAGGGGGTGGCACACCTCTTCAGATAAAATAGTAAGGAAATCTCTCACAGGCAAGGTGACATTTAAGCTGGCATCTATAGAATGATACAGTAAAATCACAGAAGGAGCTGGAAGAAGAACAATGCAGGCAAAGGGGGCAGTCTGCACACTGGCTGAAGGTGGGGGGGGGGTGGCATCTTATAGGAGTTTAGGATGAGACTGGTTGAGACTCCACGAGACTGGAGCCTGGTGAATGAGGAAGATGGAGTGAGAAGGAACAGTGAAGAGGGAAGCAAGGTCCAGGCCAGCCTTGTATGACAGAATGAACAGAAAGAAGGAAATGAGAGTTGGATTTTATGCAAAGTGCAATGCAAAGCCAGTGAAATAAAGCAACAGGATAATATGATCCAGTTTAGATTCACAAAAGATCATCTATATTATATTTTACTCCTCCTTCCCCAAATTTCACCAGAATGATAGATTAGAGGTCAACACATTTTTAGAAGATGGAAGTCAAATACAGATGTGTCAAATTAATTAGCAAATTAGAGGAAGCTAAAACTAAGTGACTGCCGAAGGGTATAACGAAACAGTGAGCTCAGCCACACTACAGAACCCCAACAGGTTTCTGTAACAGGTGCGGGGGAAGGCAGATACTGCAGCTCAGGCTCAAAACAAGAGGTCTGGTGAAGGCTTACATACAGAGTGAATAGAGTTCCTGCACCATCTTCTTAACTTCATGAGTCATTTGACTGTCTTTTCCTAACCACAAGTTTATTAGGTGCAAAACTGAACCAAAGAAGCTTGGGATGCCACAACATCAGGCACAGTGGAAGGTGGGTATAATGGGATGCTGAAAAGGAAAAAGAAGGGTTCGGTGAGAATCTGCACAGCAAGCAGAAAGATCCCAGTTACCTCCCCAATCCTACTCTGAATGCCAACAGCCAAGTGTTTATCTTCATGGAGAAACTGACCTAAAATTCAGGCATTTGCAGGTTTCCCAACAAAAAGCTTATCACCTAACCACCTAAAACAAGCACCAGCTAACAAGCACCATCTCCATATATAGCTTCCAATCAGATTTGAGTATCTCCCTTGTAGGTTTGGTGAACCTTAGAGATTAATATTTTCCATATACTCACTTCAAGAAACAGAAGTGTCCCCAGAATTGAGACAAGTTTTATGAGCATCATAGTAAATCATGTAAATTAGAAAAGATCAGATTTTCATTAGACCATTAAAACATTCAGAGAAAATAGAGACAAAACAAGGAATAGATGAAAATGTTGAAAATTAAGTATATCATAAATATCCTAAAATTTGTAAGAATTCCTACATATATAAAACAAGAACAGAATGCTGTTTAAAAAGTAATCATGTTAAAAAAAAAAAAGTAATCATGTTGAGGGCAGAGGTCTATATATTGCAGTAAATATCCTTATTAATTTTATTCATCAAACAAAAAGATTAGCAAGAAGGAGAACAAGAGATCGGACATTAAAAATTCAACAGAAGAATTACATTAAAAGGTAAAGAATTTTTCAAGTCAGCAGAAGAAAAGTACAAAGAGAAAGATACTAGGAGAGAAAAGGTAAGAAAATTGGAGGATCAGTCCAACAAATAAGAGTCCCAGAAGAGAACAGAAAAAAAGAGATGGGAAAACAGTAGGAAAGAACTATGTAGGAAACAATGCCCAGAATTGAAGGACATGACTATAGCTTCTAGAGCCCCTGAATGTCTAACATAATCATTGACAAAAGACTATTACTAATGCATACAGTTGTGAAATTTAGAATGTCAGGAATAAAGAAAGGATCTTACACACTTTCAGAAAAAAAAAAAAATACAACAGGGTCAGGAATCAAAATGGCATCAGTCTTCTACAAAGAAATCCTGGATGCTAGAAGACATTTAGAGGAATGGATTCCTAGGGAAAGTGATTATCATCCTAGAATTTTATATCCAGTCAAACTATCAGACAAATATAAGGAAGAGAAAAGGATATTTCCAAATTGGGAAGCACATACTCAAAAAAGTTCCTCCCATGCACACTTTTTTAGGGAATTACTGGAAGATGTGGTTCACCAAAACCAGGGAAGAGGGACAAGAATGAAGAAGAGGAAACAAGATCCAGTGCAGGCAGAGGCCAAAGCAATTCCCAGAATGATGAAAAAGGAAGTCCCAGGGCACAGTTGGGCAGCAAACCCACGAAACAACCAGTCTAGGTTAGAGGAAAATGATGAAGGATGTCCGAGAGATGACCTGTAGGAAAACTACCAGAAGTGGTAGAATGTTTGAAACTGTGTTTGGAAAAAATCCTGGTAAGTATGTGACAAAGTATTTGGAAAAAAGTAGCGACAGGGACATAGAAGACTAGGCATATAAAAAAAAAAGTCAATTATTAACTCTGGTAAAAAAACAAAAATTAAAAAAAAAGAAAATGTAAAGGAAAGGAAACAATCATAAAGTACCACCTGGCTCCGTGGTGAATGTTTACATAATCATATCATCATATCATCATAATATAAATATTAGCAATGAATTATGCAAGAATTTGTAATATAATTTTTGAGAGAATGAATGGAAGGGGTGTGAGAAAGAGTTACAGGAGAGCCAAATCCTTAACCACCATAACAGGAAGTCAATAATAATAATGTCTAAAATTGAGGAATCAAAAATAGCAGTATAGGGGCACCTGGGTGGCTCAGGCTTTAGCATCTGCCTTTGGCTTGGGTCATGATCTCAGGGTCCTGGGATCAAGCCCCGCTTCAGGTTCCCCGCTCAGCTGGAAGCCTGTTTCTCCCTTTTCCACTCCCCCTGCTTGTGTTCCCTCTCTTGCTATGTCTCTGTCAAATAAATAAATACAATCTTAAAAAGAAAATAGCAGTATATGCATATTATTTTAAAATATAGAGGATTACATAAGAAGCAGTTGAAAGGATTGAACTGATTGCCAATGGGGTCAAAGAACGGTTGTTATTTTGTAATAAGCCCTTATGCTACTATTTGATTTCACTGTATACAAGCATTAGTTTAATAGAAGTACATTTCAATTTTTAAAAATAACAATAATTGGAAACAGCATGTTTAACTTGACCACTTTATCTTCTCCAGGTTCTTCCATCCTCGTTTTTCAGGCCCAGGAAGGCTGTCCCTTTGGGCTACATGTCCTATTACGTGTACCCACAGCATTTTCCACATGGTGCACCTTTTCATACTTGACTGTCTTTGTTTACCAATTTGCCTTTTTCTGTGTCTATATTGTGAGTTCCTTGAGAAAAGGCACTGCATCTTGGGTGTTCACCACAGCAACTCCAGTGCACAACACGTAACCAGGAAAAGGAGAAAAATGAACATGTTTACCTTCTGCTTTGTCCACAAAATCTCTTTTAGTATTGGAAATAAACTGATTTGATATTGCCTTCCTAACCTCTTCCTCTGTAGCAGCAATTTTCCAAGGGAGATAGCTCTTTATTGATGCTGCTGGTTGACCTTGAGGTAGTGTCCAGGGAAAGATGTCCTATGAATACAAACACAGTTTTTAAGAAAATCCATATGGGTTCCCCTAATTGAATGAAGACTCTGAGTATCTGTGTGTACATATTCCTCTGGGTCCTTTACATCCCACTACCACACTGCATTGTTTGCAGGAGCCTGTCAACAGGAACCAACAATTTACACAGCTGTAACAGGTACTTTGTAATTTCTTTGACTTTTTCATATTGAGACAAGAAAAAGTGACTGCAAAGTCCAAAGAGTTGTACTTGCAACCAGAAATCTCCAGCCAAGACCAGAGAAGAAGACCCATGCTAGCTTTGGCTCTAAGCGCCCAAGCAGATAGCTGCTGCCTCCCCTCAGAGCCCCAAGTTTCGAGACACACCTGGCCCCCCATGGAGAGGCCTCAGAATGAGCATGTAGGGGGGCGGAGGGCAGGCACTCTCTTTGTCTTTGTCTGCAAAGAAATTTTATGATCATGAAACTTGAAACCTCCAGCACCTCTTTCCATATTCCCACTCTCTCATAACCTTGCTTCCTATTTCCCTGAGAAAACTGAAGCCCTCTGACGAGAACCTCCACACACAGCCCACCACACCACCCAGCCACCACATCGGCACTCACTTATGCTGTGATGGGAATGGAGCAGCAGGTGCTTTTAGCAGGGCCCACTGTGTCTGGTACACCACAGTCCACTGCATTTAGCTTACTCTGGCCCATGAGCCCCAAAATTCTCACTCCTCTCTTGCAACTTCCATTTCTCCCTTTCTTTGGGGTCATGGTTGCCAATATCCAAGCTTGCCTTCATTTCTCTTAGAAAGGAAAACTCTCTCTTCACTCTATCTTCCCCTCTAGTTATTAAGGTGTTACTCCCAGTCTGCCTTTTACTGAAATTCCCCCCAAATAGTTACATATATTCCCTGTCCCCAAAATGTGTCTTTAAAGTGTCTTTTAATCTTCAGGGTCCCTCTCTGTTCCCTCTTTCCCTTATAATCTATTGAAGAAACAAAGCCATTTGATGTGAAGAGGTTCCCACACTCCAGATTGTGTGGAATGCATACACATTATGCAGGTTAACAAGTTCCTCTGTTCCCTGTATTTCCTGCAATTGACAGCTAGATCCAGACTGACTTACACGTGGGATAAATCCCTTTGGCAAGACTGTATTTGGCAAAGAGGACCATAACATACAGCTGTTTCTCTTTGTGTGATGTTAGCAGCTATTGATGCTTAATGCCTAGATTAACAGATACAATGGGATGATATTCCAATCATAGTTCATATAGATAAGGCAGAAAGAAAAGCTTGATCTTTCCCCCTTTGTCAGATTTTAAGATAATGAATTGGTTTTTATCATCCTCTGAAAGTGTCACCAGTTTTTGTGTGTGTGTGTGGTTTTTTTAACAGAACTCACAGATCTAAGCATATTTGATGTGTTTCAATCTATTGCATAAATTATTCCTATAGACGCTCAAATCATTTTTGGCCTGTAGGTACTTCTTTAATTTTAATATAACTCTAGTGGTTTTTTATGGGTTTTTTGGCTATGTGGCATGACAAGATGTTCCAGACTCATCTTGCACATTTCCCACCCCAAATCTAGACTCAGCCAGTTCTCCGAGAAGCTTTCCATCTCACACTAACCAAGCATTCTTCCACCACAACTGCTCTTGTCAAGGCAACCAAGGAACTCCATTCTGCTAAAGTCAATGGTCAACTCTATCCTCATCTTCTTTGACCTGCCAGCAGCATTTCACACAATGCTCAGTCCTTTTTCTTCATTTTGTTCACTTGGCTTCCAGTACAACACACTCTGTTGGGTTTTCTCCCTCACAACTGGCTGCCCCTTCTTCAGTCCCTTTTGCTGCTTCTTTCACTGGCCTCTTAAAAGTGAAGTGCTCCAAGGTTTGGTCCTTGAACCTCTTCTCTTTTCTAGCTTAATGATCTCATCCAGTCTCATTTTATTTCACATACAAAGGCTCTTACTTATCTTCAGCTTAGACCTCTCCTTCAACTCAGATCCCTATATCAACATCCTCCTGGAGATGTGCTCTTGGAAGCTTAGATACCTCTAACTCCACATTCCCACGCCTGAACCCCTGAGCATGCCCCTCAGTCTTGAATATTCTACATTTCAGTTAATGATCACTCCAACCTTCCCACTCTTTAGACCTAAATCCCTGGAGTCATTCTTGGTCCATCTCTTTGCTTCCCATTCCACATTCTTTACATCAGAAAACCTTATTTGCCTATGAAATATATTTAGAATTTGACCATTTCTCCCAACCACTCCTAACACCCTAGTCTGACTGAGCCATCAGCATTTATCTCCTGGATTACCGTGATGGCCTCCTAACCAGTATCTCGGCTTCCACATCTACTCTCTGATAGTCTACTCTCGGCCAGGGCAATCCTGTTAAAGTGTAATCACGTGACCCCTCTTCTCAAAATCCTGCAGGGGCTCCTCATATGTTTCAGAGTCATAGTCACAGTCCATGCACAATGGCCTACAGGGCTCTACATGATTTACTTCCCCCAACTCAGCACACCTCTATCCCTCATCCCCTCCCAACCCCCCTCCTCTTCGTTTTCTGTCCTCACCTCCTCCTCCTTCTCCTTTATCCATCACACTCCAGCCACAAGGACTTCCTCCCAATTCCTTAAATGTCAGACATGCTCCTGTCTTAAGGCTTTGCCTTTGAAAGAGAGAGAGATTCTCTCCTAGATATCAACATGGCTTTCTCTCTCACCTCCTTCAAGTCTTAGTGTGAATGTCACCGTCTAAATGACACATCCCCAAATTATCCCACCCCAAATTGCAAACCCTCCCCCACCCACTCCACTCTGGATGGAGTTTACTCTCTTCATTTTTTCCCATAAAACTATCACATTCTAATCTTTTATGGCACATTACAGTCTGCCTGTGTGTTATATTTATCATCAGTTGTCGTCTCCCCAACTAAAGTGTAAGCTCCACAAAGATAGGGGTGTTTTCCTGTTTTGTTCACAGCTACAACCTCGGGTTCAGAAGAGTGTATGGCACATACTAGGCACTCAGTAAATATTGGTTGCTTAAACAAGTAAAAAGGTAGTACACATAACTATCTACTGCCTGAGGACTTTGCCCTCCTAGTCACTGGTAAGCCCAGCTAAGTTGTTTTTTTCCAGTATCCTGAATGGGACTTGCAGTCACCAGTGACTTCTGATGGGACACTCCACAGATAGCAGAGGTAAGTTACATGATGATGGATCACTCTTGTATCCCTTTCCCAGGCATTTCAGATACCACATCTTTCAGGCTTTCCTCTGGGGCTGTTCCTTTGTCTCAATTTACAGCTTCTTTCTTCACCCTCACCTCAAACCTAGGGATTCCCCAGGGCTTCATCAGGCACACACATCTATATCCTCATCCTGGTAGTACTAGTCCTCTGAGGCATCACTCACCCACCCCCAGCCTGTTTTCCACCTGACCGCCCACACTTGGATGCATCCCTATTGCCACCAATATATCAGCCGGCCCTTGTTTCTCACCACCCTTTCCTGGAAGGAGCTCCCAACCACAGTCTACATTTTAACTCCCAGGACAACTGTTCTTTAGAAGCAGATCCTGTCTGTTAGCAGAGCGGGAGCATCTGCTAGCCTCATCCTAGTTCAGGCCCTGAGCCACAGTCAAAACCATTCAACAAAAACAATACATGGCAGAGCAAGAGGGCTCAGCAGAGTAAACAATGCGGCATGCCCTCAATCCAGGTCGAGGGGAAGAGCATTCACGTGCTGGAGCGGCTGCAGCCTGGTATGGAACCCTCATTGTTTGAAAGTGTACAGGGCCATCTGCCTCACTACCGCCCATTGGCTGAGAATGCACAGGACACCCAATCACTCTAGCTCTCCTTGGCTGGGAGCTGTCAACACACCTAAAGGGAAAATAAATGCTTGTGTGTGTATGTGTGTGTGTATGTATACATACACAGTATAATATTGTAACTAACTGCTTTTCTTTAATTTTAAAATCTCAAGGCAAATATTTAAGGGGTAAATTCATTAAAATAAATGGATGCCATGAAGAACCAAGTTAAATGGGGTATGTATGTTCTAATGATTCCCAAGTCTACATCTACTACTCTCCTCTCCCACACAGACTCCAGACCTGTACAGGCAACTGCTCATTGGACAAATTTTCAATCAACATGTCTTCAGCTGAACTCACATTTCTCCCATGCCCTTTCCCACCAAACCTGGTCCTTCCCACTTTCCAGCTCAGCAAACAGCAACAGCTTATACCCAGCCATCCAAGCCAAAAACAGAAACATTATCCTTCATTCTTTTCTCTTCCTTGTCTTTTATATCTTTTCAGTCATCAAATCCTTCCCATTCTACCACCTAATGTCTATTGAATGCATCCAGGTGCCTTTCCAAGGGAAAGCCAAGTAAATGAAATCCTTTACTATAGTTGAGCATTGCTTTCTACGGTAGAAGAAGGGTATATACTGCACAGAAGAGAGTCTACTTCCATCTAGAGGAGAAGGGAATTAGAGACAGCTCTCTTTAAGCTGCATTTTAAAGAATGTATACATTTCTTTGGTGGACAGGAGAAGGGATTCCAGATAAACAAGATGACAAAAGATCTGGGAGTTTGAGAATGCATAATGCCAAACACAAATACTTGTGAGTGCCAGCATTATTGACAATAACCAAAAGGTGGAAACAACCCAGATGTCCATCAATGGAAAAATGAATGAACAAACTGTGGTATAGACATACAATAGAGAATTATTCAACCACAAAAGAGAACCATAAAAAAGAATGAGGCACTGATAGATGATACAGGGTAGATGAACATCGAAAACATTATACTAAGTGCAGAAGCCAAACACGAAGGGTCAACATTGTATGATTCTCCGTAAAAAATATCCAGAATAGGTCATCCACAGAGACAGAAAGTAGGTTCATAATTGCCAGAGGCTAGGGAAGAGGGAAGCAGGAAGTAATTTCTTAATGGGTGTGGGGCTTCCTTTTGGATGATGGAAATGTTTTGGAATAAGATAAATGTGGTAGTTACAGAACATTACGAATGTACTAATTGTCAATTAATTCTTCATGTTAAAATGGCTAATGTTATGCCCTGTGAATTTCATTTCAATTTTTTTCAAATCTTTTTAAAAATTTGGAGGATAAGGGAGAAATGGTTAGAAATAAATGTGAGAAGGTAGGCAAAAAATAGTAAAAGTACCACCACAACTACAGGTGAAGAATCTGGGATATATTTAGACTCTCATTCTTATGGATTACTGATACAGTATTAAATTAAATAGATTTGTAGATATTAGCTTACTTGACTGGGGTGACATTTGTGTCTCCCGATTCCTCTTGAAGTCCCAATTTTGACCAAATCTTCTTTAGAATGTAATTTCCAAACATACTCATCATTGTACTGTGTCTGATTGGGAATAGGGTCACTAAGTGAATATGTATATCCTAGTCTTCTGATACTTTTTTGGCTATGAGAAAAGATAGTGGAAATCAGAATAAGGGATTAAATACCAAATCTCACAACAGTATACATATCAAATACTTTTGCTTATAACATTTTTTTTTTAAAAAGATTGTCTGGTTCAACACTTGGTGCCAGAAAAAATTTAATTTCCAGATTCCCTTGAAAAGAAACAATCCTGTGCCTTAGGACAGTTCTTCACAAACGTATGGGAAGCCTAAAATGGAATTTAAAAGAACAGCCATCTGAAATTCAGTAATCTTTTCAATTAATTTTTTTAAAGAGCAGATACCCTCCCCTATAAACAGTACTTCAGTGTAATCAAATGCTTGGTGAAGAAATGTTTCTCTCTATGGAAGTATTCCAGTTAATAAAAGGAAGATACAGAAGAACTGGGATATCACTAGTTTGCATGGCCATAATGAAATTATGCATCCAGGCAATGGTCACCAGTTCCTACTCACAGTTCAAGAAGAGGATCCACCAGCTATCACGTGCCCTGGATCTGGTATTTTGGTCAAAACACCCAGCTTGAATAAGATGAAGTCTTTGAAATAGTAGATTATAGGAAATGCATGAAAAGAGGAAAATTTTAAACAACAGAGTGGGGGTGAAATCAGAAAAATCCAAAACAATGATCTGTTTCTTCCACAAAGAAATTCTCAGAAAAGAAAAAGAAGGGGAACCTATGGATTAAAGAAGGTTAAAAAACCATCACCAAGTGCAATGTGTAGAACTTATTTGGATTTAATTTCTAACTAACTCATTTTTTGTTTTTTTTTTAATTATGAGACATTGGGGGAAATTTGATTGCTGATTGGCCATTTGATACTAAGGAATTGTTTCTTTTTGAGCTGAGACAATGGTATTGTTGCATATTTTTAAGGCATCCTTATCTTTTAGAGATACATAAAAGTAATATTTTGAATTAAAATGATACAATGTCTGGAATTTGCTTCAATATTATCCAGCAGGAAGGCTGGGTGGAAGGTATACATAAAAAGTGTCAATGTGTTGATTATTGTAGGTGGATAATGGCTAGGAATTTATTGTATATTCTTTTGTGAACGTCTAAAATATTTCATATTGGCTTTTTCTTTAAAGAAGCCTGGGCTGGACTTAAAGAAGCCTGGGTTTCTTTAAAGACAGCCTAGGTACTGTCTTTAAGAAACCAAACATCTGGAAAGTGGGATACATCTGGATGATGGACTTATTTTACTTATTTTACTTATTTTACTTATTTTACTTATCGTTCAGATGTGTAGGCTCAGGTAGGACTGTGGTCCTGAATGAAAGTGAAGTCATAACATCTAACCATGACACGAGGAAGAGAGAAAGATGGGGGACAGAAAGCTCCTGTGTAGGTACAGAGGTTTGTTTTCAGGCAGAGGCATGTTAAGAAAGAGTACACTGAGAGATGGAGATCTGAAAATCAACTCCCTTAAAGCTATCTGTGCTGTGTTGCCTTTGGAAAATCTTCATGTGCGTTTGATGACTTCATTTTCATTAAAATCCCATACTCTTACTTTGGGCTTGCCTTTGGAGGTCTGAGAGGGTGAGGAGGGCATGGGGAAAGGGGATGGCAAAGGGAGTGCATTTCTCTAACCAGGACATGTGATCCATGTGGGGATCCCCTGAATTTAGGTACACTGTAGAGTTCTGTGGCTAAGAGTAATGTCTAGTTTTTGATTTCCTAACCATTACAGAATGTTCAGCCCTCTTTAAGGAGAACCCTCTGAGAAGAGAGCAGAGAATATAGAGTGCTTCAAATGACTCTTTTCCCCCACATATTTAAACTTAAAGATTGTTTTCAGTTTAAAAAAACAATCCCTAGGACATGTCATTAGCTAGAAAGAAGAGTACCTCTGAACAGGTGAAGTAGTACAGGATGGCAATGCTGATACTTTTGAACATAACTGGGATCTTTTCTGAGATTAGCAAATTTGAAAGATTCACTAGGTAAAACCGATACACAAAAATTTTGTTATTTTTTTCCTTCAGATTTTTGTATCCATCATTCAATTGGGTACTTAAGTCTTTTTTTAACCCAAACATATTATGAAATATTTAATCCAATACAGCCATTCCTCATTTTATCTATATTGTAAAATATGTAATGACATATGGCAGTACATGCTGGCTTGCCAGATCAATTAATTTTCAACAGGTAGAACTTTCTCTCTCATTAAATGCATAGTAAATGTTTCATTTGTATCTATAAGAGAAGATAGGTATTAGCTGAATCTATTGTGGCACTCATTTCACAATGTACGTAAATCAAACCATCACACCGTATGTCTTAACTTATACAGTGATGCATGTCAATTGTTCCTCAACAAAATTGGAAAAAATATATTAAACAAGTTTCTCCCAAGTGAAAGAACAACTAATGTAATTTAATAGTCACGTGTTAAGATGTAGCTTTTCAGAATACTTCTCTGAAAATGAGTTAGGGAATAACTCAATAACTGGATGGCATATCATCTAATTATTTCCTTTCAATAAAACCAAAAGACTAACCCAACCAAGTTGTCAGCTGCTCAGTCATAAAAACCACCTTATAATTTCTGGCATATAACTCAGAAAGAGTTCAAAGTCTTGAATGACACCACCACACTTAACTCCTTTCATTCACATCTACTTATTTATATGATCAAGTTTGCTCAACACTAGCATCTATAAATTGAAAAATAAACATGAGAAGTAGAAAAAAAATTGATGCTGAATGCAGTTCCATTCCAAAAATAATAACACTTTAAACTGGATACATAAATTAATTGCAAACAGAACAGTCACATTTATCTCGTTAAGTTACAATTCCAAAGAGCTTACTTTTTGTGTTTAGTAATTATTAACATTTGTAATATATTTATTGCTTTGAGCAACTGTGTACTAAAAATAATTACGGTAACTCAATACTTAGGGTCACATAACATGTTTAAAAATTAATTTTAATTAATATACTAAAATACTTTCAGCAAAGTATAATGCAGTGATCAATAAATTGCTTTCAAACACAAAATATATTACAGCAGGGTAAGAGTCTATGCAGGAAGTGGAGTGGAATAAGAGCTCAAGAAGCAAAAGGAATTAAATAAATGGTCTATTGAAGAAGAGTTTGTGTATTTTTTAAAAAAGATCATAGTAAGTTATCAGTAAGTTAAGGTGTTTAGGTTACCCATTGGCTATATTTTTTTAATGACTTCATAGCTTTAGTTTAAAATGTCAATGTTTAGGATGGGCTATGCAATTCATCTTTCATAATCATTTGAACTTATAATGAAAAGTTTTCCGTGAACTTAAAAAATACGCGAATTTGAAGACCACTGACCTAGACTCCATTAGTGCCCATTTGTTTTTGGCTTTTATCCCAAATGTTTCTTCTTGAGACAACTGTTACTGACTGGGAAGCTGGCATGATCATTACCATGAGATGATAAATCTCCCAGTTAGAGGACATAATGTAACTCAGTGGGATAGCCAGGAAGTCAGATATCAAGAGTCTTACAGGCCTATAGTGTTGAAAGTCTATCAGATATTACACTGGGGAAAAAATTAACGAAAATTTTTGAGTAACTTCTTGATGCTAGTCACTGTTCTAGTGCCTTCATTCCAACCTCAGAACAACCACCTGAGGCAGGGATCATTACACCCACTTTGCCAACCATAAAACTGAGCCATAGTTGGCTTGTTACCTGCCAAAGGTAGAAGAGAAAATAAGGGGAGGAGCAGGGAGCAGAGGCTAAAACCCATTTCTGCCTGACTCTTCAGCCACGTCTTACCCATACCCCATTTGACTTCTCAACAACTCAAACTCTTGGAGTGAAAAGATCCTCTTTATTGGAAACAATTCACACAGGCAGGTGAAGTTTCTCCATGCTGATTTTCCACCCACCATGGATGCAATGAATGATGACAGGGCTTCCCTGATCCCACTCTCACTTACCCACTAATGAGCTTAAAGAGGCAGCTGATGGACAGAAATTCTCACCACTCACAATTCAGGTGGAAATGGAGAAGCTGCAAGCCATTTGAGGAAGCAGTAAATGGAGAAGTGAAGGTCAGGGTGAGTGGGTTATGGCCATCCAGGTTCCCAGAGCAGCGTTGGTGGTAGAAGTGCTAACAGTTCTTCATTCAGCCATTCATTCAACAGTCACTGCCAGCCTACTAGGTACTAGGTAATAGATTCGATTCATACTTCACGTTTAGGTAGCACAATTCCGTTAACCTATATACTGGCTCTGTTGTAAAGCATGACCCACAGTGACTTTATGAAGGATCCATATGTTCCTTTTCTTTGTTCCTGTAAGAGGTCTGGATACTGTCTTAAGTGGGGAGGCTATCTGGTGCTTGGAGAAGCACTGTGCATGCAATAGGTTCTCCATGTGGACATTCTTATAAGCCTTCTCTGATTACTCTTTCTCTTGGCTTTGGACTTTGAATAATAGAATGCAAGTGAACAGTTTAAGGTGTGTACATCAACCTGATACAAATCGGGATCTACCGAATTAAAGCAGGCACGGCTCCGGTCTTTGGTGTGTATGCGGTCCTCATGGTGGTGGCATAGGAATCCCAGGTGGCGTCACCTGCCAAAAGGATGACAAAACAGTTTGAAATGTGGCAAACCAGAATATTTCTATTATATGTTGTTTCAATAATTAAAATAATTTTGCAAGAGAAAAAAATTTTTGGATAGTGATTGAAAGTCTAAAGGAACAAAGGCCAACTTGTGGCCTCTTATAGGAAAAGGGAAAGCTCAATTGAATGATCTGAGTTCCTCCCTAAAGAGAAACAGGTCCATTGTTTTTCCTGCAAACTCATACATGCTATTTTAAAGTGTTCAGACAACACCTAAAAATATAAAACAGAAAGTTTTTTGACCTGCTATCTATCACTTTAAGGAGCCCACAATGACTTTAGTGAGCAGCTTCCCACGCATCGTAGAAGTTCCACCTATACACACATGACATAATTTTACACAAGGTTCACATGTCCCTTTTTATCCTGGGCATGTTCTCCTCTCTCCTTCCTTCCTCTGTTCATTGTCACTCGCCTCCTCAGCCCTCCTCCCACCCCATGTGAACAACAGTGCTGGTTTCTTTCCATGCTTTAACACCTGCTGATACAATGACCTAGAGATTTATAAATACTTTGACATTGGGTTTTAGTTTTCACCATCTTGTTTTACAAAAGTGGCCTCCTAATTCATCATCTTCTCTCTGTCACAGAATGGTGTCATATGGGAAAGTCCTCCAACTCATCAGGAGAAGCTCTAATGGATTCTTGCTCATGATGGCACCAGATTCCACAGCACAGGTGAGATTTAAAGCAGTGAGCATGGGTGGGATCAAGAGAGGAGGAGAGCTGGAGGAGACCAGTCCAAAGGCCTTTGGCATACGAGCATCAAGAGGTTGGGGAGAAGGGGAATCAGAGGAGGAGGCCGGCAGAGGAGAGCAGTCAGCAAGAGTACGTGGTGTCCTGAAGGCCATAGGAAGGCGGGGTTTCCAGGAGGCACAGGGTAAGGATCACCTATGGCAAATGTGGGGGACTGGGTCCACAAAGACAAAGACAGAGAATTAACCATGGGGCACACGCTCACAACAACAGAATATAACTGCCCCAACCTCCCATTGTCCACAAAGTGCCACCCCACTTCTTGGGAGTAAAGATTTTAAATTTAACTCAGTTGTTCTCTCATTCTTCCTACCTGGGCAATTCACCTGCTTACGCTCACTGGAACCTGGATTGAAACCATCCCTCTTCATGTCTGAATACACTGCTGTCTGGGGTCTAGCTTCTCTCTGCTAGACCCCCATGGCCACCTCATTGTCTGTGATGTTCCCACTCACGCATCCTAAATACAATTGCTATAAAGTATTCTTCTCGAATACATCTTCAGTTCCCAAAGAGTCCTAAAATCTCTATGCACTGCCTAGCATATGGGGCCCTGACCAAACATTTAGATTTTGCTGTCTGTGTGTTTCTTTCTGTCTCATCTCCCCATCTCCCAACCAGCTCTTGTTCCCAATTTAACTGGCCCTTGCCGGCAGCCAGGCAGCTGGACCTGCTGCTCCGTGACAGTTTCCCCACCGCCTTCTTTCTGGTTGGGATTCACCTCCACCAGCTTCCCCCGTCTAACAAAAGTCTAGCCCCCGCATGCTCCACTCTGTGCCACTGCTCACACACACTCCCGGTGTCCCCGCCCAGATCCCACTCGACAAGAAACGACGTTCTTCTCTGACGCTGCTGCTTTAGTGAGAGTCACTTCGTGCTTTCAAGCATTTTGTTCCAATTGTAGAATTGAATGTTCTTTGTTCGGAGAATTCCAAGTATGGACAAGGAAGTGGGAAGAAATTGGGAGGCAGAGCTGCTCTTAAAAGAAACCTTCGCTTAACCTGATTTGAACCTCAGAGGGCGACTCTTGGAAGGCTCAGGAAAGATCCTCTGCCCAGAGACCACACATTTCACTCTCTCCTTCCTAAAGCAAACAGCACGAACCCAGGCCAGACCAATTTCCTGCTAGGCCCACAACAGGCCTCAAAAACCCTGGCAACACAACATCCAGGTAACATCTCCCCATCAATCACACGGGCAAGCCAGATCCACCTCCGGGTGTCCCTATCTGGGGCCTTTCCCCTTCCTGAGGACAGGCTGGGGGCTGGCAGCCTCCTATTGCTAAGATCCTATTCCAGAAGGCGTCAGGCACAGGAGAGGCCATGTCCAGCTGCCTATAGGACCTGAGACCAAGTGGACTTCCCTCTCCCTAATTCTAACCCTCTTGGATGGCTAGAATGACGAGATGCACAATTGCTGGTACATCTTTCTACAATTTTTTGTTTAATGACTTTTCTTATTAAAAGTCTTTATGTCAGCTCTGTGTCTGTGCTTCCTACTTCCATTGACACAGCTTCTGAAAATACAATGTTATTAGAATGAATCGTTTTCATTAACAGAAATAATAACTTTAAAATCTATAATCATAATATTCTAAAACACCGATTTCCAGAATGTGCCACCGCCTGCTTTTGCCTTCATTCTCATCATATCTCATTCTCAATATAATTATTATTATCTTGGTGTTTTCCCCTGTAACTCTGTGTCCACCTCTCTCAGGATTCTGTCTTCCTGTGTCTACCTTCTTTCATTTTCTGTTCATTCTACAGTCAAGTCCTGAACCCCTCCCATGGACCAAGCCCCCTGGCAGGCCCTAGGACAGAGAGATCCTGTCCTGGCCTTGGGGAACTCCCAGGTGAGTAAGGAGACAGTGAATCTCCAGTGAGTACAAGCTAAGAGACTCGCTGTTGGGCCGTGTGCCGTGGGAGTTCCCACAGAAGGTGCAATTCTTTCTGGCTGGATGAGAGAATAGGCATAGGGTGGGTCCTGGAGGTACTTCATAGAATAGGTAGCTTCTGAGCCAGGACTTAAAGTAGGAGTTGGACAAGGACCACAGAAGGATGTGAAGTGAAGCATTTTTCAGAGGAAGGGGCATGAGATGTGAGAGTCTGAGACCTGGCGAGTGGCCCAATGTGAGTGAGGCAGAAGAGAGGTCTGCGAGGTCTGGTTTGCCCCGCTTTACCCTGGCACTTTACCACCCCTGGAGGTATTCACAATTATGAAAATGTATTATGAGGTTTTGAAAATATTATAAAATAGTAACTAGCCTGTGCATATTATATGACACTTCACAGAGCATTTCCGCATATGGAAACTTGTTTTATCCTCCACAATAGCCCAACAGGTAGGCAGGCATGAACAGTCCCTGATAATTCTAAGTTCACCCTGCTGTTGGGAGGATTAAAGGGGATGGTGGATTCAAGCATTTAGAGTAGGCTGAACGGGGACCCAAAAGATGCAACCACATCCAAACCCCAGAACCTGGGAATGGTACCAAATAAGGAAAAGGGGCCTTTGCAGACACATCTGGAGATGAGGAGATCATGCTGGATTAGTGGTGGGCCCCAAAGGCCATTTCACTGCCCTCATAAGAGGCAGAGGGAGATTTCACACAGAAATAGGCAATGTGACCGTTGAGGTCCAGACGCAGTGAGGAGCCCACAAGAAGGCTGACAGCCCCCAGAAGCTGCAAGAAGCAATAAAGGCTTCTGCCCCCGAGCTACTGTTGGGAATGCAGCCATGCCAGCACCTTGATTTGGGACTTCTGGCCTCCAGAATGTGAAACAATAAATTTCCTTTGTTCCAAGCCATCCGTTCATGGTTATTAATGGCGGTTCTTCAAACTAGTAACAGCAACTACAAGCCCATATCTAGTAATATAGTTCAATAGCAAGTAGCCCATGGTAATCATTGCCAACCTCACCTTATTTTTGGACCAAAGCTAGGCAGTGACACCTCAGTCCCACCTTTTGGAGCATGACACTTTTAGCAGTGGAAGATGGAGAGGCACAGAGTGCCTGGTAGAGCCCCAAGATTGGGCAGAAAGAGTTAAACTTGCCCATGGGAAGGGGATCTTTGGGGCAGAATCAATGAGCCTTGCTGATCAAAGTAAGGTGTCAATGAAGCTGCCCTCCCTTCTTCCTTGAGCAGCAGGCACCCTCCTAATGGGCCGCAAGTCTAGGAGGACAAGGAGTATCATTTTGTACATATTAGTTCGAGGCCCTTCTGTGACATCCAAATGGAACTGTCTGGTAGGCAGCCGGATACATTGGTTCAAAAATTAGGAGTGAGTGAGAGAGATTAGAAATCCAATGGCACATTTCGGTAGACCTGAAGCCCTTGGTAGGACATGACCACTATATGGAGGTCATAAATCAAGTAGAACTAATCTTGAAGGACTCTCACATACCCCAGACAAGAAGGGGGAGAGGAAGCAGTGAAAGAAACCCAGACAGGTGGCTGGAAAGAGAGGAAGAGATGCAAAGGGAATATAGTGGGGAAAGCCTGGGAAGGAGGTTCTCCTCCCGCCTCTCTTTTCCACCTTGTCATCATATAGAAACAGAGTGTTTTCAATATATTTTGTATGAATTAAGTTTTTTCATTTTCTATCCTTAATTTTCAAAGGGATGAATGGACTGAAAATATGCATTTCGTTCTTTCTGGCTGGTCTACAATTCTAGGGACTTTGCTGCTGAACCGTTCCTAACTGCTCTGTAGCCACCACGGAACCACAAATTACCCAGCTAGAGGGCTGCGGTGGGTGATTATTGCCATGAGAAAGACCAGGAATGGAGCTGACTACACAGTAATCAGGCCACTAGCGTCACAGCTAGAATGGCTCTCCCTCCACAGGCACAAAAAGCTGACTTTGTAAACCGGCTGCATTTGAATGCAAAATTAGCATGAAAAGCTCTACCTCTGTTAAATGCAAAATTCCATTGAAAGAGAAATCAACAAAGGTTAGGTAGAAGTGGCCTCTGAATGCCAAGTTCCCAGCCTCGGCTACAGACACGTGGGGGGATGCTGCCTCTGCAGATCCACCATGGGGTCCTGCCTTCTGTGCTATTCCTAGATACTGCGCGGGGGTCAGGTCTCCCCTGGGTCTGTTGTTTTCAGAGCGTCTGACCTCTGTACCTTCTTTGTCTTTGACCTCGTTCTCCTGGAAAGGCACTATTCCGTCCTTTCTGACATCTCCTCCTAGGCACTTCTTGGAGGCGGGTGGTGGGTTAAAAACACCTGAATGGTTTAGGGAGGGAATCTTCAGAAATTATGGCGAAGGCTGTAGAAGGACAAGGTCATGAACATTTCATTCTCTCTGACTCCAAGACTATCCATGAATTGAGTCCCACCCATAAGAGGGAGGCAAACACCCTTGCAGACAAAAGCAGCCTTTGCTCTCGCGTACCCACGTTCCCAGGAAAAAGCTCGCCCCCCTGCCCCGCCAGCCGGCAGGGTCTGCAGCCTTACTTGACTGAATCTTGTGGCCCCTCTGAGAGGGGCACGGGGCCTCGGGCCCAGGCTGTGCCATTCTTGCTCAAAAGAGGCCGTGGCGGTGCCCTCTGCTGCTGCCGGTCTGGGTACAGCGCACAGCGCGCGGCTCCCTGCTGCTTTGTGACGCGTCGCCATGGAGACGCGGGTCACTTCCTGCAGCTCAGCTGGTGGGCGGACAGGTGCTGGAGCTGTAGGGCGAGGGCTTCATCAGGCAGGCTGGGGGGCTGGGTGCGGAAATCAGAGATGTGTTCCCAGTAATATGGATACTTACTTTTCGTGCATTCCTACAGTCCTCGCTCACAGTGAGCTTTCCTGAGCATTGTCTTATCTATCTGGAGAGAGAAGCAAAAAGACGAGTAGGTTGAAGAGAAAGTCGTATTGTCAGATTTACAATCGCGAATTTTCATCTCTTCCTAACTTTCAACTTAAGTGACTGTGGCCCAAGTTGTCATAGATCTTTGCGTTAAGAAGGAAACAAGAGTGGGCAGGGATGGGTGTGTGACACCTTTCTCCGCACCAGGAGAGGTTTCTGGCAGGAACCATTGCGGTTTGTGATGGACAATGTAATTGTTCTATCTCCACAGACTCAATTGCGTCTCTCCTGGCCCCCGCGTGTGTGTTACAGTTTTTCCCAGAATGTGGAGGACCTTTTATCTTCATATTCTTGGCAACTACCTAACACATAGTAGGCACTTAGTAAAATTGAATGCTTCTAGGCTAGGACACAGCTATTAGCCACCTGGGTGCAAAGAAAAGAGAGGAAGTACTCATTAGAGACTGCTGGCAACATATTTAGAAAGCTATTTCTAACATATTTAGAAAACTATTCCCTCTCTGCAAAAGGGTTATTTGAGAAAGTAGGACCTTAGGTGAAGGTGACGTTTAAAAAAAGGAGTTTATCAAAGGACACAGAATAGGTATCAAAGTAAACATCCCTAGTGCATATGCAAGGTATTGCTTAAAAATTCAGAACTAAAGTAGAATTTTCTGAAAGGAGTCCTATCCGTATAATGGAACACATATAATACATTCTAGACTCTCAAATTGTATAGCTATGAATGGTGGTGGAACACATAGAAGGTATAGAGTTCTGTGGGTGTTATTAAAAGGAATGAGTCTAAATTAGGATTTAGTAGTGGCATCTAAATGAGGAGAATAACACCCAATAACAGATTACTGTCTGAAAATGGCTGAGCTAATTAGCATAGCATAATTTAAGAAAAATATTTTTTTAAAAACAGAGCAGGGAATCTATAGAATTTCAAAAGTGAATTCTTATTAATATCTTCCATTTGTCTCCTCTTAGGCAAGCTGTGAAATTGTGGCCCACACACCAAATCGGGAGCTGGGAGATCTCTTTGTACTCTCTACCTGGGGCCTTTGGCATCCAGCAGATACTTCCCTAAGCCCCAATTTATCTGTAAAATGAGTATACCAGTGTCTGCCTTGCCGGGCGGTAAAGATGAATAATTCTAACAATAATTTATAAATTATAAAGCCACATAAACCTAAGGTATTGCTCTTTTGTCTTATTCCTATTCTGAGCCTCATTCTTTTTATAGTCTTTCATTCCTGCTTCAAAATGGATTTTTGGTACAAGTCCATTTTATCACGACTGTTATAGCGCTATTCCTGTCTCTCAATTTGGGTTGCTTGAAGCAACCCCTTTCAATGATTAAGATGATTTTTTTTTCCCCTTCCTTCTTTCCCTCAACAAACACTGCCTGTGCACTGAGAACGAGCTGTAGGATGATATTAAGGGAAATGCCCTGGATATTATGAGAGCTTGGGGAGTTCGTCCTAGAACAGGAAATGCCTGATCTGAGTTCTCAGGGATGCCTAGGAGGCAACCAAGCGAAGAGGGAGAGCTGCCACTAGGCTGAGCAAAGGCCCAGGAGGCAGGGGACAACATGGGCTCAACACTGAGCCAAAGGCTTTGCTGGCCATGCTGGGAAGTTGGGCTTCTCCTGTGTAGGAGAATTATGCACTGGAGTGGGTTACAGCAACACAGCAAAGGGACCAGGTCAGAAGCTTACATAAATCCCGGCCTCTTTTTCCAGGGGAAAGAGAAGCAAGATTATCCATAACACCTACCAGAAAAAGTTAACCATTGAGAAATTAAGACATGCAGGTTACTAATATGCCTTTTATAGAGTTTCAAATTGATCAACAAATAATTTGAGAATTATTTGTATAATTTCTATTATCGTATTATTATAATACAGATATGTATATATGTATTATATATATTAATGTATATATTTGTATATTACATATATGTATATTACACGATACATATATGTATATTTATATATAATACATATGTATTATATATATTTGTATATTATAATACAAATATGTATTGTATAATAATTTGTATTATTAGTTGTATTAAATGGGCTAAATGTTAAATGGTTGTTTCCAACTCCCGGGTACATACACACATACATATACACACAGAGGGAACATGACGTGAAGGAGTAGCGACGGGTGGGTGGCAGAGGGAAGGGACAGCACAGATAGAAACACCCAGCTTTCGCTGTGAAGAAGGAAGTCTCCAGCTGGAGGAGAGGAAGAGGTCAGGTAGAGAGTTAGTACCCAAACGGGAGAGGAGAAGCCAAATGTGTAGGCGGTGGGTAAGAAATGGAGAGAAATGGGAGCTTGCCTACCGCTGTGGAAAGAGCAGGTGGGCCCCAGATCTGGAAAAGACAGATGTGCCCCTCCTCAAAACAGGCATGCCCACAACACCTGGGCATCTTGGGAACATGGATTCTGACTCCGTAAGTCAGGCGGGGCCTGAGATTCTGTTTTTCTGACAAGATCCCCGGATGATTCATAACGTTTGAGATGGACCTAGCCGGGTGCTAGGACAAACCTCTGCATCACCCAGGAACTTGTTAGAATGCAGACCTACTGAATTACAGTATGCAGCTTAGCAAGACTTCCAAGGGATTCCTAGGCACATTCAAGTTGGAGAGGCTCTGCTCCAGGAATTACAACAGGCAAGGCTGTCTCCCAAATGAGGAGGAGAATGGGAAATTAGTTGATAGGAGAATTCAAAGAGCAAGCCAACAAAGGATGTGTAAAAGATTCAGGGACTGCTTCCAAAAGCCTGGGAGGGGTCACAGATGATCTCCAGGTCTACCCAAGTACTTTGGGTATGGATATACTAAGTGAAGTTTCTCCAGCTTAGCACATTTCGGCAAAAATCTTTCTATTACTCAGTAATAGGCAATGCTTTTATTCAAGTGTTTCCATGTTAAAGAAATACATATTGCTTTTTCTCCTTCGTTTTAGCTGATTCATTAATTTGTAAAACATTTTCTCAATTTCTGTGATGGAGTCTGTATTATTCAGGGTTTTCTAGAGAAACAAACTAATGGGGTATGTGTGTGTGTGTGTGTGTGTGTGTGTGTGTGTGTGTGTGTTTGTGTGTAGAGAAAGAGAGAGAGAGAGAGAGATTTATTTCATTTTAACTAATTGGCTCACACAGTTGTGCAGTCTGATAAGCCCAAAAGCTGCAAAGGGGGGCCCCGGGCGGAGTGGACATTGCAGGTCAAGTTTGAAGGCCACCTGTGCAGAATCTTCTCTTGCTCAGGGGAGGTCATTCTTTTGTTCTGTTGAGGCCTTCAGTTGATGGGAGAGGGGCACTGACATTGTAGGGGGCAATTCTGCTTTACCTAAAGCCTGCCAATTTAAATATTAGTCTCATACAAAAATACTCTCCTAGAAGTATCAAGAATAATGTTTGAGCACCATGGCCCAGCCAGACTGATACCTAAAATTAGCCATCACAAGTCCAGATCTTTCTGAAGTCATTGAATTCCTATCTGCCACTCGGAGGGGCTGTTGTTAAGCAGTCAAGAATGATGGCTATCCTTTTACTGAAAGATCCAGAAAAGAAAATTCTACAATGTTCTCTATTTTGTTAGGATGATCCAATCTAATGGGGCAGATTCCAAGCCCTGCTTCTAATATGCTATTCGCCAAACTTACTCCCCTTTTATCCAAATAAAGCCATAGCAGAAAGTCCAGACTGTTGATTTTGTCAAAATCTTGTCAATCCAATATAAACGGCTCCTCCCTCCTGGGCCAGCTCTGCCCTCCCTGGTTCTTGTGTGTTCCTCTTCTCTGAACTCTTGAGAGGTTAAGTGGGCCAGGCCAGCCACGGGGTAATTACTAATGCTTTACACTGCTGGTCCTTTCAAGTGTATTCAAGTAGTGAATATCAAGTGTGAACACTCCTTTCAAATCTGTTATACCAGCATTTACCCGTCCAAATGAATGTTCTCTTCTTCAAAGTAATAATTTATTCTAATGACACTGCCATTGCTTAAAGCATTTTTGAAATTCTTTAGAAATTCCCTTCAGAACTGGATGCATTTTCTTTTGAATTTCTTAAATAGGGGCATAACTTGGCTCTTTGAAGATAGATTGGGGATTTGAAACAGTAAAAAGACATTCACATTCGAGCTGATAATTAAGGTAGGCAATCAAGTGGGGCAATGTTATCCTTTAGCCAAAAATCAAACTATAACCATGAGGTAATGAGAAAAAACCTCCCTTACTCTGTAGATAGTGTCTGGATTTGCATTCTTGTTGGAATAAATTAATAGCCTCCAAGGTGACTCTTGTACTGAGAGCTTCAACAAATCAAGCCCTTGGATAAGTCCGTCCTCACATATTTGTTTTACAACCAAGTTTTACAGCTTTAAGTCATTAATTTTACCTCCAAAACTGGATCCCCAAGTGTTTCAGAGGTTCTTTTTTGAACTTCTCTTGTAACACTCATTTTAATTGCTCTTCTCAGCTTGCACACCTGTCTTCTAAGACTGGAGGCTCCTTGAAAGCAAGGTCCATGCTTTAGACATGTTTACACAGCAGCACCCACCTGCGTGTACTGCTTAGAGTAGAGGCTCAGTCTGACTGTAGAATGAATGAATGGCTTGAATGAATGGAGGAATTGCTTAGATCACTGCTGTCCTACAGATTTCCACTGACCTTGAACTGTTGAAATATCTGAATTAGGCTGCATTTATACCCAGATGGAAGCCTCATTTACCCAGAAAGATCTGTCCCAATACACTTTTCACCAATTTGAAGAACCCCCGATAGCACTTCTTTGTGACACGCATTAACGTACAAATTAGCACGGGGTATCTCGGCTTAGAAGCGGTTCACAAAACTTTGCTGAGTGAATATTGAATAAGCAAATGTAAGCAAATGTATTCAATGAAAATTGGTTTTAGTTCGATGAAAAGAAAAGGTTTTAATTATAAAAGAAAACTTTCAGATCTTTAGTCCATTCTTGGAGTGATTACTGATGGTTTTTCTCAGTTAAGCTACTTAAAAAAAATCTCCTTTTTCAACTTTTGTGAACAGATTCCCTATTTCCTTTGGGAAGTATTTAATATTTGATATCCACTTAAGGTTTGTTTGCATTGGTATAAAACTTATTTTATTGTGAACATTCTTCATTTTGCAGTGAGTTGAATAACAAATGTTTAGCCTCTTCTGTTATTAAGGAACTTTTTTCCCTTTTGTGAAAGATCAGTATCAAATTCTTTTTCTTTTCTCCAAATGCTTCAGAGACCTGTTCTTTAAAAAGCTCTTCTTGAGTAAGTAGCTGTGAAAACCACAATTCCTATTGTCATTTAGTAAGTTACAAGGCATATATACCACCTGCAAAGCACAATAGAAAAATCACACATACATACACACTTGGTCACAAATTTAATTGATTCCATGTTGAATGCTAAGAAAAGTTTTAATTGCACAAATAGAGTACCCAACATATCAATATAAATGAAGGGACAATCAGTAGTGCTATCAAAATGGATAATACAGGAAGTTTAAAAAGGATAGAAAAATTACACTCAGGACCCATAAATCTTCCTCATTATAAGCATATGTAGTGATTCTTTCATGCAGGTTTTTATATGTAAATAGAATTTTTTTTCTTTTTGAAGAACTCCATTGTAGCTATGAGATGAAAAATGTATTGATGTAACAATGTATTATGATAATGTTACAGCTTTCTTGTATTTTGCTTTTAGTGTTAGGATAGCTGAAAGCTTATTTAAAGGACCCAACTGACTTAATGAGCTTCCAATAGAGGACGCTGCCCTGTACATTATCCTTCCCCTGTCACTGTTTGATACCACATCACCTGGCCTCTTTCTACACAGGCCACTTTGATGAGAGAGACGGGCAAGGGAGCTCAAATTTCAGGCAGTGGGTGGCAAGGTTACTGTCCTCTCAATCTGGCCAATCCTTGGGCACCGCTTACCTAGAATGTTCCTCCTAAGGATGAGAAACCTCTTTGTCTTCCAGCGAAAGATGTTCTATGTTCTAGGCTTTTTGCCAGCCACGTTTGCAAGATAACAGCACTGCTAACCACCTGCTTGCTGGGTTTGGGTTTAGACAAGGAGGTCCCAAGCAGAGGGACTGATTAGCGCAGTATGGAGAGTTAACACTCAAAGTCCGCCAGGGGAGCTCCCAGGAAGCCGGGACACGAAGCAAAGCATTCAGGGTGGTGGGACTCTACTGCTCCCTCTGCCCTTTTGGAGAAGTGTTAAAAGGAGAGGACACCCCTTCAGGCCATGGGGCCAAAGCCCTCCTTTTCTGAAGTCAGCTGCATCGGGCCTGCCAGGGCATCACCCAGGAAATGGAAGGCAGAGACCTTCTGTGGGAGCAGAGGGCCGGAAAAGCCGGTGGAAGCGTCCACCTCCCGTTGCCTCTCGCCTCTCCTCAGCCTTCTGTCCTTGCGCGGACCCGGCGGGTAGCAGCGCCCACAACACGTTCGGTCCAATCAGATAAACTGGTCGGGTGTCTCTTCTGATTCCAAAACGCTCGGAAATGGCAATTCTGCCAAAAGGGCCTCCGTCAGCGATGATCTAGGTGACAGATTGCAGTTGAAAACTTCATCTATTGAACCTGAGAAGAGTGACACGGCACATGACTATCGTCACTGGAAAAACAGCAACATTAAAAAAACAACAGTGCCTTAAAACTCACACGGCATACAACGTCACCATTTCAATGATTAATGGAGGCTCCTGACTTCCTCGGAAAACCTCAGAAAGATGAACAATCTTTTCTGGCTGTTTGTCTACCAGCTGGATATGGTCCACGTGCTTTTCCTCAGGCCGGAGTAGACATGCAGAGAGTTTGCTCACTTGTGACAAAAGACCCACAGCTGGGGCCTAGTCACCTAGGACCAAGGTCTGTTTTGACCAAGTGGACAGAGCTGGGCTGATTCACCAGGGCAGAGAGCCAGGCCTGGCCTGCTCGCCAGGGCAGCAGATGCACCTGGGCTGGGCCACCCGTGGTGAACAATGAAGGAGGAAGAGGGAGAGACAGAGGGGGCAGGGGGAAGAGGAGAAAGAAGAAGAAAGAGTAGGAGGGTGAGGGAGAGCATACGCGCATGCGCCGGAGTGGGGGGGCTCCTTCCAGGATGAGAAATACTTAGAAGTAAGCATTTTTGCTATAAACATTGGAAGAAAGCAACTTTCATTAAATGTAATTAATAAAGACTCTGTTTTTTACATCTGAACATTTTTTAAACTGCAGCCTCATAGAGATGGGTATGATTTTGCTTGTCTTTGTGTCTTTTCTTCTTGCGTTTAGCCGCAAGAGCCATGGTTCAAGAAAGTTCCTTTCCAGCCCAGACTAGTGTGGGACAGGAGAACGGGCTCAGCACAAGACAAATCCAGACAAGACTTGATGGATGTCATCTGCCTTAGCCAAAAGCAGACTGAAAAGTCTCACCAGCTCCTAGGGAGGAGGCACTGGATTTTCAAATATAGATTAAAATCTGTTAGGTTAAGCATTCTCAAGATTTGTTCTTCTGTGGTCTTATAAATTCTGGAGAACCCTTTCAAATATTTTTAAAGATAGTTATCTTGATCATGTACAGATCTCCCCCCGCTGACACCATGCGTTGCCTTGAATGTGCATCAGGAAAGCATCATTTTTCCTAATATTTAAATTACTGGTCATATTTAAATGAGCAGTACTATGTATTCCAATGAATAGTATATTTTAAAATTACATTCTGGGTATGCTGCACACTCTAACTGCTATTTCAGAAAACTTTAAGGAGGCTAAAAAGAAAACTCATTGTATTTCTTCTTGGTAGTAAATATTTTTCGCTTCTTATTTTCTGAATTATGTGATATTCTGTTTCCCCTTTATCAAGAGGCCTTTCTTTTTCAGCTGATTGACTCTCCACTCCCATGATATTATTCTACCCTTTTATTTAACTACCTTCCTCAGGTACTTGAGAATTTTTAACATACCTCTGGAAGTTACACTGAATTTTCGGTCAGAGAAACTGCTCCTTCGGATTAAAGGCTCGCTCATTTTTTCCAGAAATAATTTAATTGTCTCCTTCTTTTCTGGACTTGTACTTGACAGATTCAGAACTTTCCCTTTCACCTTTACAGTGGAATTGCTGAGCCCAAACCAATAGAAGAAATCAAATAATGCATCAGCTTTGAATTCATATACAAAGCTCAAATTTTCTCCGTTAACCACCTCATTTCCTGGAGGGAAAAAATTTTTTACCGCCTCTTGGAAGTCAAACTGAAAGAGAGAGAAGCATTTAATTAATGTCATGGATATAACTATAATGTTATATTACGGAATTCTGTATTACTATAGAATTATACCATTGAATTAACAATGCCCCAAATATCCAATATACCACACCCCTTATTTCTTTTTCATTATGACAGATATATTTAAATGGCTGACTTTCATTTTTTAAAACAGACCTTGGCATTTGCATCCCAGCCATCTGAAGCCCATGAACTACGTGGTCAAATTGACATTTATTATTTCTAGATCAATTGCTAGAAACCAAGCTCATTTTATTGGTAGTGATAATGAAACAATAGAAAACCTATGAGTCTGGTTATAATTAAGCTCTAGGGACTAGGCCTTGTATGAACTGCACAGACCCCTTTCTATGTGGTTAGCAGCCCTGGGTTCAGACTGACCAAGGCTTACCTGAAGTCGGTAGCTTTCTCCAATCACTGAGGAGATTACCATGTCCATCCCTTGCTCTATCTGTCTTCTTATTTTGGGGTGCCTTGTGTTCACAAGAAATGCATATGTTCTTTCTAGAAATTAGGAAGCAGAATTCAAATAGAAGTGTGCATGGGTGATATAAACATACTTCTTAGCATTCAATGCAGCAGTGATTCCCACCTTATTGGGAGATTTTATTTATTTGTAACTTCCCTCAAAGCTCCCTCAGACCCTCACTGCAAAGCCTAACCAGATTTCTACAAATGTTCCTAAGAATTTTGTAGACATGAAGGAAGCTTTGGGAAACTGTAACAGCCAGTTAGAAAATCAGCTCCTCTAACTGCACTTTGTCTCCCGAATGATCACAGATGAGAACAGAGTCCCAGGGCGTGTGTCCAGCGTGGAGGGCTAAAGTCATAACAGACTTGCTGGACAGTTAAACAGACTTGGCTGTCACCAACATTTCCTCATGTGCAAAGCAAAACATCAGCCAAGTCCAAAGAAGAAGGCTGCTCCATGCCTTCTCCCCCCATCACCCATCTCTCCCCATCCTTCCCCAAAGACCTGGCATGCAAAGGGCTAGTCTAGGGTTTGAAGGATCAAGACAATCTGAGACTTGAGTCCCCTCCATGCCCCACCCCAACACAGTCCCCAGCAGAAGTCCTTTCTATTGTTTAAATAATACCACATCACTGCCCTAGCAGACAGCTGTTTTGTTGTTGATGGTTGTGTTTTGATCTTTCTTTCTTTCTTTCTTTCTTTCTTTCTTTCTTTCTTTTAATTCCTTATTTCTAATTCTATCTGGTTCTATACAATCTAAGCAAAGGGAAGGTTGCTTGCTCATGAGGAAAATTTGAAGTATTACAAACCATCGGTTTCTTAACTTTTCCAGTCCCCAGAATCAAGCTTCATGGCCTTTATTAGTCAAGCGTTTTTTTCTAGACAGACATGTAACATAGATGGTCACTCTCTGTCTAAACCCCATGGACCAGCTATTATGTGATTTTGAGAACTGAACATTTTGCCTTGGCTTTGAGAACCAGACCTGTGGTCCACCAATAATGAGTCTTACACTCATGAGGAATATATTTTGAGCTAACTTTTGTACTATTCATCTTATTTTTTCTACCCCTATTTCCTTTCTCTCAAATTACCATTTTTGGGGGGAGGCACTTTAAATTTGTCCTCTTTGAGATCAGAGATAAACAAAGTAAGCAAGCTATTTGATACCTCGAATTAACTTTCACACAAACCAAACTAAGATCTTTAGGTTCATTAGATACTAAGGGCTACCACACTTCAAAATTGTACTGGTTGCCAGGCTGTGCACTGCACAACTCGACAGGATGCCATCGACGTTCATAGACGTTGTCTATTTGTATAGTTGTTACGACAAACTTCTGCAAAGGATTAGTAAATTGTGTTGAGCCACTGGTGGCTTTTTTCTACTTTGTACAAAAGTGCAGTTTAGCAGCAAGGTTAGACATGTTACCTTACTTGTAATTTTCATAATTTAAACTTGACCATCTTAAGCTTCTGTATCATAAAGCTCTTTAGTTCATGGCTTTCCTCACAATTACACAGCACTGGGTTTCTGTACCTCCTTCCACAAGAGCTGTAATACAACTCTGTGCCTTTTGTAGGCCACTCGCATAACCACAAATACCTCCTGTACCGTTCCCTGCACTTTCATTAAAATGCTAAAATGGAGAGGTCTCTTAATCTTTCTTAAGATTCCTCCTGCGAGATCCAGGCGGGAGGTGTACTTGATATGTCTGTGAATTACATTCCTGGAGAACTCTCGGGGTTTCCGGTCATCATCAAGCCAAAGAACATCAGGGGCTCAGATGCTCTAACAAGCGCGGCTTGTTACCTTGTGTTCTGTTCCCAGCCCCTCCTGCTGAGAGAGCATTGTGACTGAATCATCAAGTGAGCAGAGAATCTGAATGATTCTGAATGAAATGAACAGAGAATCAGCTCCACGAATCTGAATGAGAATGAATGTTTGAGAAAGTCTATTTGGAATTTGTAGATCGTTTCTTATTACCTTGGACTCCATTTAAGAATGCTATTTAGAAGGAGAATTAAGAAATTCTGCCCCTATCACAGAGCATGAGGCCTGTGACTTTCTCCACATAACACTGAGCAGGAAGAAGGGAAAACAGAGATATTTTCATATTGGAGCTAGAGTTAATAGAGTTGTTGGCAGTTAATCTGATTTCTTAGAAGAAACAATAAAGAGATACCCCTAAAATTGAAATTTGAAGGCCATAGCATAAAACATAAAAGCATCTACAATTGCTATTTATTTCTTTACCTTAGTTTCCTTATCTATAAAATGGGAATAAGCACCTCATAGGTAGAATGACTAAGCATCCTCGTTCCCCTGGGTCAGTGCCTATTTATATCTCAGTCCCAGCATAATTAAGAGTACCTACTTTCATGCTCAAAAATGTTCCCATTTGGATGAAAGCCCTACAGAGTTGCGTCAATTAATGACACGAGAGCATGCCTCACATGTGTAAGCATTTGATATGTGATGCACAAAATTACAGATCATCACTATCATCCCAGCCATTTTTTCAAACCCTGCAGCCTCAGAACCGATAGCAGTTCCTGCCTAGACAGGAAGTTAAGACTAAACCCCGAGACAGATGGCTTCTGCCCTCAGATCACCTAGAGGTTCTGCAGTCTTGTGCCGTCCTTTAGATGGTCTAACGCTCCAGACTGCTTCTCGCTCCAACCCTTGTCACAGCTGACACTCACCTGCTTAGTCCATGCACAACTTGTACCTCATTAGTGTGACACAGCCCACAGCCCCAAGAAGCAGAACCTAACCAAAAATATTTATAGACCTACCTTTTGAGGTGTCTTTTTTGGTCAGTACATTAACAAAGAACATCATTGGTTTGCTCAGTATAGTTTCCCTGTAATCTTTATAATCGCAGTAGTTGGTCAGTTCCACATATCTATGAAAAAAGCAGAGATAATTGCAAATCTAATATACCTCCTCCGTCTAGGTCAAGAAGAGGATGTCCTGGACAGGCGCCTGTCACATCCACAGATCTCATGAGGGAAGTCCCCTAAAATGTGTCCTATGGAGGCAGTCATATTTTGTGCCATATAAATAAATCCCCTCCCTAGTCAGATGAGAGATCAAGACACAACCCGAAGGTGGCTGTGGTCTTTGGGGTGGCCTGGCCCCAATGCTTGGCTCTCAGGGGAAGTCCTCACGAGATGATGGCCAGTCCCATCTATCTTTTGGGCTAGAAGAGTTAATTCGAAGCAATAAGAGCTCTGTGTCTCTCCAGATTGAAGAAGAATTACACTCGAGTGAGACGAACTGGGTCTTCAGTCATCCTGCCAAACTGGTGGGTCTGACATTTTCCTTTCCTTCTCCTGCCCTCTTCCGTTCTTTAATCCCAAGACAAGATCCCAGCCCCTCCAGAGATTACACAATCAACCAATATTCCTATGAACTAATTCATATCTCCGTAATCCTGAGCTTTGCGCAATGAAGGAAAAAAAAAAAAAAAAGACCACACTAATGTTGGACTTCTGCCCATGACCCTATTCAATTTAGCCTCCTTGGTTTTCATACATTAATCCAGCCTGGGGAGTACTTTTTCACATTTTGACTCTGTTATCCAGCATGCCAGCTTCCTCCCCCTATTCTACGAATTTTCCAAGTAGTGTTTCTGCCTGCCTTGTTGATAAGAAGACACACATCGGCTTCCCTCAAGAAGATGGCTAATCTCCCATCCACACCCAAGCTCACAGAGCACGTGGACGCGGCAGGTGGAGTGGCCTCCAGCAGGCAGGAGGGTGCGCCTGCCACACACAATCCCTCTTCGACACAGACCTGGTTCCCCATTGACAGGCACAGCTGCGTGCATCTACACGGAGTGAACGGCTGCCCCGGCTGACAGCACGGGCCGCCTTTGCCGTGCTGCTGTGTGTTAGCTCCTTGCATCTAGTCACAGGGAGAGGCAGCTCGAATGTTTCTCTCTGGCTTGTTATCTGTCCAGTTCCTGACAAG
Source organism: Martes martes (assembly GCF_963455335.1). Taxonomy (NCBI): domain Eukaryota; kingdom Metazoa; phylum Chordata; class Mammalia; order Carnivora; family Mustelidae; genus Martes; species Martes martes. The sequence goes on from NC_137890.1 coordinate 71,773,342, forward strand.
AAAATCACAGCCTTGGAGGGATCTCTGCTGCAGGGAGCTGTGACCATGCAGTCCTCTCAGCCTCCCACCCCATCCTACTTCCCACAACCTGCTTGGAGGGGCTGGCCCACGAGACCCGGCGGGGCATGGTTTGAGAGCACGTGGGAGAATACCTACCCCCAAGACAGAAAAACACAGCATCGGCTTGTCTGTCTCCCAGCTTGGTTTCTTAGAAATCTGTATCATTATCTCTTTTCCTGGGATTGTCACACCTGATTTTGAGAGCTTTTAAAACCTGACCCCTGATGGAGCCTCTGAAACGCTTCCTGCCTTGTATTTCACCAGGCTTTTAATGTAGTCTCCGTTTCCCATGCCAGAGGAACTGGGGGTGGCCAGGGGGCTCGTCCTAGGGTGGAGAAGGGGATGCAGGGCAGTCGTGTTCCTAGGGGAGGAAGGGGTGTGCAGGTGTTAACACTCAGGAGTAGGGTGAGCAGGGCTGGAGTCTGGGGTAAGGGGTGGGGACCAGCGGAAATGACAAGGTAACAGACTGCGGAAGATAATGCAGACCAGGGATCTTGTATGGTCCTTCCGTGGTTCCTCTCCTGCCCTCATCCTCACCTGAGCAGCACAGTGCCCAGCGAGAATGGGAGAGATGGGGTACCCGAAAGAGAGAGGGGCCCTAGTGTTCCTTATCAGCAGGGAGAGAATGTTCCCATTCCTTTTTGTCCTAATTGGCCAACAGCCAAAAGGCACTAAAGAAAGGAAGCAAAAGAGAAGCAGGGAGAAAGGGGGATTACCATTTGCGGAGTTCGTTTGCTCTCATTCATTCATTCATTCATTCAACAGCATTCGCCAGGCACCGATAATGTGCTGGGCACCAGACATCGCATGTGCTTTATCACACCAGAGGGGCTCAGGGCCTGTAAGGTGGGGCTGGGTTAGCGGGTGGGAGTACAGGGATTCCCTGTGTCCTCCCAGCCCTTCTGCCATCATCTCTTCAACTGCCCAGGACCTGCCACGGGCAGGCAAGTGTGGCCTGGCAGAGGCTGTGGAGCCTGTGGTTGCAGGGGTGTAGGGAGAGGCGCCGAGGAGGAGAAGAGGAAGACAACCCTTGGAACCACAGAAGAAGAAAAAGACAAGTCCGGCAGGAGTAAGCCTCCACAAGATCTATGCCTGGTGCTGGGGCAGAGTCAGGCCGCCCCCGTGAGCCATCCGAGGCCGATTTGCATATTCTCCTAAATTGTAGACCACAGAGTTAATTTATAGCCATTTAAACATTTCTTATTTTCCTTGGGGTGACTCCTCTGCTCTCTCAATATTCGCGGCCTGAGTGTCATTCTCTAGGGCATGTACACGGCACGGACATACGGTGCGTCTGGAAAATCCACCATCCCAGTTACTATTCTGATGCGGCAAATGACAGCATAGTACTTGCCTCTGCCTTCAAGAGCAGCCGACATTCAGTTGGAGGGACCATCAATTTTATACTGACGAACCCACAGCTTACATGAAAAGGATGAAAATCTCAATTTAGGATGACCACTGTTTGGGAAAATAGTCAGTTTTCCCTAGAATACTGTGGAAGGTTTTGTGGAATGCTTTGGGGCTCCAAGAACTGTTGTTTCTCATGATCAGAGAAGGGGGACCAGGCCAGGGGAGGTGTGGGGGAGGGCCGTGTAGATACCCACACACTGAGTTTAATGCATAACCTATACATGAGTCATCCTTTCTGGAGTCTGAATTTAATAAGATGCCCTGAATAATAAAACTATGCTCAACATAATTTAATCTCCCTTTGATGATTTAGAGGCACTTTTAGGATCTTAACGGGGCTGTAAACATCACCACAGAGCATGTCAGTTATCACGACGCCACAGATGTGTGAAAATGCTGCTATTTATGTGAGAGCTCTGTAACAGAATTTACAGACAAGAGATTGTAGCAAGATCCCTACTTAATGAACTCTCTATTTAAACCCGGTCAGAAATAAGAAATACCTTCTTAATTCATCATTCCCAGCCTCCCAGTGATGGTACAATTGTTAAACCCCTTCAAAATCCAGTGAAATTAACAAATGTAAGCATTCCTTTGGAATTCACTGTCACAAAATTTGGATACATAAGTCACTAAAATACAAAAAGACTGAGAACCTGGTTGTGAAGTCTCCTAGGTATTTAAATATCTGACATTCGATCACTGGCTTTGTTAAGATAAGCCTTACCAGACTACTTTAGGGACTAGTTATTTCATCTTTAATCATGCAGATTTCTGAATTACTGATGCAAATACTGCTTCTTGGGTGCTGGATGTTTATTATATCTGCCGAAGTTATTGAGGATGAAAAGCAAAGGGTTTAAGGCAGCTCCTTGAAACTCTCATGTCTTCGTTGCTTTTACCCTGGCCCCAAAATGCTTCTAGGCTGAAACTTCTTATGCCTGGCTTCAATCCAGAGATTGAAAGGCAGACCAATGGGATGCAATGGTTAGTGATTTGAAATAAGAAGATCTAATTCATGCCCCAACTGACTGTATGAACTCAGCCGCAGAACCACAACTCACTGTGACCTTGAATGCATTACTTCATCCACCTGAACCTGTGCCTTCATCTGTAGAAGGGCTATAACAGGATCTCCTTCTGGAGAGGATTCAAGGCAGCACAAGTAATAAAGACTTTTGTACTTGGGTCCATAGTAGCTGCTCAACATACATGGTTAGTGTCTTTAATCCCGGCCAACTCTGCTGGCCGTAGGGTGAAGTTCTACAGACTCGTGACACACACACAGGGCTGTGTTCATCTGAGTGACCAGGAGAAAGGACAGCAGGAGCATCTGAAAAGTACACGAGCAAGAAATTCTCCTTCCTTGCTCCAATTTCTTCCTCCCTTTTTCAGTTCGGAAGGCCAATGCAAAGCTTAACGAAGGCAATGCCTGGAAGATGAGACCAAGAAAGAACGCTGTATTTTTGCTTCTAGCAAATCCAGAGTGTCTGAGAGATCAGATCATTCCCCTCTGAGATGCCTACTTTCTCTGGAGGCTCCTCCAGGTTCCACATCATTTCTGGCACAATCTGCAAAGCGGCTCCAAATTTCCCTCGGCTCTGGCAATTTAGTATGCAGAGGCCAATGAGAATTCAAACCCGTGGCTTCTGTCCGAGGGGGTGTATGTGTGTGCGCATGTGTGTCTCTGGGTGTGTGTTCATTTAAAAAAATATAGAGTGTGGAGCCCAGGAAAGGAGGAACGCATGTGGAACAGTCCTTGTGTAGAAGGCCCAGAAATAGCTTATAGCTTTCCTAATCCTTTGCTGTGACACTAAGCAAAAGCACTTTGCCCTTGGGAGCAAGCAGGGTGAACCTGCTGTGTTTCCAGTGTTAACGTGACAGCTTTATGTGGGGCCTCAGCCTGAGCTGTCTGACAGCTCCTTTTCTCTCACTTCCTCCCCTCCTTCTGCCCCAGCTCTACATTACAGAAGCAAAATTTTCTGATTTATCACTCTACTGTCTGGTGATTTGAATCAAGGACACACACGTTCATCTACTCATTCATTCATTCATTATTGATGCTCAGTACATGCCCCCCGTCCTGGGGAAGAAATGATATATTAATGCTTCCATTTATTCAAGCAATAAACATGAAGCACGTGTGCTGGGCACTGGGGACACAAAAAAAACAAAAGGAAATAGCCTGGCTTCCAAGGAGCATCTAGTCTATTAGAAAGACATAAGAAAATGCACCATTTAAATATAAGATGATAGACTGGTAAAACCTTGTTGTTGAAAGCATGATCACTGGGCCATTAGCAGTGGCATCACAGAGAAGCTGGGGAGACTTCGGAGTCCTGGGCCCCTCCCCCCCATCTTATTCAACCTACAAACTGTGTTTTAATAAGCTCCCCAGGAGAACTGCATGCTTATTTCAAGTTTGAGAAGCACTGATCGAAGACGTGGTCCCTGCCATTAAGAGGCTTACAAACAAGTTAATGACTCAAACATACAAATGCCAGAGAAATGCAGAGCTCTCTGCACTCAGGGATCCCAGAGACACTGGCTTATGTTCTGGTTATTTAAATAAGAAAAAACAAAGCAGGAGGGGTTTGGAGTTCAGAACCATTTCCTGAGCTGAGACAGACAAGAGGGATGGTTCTGTCAGGCCAAAGGCCCCACGACCGGGTGGGCCAAAGCAGGAAGAAGGCGTCCCCAGCAAGAGTCCCCGGTTAGCCAAGCCTCGGGGACTGTGGGGTGGCCTCACTTGGGCCTGCAGACGGCCATCTGTCAAGGACCAGGTGAGCTGAGAGTAAGAAGGGGACCAGCACGTGGCTGGAGGTCCAGAGCAAGACTCCTGAGGAAAGAAGGCAGTAAAGGCCCGTGGCTTTTGAATCATCAGATCTGGGTTCGAGTTCTATCTCTATGACTCCAGCAAGTTTTGTTTAGCTTTGTTGATATTAGTTTCCTCACCTGTAAAATCTGGCTAACAAAAGGCACTCCATCAGGAAGCTAACAGATTGGATAATGTGTGTGAGGCGCTTGGCTTATGGGACTGCTTAATAATATTACAGGCTAACAGGTATCCAGCGATCAGTACGTGCCAGTACTGCTTAAAGGACCTTATGAATTTCAATTCTGAACAACATTATAAGGCTGTTGGTACTATTATTTCCATCATACACTGAGGAGATGGAATCACAGAGATTAAGACATCTCCCAAGTCCCTCAGCTGCTAAGCTGCAGAAACAGGATTCAAACCAAGGCAATCCGGTCCTGACCCCCATGCTCATCCACACCGATTCTAGACGTCATCTCATACAAATCATAGCTCAACACATGATGATTTCATCACTAGCATTATATGTCTTAGTGAGGGGCTGTTGTCCCAGGCAGGTCGCCAAATCTGAGACTCAGACATGGAGATCAAGGTAAAGGAGCACACACAAGGACCCAACAGGAGCCCCCGAGGGCTGCACACAGCAAATGGGGTCTCGATTGTGTCTAGTCCTCCTGTTTCCGGTCAGGGTTGGCTCAGAAACGTTAGCCTGGGACCACAGACACAGCCCGATACTTCCTGGAGCAGGTAGGGGCAAGACCTCCCCAGGCTCCAGCCCTGACTCCTCCCCACCTGGGCGCATGCATCTCCCCACTGCCCCCAACAGCCCCTGCCCCAGGTGGCTGACCTCCAGACGGGTGTCCCCATCACCACCTAACAGCTGGTCGCCTAGGGGCAGGAGCAGCTCACATCTCTGCTTCCAGCGGCCTCCTCAAGGCCACCAGATTTACTTCCTCTTTTGGCCTGATTATATAAGAGATGTACTGTCTGCTGTAATCCCAGTTATTTATTTGCCAGTTCAGGAGACTCTGGAGAAAGCTGTTGCTGTCTCCAGGAAGCCAGAATCCTTTCAGCTTCGAGGGAGCTGGCTGAGAGCAGAGGCTTACAGTGGGCCAAGGCCACATGGAAGTCCTGGTTCTAGGACCCACCAGCCCCTGGATTAGGTAAGTTGTTTGATCTCCCCGAGTTCTAATTTCCTCACCTGGAAAAAGAAGGAAGACACCAATGGTGCCAACTGTGCAAGCTTTTGCGAGGTAAGAGTTGTGAAATACTTTGTGCTGTTCCTGGCGCCCGAGTGACCATCGGCAGCCGCCATTATTACGACACACTTCTGTTTATCACCCAAACAGCCTCGCTCGTGCTCAGGGACCTCTGAAAAGAAGGACGGCCTTCCTCTTTGCCAAACACATGCCACTACCTCTCACTAAGACACTGCATCACGTTGTAGGAAAACAAAAAACAAAACAAAACCAAAAAAGTGTGTGTGTTAGTGGTTATTTACACCTGGTAGCCCAAGGAGGTTTTGTTCGCAACACAGATGGAAATTTTGAGCTTGAAAGAAAAAAATAATAATAATAACAAAGAAGATTTTACCATTCATCCCCCCTAATTTAGAATAGATTTTTCAAGAAGACTCTCAGGAGCTCTACAGCCCCAGTGGCCATCCTTAAACCTCCCCCCTCCATCCCAGCTTCCCTCTGGTGTATTTAGAGGGCAGGAATTTCAAAAAGGTTTAAGTATCAGAAGACACACCCAAGTAAGTTGAGCCATCCTCTTGTGGCCCTCTTCCTACTGTCTGAATGAGTGAATCAGAGGAATGTCAGGGTAAGTAGCCCTAAGCCTTTTCCTGAGGAAAGGACCTCATGAAAGACACAGCGCAGGGTTCCGAGGCCTCAGAAAGGAAATCCAAGCTTACATACACACACACACACACACACACACACACCCCTCTGGGGAGATGATCTACATAAATTCTCAGGAGCTCTATTAGTCTAAAATGATTAAGAATCATTGCTTGCGGGGCACCTGGGTGGCTCAGTGGGTTAAAGCCTCTGCCTTTGGCTCAGGTCATGATCTCACGGTCCTGGGATCAGTCCACATCGGGCTCTCTGCTCAGCAGGGATCCTGCTCCCCCCCCCACCCCGCCGCCTGCCTCTCTGCCTACTTGTGATCTCTCTGTGTCAGATAAATAAATAAACTCTTAAAAAAAAAAAAATCATTGCTTGCCTTTCTCATTCCCTGGCCATCTTGGCAGCTCTTCTTGGTTGGAGGCCATCCCACACCTAAGGTAGGAATAGGGCAGACCCAGAAAAGATGATAAAATACATTGCTGGAGTCCATCAACTCTAGGTCCTGACTGGACATGAAAAGTGGGACGTACGTGCTGGGGTACAAGCCGACTGTGATGGTTGGCAAGGCAAAACTGATTGAAACTGATCATCTTGAACAACACTGCCCGACCTCGAGGAAGTCGGGAAGAGAGTACTATCAGAGTCCTGTCAGCCAAAACTGCTGTCCAGTGTGGAGTGGCAACAGTGCTGAACGAGGCACAGCATGCAGAAAGGAAAAGGCGCTCGCTAGCTATCATTGATCCAGGTTATTCTGTGATCTTTAGAATTGTGCCAAAACAGACGAGTAAGAAGTAAATCATGCAGTTTTTCTTTAGTAAAACTTGCCAAAGCTTATAGAAGGAAAGAAGGAAGGAAGGAAGGGAGAAGGGAAGAGAAGGGGGGAGGGATGGAGGGAATGAATCACTGCTTTGGAGTAATGTTCTGAGAGAGGAAGCTCTATGCTATCCCCAAAGCCAAAGACAACTGGGTAAATTTGGCAGATCTGAGGAGGCAACTTCGATGTCTGTAATTCTGACTGTGTGCCCACTTTCTGCTCTATGAAGACAAAACTTCTCACTGCTGCCCACAACCCAGTCTTCCCTCCCTTTCTAGAAGGCTCTTTCCATCTAGATCAGGTTTGTCCTTCAGGACTGCCCACCCACCTCTAAAAGCCTACTTCCCCTGCCATAGCATGTCCCCTGAAAGAAACACAGATAGTTCCTTCAATCACCCAAATTATTCTCAGACCCTCCTTGCTCTGTCCCAGGGTCCACAGGCCCTCGCTCAACTGCTTGGACAATGAGAACCTTGTCGTTGCATCCTCTCTGCATTCTGGTCTGGTCATTATTTATTTTGGACTCTAAACTGCCAGGAGACCACTGCTGTTTAATAGTCTCTTGTGTAGGAGGTGTTCAAAGCAAGGGTTTAATAACCAGACTTCGACATCGTTTTAAATTTTGCCGCACTGCTTGGTAAGATTGAGGGAACTGGCTCTGTCAAAAGTCTAACCTATGGTTTCAATTAATTTTGGACATTTTAATCTTTCATACTGTGTGCTCAAATACAATGGTTACCTTTTTTTTTCCATCTTTGCAAGTATGATTTCTAACTCAGTTCCTCTCATTGTCGTCCCCTGCTCATGGGTTAGAATATTCAATTCACTAAGAAAGGGAGAAATTCTTGCTGCAGAACTGTTTTCAGGCATTCAAAGCCCTCACTATCTTTGTGTGGAAAAGCAACATTTTCCCCAGCAGCTTTGATGAAGGCATTTTAAATATCTCACTTTGTTTGCTTGCCCTTCTTGGTTCCATCCCACCCACCGGGTGCCGCAGCGCTGCTGTCGTTCCCAGTAGCGAAGGCTTTATATCTTCATAGCTGGCCAGCTTACGCATCTCTGATTCAAAATCTAGACTGCGTTGCCTGTTTCCCGAAACTCAGTTCCGCAGCACAAGTGGAAGACACCGCCCCCACCCCCCACACACATACACACGCAAGTACAGGATGACTTCTGGAAGGCATGAGACCACGTAGAATCAAGCATGAAGCTCCCTCCTCTATCCCATGACGATCAAAGCCTGTTTCAGATGGACTGCAGCCTGCTGGCTGCAAGTTTGCTAAGAAATGCTTCAGACACTTTGGCCACAACAGCTAAGCATCCTGGGCACTCACCATCAAATTAAGTTTGGGCCCAGCTCTGCGCCAGGATCCTGGAAGCTACACTCATTGCACCGATTTTCCCAGAATTCGCCTACCCACATCACAGCCCACACGGTCCTGGTTGGACTCCATACCGGGCTTTGTTCCTTTCTCAGCCATGGTTTATTTCTTTTTGAAAACTAAGGCAGGCCAAAGGTGGGAGACTTTGAACTTTTGCCGGCTTTTCCAGGGGGTCTCCTCCCTGAATGAAGCCAGGAGTACACAGAATTGAGCAGCCTCTCCCCTCCCCACAAATCCAAAGCCAGGGCATGAGTCTCCTCTGCAAATACCCCCTGAAGGGTGTGTCTCCATCTGAGCTCATCTGACCCAGTTAAGGAGCCAGAAAGGGAGAATCACTCGCCAGTTACCAGCTCCCCACCCAGCCCTACACCACGCGCCTGCCCTGATGCCCTCTTGGGCGGCTTCAAGCGGCAGCTGAGAGATGCCAAGGCAAAGGGCAGAAAAGGCCAGGGTTGGGGAGCTGTGCACCTCCAGGTGACGTTAGCAATGAGGCAAACCTAGAAGTGTCACGAAAGAGGGGAAGAGGAGTCCGGGAAGGGGTACTCAGAGGGAGTGAGGGGTCCCAGGGCTCCCGGGGACGACAGCAGGGTGGAGGCCTCTGCGGGGACCCGGCGAGGCCACCCACCTCTTGACGTAGCTGCTGAGGCGGTAGAGCTGCCCGTCGAGGCGCACGCGGCCGTCGCCGAAGACGTTGAAGCCCCCGCGCGCCGCCGCGGGTCCCCCGGGGCCCGACACCACGAGCTGGTCGCCGCGCAGCTGGAAGGCGCTGGGCTGCAGGCGCAGCAGCTGGGCCAGCGGCAGCAGGGCCAGTTCGCAGTCGCACGTCCATAGGCTGCGCAGCTCCCCAGACGAGATGGAGGTCAGGCTTGGCCTAGTGGCCGGCGCGCGCGCCACCTCAGCCATGGCCCTGCCCGCGGTGCCCACACGCCTCGCGCGCCCCGCTCCGGCGTCAGGTGCCCGCCCGCGAGCAGCGCGACGCAGGCCCGGCGTACAGAAAGCCGGGCCCGCGCCGCGCCGCCCTTTTATCCGGCCTGGGTGCGGCCGCCCGCCCCTCCCGGGCCTCGGGCACGACCCCGGACGCTGCGGGCCGAGCTCGCGTCGGGCTGGAACTTGGCACGCTCCCGGCCGGCCGCGCCTGCTCGCCGCCGAGAGTTACTCATCCCCCTCGGGTCCACTGCTCCACACCCGGGGCCGGGCCCGCCCCCGGCCTGGCCGACACCGCGGGGGCCGGGGTGGGGACGGACGGCCCGCGGGTGCTGGGCCTGGCCTCGGGGGAGAGGGGACCAAACAGCCGCGCGCGAGACCCCGCGCCTCCCTCTCCCTGGCTCTCCCCGCCGGGGACGGGGAGGGGGGCCGGGGTCTGCGGGCGGGGCGGGTGCTGACTTCTGACCTTAGCTCCCAGGCCGACCCGATGTGGAGTCAGTTACCCACCACGGCCTCCCAGCTTGTTTTCTTAACTTTTCTTCCCTTTTTCCCCCTCCACACCATACTCTGCATTTTCGCTCCTCTCCCTGGATCCCTTTCCATGTGGAAATTCCACCGATCATCATGGACCTTTTGCATAAAGCCGTCATGAATCCGACGTGGATTTCATCTCCTTGCTTTGGCTTGCTCCTCCTGCACGTGGACCACCGGCCTCAGGGCACAGAGTCCTGGGGACCACGGAAAGGACCTGACACTCCTGCCTCTTCCCCCGCCTCCGCCTCCGCAGTAGGCTGAGCTCCGGAGGCCCCAGAAGCCCCGGGGTCGGTTTGTCTGTTGAGTCAGTCTATAGATGCTGGAGCGCCAGCTGTGTGCTCATTCCGTGGACATGCTGAATGTGCTCGGTCGCCTGAGGTATGAAAGGACTATTTCATTCAATGTAGTTAAACAGCTGTTTCCTAAATAACCTTCTAGGAGCGGACTAGGATGGATAAGCACAGCCCCTGTGCTTGGCTACCTTTACAGTGTGGTTGCTAGAGGTACACCACATTTCAAGAATTGCCATGCACTGAGTTAAAAGCTCTGCTGAGGATAAGTCTGGACTTACCGGGGGACAAGTCAGCCCAGTTGTGGGGAGCCGGGGAAGCTCCCCGAAGTACAGTAATTCAGGACACAAAATTGGATCCTAAAAGTTAACTAGAACTTCAAGGATACTTTCAATTCGTCTTCATGTGCACCCAGCATGGACTCCGGCATAGGTTTAATCAAGTTGAATGAAGAGCCTTTCCGTCGTATCTTGTTGCAGTCCCAGAATATAAATGCACTCCGTTCACTCCCTTCTCCAGACATGGGTCCCTTTGCCCCAGGATCAGTCCCCATTGCTGATTCTCTCTGAATAAATCTTTCACACAAGAGGCATGGACCATGACTGAAGGAGTCTTTTGTGGGGAGGATGGGGGAATGTGCCCGTGAAACAAGCACCCAGGGGGCTTGGCTCACAAAGTGAAGCCCGAGGACCACTGCGCAGAGGATAGCGGTGAAGTGGCTGAGGCTCTAAGCGATACCCAGAGGCCGGCACTGTGTTCACAGGGACAGATGTGGCACCAGCTGTAGACCCATCACACTCTTACTGGGGCATTCATTCTTGCCCCCAAAGAGATCAAGAGGAGTGCGATAAAAGGTGTATTGACTAAGTACTATGAGAGCAGGGTCAAGGGAGTATTTGGTTCTACCTGGGAGGCCCCAGGATGTGTTCTCAGAAGAGGTGACAAGTGGGCTGGACTTTGAATACAGGATAGGAACTCCCAGGTGAAGGAGTACCATGGATAAGAAGTTGGGAGAGAAAATCCTGGACTAACTTGTGCAAACAGAGAAAGTATGGTCTATTAGGGCAAGAATGGGAATTCTGTATGGCTCAAACAGACAAGGCCTATTTAGGGTGAGAGGAGTGAGTTTTATGAGATGAGGCCAGAATGGGAAGTTGGAGCCAGATTGTGGTAGGCTGTCTGAGTTGTCTAAGAATTTAGATTCTCAAGGCAATGCAGAGCCTTCTAATGTTTTGAAGGAAAAGCTTGATACAATGATGCCTGACCTTGGATAGATACCTTTGGTTGTGGTCACATAGAAGATGTTTTAAAACAGGAAGATTGAAGGCAAAGAGACTAGGTAGGAGACTGATGTAACAGTCCAGGTAAGGTATAATGAGAGTCTGAGCTAGTTCATGCAGCAGCTGTAGGGATGGAGATGACAGGATGAATTTTGGGGAGATTTCTGAACTAGAATCCAGCAAGATTTTATGAGCAAATACATGGACAAGGAAAAGAAGGACAAGGGAGTAGAGAGAGAGATTTAGTCTCTCACTGGGGTACCTTTGCCGATGGTGGAGATTTTGAGCCACTTACAGAATATGCAAGTGGACAAGTGAAGGTGGCAGCTAATTAGTTGGGTCTGGAGTTTTTGAGAGAAGACAGGGTTAATAATTGAAATTTGAAACTGATGAACTCAAAGACAGGGGTTAAAACCAAAGAAATGGATGGGAGCATCTACTGATAAGTGATAGGATAGGAATTTAAGCCCAAGCCTTTAGTTTACCTCAACAAATGTTTATTGAGCACCTGCTACATTCTACTGCCATCAGTTTGCTGAAGATTAAGGAGGTGGGGATTGATAGTGCAAATGAGTAAAGGCAAACCTCATTCAAAATGGGATTGGGAAGACTAGAAGGGAGAGCTCTTATACAGATACCACTCATATCATTCATTACTTTCTATGACCCATCAGGAAGACACTTTCTATGCCCCGAAAGAAGGAAGGAAGATTTTCTCCTTGCTGGGAAACAAACCCAGCCAATGAGAAGCTGCCACAACCCAGCCAATGAGAAATTGCCACAACTCAGCCAATGAGAAGACACCACAACCCCAAACTCTCACTCTCCTCCAATGAACTTTTTTTATTTCTTCCAATGAACTGTCATTCAAAAACATCCCTCCGAACTCCCTCCTTTCCTTTAGGAAAGCAAGTCCCTCTCCTTTGTTCTCCGTACTTGCCCATGGTTTGCCATAGTTTGTCCCGAATTGCAATTCTTCTGCTACTCCAGAATAAACTCATCTGCTGCTTGATAGCCTTCCTGGTTTAATTTTTATGGTTTACAAGAGGCTGGTCCTGTCCCCAAGTAACAGGGAAGAATGCAGGAATCCAGACTTATTGACGAATTCTAGCTGTATTTTACTTATAGCATTCTTTGATCTCTGATCTACTCAATAAGAGCAACAGCTACAAAAGTTGCTTTCCTGGTTGGTAAGGTCAACAGAAGGCAGGTCCTCTACAGAGCCCCGCCCAGGCCCACATAGACTGAGCTCAACATTGTTGGTTATCCTTAAACCTACACTGTCTGTGTGGATAATTAGGCTTTGTTAAGGCGTGTAATGTAGCGTAAGAGCTTTATGTCGCAGTTATATGCAATTTGTTTAAATGAACACTGCAGTTTCTTCCACCAAAACTGTTTCCTTTATGAAGTAAAATATCAACATTTATTATCTAAATAGAAGGATTAAATGAAATTTTTCTTTACTTCTCCATAGTTCTCTGATTTACAATTTTTCTACATTTTCCAAATGAGTGTGTATTGTTTTATACAGAAAAGTGGTGTCAAGCATAATAAAAACATGCTAAAGATGCTTCCCTAGTGTGTTATCTAGAGGTTTCATTTGATGCATTTTCAGTAAAACACCTGCATTTCTTTATGGATAATTTATGTACTACCAAACTGCTAGAGAACGGTATGAAAAAGGGAACGGGGAAAAAAATGGCATTCATTGTAATGTCAACCATTGCTAATCAGTGGAGAACTATAGAGACTTTTTCCTGTTTAGTATCTTTTTCATTATCAAAGAACCAACCAAGCAAACATAATCACTGCAAGTGAAGATACTTTCAGTCTTTTTTATACTGTTGGCTTATTTATGGTGTGTTCATAGTGTAGAATTGTTATTCTGCTTTTCTCACTTAACACTGTATGTATATCAAGTGTCAAAAATTGTCTTTGTAAGTGGTATCTGAAGCCACTATGTTATTTTCCATCAAGAAGATTTACTATTTGTGTGGACATGTCTTTACTCATGACTACTCAAAGTGTTTCCAGTTTTTTCTCATTGTAAACAATGCTGCAATGAACATCTCTGTACTTTTGCTTGTTTCTGTATCCAAACTCTCAGAAATGGAATTACTGAGAGAAGTGTTTTAAGGTTATCGAAAGTGCATGATTATTTTCCAAAAGAATTGTACCAAATTGTCTCTTCACCAGCAGGGAGTTTTCATGGCTTTAAATCTTTGGTACTGGGTGTATGGTACCTCCCCGTATTTACATTTGTATGTCTTAGATTACAAGTGAAACTAACAGTTTAGCTGAGATGTTACTGTTCAGATTTGGAGACTGTTAATAGCAGAACAATCACCCATTGATGAGTCTGTGGTTATGTCTGCTATTAAAGCCAGGCAAAGTAAAGACAGGGACCATTCCCCACGTGCCGCCATTGGGGTGACTGTGTGCTTTGGCAATATTACCAGCTTATAGGCTCAGTTTCTCAGTAGAAGGCCAAAGTTAGAGACCCTGATTCAAATTAACCAAACTCACACCAAACTGAAAACCAAAGTTCCATCACCTCGACCCCCATTCTTGGATTTCCTTTTGGCATGCAAATATCCACAGGTTTCTCCCTCTTAACCAAAAACTAATTTTTAAACAGTTTTCCATCCCACTTTTCTTTTTAGCTACTTTCCCATCTCCCTTCTTATCTTGATAGTCAAACTTCCTGAAAGACCAATCTAAATTCCTTGCCTGTCATTCACTCTTCAAGACTTCACAGCCTGACTTCCACCCCATCACTCCACTGAAACTGACCCCAGTGTGGCCAGTTGTAAGACACTTTCTATTCCACTCTCACTATATAACACTTGTCCCTGCAATTCCCACTTCCCTTAGTGTGTAAAGAAGGTGCACAGTATAGCAAAAAGTGCCAACATTTTCATTTAAAACCCAGCTCTGACACTTACTAGCCATGTCACCTTGAGCAAATTTCTTAACCTCTCTGACCCTTAACTTCTTCATCTCTAAAATTAGTGCAGTGTAGGGTGAGGCAGACTAGCTCCATAGTGGGGAGCTTAGACTTGGGGGCCTTATCAGCTGGGTCCGAGTTGCAGTCTACTCTGTGATCTTGAGTACATCACTCCTACGTGCTTCAGTGTCCTCATGTATAAAAAGCAGGGCTTTGTGAGGATTTAATGAGCTACTGCAAGTACTCCAAGGTGTGCCTGGCACATTGTCTATGTTATTTCAGTTTCTGTGCTATGCCTATATCCAGGAACTTCCGTACGAGTAGAAAGAGATGCTCCACAGCATCCAGTGCCCCCCTGGGCACATAGACCCTCATTAAATCATCGCCTGCTCTCTGTCTTCTCCTGGTCTTCCCCCCACATCTCAAGCCACTCCTTCTTCTGAGTCCCAGAGTTCTGTGCTTGACTATTTTCCCTTTCCCTGGATGACTTCGTTTAAATCCTTGGCTTCAGTGACCTCAGATTTCTAGCTCTGGGCCAAACCTCTTTTTGGATTCTCAGACCCACAGACCCAACTGCCTGCTAACCTCTCCCTGTGATTTTCCACTGGCATCTTTAACTCACTGTCCTCCTCCCACCTCCAGATGTGCTCCCCCTCCCCTGTTCCTCCTTCCAGGGAGGCATCCCCCTCCTTCTGTTCAGAATTTGGACGTCATCCTAGACTCACCCTCTCACTTCCTCCCTCCACCCACCCACGGCCTCCCCCAGTGTCCCTCCATCCCAGCCAGCTGGCATCTCTGTGTGCAGGGGCGCCTTTCACAATCCTCAGGGATCTAACACTCTCTTCCCATCCTCACCTCTGTCATTCGCTTTGCCTTCCATCACTTTTCCCCTGGACTATTCCAACAGCCACAGACCCCTTGATCCCTCCTCCTCGTGGCTTATGGATGAATTAGGTCTCCCCCCAGCCCCCAGTTCACATGTTGAAGCCTTAGCCCCCAGGACCACAGAATGTGACTGTGTTTGGAGATAGGACCTTTAAAGAGGGGAATAAGTTAAAAATGAGGCCATTAAGGTGGGCCCTAATCCAATACAACTGATGTCCCTACAATTAGAGGAAGCAACACCAGACATGCTTGCACAAAAGGACCACCGTGTGGGGACATGGCTGGAAGACAGCCATCTATAAGCCAAAGGGACAGACTTCAGGAGAAACCTCAACTGCTCACCCCTGATCCTGGGCCTCCAGCCTCCAGAGACATGAGAAAATAAATTTCTATCTAAGCCTCCTGTCCTCAGTATTCCGTTATGGCAGTCCAGGCAGAGTGGGACCCCTCTTCAACCTCAGATACTTTGCTGTAAGCTTGTGGAATGTGGATCACAGCTCCTTGAAGGTGTGGGCTGACTTTCCTCAAGCTGTGCCTAAGCTGTTCCTGGCCCACTGGCCCCCTCGCTTCACAGACCCTCACTCGCCTTTGAAGACACAGTTTGAACATCACCTCCTTGGGGGTAAGTTACATGCCCTTCCTCCTAGTTCCCAGGACAAACGATATATGCCGTGTATGCCCTAATTACAGGCGTTGTGCTATTGATTTACTCGTTTGTCTCTCCCATAAAACCAAGGGGGAAAAAAACTATATCTTGTGCCTTTTTATTCCTAGCACATTGTGGTTCCACAGAATATATCCAATTTATTTTTATTGAAGAATGAATAAATGAATGAGAGGCAGCATCGTGTTGTGGTTGTATATAAAGTTTTTAGAATGGTACCTGACACATAATACATACTATTGAGTGTTTGTTAAATAAATGGACAAAAATATACTGAACATGCTTCAGATCATTTTTTCTGCGATTATAGCTGCTGAAGTCTTATGAAAGCTAAAGTAGGAACATATGGGAAAATAAAAGCCCAGATTTGCAAAGAGATTTACCCATGCAAATCAGTTCAAATTCGTCGTTATTGCACTGATTCCTGACAACTTTAGTCATGGCTGAACTAGAATGGAAAATTTTATTTCTTTCCCTCTGTGCTTACCTCATTGGGCTCTGGCTGTGTTATTCTCTGAGTTCACTGCTTCCTGTCTGCCCAAATAAACACTCCGTCTTGGTAGCAGGGTTCACAAGGAAGCCTCCCCAGGCCAGTCCAGCTATATTCTTTGGCCCTTTGGTTAAATCTTTTTGATTGCTGGCAGGGCCCTGAGGAGAATGTGGGTTAGGATGTTGGAGCAGCTGGAAGGATCTAGCACACGGAGCTTTTAGTGCCAATGACTGGAGAAGAGCAAGTCTACTGAGAACCACGTATGAGAACAAAGGTGCGACGCTACTCTCCCAAAGCTAGTTGGACGCTTGCATGGGCTAGGTGCCTGGGATGTGAAGATGTAGAAGACCTGTTCCCCACCTCCAAGGACCTCAAATCAAGCCAGCTACAAGTGTTCACTGACTGTTGGGAGAGAGGACAGAAGAACACTCGGAGAAGGAAGAAGGAAGACATGAGGACAGCCAGATACGGGGAAAACATCAGGATGGAGGGTCTTGAAGTCCAGGAATAGAAGGATCGGTTAGACACTGAGCCAACCAAGGGCATCTCCAGAACTTTGAACAGGGTTGGAGGCAGTGGAAAAGCTGACTCTGTAATGGTGGCCGGAGTAAGATTCCACCTTAGATGGAAGGTTGCACCAGAAGGCCTGAGAGCCCACCCAACTCTGAACACTTCTATTTCAAAGTGGGAGGGCCAGGAGATGGACCCAGTGAACCCCATAATAACTGCCAAATCCCTGCTGCTCCCTGGAAGAAACAAACGTGCCAAGCTGCTGTTGGGATTTCCCATCTGCCTGCATTCCTTACAGCATCAGCCATGACCTTAGCCATCATGACGATGGCTAGCAGTCGGTGAAGACTTTTCTGTTCTAAGTGCCTTCTATGGATTATCTCAAGCTAGGGACTATTCATGCTCCCTATTCATATTCCACATTCATTTTTTTTAAGATTTTATTTATTTGACAGAGTGAAAGGGAGAAAGATCACAGAGGGAGAGCTAGAAGCAGACTCACTGCTGAGTGGAGAGCCTGATGTGGGGGTTCATCCCAGGACCCTGAGATCATGACCTGAGCCGAAGGCAGACACTTAACCAACTGAATCACCCAGGCACCCCTCCACATTCATATTTTATGGAAGGACAAATAGAGGCACACAAAAAATTCCAGTTATTTGCCCAAACTTACACAGGTGGTACAACAGAGAAGTATTTATCATAAACCCCATCCTCCCCTAGATGACTGAGCCCACATCCTAGATGGAAAAATGTTCATGCCTCCCGCTGACCTTCGGTCCACAGGCCAAGTTCTCCCTGCCACCTGTTTCTGTAGAGTTGTGATTAAGAATATTTTTTTAAGTAGCTGGAAAAAATCATAAGACAAGTGATATTTCGTGACATATACAAATTATATGACGGTCAAAGTTCAGTGTCTATAAGTAAAGTTTTATTGAACACAGACCCATTCATTTGCTGACATACCCCTGCATGTGCGCTATGGCAGCAGAACGGAACAGTTGCCATCGAGACTGTCTGGCCCTCGAACCTAAAATATTTACTGTCTAGCCCTTTACAGAGAAACAGTGCCAGTCCCTGCTCTGCAGTGTGGCTGGCATCTAGAGTCAGGGGTTCCTCTCCAATGTGGCAGCCCCTTCTCTAGGCAACACTGGGCCCCTGGACCTCTCCAGAACTTCCAGGGCCCTCTGCCCCCAGGTACAAGACTCCACACCACAAGCAAATAAAAGCCACACCCAAGCCCTCAATCCCCCAAGACCGTCTCTCAAATTTAAAAAAAAAAAAAAAAAAAAAGTAACCACTTAACCACCATTTTCCACATTCTTTGGCAAGATGGTGGTGGCTCTGTTCATGCATTCATTCACCCAGGCATCCATTCATTCCACGAACATTGGGTGAGCCCCGTGGCCTCGATGCTTTCTATGGTGGGTGAGGGAATGGGATGCGAACCCCTCAGTTCACATCGTTAACAGTTCCCTCCAGTATTAGACCCTGACCTAGACAGTCAAGCACAGACTTTGAACTTGGGCAGACCAGGGTGAAGATCCTAGTCCTTCCACTTCTGAGTTCTGAGGGCCCAGGAGGGTCTAAACTACTGAACCCTGCAAGAAGTGGGATGCTCTTACCCTCCTCCCGTTCCTGTTAGGCGTGGTCAGTAGAATAGTGTGAGCAAAGCCCTCTGTACAGGGCGGGGCACCCAGTCCACCCCAGAGATTGTTTCCACTCTCAGAATCACCGTCCACATCACTGGTGTTATTGGAGGAATCTGATCAGGCCCACCTTCCAGTTGCCAAAGCTGACGCAGGTTTTTAAAAAGCCATCCCTAGTGTGTTCGCTCTTTTTAAAAGAGTTAATACCAGGAAACACTGTACTATTTGTAGGCCCCTTGATATTTGTTACAATCTCAAAAGCCAGAATGATTTGAATCAGAAAAAAAAAAGAGAGAGAGAGAGAGAGACTTTTCCTTTCACCAAGATCCTCTGGGATTGTGAGAAAACACAGAGCCGAAATAACAAGGATCTTGGCAATGCTGGGCTGACAGCAGTGGGAAGAGGGGCCCAACTCCTGGTCTGAACGTCAGGACTTTGGAATGCTGGGCTCAGTTCAGTAATCCTTTTAGAAGAAAAAAAAAAATGACAGGCACAGAATGTTCAGAAAGAAATAAAATTTTTAAAAAATACACACACACAAAAAATCACACACCACATTTTGTGCCTTTGTGAGGCTTTACAATCAAGGGTTTAGCAGAGACGGGGGGTTCGGGAAGTTGAGCTGGTTTTCCTTAATCCTATTTTGGCCTGTAAATGACCACAGCAGCAGAACAAGGGGGAGAATGAGTATTTCCTCACCCTTTCTGACAACTTTGCAACTTTGAAAACCTCGTAATTCATTACCACCCAGTGATATGCGTGAAGTGCAGAGAAATGAGAATATATTGGATTTAATTTTTTTTAATTAATAAACAGAAGCTTTTCCCCATAATCCTCCCACCGGAGATAAACACTGAAAACTGGTCAATGTGCATCTCTGCCTTCACCGCCGCCCCCCTTCTCTCACCATGTAAAGGGAGCACACAAAGCACACTTATACCCTTACTGTAGCATGGTCTGGAGCCACAGGACCTGGCTTTGAATCCAGAGGCTGCCTTGCCAACTGTGTGACTTTGGGCAAGGGCTTCCCTCCTTCTGCCTTTGTGTCTTCATTTGTGAAATACGTTTTTTTTTTTCTTTTCCTTTTTTTTCTTATTTTTTAAGAAGATTTTATGTATCTATTTGACAGAGAGAGAGAGATAGCAAGCAAGAGAGAGAGTACAGGCAGGGGAAGCAGCAGGCAGAGGGAAAGGGAGAAGCAGATTCCCCCCTGATCAGGGAGCCTGATCCCAGGCTCAGGGGACTGATCCCAGGATCCTGGGATCATGACCTGAAATGCAGATGCTTAACTGACTGAGCCACCCAGGTGTCCCTTCTTTCCTTTCCTCCTAAAGAGTTACTTACTTATTTGGGAGACAGAGACAGGGTGCAAGCAGGCATGTGCAAGAGTGGGAGGAGAGGCAGAGAGAGACTCTCCAACAGATTCCCCACTGTGTGCGGAGCCCGGATGCGGGGCTTGAACCTACGAGATCATGATCTGAACCAAAATCACGAGTCGTATACTTAATCGACTGAGTCACCCACACACCCCAGCACATGTGTGTTTTTAAGTACTCAAACCTAACGATATTTTCCATTATAACTTTTGTCCTGAAAGTCATAAAGTCCTTAAATGATAATAATATTCCTTTTCATTTTCTTCCAAAATATTTGTAATTTCATTTTTTACATTTAAAAATCAGATTTATATTAAACTTACTCTGCAATTTGTATCCAATATGTGTGGTTTCACCTCTAGACTCAATGATTCTATAAGCTGATCATTATTTAAGTTGGTTAATTTCTTGGAACATCAACATTTTCCCTCCAAAAAGTGAAAATAAGGAAATTCCTCTGCTTGTTATGTTGTAAATAAACACATGCTGAAAAGTATTAACTGATATAGAGGTATACACAATTATGACCAAAGTCAGGACGTGAAAGGAGTGAGACACAGAAGGGCAAGGTTGGAGAATTCTCCTACAACCTTGAAGACAGGTGAGATGTCCCACTGTCAGCTTCCCTGATTCTGAGTGGCCGATAAGCTCACTCAAGTTTCCGAAGCTGGGTACAGAGAAGCATTTGGCATTGTTCAAACATGTCAATGACACTTTATATATTCCTTTAGAATATCACAGAATTGAATTCATGTGCTGTCAAAAGAAAAAAATCTAAATTCAAATTCTAGAACTGAAAAAGTTAGAAGTGGGTAATTACCACACATTTCAGAGGAAAAGGACTCATATTTCCTAAATGGCTTTGATTGTCCGTAAACCTCTTGCCAAATGTATTAGTATCACACAAGACTGCTACTTCTATGGGCAGTATTTGCAAACTTTCATTTTGTTATTTTCACTAATCAGAACAGGGCGGATTGAATTAGGTCAGATGTGGTCAGCCAGGCCGCCCCACTGCACTTGGGATTCCGGGCTCTGCTCCGTGCTGCCTCCACTCACACCCAAGCCTTGCACACCTTCAGTGTGCTCGGAATCCATCACCCCAGGGGGCGACGGCAAGAACCAACAGCCGCCCACCATTTTGCTTCCTCCTTTGGTCCTTAACGGGGATAAATCATGCCTTTGACAGCTGCCATGGACTCAACTTCAAAGAAGAGAGACATTACTTAAGGGGAAACAGCACCCAGTTTATGAGTGAACAGTTAAGAAACCGCTTTTAGAGTTTCTGAAAGGATGCCGAGAACCTTCTGAATAATCCACAGTCATCCATCTCTTTTATTGTTCGTTTGCTCAAGGTCCTGCAGGACATTATCAGAAACATGAGACATCTCGAATGGTATTCAAGGATGTGAACTAAAGCCTCCCTCATTCTTTCAGATGAATGTTAGTAAATTTAGCAATGAAAGCTACAAGAGGGCAATGTTCCACCCTCATTATGCAGCCGTGATTGAATTTTGAGTAAGAAATGTTGATTCTCTGGTAAGTACCATGTGTTCTTTCATTTCGTGCTTTTTTTCTTTTCTGTGCTATTGGACACTTTTGAAGATACGTCTTTTTTTTTCCTTTCAAGAAAAGCAAGAAATAAGTGTGACAACACTTTTTTAATGAGTCCAAGTTTGTCCTACTTATATAAAAAGTACAAAATAACAGCTGCTATCCTATGTGCCTGGTAGATGCCAGGCGCTCTCTACATGTTTCTAATTGCTCTAACCCCCTGTTAAGGTCAATATTATCACTGCCTTCCGGGTGAAGAAAGGCAATGCAGAAGAATTAAGTAACTTGCTCAAACTGTCAGAGGTGGGATTTGAACCCTGCCCCGTCTCAGTCCAGAGCCTTTGCTCTCGCCACTAACCAGGGCTGACCTTCCCAAGCCTGACCTTCAAAAAGCATCCAAGAGGCATTTCTCTCCTTTTCTCTGCTCTCATGTAGGACACGAAAAGAGGAAACAGACCCTTGCTGAGTTTTTAAATCGTGAAAACATTTTCAGCGGTTGATTCTCTGAGTTTAGGTTTCTTTGAGGTTTCTGTGAGATAGAAGGAGTTGTACTCCTTGGTCGTGTCTTCATTCTGTTCCACATTCTGTCCCTGGGGAATTACAATTCAGACTCTTTCCCTGACTACTTGGTTAGTGCCTCATCCCCGCAGGTGATCTTCCTTCTGCTTTCTTGCTACTCTAAACTCTGACAGGGTCTCAAACCTCTATATTGCTTTTCCCTGAGAAGTATGGATTTTTCATCTACCGTGATACAAACTAAAATAGTAAAATTCAATCTTAATGGTCCCCCAGAGATTTGAATGAGTGGACATCGGAACATGCTGCCAGACAGAGACTTAACATTGAGAAGACAATAATTCAATATTCGTGAGTTATTCAGACTACACCGAGCACTTAGAACTGTTGACATGGCTTTCCACCCGAGAAGTCCATTCTCAAGGTGAATGAGGCAGAAACCACACCACAACAGAAAAGAGAAGATTTTAAAACCTAAAGAATCTCCCTCACAATATATATAATCTCTTAACTGTTGAAATTTTTTCAAAAGCGTGACAATATTAAAGACATCAACAATGTTCTTCTTTTTCTCTTTTCTTCTGCACAAGAGGGGCTAGCACAAATACAATTAAATACAATACATGATAAGCATTTGGTAAATGTTTGTTGGAAAATGAATGAATAATTAAAACAAAGGCTATTACTTTTTTACTATTCAGTTCTGGCCTTCAATTTATTATTCATTCAACAAACATTATATCCAATTGACAAGTACAGAAAAGACACTGAGAACACAACTTCAAAATGTGTTCATAATTCCTACCCTCCTGTGACTTTCTACTTAACCATCTGTGTAACCTAGGGCAATGCCTTCACAGTCTCTTTCTTCAAGTAAAATGAGAGGAATAGAGCCTTTCTGAATATCCCTGTGGAGATGTGAAAATGAAGTAACAATATGATTTGTAAACTGTTAAGTTGTGTACTAATACATCTTCTATAAAGTATATTTGCAAGTGACAGAAAGCCTCACTCAATATGGTTTAAGCCATTAAGTGAATTTGCTAGCTCAAGTAACTGAAAATGGTAAAGACAAGTAATTGGCTTCAGGCAAGGCTTGACCTAGTAGCTCAACAATGTCACCAATAATCTGATTTATTTCCAGCTCTTCATTTGCCCTTTTTGGTGTCAAATTCTCAGACTTACTCCCTTAAGGTCCTCTATGGCTTCCAATAGCTCTCATAGCTGATATTTCTTCATTCTAGTCCGGAAGGGAAGAGAGAGCATCCCTGCCCAGGCCTTTCAAGGGAAATCTGAGGATTAATTCTGATTGGACCTCCTAAGGTCACATGACCACTCTGCAACCAATGTCTACGTCCAGAAAAATGGAAGCTACTTATTGGCTCAGCTTATACTACAGGCCACACTGGTGGAGACGGGGGTGAAATGAGGTCCGTTCAACCTCATGTATCCCCAGCAGAAAGTGGTTGGCTGCTGGGTAGAGAATGAGGATGGAGGAGAATAGATGATAAATATGTCACCAACAGGGGCACCTGGGTGGCTCAGTGGGTTAAAGCCTCTGCCTTCGGCTCAGGTCATGATCCCGGGGTCCTGGGATCGAGCCCCTCATCGGGCTCTCTGCTCAGCAGGGAGCCTGCTTCCCTCTCTCTGTCTCTGCCTGCCTCTCTGCCTACTTGTGACCTTTGTCTGTCAAATAAATAAATAAATAAATCTTAAAAAAAAAAATGTCACCAACAAACTATCCAGTGAACTGAATTTGAAATAAGAGTCAACCAGTTATCCTGCCAGAAATCCATTTTATGGTCCCAGGTGAACTGAAAAAAATCTCAGTCTTTGGAAAAAATCAGAGACATGAGTGGACATTCTATGATGTACATAAAGGTAATTTTCATACGCATGCTCTGGAAAGTAAGGTAATAAGCAGAATCATTTCCATAATCCACTATTTTACCCCAAATCATGGCCATATAGTTTAAGGGAATTTTTAACATTTATTAACATTATTAGAAAAAAAGTAAGGGTCTGCCTGTCTGATAATAGATACTTCCAAGGATTTTTTTTTTAATTTTCCTGTTTAAACCTCTTATTCAAGTCACTGATTAGTCAGATATGAGTGTTTCTCATTTCCTTAGAGAGATAAAATACCTTTCACCTCTGAATAATGTATCTGGGTAATAATGTATCTGGTTTTGCCACCCCTCGGTCAGCCTTATACAGACATAAACCCAAAAGAAAAGAAAGTCTAAATCTGCAAAACTTGTGAAGAGATATAAATCTTCATGGAAGGTACTGCAATGGCCCTGAGAATGCCTCTACAGAGTAACACACAAGAAGATGAACGAGCATTTATACTCAACCATTGCCCACTGTGTGGGCAGCAGACAAGCCATGTTCCTCACCTGCGGTGTCTCTTGCATCTGGGCCACACCTGCAGCCAGGAGAGATCCACATCAAGTAATTATAAAGCATCTCTTCATAGATGGAACTTAGAGCCATTATAGTCACTACATGCTTGAAATATTTTAGTTTGAAGTAGGAGACCCCCCTTCCTTACTAGGTCATCAGAGAGAACTTGGGGCTTACTAAACAGAGCCAAGAATGGCATAAGAACTTCCTGAGTGCAGAACATATCAGTTCTCTGCAAATGAACAGAGATCATTTCTCTGGGGACCAAAAATAGAAATTTCAAAGAAGGTCCAAAAGGGGTTCCAAGTATCTCAATGGGGAAAAAAGCGATCTGTTACTACTGGAGGGAACAGGCTATTGGGATCACAGTGCCAACTGTCAAGGCAGCTGCTGCTGATGCTAAGCCATGATATAAATGTTGGTAGTGGTTTTCACACCACACTCCCCAAAGTCCTGGATATTCCCTGCATCCTCCCTGTAGGCCATTGTGAGAGAGATGGTAAACTGACTTCTGGAGTCTCCCCTCACCACAGTGCCTTGTGTTTATCTTTTACATCTCAAACGTCTGTCAAGATATTATCTGAAGCCTTGTTTTTTCAAGATGGCGGCCAAAGCAATTACAATGGCCTCTCCTCCAGCATTAGGTTTTCAGAGATGATAGAAAATGTATATAACATAACAATCCTCAGAAAACCATAAGGGGAATTTTTGGTGAACCGGAAACTGTGAAAATCCCTAAAAGACAGAAAGGATCAAATGGAAGGGAGAAAGAACAGTCTAAGATGGTGTGAAGGGTCCTGCCACAGAGGTTCAGGCAGTACCAAGTTTCTATCACATCTGGGGGGTGGATGCAAGGAGTCTGGGTAGCTTAGACACAAGGGCATCCTGCTTATATGGGAAAGGAGGACCAGAACCACCCTGGCTGGACCCCTTTCTCCCCACCATCACTGTGAAAGAATAGGGCCCAGAAGGAGGCAGTCACTTCCACCTCTCCTATCAGCAGTCTGGGTAGACAGTGTTTAGATGTATCCTTGTTGGTCAATAAAACCCAGTAGGTGGGCCACATATTCAAATCGATGCAGGGGAATGAGGGAGGAAAACTCCCCAGAAAGCCACACATAGGGATATAGAAATGGAATGTAAGAAAAGAAGAGTAAGAAATACACACTCTATATTCAGGAGATCTTCAACTCATCTTTTAAGAGTTCCAGAAGGAAAAAAATTGGAAGAAGGGAGCAGAAGTAACATTTGAAGAAATGAGAGAGAATAATTTCCTAAAACTGAAGTCCTCAAATTGAATGTATCTGGAAGGACAAAAACGAGATATATTTAAAAACGGAATGAAACAAATCCACCCCTATTGACATTGAAGTAAAATGTCAGAATATTAGGAATACAGAAAAACTCCTAGCATCTTCTGGAGAAGAAGCAGTTCATCTATTGCAGACTGTGAGACAGTCTGCTGACATCACACTTCATCTTCAGCACCCAGAGCAAGAATACAATGGGGTAGTAGCTTTCTGAAATGCTGAGGAAAAGTGACTTTGTTCTAGAATTTTCTATGCAACCAAACTATCAAACTAGCTTTTTGCTGTGAGGATAAAAACTAAGATATTTTTGGACATGTAAGAGCTGAGAAAGTGTCCCACCCACAGACTTACCTGAAAGAATTACTAGAAGATATAGTCCAACAAGAAGGAAAATCAATCAGAAGGGAGTTTTTAAAAAGCAAAAGGGATGGGAACAAGTTTCTGCTCTATGTCACCTCTGGGTCAATGTCCCTGCTGCCAACTCTGTCCATAGGGTGTGTCTTCACTTATCCTCCAAGGACAGTGGGGGGTGACAAAGTGAATTGGGGGGAGCTGAACTGGGAGTTGAATCAGGGAGTGAATTGGGAACCATCCCCGACAGGCATTCTCTGTCCTCTCTGCCATCCACGATGGGGCAGGAGAGATCACCCATCAGATAGGCAGATGGTCATGGAGAAGGGGCCAGACACCCCCTCCTTTGACCCCTTCAAACCAAGCACTACTGGGAGGGGGTCCTAATTGGCCCTCACAAACTGCAGCCATGATACACTCTCCGCCCTAGAGAGCACCTCATTGTCTCCTTCTCTCCCCCCAGCTCTGGACTCAACATTTCCCTCGAAGCCCTCTTTTTCTCTCTCTGTTAACTTTTTAGCAACTTTTACAAAATTGCCGTGAAATATACATAACATAAAATTTTCATTTTAACCATTTAATTTTTTTAAATTTGAGAAAATACACATCGTATAAAATTGACCATCTCTACCATGTTGAAGTGTACAGTTCAGTACGTTCCTACTGTTGGGCAAACACCACCACCATCCATCTTCAGAACTTTCCCACCATCCCAAACTGAAACTCTGTTTCCACTAAACACTTCCCCAACCCCCACCAAGTCCCTGGCAACCACCGTTCTACTTTATGTCCCTAAGAATCTGACTGCTCTAGACCCCTCATATGAGTGGAATCCTATAGTATTTGACTTTTTGCATCTGGCTTATTTCACTGGCCTATGTTTATAAGGTTGATGTATGTTGTAGCATCTTGCCAGAATTTCCTTCCTTTTTAAGCTTGGATAATATTCCATTGTATGGATAGACCACATTTTATTTATCCATTCATCGTTGGGTTTGGGTCATTTGGGTTGGTCCCATCCTTTGAGCTACTGTGAGTCATGCTGCTAAGAAGATTAGTAGCTGAATATTTGTTGGAGTTCTGGGTTTCAATCTTTTTCTGTATATACCCAGAAGTGGAATTGCTGGATAGTGTGGTAATTCTGTTTGACTTTTTGAGGAACTGCCATACTCTTGCCCATAGCAGTTGGACCATTTGACAGCTCCAGAAACAGCACATATGCATTCCAATTCCTCCATTTCCTCCCCAGCACTTGCTTTCTGGTCTGTTGGGGGCGGAGGTATTTTTTACAATAACCGCAGGATTGGGTATGAAGTGGTATCTCTCTGGGGTTTTGATTTGCATTTCCCTAATGAGCACATTTCATATGCTTGTTAGTCATCCATATATCTTTTTTAGAGAAATGTCTATTCAAGTCTTTTGCCCATTTTTTATCAAGGTTTTTTTGTTTTTGGTTTTTTCTGTTGCCATTGAGTTGTAAGAGTTCTTTATATATCCTAGCTATTAATCCCTTGGTGGATATATTATTTGCAAATATTTTTTCTGAGACTGTGAGTTGCCTTTCCACTATTGATTTTGTCCTTTGATGCACAGGAAACATTCTCTTGTCTCCTTCCCTACCTGCCAGGCATCCCCCAAGGGATTTAGCTAGAGTATCTTGCCACGTCCCAGGGAGAGCTCCACTGATGGGTGTTTCAACTCCATTCACTGATTTCAGCCCCCCAGAGGGGCTGCCCCAGGCCGACTTCCAACACACTTAAACATCACAATAGCCTACCACCCGGATTTGTTAACAGCTTTTTAAAAATATGGAAATGGTTGTGAATTTATTTTAGGGACACTTTTTTTTTTTTTTTTTTTTTTTAAGAAAAAGCAACCTGTATTTTAGAAAATGTAACAACTCTTCTGCCCCAGCCTGAGGGAAAGTGCTCTGCTGAAGAGTGATTGGCAACAACAGAACAACATGAAAAGGCAAGTGTCTGCCTGAAGCCTGTGAGGGAGACAGTGGGGATGGTGTGAGGTAACCAGGGTCAGGAGACACACCTGTGGGCTCCACTGAAGTCCCCCTCCCCCCACCCAGCCTCCGCCCCCAACCCTGGGAAGCCTCTAGTGTTGGTCCAAGGTAGTCTTTGGCCTTCTTTGGGGGAGGCCCCCTGAGGCACAGGAGAGAGCAGAGGACTAAGGAAACAGACCATTGTGAGGATCCAGCTTAACTGTCAGGATTTGGGGCTGTAACTTCCCCTCCCTGCGCCTCACTTTCCTACAAGGAAAATCAAATCAATAATCATTATAAATCTCACTCCTTTGTTATATGATACAATTTACACAGTGCTTCGCACGCATTATCCAATTTAAGAAAATACTACAGAACGAAGCACTTTGAAAATAATAAAATGCTTAACATATGTAAGAAATTCTTTTCTTTCTTTGAAAACTGCTCTGGGTGGTTCCGCTATTGTTTAGTTAAGAGAATTATACAATTTTGAGACATGGTTCCTTATCTTGTGTAGACGGAAAGGCAATTAAACAATTATTCATGTCAGAATGTGAGGTAAGGAGAAGGCTGCTTCAAAGGGTCCACTTGACAAAGTGAAAAGCAGTTGAGTAGAAACAGAGAGCAGTATATAATTTCCTTCTGGAATATCCACTCCATATGGCCCAGAGCAAGAATTTCAAACTCATCTGTGGGGAGAAAGAGACAGAAATAAAAACATCAACTTTTTTGCTCTGATTTCTCTCAGCCATTTTCTGAATAGCCTATGGAAACCATCCATTCCTGTAAACAGAAACCCACTAAGAGACTGCAAGGATGCTTTTTTCTCTCTGTGGAGGGATTGTTCAGTCATGAATCAGTGTCTTTTTCCAAAGGAAAGTGCCAGCAACAAAAGTTGATCATAGAAAGAACATTAAACTTTAGTATTTTCTTCATTGGCCTCTCCCACTTCCAACTGCCAAGAACAGAGACAACAGAGGACATGTTGACCTGAAAGTATCCCCGCTCCCCACCACAGCCCTCTAGCCAGGTGACCAGGATCCCAGCTCCCCCGCAGAGGAACATAAAGTTCATGGCAAATGTGTTTGCACGGACACCAAAGCCACCCCTCACAAAAGCCATTGCCTGTTCATCCCCAAACCCCATATCTCCCTTAGCCTTTGACTTTTCTCCCATGGGCGCTCTTGTACTCCAGTGCCCAGGGAGTAGAAAACCTGCCCCAGGCTTGCCCTGTTGAGATGAGCGGGTCCATCATCTGCTTCCGCATGTGTTCTTCCGCCAGCCTGGACCCTCAGAGAGCAGCCAAACACACACAGTCCTGTGACCAAGAGGAATTTCGAAATAACTCCCATCTTTGATTCATTTTCCTAAAAACCAGTGGGGACCCCTAGACATCACGCACAGCATATCTTCCCCTGTATATATATGTCCAGCCCACCCCACCATTTCTCACTCAACGACTACACCCGAAGCTGGTCCAACACCCAGCCCCCTGCCTCTTTTCTCTCCTCTCCCTGCACCTGGTTCTCTCCTGTTTCTACTTCTGTAGTTTGACCAAGAGTCTACCCCTCGAGGTCTCTTTGGAGGAGGGCATGGGCTGGGCAACCGGGCTGGGCTCTGACAGGAGAGTCTGGTGGACTGAGTGGGTGAGTGGGAACTAGGCACACCGTCCCTGCACAAGTGACCCTACCGGCCCTCAGTGCCTTAGTTCCTTGGTCTCCTCTAAGCCACCCACGCTGGACTGGTAACAACTTCAAAGCCTGAGCTCCCGCCTGGACATCTGGGGACAAATGGCAGCATGAAGTAAAGCTTGCTTTGAAATATCTGGAGAACTCTACAGAAATTTTTCCTTACCCCTTCCCCACCCCCACTGCAGCCCCTCCCTATGCAGCCATTTGTAATCTACTTTTCCCAGCACAAAAATGAGATGTGGACCAGCTTCTGCCTGTGAGGAGTTTATTCTAAGCCCACCCCAAGGTCATGCTTCCCATGGAGCAGAGCCCCACTGGGTGGAAAGCTGCCTGGATGGGGCTGAGGCTCACCATTGTGTGCACTTGTGAAATCTTTCTCCTTACCTCTGGGAGGTAAAGGGACCAGAGCTGAAGAGAGGTGAGGGCAAAGCTGGGACCTTCCCCTCCCTCTCCCCCCCTCAAATGTAACCTTGGCTGCAAGGACAGCTGTTGCCGTTTGAAAGGATGTATCCAATGAGCATTTGGTATGCCTAGTAAACCTTGCTGTAATACACAGCTTTTAGCATGAGTCATCTCCCTGCTGGGAAAGAAGTTAGAAGTTCAGAAATAAGGATATTGCAGAATGGGACCGTGTGTTTCACGAAACCACAGGGGAAAGGGTGGAGAAGCAGCCAGTGCCGGCTTAAAGGTCACAAAGCATTATTGCTGCCTGCTTACTATCCAGAGTCCAAGCGAGGTAAACCGAGAAGGTTAAGATCTAAGTGAAAATTAACAGAAGGTAGCTGTGCCATTCTGACTCTGAGAACACGTGTGCTGTAGGAGAATGCAAACCACCTTTGCTCTCTTTCCATGGGCAGAGCTGAAGAAGGAATAGGCATTCATAAGGACAAATATAAAGAAAAAAAAATACTGGTACAAAATGGCAAGCAAAGTTTGTGGAGTTCCTTTCCTTGTGGATTCTTGGACCAAGCACAGACATGTGAGTTAGGTGCCAATGTCCCTTGGAAATGAACAAACTTCTGTCCCCAGGACTGTGAAGGTGCTGTGCATCAGCCTTAGCACTCACCATGGCTGGGTGAGTCGTTCTAGCAATGCAGGATGCTACGGTCATGTTCATGTCAACCCATTGGCTCCCAGCCCCCCACCCGAAGGCCATCATGGGTGCTCTGACCTCCTTTCTCCTGGCAGAGTCATTGGGAGGTCATGTCCTCTTCTTGGTTATTAATAAAGATTTCTTGTCTCTCTCCAACCTTTGACTTCATGGCCTTAATTTGCCACCCTTTCCTTGCAGATAGTCACTCTTGTATCTGTACCAACCCAATCATTCTGCCAGCTGTTGAGTTGGCTTTCCTGCACTGGGTGCTCCCAGAGAGGGGGAAAGGGGCTCCCCAACCAGTGTTTCCATTAAAAGAGGGGCCCCTGCCTTCTCAGTTGGTTGCTGAATTTCCACCAGTGGAACTAACCAGAAGCTTCCCGGCAGCTGAAGGAAATACGAGGGCACCTTCCCCAGGATGCCCAACACAGCTCTCTCAACAGCACTCAACTCCTCCTTCAGGACAGAGGCTATGAACAGGAAACCTGTACCAGGACTTTTTACACACGAGGCTCTATGTTCAATACTCTACGTGTATGAACTTATTGATCTTTGCTTCAGCCCCCAAGAGGTAGGCACCATTACCATTCCTGTTCCACAGATGAGGACGGAGACGTGCAGAGAGACTCTCTGACCTCACCTTAAGAAGGCAGGGGCGGCCTGTCTGCTCTTGACCATCAAGAGAAATTTTCACTGTGATGCCGTAAGCAGTGCTCACTGTCACCATTCTGCCTGTCAAGTGTCCCTTGGGTCATGAAAGCTGCAGTTTTCCTGGGGATATCGCTTGTGTGCCTGATCTGGAGGTGGGCATTAGGCCTCACTGCATTACACGCACTCACTGCTTTTTTCCTTTGGTCCTTTCTTTTTCTTTTCCCTTTTCCTTTGGTCACAATGCAAGTCAAAAATGCGAGAAAAAGTTCAAGAATCAGAAATGCAGCCTGGAGATCAATAAAAGCTAGGATATCGAGAGTTTCACATTACTGCGCTCTGTTCTCCTAACTCCACTAGCAAGGAGGGACTATTATTGTTAGGAGTGAGTTGGACAGTTAGGCAGCGAGGGCTGGGGTCCCCCACAAGAAAATAAGGGGTCAGGACAGCTAAGATCAAACACACTACCATCCTGCTTTGCAGCTTAGAGAGGAGTGCACTGACAGTGCAAAGTTGCAGCCTTTGCTGAAGTGACTTCTGCAAAACATCCTAAAATAAGACAATTAACCACAAGGCATTGGTCCCCATCACAGGCAAAAGGCAGTTAAGACTGAAGACCCCAGATGTCACCAAAAAAAGACCATCAGCACGCAAACATTATCCTAATAGGTAGACAGATACGTGACCAAAGAAAACCCTGATTGGCACAACACAGCACATCCTGATTGCTTCAGATAGTTCTGCAAAAGAGCTCATAAAAACCCCTACACATAGACACTCCCAGGGCAATCCTTTCAGGCCCATTTCCCTCTCTGGGAGCTTTATACTCTCGCTCAATAAACTTTGTTTTGCTGCCCGCCACTCTTCGTCTACTCTATGTCTTCATTCTTCAAAGCAGCATGACCAAGAATTGCAGGCAGAGAAGTCCTGCAACACTATTTTCCCCATTTTATAGGCACAGAGAAGTTAGGTAACTTGCACAAGATTGCACAGCTCTTAAAAGGAGAGACCAGCATTGAAATCCAGCAATAGTGTGAACCCGTTCCTTGCAAATCCCAAATATAGCAAGGCTTTCAATCTTCTTGTTTCTTATCACACTTCAGAGAAAAATACACCAAAAACATCAGAATTAAAATAAAATGTGAGAAGTAGCTAAAACAAGGGCTCAAGCCCAAGGAGAAATGTGGAGGCCAGGCTCTGTGCTTGGTCCCTTCTCTCAGTTCAGCAAGAATATGACACTATACATAAAAGTATAACCAAATACAGAGAGGCAGGTGCTTTGAGAAGGACACACATACAGCCCTGTGGGAGCTTAGGTGACAAAAAGACTTCCCACCCACTCCTTCACAGAAGAGGCACCATTGAATTAGGTCTTGAACAATCACTAGGATCTCCATGGGTGTATATGGGAAAGAGACAGGAGCATTGGAAGCAGAGAAAGAACTGTGGCAGAAGTGTTCCGGGGTCCAGAAATGGTGAGTTGCTGGAATTCCTCCAAGGAGGAAGGAAGAGATGATTCCAGCAAGAAAAGATGCCAGGATTTACAAGAACCATCAGCAGGTGAAGTTAGCCACATTTCCAGCATACACAGGGCCTCCCCAAAGCCCTTGGTAATGGCCCAGGGGGCAGAAGAGCACCATCTGTCTGGGGAAAACCTAGGTGCCTATTCGCCATAATGTCCAGGTTTACACCTGTTATCCTGGCATCCCGTCCTGCGAGCGCCCCGTCCACCCTCAAGAGGGTTCTTGCATGGGCAGGAGATTATGTGGCTACCCTGTACCTGGCAAACTGAAAGAGTCAACGGGTAGGGTCCAACACTTAGGTATATGAAATGTGCTTAAGAAGTTATGTCTTTAAGGGGCACCTGGGTGGCTCAGCGGGTGAAAGTCTCTGCCTTCGGCTCAGGTCATGATCTCAGGGTCCTGGGATCGAGCCCCACATCCGGCTCTCTGCTCAGCAGGAAGCCTGCTTCCCCCTCTCTCTGCCTGCCTCTCTGCCTACTTGTGATCTCTCTCTCTCTGTCAAATAAATAAATAAAAATCTTAAAAAAAAAAAAGAAGAAGAAGAAGAAGAAGTTATGTCTTTAAAAGCCTGTATCATGAAGCTAGCTAAGCGTTATAAGGAAGACAGGGTCATTGACATGTGTACTTGTAAGCGATCGCACCCGTTAACTTCTGACGGCCAGAATCAGTTGTTCTTCCCCACCCCGGCCGGCCACCTTATTTTGTCCGGGCGCAATTCTACATGGAATACCCCCAGCCAGTATCTATCATGAAGATATACCAGAGGAGCCGGCATTTTGATGAATATCCCATCCCGCCACTGCCGGTTAGAGCGAGGAGAACGCTTACCACAGGTTTAAAACACACACTGATAATGCTAATTTTTATCCAGGCACACTTTTGAGTTTAAAATAACCGAATTCAAAGAAGTTAATTAAAACCAGATAGAGTTGTCAGGGAGTTTAAAAATCAAACACAAAGGACTTTGAAACAATGAGGCTGACTAACTCTGTGGTAGAGGAGTGAGCTAGTCTTTACGGAGGAGCCCGCCTATTTGTATTGGGGCTAAAATACTTTCAGGAAAGAAAGAAAATTGCAAAGTGTTTGCAGAGCAGAGAGCACGATGTGGAGGAGGTGCTCCCAGCCATCCTTTCAACTTGGAAGTGGAATCTATCTGCAGGGTGCCCCCAGGGGTGAGTGCGGACTCCTTTAGTGAAGTCTTATTTAGTTGATGGATGCCCTGTTGTTGCTGGATTTTATTACTACGTGAAGTTGAAAGGCCTGATGTGAAGGCATCTTAAACTTCAGGTCTGGCCGTGCACACTCCCATTTAAACTTGCCCGTGTTGGTTAGCCACTCTGCCGTGCTTTCAGCTTGGGTGTTTTCTGCCATTCCCCGATGTGCCAGGTAATGCTCTGAGCACTGAGAGCGGGGACGGGCTTTCTCTCTGTCTTCTGATTCTTCTGTTGTTTGTTCATTGGAAAATGGGCAGATAATGATAAAAATTATTAATAAAGTATCACCACCGCTGCCACCACCACCACCACCACCAAAGCCTTCTATTTAAAACAATGGGGAGTGAAAATAAAGCCACTTGAACTAATTTACGCGATGAATAGGGAATAAGGAATTTGGACCTTCCCTAATTTTGGATTCCAGATTCCAAACATTTCATAATAAAATATGACTAACTGCATGAAATTGCAAGGTATGTACCGTGTGAATTATATACACAGGGAGAGGTTGTTTTAAAAAGTTCCTGCTGGCAAAGCCAGACTTCTCATCGCCACTTTTAACCTTGTCAAATAAAATCATTCCAGATAGGGAGGCTGGAGAGACTTCATGGTTCCTTTTTAATATGAAAGCTTAAAATTTGCACTCCAGAGTAGGGGAAAATCTGATTATATTCATTTACTCTCTATTAAGGGCATCACATCCAGCTATATTTTTAAAGAAAGAAAAAGCATGTCATTTCCTTGGTACTTTGGAAGTTGATATCAGGTGTCAGTAAAATGCCATATGTCAGAAATAAGATCACCTATTAAAATACAGGTTTATAAAAATCAC
The DNA here is from genome assembly GCF_963455335.1 of Martes martes. Classification (NCBI taxonomy): domain Eukaryota; kingdom Metazoa; phylum Chordata; class Mammalia; order Carnivora; family Mustelidae; genus Martes; species Martes martes. The sequence goes on from NC_137890.1 coordinate 71,808,362, forward strand.
ACTCTTATAAATGCACTTTTTTAGCCCAATAAATATTATGAAATGTACACATAAAAGGTTAATCTCATAAATAAAATCCAAGTTATTTTCGGATGCTGAGGGTCTGAGAAGATCTTAATCTGGGGAAGAAAAAAAAAAAGCCTTCAAATATACTTGCTTTATTCCTAGATAACTCCTTCGTACTTGAAATGTGGTAAGTTTAAAAAATGGCATAAAATACTGTAACAGAAACCCCTGAGGGAAAGCAAGAAACTATTTACTCTAATTAGCCCGGGAGCTATTTCATAGTCAGGGAAAGTTGAAGACATTGAGTTTATTGCAAACATCACCTTTATTGGGGATGGAGCCCATAGAGCACCTGGGGGCAAGGTTCAGCCTCGATTCCTCCAACGGGAGTACCATAACGGGAACGCTGACTGCACTCGTCTGTGTGTCAGGTACTATTAGCTCATGAGAAGTAAAAGCAATACTGTAGTGGGCTGAGAGGCGGTCCCCCGGAAGATACGTTCACAGCCCAATTCCTGGAAACTGCGAATGTGATCTTACTTGGCAAAGGGGTCTTTGCAGACAGGATTCAGGGAAGGATTTTTTAGATGAACTCATTCTGGATTAGCTGTGTAGTCCCTAAATTCAATGACAAGTGTCATCATAAGAGATGCACAGGGAGGAGGATTGAAAAGGTAGATGCAGAGATGGGAGCCGCAGGTCAAGGGAACCCCCAGAAGCCGGAAGAAGCGAGGAATTCTTCTCCCCTAAAGCCTTCGGAGGGACTCATGACCCTGCTAATGTCTTCACTTTGCCCCTCTGGCCTCCAGAACTATGAGAGAATAAACCTCCACTGCTTCTAAGCCCCCGAGTCTGTGTTGACTCGGAGACAAATTCAGACACCACCCCAACGTCCAAGAGCATCAAGGCAATATCCAGGGCAGGGAAAAGTTTACTTTTCGATAAAATTTGCTTTCTAAGTAGCTTCTTCACAACAAAGAAAACTATTGGCAGAACGCAATTTTGAAAACTTAACACTATGAGTGATTTTTTTTGAAAACGCAAACTAGATGGGGACTCGCACCCATAACTGGTGGGTCCTCCAATCTCAAATGCTGGAACTCTAGATCGCCCCGAGTTTGGCGACAGGTTTGAATGGGAAATACTCTCTCACCCGTGCTTATTGGTATACAGCCTGGGTAGAAGAAGGGAGGTGTCCATGACTGTGCACGCTGGGCTACACCCACGGCAAGGCCTCAGCCGGGACTGGGTGTGTCCCGCACCATGGCGAGCTGGACTGGACCCCGAGGGGGTTAAGAAAGCAGGCTAAGAAAGTTCCCACGAGAAAATTCCCTTCTAGTAGGTTCTTAGAGGCCCAGGCATTGGCTTCCAAGGTGCGTAAGCTTCAGAGCTTGTCTCTGAAGAGCTAGCCTGACTGTCTGTACTTCTCTGTGAGGTTTCAGGGATTTTATCACCTTTTCCAAAGGCTCTATAACCACCCCCCTGTGGCCCCAGAAGTTAGGACTTGTATCCTAAGTGATGTGGGAAACAAAGGCAGAGGAGAAATTATTAAATTTCCTTACTACGTACAGCCCATTGACAAGTCCTTGAAAAAGGCAGAGTGACCTTCCTCTAGGAACGGAACTGCCAGGGTGTGGACACCTTGCTAAGGGCAAAAGGTAGGCTTAGACTGATGTCTGCCCTCCTCACCCCTGGATCCTGTAAGCCTATTTTAACAAATAGAGATTCTTTTAGGAATTTCCTTTATCTCTAAGCTCCCCAATATACACGTCGGCAATCATCCCCCAAGCATATGGCCCACTGATACATATCTGAGGGGTCTCATGACTCGGGTTTTATTAGATGGTAGAGAATGACCCTTTCCTAACAATAACTAGTCCCCTCAAGGTCCTGGAAACCTTATTTCCAGAATTCCTTAGAGACTTAACGCTCTCCCTAACCCCCTCCCCACTTGTAGGTAAAAATAATCACGACCCCTCACCACCTCATTGCACCTCTTTCTGCCCAAGGGTCCTGTCCCCGTGCTTTAACAAAACCACCTTTTTGCACCAAAGACATCTCAAGAATTCTTTCTTGGCCTTTGACTTTGAACCCTACCGTTTTTCCTACATCCCCAAGAACCCAGAGGAAGACTCAGTGAGTCTGACACATTAGGAAAGCCTCCAATGTCAGAGAAGGGTAGGTTTTCCAGGTACAAAGATGCAGCTTTTACCCGGGGGGGCAAGGCTAGGTCTGAGGTGATGAGAGAAGACAGAAGCAACAATTGAAAGGCTGCTACACGTGGCCCCAAACAGCCTGGCTTTGGGGGTCCCATGAGGGACTAACACAGCAGAGAAGGGCATTCTCCATCCCTCCGCCTAGCACCGGGCCAAGGGTTGGCACACTGAGCCTTCAGGAGCCACCGGTAGAGAATGGCTGTACCCCATGCAGCAGAGCGCCCACGAAATGCCCCCAGAGACCCCAGAAATCCACAGGTAAGGCTTCAGGAAGCTAAACATCCCGCTGCAGCCTGGGGAGATAATGAAGTCAAGCAGAATTCAGATTGCAATGTTGTCGGGGTTTTGTTTTTTTTTTTTTAAGATTTTATTTTTATTTATTCATTTGACAGAGAGAGACACAACGAGAGAGGGAACACAAGCAGGGGAAGTGGGAGAGGGAGAAGCAGGCTTTCCGCAGAGCAGGGAGCCCGACTCGGGGCTCTTTCCCGGGTCCCCGGGAACACGACCAGAGCCAAAGGCAGACGCCTAAGGACCGAGCCACCCAGGCGCCTCTCAGTTTGTAATGTTTTATAAACTCATTTCCTCCCACAGACATGGGAACATGGGTGTGACACATCACAATGACCCAGGATTTGTACCCCCAAAAGATGATACAAATGTATTTATGTCAATCAATGCTCATTGCATTGGTGACAAATTTTAACGTTTAGTCTCATTTGGGAAAAAATTCCCTAGATTCCTACTCAGATTCTTGTGACCAACACGGTAATGGTAATGTTCATTCCCTAATGTGCCCAGAGGACTAGACTCTTCCCTGAACATTACAGAATGAAGACACGCTCTGTGCGCGTGGAGGGCACTGGGAGTTGGAAGAACATACGCATCTCCTCGGATCGTGATTACACGGTCTTTTCAGAGTTTTGGTAGACTTCTGCTGTGTAGGACGGTAGGCTCGCAAGGCCCTCCACCCTCCGGGGCCGCTGTCGCCAGCATCCCTGTTCCAAATGACAACCCAGAGCATTTTCCTTGAGGTAAACAAGAAAATAGGATCTTTCCTCTAACACTTGCAAAACAAACAAACAAAAAACAAACAAAACCCAAAATCAAAGCCGAAAACCCCAAATGCAGAGTTCTGGTTTTGTTTTGTATTTTAGGGTCTCACCAGAGCCAGGTAAAAGCTGGAATATCTATTTACACAGAAGGGTTTTTTGATAAAATAGAAAAGGAACTTAGGGAGTCTCCATTTTGTGATTTGCTTTAAAAAAAAAAAAGCTAAAGCCTCAGCCCTAGTCTCTATTGAAAAAGGAAAAAAAAAAAAGCAGAAAAGAGGAACTTGTTGCAAAGTGGAGTGAATGCTGGCTTCCCTCCGGCCCACTCAAGCCCGTCACCATGGAGACTCCTGAAGGTTCCAGGAATGACTCACGCGATTCGCTGGCGAAGCCTTTGAAATGGAAGCAGCACCACAGCACAAAGACAAAGTTAGACTGCAGCCCTTGAAGAACGAGCCTTTGACTCCTGACTGAGGGCCCAGGATGCGGAATCTGGGCTGTGGAAACTCAGACAGAATGGCCCTACCTTCTTCCAGGTCCTCATTAGGGCACTTGCTCCTGAGAGCAAAGGTCAGAAAACACGTTGGCCTTGGACCGAGCTCTCCCCCGACTATTGGAGAAATACTGATGTTCGCCCCACCTGGGAGTGCAAAGGCTTGAACATGGAGGTTGCCCAGAGGCTGGGAGTGGGGAGTGGGAGTGTGATGGGAGGGAGGGGGAGAGCTCAGAGGCAGGGGGAAGGCGATTTCCAGAAGCACAGGTCTGGGGAAAGTGCCCGGGCACCCTGGGTCCGGTGTTTGTCTGGGTGCCTGAACTTACTGCCCTGTCTGCCCCTCTGGCTGTGGGACACCCTCACTCCCATTGAGCTCCTGCAGAACTCCGGAATGGGAGGCAGCTCCCTGTAGGAGGGCGCTGGGCCCCACCTCCACCTCAGCAAGGATGTGAAGACAGCCACAGGAGACAGCTCCAAGGAAGGGCTCCTTCTCTGCTGAGTTTCCTCTGAAAGCAGCCCAGGGGATTGGTGTGGGCTGCCCAGGGCTGGGACGTGAGCCTCCCCTGGGAATCCACACAGGAGAAACGTGGGCCCGACCAGCATCTTCCCTGGGAAACTCCCCCGCCACATATCCCGGGTGCTTCTTTCTTAAGGGCCTTTCGGGGATAGCAGGATCTTCTAGCACTGGGGCACCGGGTCCACACCCTGACGCAGCCCCTGGTCGGAAGTGCTGGGGGGCCCTCCCTGGCTCAATGGAAGCAACAGGGCTCCCACTGTGTCAAGCTGGGCTTTTCCCCAGGTTCCAGGGGCACAGCCACGCCCGCCAGCCACAGTGGAAAACCTAAGGAGGGAGAGAAATGTTGGGGGCCAGGCCTCGTCTCAGACTGAACAAAAGCACTGAGTCTGTGACCCAAAGGGACCACACCAGGCTTGCCTCCACAACACATCCGTAAGACAGAAGTTCGCCAGAATTCGTGTCCAAAAGGCAGGACGCTACCCGCCCCCCTTTTCTTCCCTCAAATGGGGAGAACCAAGGGGGAAGATGTGGATTCTTTCCTCCTCACCCCTAAATCTACATGCTGGTGACTACAGACCTGCTTAAGCAGGAAAACAAATAAGAAATAAAGGTCTGAGCAGAAGCCCCAGACGTCTCCTCTCAACTATTTATTCTGATTTCTCGACAAGTGAGTTAATTGGATGGGCCCCCGTGACAGACATTCCATACTAAAATTCATAGCTTTCTGCCAAAACAACATATTGTGTGCTGCTATATTTTCCACGTTGGAACTTGGAACTGACGTGGGTCCTGAGCAGTTTTATGCAGGGAACGGGAGACCGAAGGCGTAGAAACACAGACGGCCGCTCCAGAGGTTCTAGGCCGGCCCGAAGAAGAGGAGCCGCCTGTCCCCTGCCCTTGGCGGCTGCTCCTGCTGCTCTGCGGGTTTCTCCCTATGTGTGCTCTGCAAGTTCAAAGGGAGCCACGGGGAGTGAGGACCAGATGCATCCCCAGCTGGGGCCCCCGGGCAGCCTGGGAAGGATGGAGTGGTCTGGTTGAGGCCTCCATGGCCTTGGCCATCTCTGGCACAGTTAGGACCCTGCCACAGGACCCTGTCCCTTGTCCCCAGCCCTGTGCCCAGGGCTCACAAACAGGCACCCGGATTTGGGGGACTGTGTGATGCATGCTGACTGCTTCCCCAGGGAGGCAGGGCTGGTCCTGGCTGCCCAGAAGGAAGGGCACGGGCCCGAGTAGGCTCAGAGCTCCACGCACATGCTGGCCAGGCTTCAGTGACCCACGTGCACCACCCAGTGCTGTCTTGTGGGTTCCCCTCCCTTTCAGGCCCCCATGACACAGTGACGTGTCCCCTCCAAAACATCTCTCTCTTCATTTTCCAGGATTTTCAATCTCAGCATCCCTCCTTCCACCTGCCAGGGTTCCTTAGCATCCACCATCCTTCTGAGTCCTGGGCCCTTTCTCCAGTCCCCTCACATTCAAGGAGCACCATAGAGTGATGTCAAGGCCACGGCTCTCCTGCCGGTCCTTAGGGCATCCCCCACCCCCTCTTCTCTACTCTCTGGAGCAGGTGTTCTCAGCACGAAACAGGCAGAAACAGGCCACAGCCTCCCCAGGAGACAGCAGTCTGGAGATTTGCTTCCCACTGCAGGCCCCAGAACGCTCAGCCGTGAGCGAGCAGATGCCAGCCTGGAGCGAGCGCGTCAGAGACAAAAGGCAGCCCCCCCCCCACCTTTTCACAGAGCTGCATAACCCCCCCCCAGCTCACCACCAGTGGGTGCCACTGAGCCACGCAGAATCCCCAGACCACTGCCATCACTCCTCCCCGTGCTCAAAGGGGCTCACCTACGTGACTTCGTACAGTGCTCTTCTCCGCAGCCCCAAGGAGCCCCTACGAGCATCCTCCTCATTCTATAATGAACTTTGCTGTGCAGGGTCCTCCCTCCAGCTCTGCAGACTCACCCTCTCACTTTCTTCTCTGGCTCACCTCACCCCTGAACCTCCAGTTTAGAGTCTCAGTCCTCTTGTGGTCTCTTCTTCCTGAAGCTAACCTCTCTCTGGGCAACTTCACCCGCTTTCAACTGCCTCGGTTACTCCCACGTGGGGACTGCAGCAAAGACAAACCCACCCGTCAGTGTCAGCTGGGCCTCTCCACCCCAGAGTTCTGAGGTCACTTGGATTCTGTATGTAATGAATTCAACAGAGCACCTGTCTCTCCACCCTGTTCCTTCTCTGGGGTCCTCTGTCTGCCCCACCATGCGCCCAGTCACACAGACACTTGGAGCCACACCGCCCCCGTCCTCCCATTATCACCACTGATATAAGTCATGGCATGAAAGCTCTAAGTGAAACACTTAAGACTCCTTTCCAGATCTGGAGAACCAAGGAACTCCTCATTCCCTTGCTAGGAGTGTCTATGAAACCTCCCTCACACTCTTGCGGGAAATCCTTTCACATGGCTCAGAGACCTGGTGTAGTTGGAATGAGTTTGGAAGAATCCAGAATAAAGGTAACTCCACCACTGTATACCAGAGGTTGGCTTTGGCCTTACACATATTTGGCTTGGCACTCCTGGTGTTTCATGAAAATCCTGGCTTCTGGCTTCTCTTGAAAGATCAGTTGGTATGACAACCTGGGCTTTCTGTCCCGTTTGGCAACAACCCCCTGGCGGGGGGAGTGGGGTCAGCCTGCCTCCTTGGACAGAGCCTGCACACTCCAGTTGGTCAGCTGCTCCAGCCAGATTCGTTACTGATGTTACCTTCCTGGCCTTGTCAGCACGGTGAGTTGGTGACCTCAGATGACACTGGCAAGGTCACTCTTTCAAATGCGTGCCTTTCCACGTAGCCAACATCTGAGCCATGCCAAACGTTGTTAGACAGCATTAGAGCACAGACTACAAGTTGAGTTGCTTCTGCATTGGAGGGCCGGATTCCCACACTCTCATTTTATTTCTCCACGCAAATAGAGCCAAATCAAGTCAACCTCCTGGTTACCTTCTGAGAAAATCAGAAGTATTGACCCAGTATAGAAACACAAACTTCTTTCTCAGAATGGCCAGCTTGGTTGCATGGAATCACATGTTGATTTCTGCCTAATGAAAAACCGGAGTGGGCTGGAGCCTGACAGATAGAGCCCAATCGGCTGTTTACTCTGGTGCTAATCACGATCATGTTTACAGGAAAATGCCCTCATCTGCTTCCAGCAGCTCTAGCCACTCAGCCATGTGAGAGCTGTCTTCAAAGTCAATTGCCTGTCATTTTGCTGATTTATGTTGAGCAACTGCAAGGAGCCCTCGAGGTGTTTGTAGCTAGCTTGATGATTCCCGGCTTATACAGTGGCAATGGGCAGAGTATTTCAGTTCAAATTCCCATCAAGACAGAATTTAAATCCCCAGTTCTGCTGCTCATATTTGCAATGTGAGCACTTTAGATAAGCAGAAACCCTCCTACCCTAAATGCTGGGGGACGAACAACCTGGGTTTCTTCAAACGGAGCCTGAACCCAAATCTTTTAGACCTTGGCGAGGAAAGTGATTCCAACGGTCTTTAAAATCGTGATCACATATGCTGTTTCCCAAGAAATATTGGTGAAGGAAGCAGGCTGGGAACTATAAGGTTAAGACTGGAAGAGCATTCCCTTACCGCCTGCCCAGATTCTTAACATTTTAGCCAGTAGAATCTAATTTCTGTGGAATAACTCTCTTTTTTAAAAAATGAAAATATTACTGGAAAGGGTGACTTATTCAATTACTAACCCATTAGCTTCTGGTTTAGCTTTGATTTTAATGGGGCACAACCTCCCTTCTGCACTGATTCCCTCTCAACCTCTTCCCCACCCCCATACAAGAAAGTGCTAGAAGGTTCCAGATCCCAGGGAGCTGGCCCTTCTCTGCTGATGCTGGAAGGTGAGGCTGCAGGTTCTTTCTGAGAATCACACATGTCCTATGGGGATACTGCCCCAGCATCGAACCTCCAGGAGGTGAAAATGGATGCATATTTTATGTCCTCCCTTACAACATTTGGAAAGTGAACACGGATGATTTAAGGACTGCCCATGGCTTACATTGCCTGCATTTCTGCACTGCTTGTTCATTCAGCATCTCAGATAATAAAGTCACACAATTTTAGGGCTGAAAGGAGACCCAGAAGTCCAGTTCAGCCACTTTGGGCCCAGTGGCATCCCCCAAATCAGTAGGACCCAAGGATCCTTAAAGAACCCAGACATGTGGGAGACTGAGTCATCCAAATTGAGGCCAACTCCAAAAAGAGCACCATTGACTCATCTTCCCGTCATCCTTCTCCTGCTCTCTCTTACAGAAAGTGTGTATTTCTTCCATTTAGAAAAAGACGTCTCAGACGTACTATGCCATTACCTTCTTTATCCTTCTCTTTACAATCTGGCCTCCTTTCTCCACGTTTCTGTCACCTGACATACTTAGCCAGTTCCAAACCGGTTACCTGTCTTCGCGCTATGCAGGGTGCTTTTCTGCAGCTGGCCTCGCGGTCCTTGGACAGCTTTCACAGCCCTGTCCCTCTTCAACCTTCAGCTTCTAAAACTGGGTTCCTGGCTCCCTTGCCGGTGTGCTGTAATGACCGGAATGTGCCACTGGGTGGCAGTGTTTCAGAGCATTCCCCAGTCCTGCGACGTGGCCTGGGGCTGGGTTGGGCTGGTGGTTTGTCTTTTCCAGCACAAACAGGGCTATGGGAACAGGCAGAGCAAAGGGAGACTCGCGCGGTGCCGGGGAAATCGAGTATTAGATATTATGGTAACGAGGGACAGAGGTCTGCATACTGTCTGTGTGCGCTCAGAGCTTGCTGTAGTCACAAAGCTGACATCTGCCATCATTCTAACAAAGGAATCTCAAACCCTAAGGCTGTTTGGGAGGTGTCCTTGGAGAGAATGGCCATAACCCTCTGCCCTCCTCGTTTTGATTTTTTAACCGACCATTGGGTTCCGATTCATCCATAAAAACAACAACCAAAGGGAAAAAAGGCAATCCTCGTGAGCATTATGTGTTTGCTGGACGGGATAGTAATGGCCTAATCCTTCTAATGGCTTTGGTCACTGCAGGATATTAGCTATTAGAAGGGTCTGTTTACAGGGGGGCAGTGGGGGAAGGTAGGGCCATCTGCTGATTACAGCGTGCATGAGGAATGGAGAGAACATTTAAAGAGACAGAGTCCGTCTACTTGGACACAAATAATTAGCCTGACATTTAAAAGGCTTATTTAGGGCTTGGATTTTAGTTATCTGGATTATTTGCAGGGCCTGAACTCTCAACGCGGTGTTTCAGATTGGAGACGGCCCCAGAAACTATTTGTTTCCACCCTCCTGCTTTCTGAAAAGAACGTCTCTGGGGAGTAAAAGGAATGTGGCCTGAACGCTTCAACATTTACATCATGGGCTGAATTCTGTGAAAGTCAAACCAAATGTTTTTATTATAAACAAGTCAGCCCGAGACCAAACTGTGAAGCCCTGGTCTGATTTCCAAGCCTCCCACCCCAGCGCGGACCCCGCATCCACACGGGAAATAGTCCTCGACGTCCCACCAGGGGCCGGACCCTTTCTCCAGCTCCTCTGCCCTGGCTTGCGGGCTGTACACCTTCCCTTCCAGGCCTGACGGGCAACTCAAGTGACATTTCCCTGAACATCAGGGGAGTGGGGCCTCCCTCACTGTTCCAAAGTTCGCATTAAGCCACTCGGCTCTCAGGAAATACCTGCCCGAGTCCCTGTCTTCGCGGACCGCAAGAAATCAGAAGAGGGTTTCTGCTTTGCCGCAAAATGGTGAAAAGTGAAAATAGTGTTCAGTGTATATTTGCAGTGAGCCACAGAGATCCCACGGACCCCAAGAGGTGAGAGCCCCGTGGCTGGGCTCCTCTCCCGGGGGCGCCGTGCTGGCATCTGGGCATCAAGCCTCTGCACCTTCGAACTGAGTGTCTGATCATCTGAGCTCTAACTCGAGTTACTTCGTGCCTCCCCTAGCGAGATACGTCCTGAAATATCAGAAAAGCCTAAGAGAGGTTATTTTGGCAGGACGGAGAGTGCTCCAATTCCCCCCCCCCCCATACAAATTAATGGTGGTTGCTTCTTTCTTTTTTGGCTTACAAAAGATTTCATAAGACAGCTCTACTTCCAGATAGTGGGAGGGGTGGGGGGTCCTGGTTCAGGAAATGAATGCAGGTGCCCATTCAGAGAAGCTGGAGGCAGGCAGACCTCACATCCCAGGAGGGGTTAAGCCTAGACAGAGAGGTGGGCAGATCCCGGCTTCCCCTCCTGGCCAGACTGTGGTTCCGTAAGACAACAACTGTTGTCACGTCTGCAGATTTTGTACCCCAGCTCAGTGGAGAGGAAGATGTTGAGGACATACTTGGTATCAATCCATTCTATCATCACAGGAAACCAAACATTTGGTTCCTGAACCAAGAGAATGTAAAGGCGTAGGGAGAGAGAGCTTCTGAATATTGAGAGGTGAATGCTGAGTGATGGACGAGGACAGACGCTGTCCCATGAGTGGACCAGGCAGGAGATGATGTTGCTGCCCAGAGAAAGGCCCAGCTGCTATGATGCTGACCTCAGGTAAGCCTCAAAAGACAGGTGAGACTCAAGCTGGACCTTGCGGGAAGGTAGATCAGCCGACAGTGCTACAAGAGAGGGACGAGGGAGGGCATTCGTTCTTGCAAGTGGAACTTGGAGGAACAAAGTTCAGAACACAGGCACATTTCTGGATAAAAAGACATCCCTGAGGTTGAAGCAGAAGGGTCTGGGGAGCATGGTAGGGAAGAGGCGGGAGAAGTCAGTACAGGTCCCATCTGCAGTCCCTGTAGCTGGCTTTTTCAGGTTGAAAGGAACAGAGCCGCTCAGATTGCCTTAACTGAAGACAGGAGAGGTGAGGAAGAGCACACAGCCCTACTTCAGAGAAAAAGCAGGGACAGACACCCCACCTGAGCTCCCTAGACACAAGAATGTCGTGTGGGAACTGAATGTTTGAAAATAAGGCATATTAATGGAAAACTTGAGGTTTGTAAGGCCAAGAAGTCAGAAGATGATTGCTACTGAAAAGACCGTTGGTTACGCAGAATCCCCAAGAGAACAGAACGTACTACAGGAGGCCACACAGGGAAGCACAGGGCCAGTCAGGGGGCAGAAGGAGGGAGGGAGACCTGGGAGCAAGAGCCCTTATTACGGTCTATATGAGAAGGAACAGGTGAGGCAGGGTGAGCAAATTCAGGGTTGGTTTCTTTGGATAATTTCAGCAGGCTCTGGTGCACAGGGCTGCCCCTAGTTTTCCAGTAGCTGACCCTGGGGCAATCAGTGCAGGTGGACAGGTGGACAGGGGCCCAGGGTGTGAGAGCAGAGAGAGGAGGTGGCGGGGGGATGGGTTGTGGGCTCTGGACTGGTCAGTTTGTATTTGAAAAGCACGCTCTCAGATTTGTAGTAGCTCCTGGTCTTGGCTCTCCCTGGGAAGGGCAATCCCTCCAGGCCCAGCAAGACCCCAGATGTCAAAGCATCAGAATACAGAAAATAAAACACGTGGTTAACACACCAAGAGATCATTCAGGACACAGTGTGGCTCTAGCAGTGTTGTCATCTTGTCCCTATGGCTGCCACTCTAGTCAGATTGAGTGACTCATGCCCGCCCCTTGCTGACTGTCCTCTACTGTCCTGTCTGCTGTTGGACTCCTAGGACAGGACCAGATTGGCCAAGTGGCCTCCATCCAGCACCAGCTGTTCCAGCTGGGCAGATCTTTACGCCGGGCCACCCATGCTGGCTGTCCGTCCATCAAGTACCCACTCACGGGCCACCCAATTTACTGGTGGATCTCATGGCTTGGCAAGCTACGCCTTGAGCCCACTGGCTGGGGAGACCTGCAGGAGGAGGGGCAGCGACATCCCGAGGATTCCCAGAAAGAGAAAACACAACCAGCCAGCGCCTAACTTGGCTTTTCCCTGTGCATAAGGCTTCCGACGGGCCAGAAATGAATCTGAGTTACAACTGCCGATGCCCCCAAGGATTTCAAATGGGATGGGACAAAGGAAAGCAGGATTTGTATTTAAAAAAAAAAAGACGAATCTGGCAAAAACATAATGAGAACGGATTGGAGCGGGAAGAGCCTGGAAACTGGAAGAATCACAAGGATCCTATAATGGGTCCTCATGCCTCCAGGCACCGGGAAGTGGGTGGTGATGACGGGGACAGGGAGGACGGGGCAGCTCCCAGAGACAGGTGGAAGGAGGCATTGATGGAACTTAGAGTGGAGTAGCCAAGGAAGGACAGGGAGAAGGGCGACCCAAGGGCAACATGGAGGCTCTGAACCTTGTGGTGGAGAGAAAAAACCTCACTAAGATAAACAGTAAATAGAAAGGGAACAGATATGAGGGGAGCGCCTGCAGATATATGAACCTATATCCGGTGATACACACCAAGACCCCCCCCCCCCAACTCTTTCTACGTAGGAAACAGTGTGGTCCTAGCACTGAGTCACCTTGTTGTGTAGAGCTGCTTAGTAATGTTCTGTTTTACTCAGGAGTCCGGGAACTCCAAACACACAACTACTGCTTTCTAGATTTTGCCCAGTTTTTGTAGGGTCCTCAAAGGCCAGGTCTGGGTCCCCAGTAATGAGGCGCCAACCATGTTTCTCTGATGTCCTCCACTCACCCCTGTCTGAGTGATTTTTTAATGATGTTTAAATCATTAAAAGCGTAGCTCTCATACAAATACATACCGAGCACATGCTGAAGAGATCTTTTACACACTAATGAGGAAACCAGCAGGATGGTAAAACTGGTTCAAAGAGCATTTGTGGAACAGACATGTATATGCTCTCTCAGGAAAAGAATGTCGAAATAAGTTGGCTAAGTTAGACACAAAGCAAGTTAACGGCCTATAAGGCAATACAGCTGTTAGGCTGCCTTCTCAACTGGACAGAACTGTTTGCATCTCTACCACACAAAAAGTATTTTGCCCCTTGGCAATTGTCTACAAGGTAACTTCTGATTTCACACAGCTTCGGCCTTGTTCAGCAGTTAATAGTAGGTCAAACTTGGTAAATTCCTCTAGAGAGCTGGATGGTTCTTCATGGGCCTTTTCAACAATGTTCCAGTTTGGCACGACTGGTCCCACTGTCATCCTCTTGCTTTATTTCCAAGTTTTGGATGATTCTTGATGCTCATCTCCCATTTTTAAGACGGTAGATCTTAGCTCAAGCATCATTTCCTCCCATAAGCCTTCCTTGACTTGCCTGATAAGGTCAGACCCCCCTATTCATTTGCTTCCAGAGCTCAGAGTAGTTCACCTTCACAGCAGTTAGGGGAAAGAAAAAATTATTCTGACACTTGTTACAATGGTAATAAGACTTACTTGGGACTATTGCAATAGGTGTCAAGACAATCACAATAGGAATAAAATATTTAAAAAAATAAAAAGGAGGGGGTACCTGGGTGGCTCAGTGGGTTAAAGCCTCTGCCTTCGGCTCAGGTCATGATTCCAGCGTCCTGGGATTGAGCCCACGTTGTGCTCTCTGCTCAACGGGGAGCCTGCTTCCCTTCCTCTCTCTGCCTGCCTCTCTGCCTACTTGTGATCTCTTTCTGTCAAATAAATAAATAAAATCTTAAAAAAAAAAAAAAGACAATCACAATAGGGAAGAGGGATGGGGCCCAGCGCCCCAAACCAGGACAAGTGGGAGTTCACAGCCAATGAGCTGAGTGAGGGAGCAGGGGATGGAAAGTTACTAAGAGGACACATGGTGGGGGGAGGGGGATTCTTGCTAAACAACTTACGTGATTCAAGCTGAAGGCAAACCAGGGAGAGCAGATCTCGGGGTGGGGTGGGGTAGTCTCCCTAAACTAATTTAGCAGGATTCTTGCTAAGACTGGGACAATGCAGGACCAGCAAGGACAGAGTGGGGGCCAGGTCGAAGCCTTGTCAAGAAGAGGGCTCAGAGAGCCTGGCTAAAATTGGGTCAGGGAGAGAGTTTTACCACTCTTCTCATTTTTATGTGCAGTCACATCATGCACATCTGCCTCCTCTTCTAGACTATAAGCTCCCCGAGGACAAGACCATTGCCAGCTTCTGCTTACCATTCCATCCCAGCACCTCCACTGAACTTGAAGCATAGAAGGTGCTCAATACCAATTTCCTGAATGAATGAATGAATGAATGCCCAGCATGCTCAGCAGGGGGAACGCCCTGGAAGGCAGGGAACAGTCGTCCACAGACTGCTGCTAATGCCCTTCCTGGCTGTCATGGTTTCCCTTCTTTGTTTCTATTTGCTTAATTGCACCTTTTCTCATTTGACTGCCTGGCTGGGAATTCAGCTCTAGGGGGACTCGGAGCAAAGTCAAACTCTTTGCTCCTGCAGCTTGCTGATGCTGACTCAACCAGCTCTGCCTGCTGAGGCCTAAACACACTGATCAAAGACTGGGAAGCAACTAACCTTAGTCTGTGGTGCAGATGGTTTGTACAGCCTGCCCTCTGCCTCTCGTTCCTTCCCCCATTTTCCAGGAGCTTTGGGATCCCCTGTCAGCCTTATGCTGGGGGGAGGGAGGATCTGTGAGGCCCCAGTGGCTACCTCACTGCTCCATTATTTAGTTTGATTAGAATAGGGAGGGTGAAGGAAGGTTTGTTGAGCACCAAGGATTCGGAAAGGGATCCCTTTCTCAGGAAAAAGCTTCTTTAAGAGCAAAACACTGGAAGTAGGATTTGGGTATCGTGTCTTGCTCCCCTTCCCCCTGACCTCCCAAGTAATATGTCAGTATTTGAGTTTTTGAGCCCCTCCCATTTCCACTTTGTCTGTTTCCAGTCAATCCCAAGCCCATGCCACCTATCTGATCTCCCCGGCCCTCCTCTCTTCCTCTTGTTTGTTCCTTCCCATATGGCAACTCCTGAAAGCTGCAGGGCTCAGAGCTCTTCTCCAGTCTGAACATTTGATCCCTGATATCTCATTTCTAACTGGTCGGGGAGCTCATGAATGTTTGTGTGCATCCCAGCTCTCTTCCCAGAACACCCGGCTGGCATCTTGTGGAAGGCAGCCTCTAGAGTGACCCCGGTGATCCCCACTGCCTGGTGCTCACAACTCCTGTTGAGTGGAGGCTGAATCTGGTGACTTCTAGCAAATATGAGACCCCCAAAGTGACGGGATGTTGTTGATCCAAGATCAGGCTTCCATCCTGCTGACCTTTTCTTCCTCTCTCACCTGCCCACTGTGACAGAGGCCAGCTGCAGTGCTGAGAGCTATCTTATGGAGGACCACGTGGCCAGGAACTGGGAGCTGCTTCTAGCCAGCCATGAGTGAGGATCTGAAGCCCTCAGTCCAGTAGCTGCCAAGAACAGAATCCTCCCAACAACCACATGAGTGAGTTTGGAATCGGGTCCTCCCCAGTAGGGACTTCAGATGAAAATACAGCTTCTTGATCACAGTCCTATGAAAGACCCCAAACCCTGAGCCAGAGGACCCAGCTAAGCCACACCCGGAAATGTGAGATACTGAATGTTTGTTGTTGTAAGCCAGTAAGTTTAAAGATCATTCGTTACACAGAAGAGATAACTAATACTATATATAACTATCTACTTGGACACCAAAAGGACTTCTCAGTTGTAATGTCTAAACCAAATCTCGATTTCCTATCCTCGGAGGAGAGAGAACAGAATATGTCACTGCTGAAACAGCACAGACGGGGCAGAACCACCACGCTGCACACAGTGCTGAGAGTCAGGGGATGGACTTGTAGGAGAAATCTCACGGCAGCAAGCAGCATGCCTGTGAGATGAGAAAAACGACAAGATGCAAGGTGGGCACCCCAACTCAGGGGAACACTCAGTCAAACCTCCTGCCGATTATCCCGCTAAGTCACATGGATCGGCTGCAGTGGCTAACTTTGATGCCGCCTGCACTGACACTGTCCAGTGGACGGACATACAGACAGCCTGGCTGAGAATGGACAGACTTCCGCACCGTGCCAAACCCCACAGACACTCAACGCCAAGTGCATGTCATTTAAACATTTCAAAACACCCACCCCAACTCGGGCACCACGTTTCAATGCTTTAAGATAAGAATCTAACGGAGCATTAACTACAGAGAAATGTTTTCAGTTTCCTTCTTATGTGAGCAATTTTGAGATTTTATTCCAAGTCTCCCTCATTGAAAATGGCAAAAACTGAGCTCATCTCCAACACACCTCCATTCCAGGCAGAGATTGGTGGGGGAAAGAGGGGGGAATCCCAAATCTGAAAATTTAGAGATAAGCTCCCTCTGTATATTTCGTGTTTTTGTAACACCTTATATGGAGAGTCCTTGTGAAATAAAGTGTGTTCTTTCACATATGTTTGCTCGTTTGAGCCTCATACAAGCTGCGGAAGAAATGGAAATCATGACTTCATTGCCATTTTAAGTGGAAACTGATGCTCAGGAAAGTCAGAGACTGGCCTTAAGGTCACACAGCTGGTCCATTCTGGAACTTGCTCGAGAATCAGGTTTGCTGATGCCTGAGCCAGAGAGTCACTCGTTCTTCTGCCGAGGAAGCCCAGCTTGACCTGGAGAGGCGTCCGCCCTGGGATTCATCCAGCACGTTGGGAGGACAGAACCATCACCAAAACCAGTGGAGATCTCCCTTGGACAAGGGGAAGCCAGAGGAGCCTGCGTGGCCTCTGTGGTCAGAGGGGAAAAGGGAAGCGTGCTCTGCACAAGACGGTGATAGGCACCAGGTCTGTCTTGCAGGCCTGCAGTCTGGGGGCTGACTGCTTAGCCTCACTCTCTGGAAGACATGAGCACACCGATTAGGGCCTCAGAGCCCCATGCAGGATGCAATACAGAAAGAGCCGTGAGGAACTACAGGGAGCCTGGGAGTTTCGGGGTCTCAGCTGTCACATGGCAGCAGAGGTAAAAATGGCATTGGTGTGAAGCTGCCCCCGTTCACAGATCCCGCCTCAGTCCTTCTGAGAGTGGGACCAGGAGAAAAGGGACTCGATTGCGGACCCCACATGCCCACCACCTCGTGGCCTACAGATCCTCGCAAGAGGGGAGTGCACAGGGAAGCAACCAAAGATGCTGAGTTCGGGGTCCAGGTCTGGGGAGAGGGAGGCGGCAGTCTCAGGAAGGGAGAAGGGGAGAGAACCGGGAGTGGAGGCCCAGGGCAATGCACAAACTCAGCGGGGACTTCAGACATCCCATCTGTGAGTGGAGGTTTGAGGCAATCTTATCTCAAAATCCATGAGGCCCCAAGGACCGATGACCCTCATAAAGAAATTAAGGCTTGCAGGGTTGAGGACTTGCCCAGGTCATTGAACTCCCAGGTCGGTGCTCTTTTCACTCTCTCATGAATTCACATGATACACCACAACGCTGGACTCTGTGGGATTTCCCCATCCGACTCTGGGTGACAGCCTGACTGTCGCATGATAAACACCCAGCTCTCCCTGTCCTTGTCTGGCCCAGCTCTCTCTTTCCTGAGTACCACTTTTCTAAAGGAATGCTCATTTTCTGAAGGTTTGTTCTCATTATACGGTCGGTGACAGGACTTTGCAAATCCATCCCTAGCTTATTGATTCTGACAGCATGCTCCAAGGCGCACACGGTGAGCATAGATCTCCTGTGTGAGGATGACCCGGGAGTAGTCTCAGTGTTCTCGGCCGTGCCCGCCCCGCCCAGTGCAGACGCAGAGCAGGGCTTCTTTGATCACGGACGGCACGTTGTTTATTCATTCACTAACAGCGAATCCAACAGCAGAGATCCGGGATCTAGATCTAGATCTAGATCTAGTTCTAGAACCTCGGGTCATGGGGCTATTGGCCCCTTGACAGCACTTCCCCAAAAATGGAGGCCGGAGACAAGTTTAAATCACCCTGTGAAGTGGTGACATTCACAGCAGCCAGTCATGACTTCCTTCAACACATGCTTTTCCAGTAGAGGTACGTGCCAAGCCCTGAGTTGCATGCTTGGAATTCACCGGGGGCAGGATCGACACAGGGTCTCGTCTCAGGGCAGGAATGCAGAGAAGGCGGCCGAGTGGCAGTTAGACAAAGTGTGGAGCAGCTGAGCTGGAGACACATGCTGCCCAGAGATGGACGGAGGGACTAGGGGACCTGGCTGGCAGGAACGCATGCCAAGTTAGCCGTGGCAGGAAAAGTTGAAGATGCAGCGGCCAGAAATGGGTTTGTTTGCCACATCAGGCTGTGAAGAAGCAGGTTTTCTGAGACTCAAGAGTCAGTCTTCAGCCTTAACTCCTGGAAACCCTCAGGGAAATGGCTGCAGGCTTGCCATCTACTTCAGCATTCGTTTTGTTTCTCCAGAACTCCCTGGCCGGGGTTCTTTCACTTCCAGGAGCCTGGGAAGATCGCATCCCGTGGCATTTCAACCACAGATGCTGGAAACAGACCCAGCTCTGCCTCTTGCTAGCTGGGTGACAGGGCAGGTTCCCTAATGACAACGCCTCTGAGACTCAAAATGGAGATAATCGTAGGATTTCTAGAAGATATGTCAGTCAGGCTTCTCCAGAAAGACAGACTCTATCTTTATCTCTATCTATCTCCTTTATGTATATCAAGAGCTTTATTTGAAGACTTTGGCTCATACGGTATGGGGACTGGCAAATCAGAAACCCATAGGGCAGGCTGGAGATACAGGCAGGAGTTGATGCTGCTAGTGTTGATGCAGAATTTCTTCTTCTCCAGGAAACCTCATTTGTTGCTCATAAGGCCTTTCAACTGATTGGGTGAGACCCACCCATATTATGGAGGGCAATCTCCCTTTGCTTAAAATCCACTAACAGCAGGGGTGCCAGGTGGCTCAGGCCATGCTCTCAGGGTCGTGGGTCCGAGCCCCATGTCAGGCTCTGTGGTTAGCATGGAGTCTGCTTGAGATTCACTCCTCTCTCTCTCTCTGCCCCTCTTCCACCTCCCTCTCCCCCTCCCCGCCTCCCTCTCCCCCTCCCCATCTTCCTCTGCCCCTCCCCTTGCACTCTCTCTCAAAAACTAAACAAAACAAAACAAAAAAAAACCCCACAACTGATAGCAGGTGTTAGCCATATTTACCAAGTACCTTCATGGCGACACCTAGATTTGTCTTTGATTAAGTCACTGGGTGCCAGAGCCTAGCCAAGTCAAGACTTAAACTAACCATCACTAAGCATGAAAATGAAGTAACTGTAACACTTAACCCAGTCCCTGCCACAGAGAGTACTCAATATACTAAAAAGATTCTTATTTTTAATTTATTCAGAGCTAGTTGGGCACCTGGCAAAAGTACATCTAATTTCTCCCATATTGTGAGAGAATATTAGGACACCCGAAAGTACCTATTTCGGTGTCCAGATCCAATACCCTGGGTCCTTCAGAGCCAGCTGCTGACTGTTTGTGCCTCTGAAAGTGTCTCTCTGTCCTGGCCAGAGGGTATCGCTTCATCATGAACTTGGCTGCCACAGGATGCTATTAATAAAGAGCCCCATGAACGCGGCCAGAATTCTCATCCTCACTCAGACATCGAGGGGGGCTCAGGACTACGTCTCTCTCTATCAGAGCCAATGTGAAGGCTTTTAATTGTAACCAAGACCTTTACTAGTATTTGCATGAGATAGAATTCTTCAACACCTTAAAGGAGAGCTGAACCTTCTTTCGTCCTGTCTGGTGTAATTCCTTCCCTCCTCTGATTTTCAACGCCACAAAAACTTTTGGCTGAATGAGGAGGGGTGGGAACTAGAGCAACAGAGGCGTGGAAAACCGAAATACAATTAAAATTTACTTTACTTGGGGCACCTGGGTGGCTCAGTGGGTTAAAGCCGCTGCCTTCGGCTCAGGTCATGATCCCAAGGTCCTGGGATCGAGCCCCGTATCGGGCTCTCTGCTCAGCGGGGAGCCTGCTTCCTCCCTTCTCTCTCTGCCTGCCTCTCTGCCTACTTGTGATCTGTCTGTTAAATAAATAAAAAATCTTTAAAAAAAAAATAAATAAAATAAAATTTACTTTACTTATGGCTTTGCCTTTAATAGGGTTTGGCAGTAGACCAGTATCCCATCACCAGAAGAATATACCTCTGGGACAATGGTCTCAATAAGGGTGGCTATACGTCCTTTTCATGGAATTTCTTTCCTTTTCTATGTCTTGATGTAGAATCCAAAGATATCTCAGTGTGGGGGGAGACACAGATGATGTCTGCCCTTCTTCTATATGGTTCCTCCATGGTTAAGATCAGAGCAAATATAGAGCCCCATACAAGTTACAGATGTGAGAAGGTTTGCCTTAAATGAAGGATGCTGGGAGGCTGCTCATGAAAGGAACACCATAATTCTTTTAGAGAGAGGTCCTATATCCTATGGTCGAGGGTACAGGCCTGGGGTCAGATTTCAAGTACAAATTCTGGCTCTGCTACTCACTGGCTGGGCTATTTGGATGAGTTACTTAACCTCTCTGTTCGTGCCACAGTTTCTTCATCTGTAAAGTGGCTTACTGTAGGAATAAAAGTTGTCTAAGTGTGAAGTACTTGGCATATGGTAAACATTTCGTTTAACTACATTATTAGTGTCAGTATCATTTTCACTACTCTTATTAGTAGTAGAACCCAACTCAAGCAAACATTAAAAAAATATAACACAGGAAGTTTATTAGAAAAACAATGAATTATTTTATAGACTCTAAGGATTAGGCTTTAAGCAGGCATGAACCAGGCCAGCTCCAGGAGCCTCAGGGAAGAGGGTGCCCAGGATGTTCTCACCCTTCTTCTCTCTGCCTTTCTCTATCCTTTGTTCTCAGGATAAAATACAGGGTTTTTCCTCTTTCATGCTACATGCTCATCACCATTTGGCTGTGGCCCAGCTCCACACCATCTCACCCAGGGAATCAGTCTGACAGAGAAGCTTCTTGTTGCCAAAGCGAAGAGAGAAGGAAGACCGGCAGGCCAGCCAGTCTGCTGAAAGCTGCTGCTCAAAACAGGGTGTGACCCTGGGACCCCAGTCACACTGCGTCCTGCGTTCCGTGGCAGAGCCTGAGAGCAATAGGGTGGAAATGTACAATCCTGTGGCAGGAGTAGGGGGGCATCGCCAGCGGAAGAAGAGTAAAACATCTATGGCAAGAGTCATTGAAAAGCCTCCCTTCAGCTGGACCATATACATAGAGCGCTGTGGAAGGACAGATGCCATCTCCCAACAAAAATGGAGTGAAGAAGAACCCTATGTGTGTTTTCTAGGGGAATCGTATGCCAAAATGCCACACACACACACACACACACACACACACACTTCAGAGGGGACATGGATAAAAAGAAACAAGAAAGCTGACTCATGTGGGATGCCTGGATGGCTCAGTCAGCAGATCCTGCAACTTTTAATCTTGGGGTTGTGAGCTGGAGACCCACCTTGGGTGTAGAAATGACTTTAAATCTTTTGGGGCACCTGGGTGGCTCAGTTGGTTAAGCCTCTGCCTTTGGCTCAGGTCATGATCCCCGGGTACTGGGATGGAGCCTCACACTGGGCTGCCTGCTCAGTGGGGAGTCTGCGTCTCCCTCTACCTCACCCCCTATACTCTGTCTCTCTCTCTTTCAAATGAATAAAATAAAATCTTTAAATAAAATAAAATCTTAAAAAAAAAAAAAGAAAGCTGATTCACCAGATCAAAACTCACAAATGAAGATAATCTGATTGGCAGCAAGGAAGCCACATTAGTGATTAGAAATATTTAGAATAGGCAGTTAGACATGCTTGAAATCAAAGGTTACCATAAAAATGATATGAGAATCTCAGAAAGACATTCATTGGGGGGATATTGTTATGTGGGGAGAATGTTGTCTCAGGGAGCCAGAGCTGTTCTGAGAACATTCTGGTCCAAACTCAGGACCAGGATCGGAGAAACCAGGTAGATTTAAGCTTTCTCATGAGCAGCCAGGCTACACAATCAGGGACTCAGCTGGATCTAGAGAATGGACCCAAGGGAGGAGTGAAACCAGAGACAATAGGCAGACACGTTCAGCACCAAGATGGACGTGGCCCAGCCAGGCAATCCCACGGTGCCCTGTGATGCGTCTTCCCGTCCGCAGTCTGTGCTCCAAATTTCCATTCTGCTCCAGAACAGTTCTAGGACTCAGAACAACCGACCCAGCATGCACCACTGAAATATGTCAAAGAGAAGAAGGGAAAAGAATGAAACCACAGAAATTCTACTCACAGAGAAGTCCCCGAGCCCCTCGTGAGGTGGCTGAGGACCGCCAAGGCACTGAAGAGGTTCTTTGGTTTTCTTTCTGTTGTTTTGAGGGGTCTTGATCCAGGACCATGCAAAAAGAAAGGGAGAATAATAATACTGATTTCCTTGACAAATATTTATTGTTTGCGGTGTTCAAGGAGCTGAGGATACAGCAGTGAGCAAAAACACAAAATTGTGTGATCTCGTGGAATTTACTTCCTAACTGGGAAAAACTGACAAAAAGAATTAGTGTGGTGTGTATGATGTCGGAGAGCTGCATGTCCTATTGAGCAAATAAAGGATGAAGACTGAGAGTGGCTGGGAGAAGGTTTGAGATTTTAAGAAGAGAGTTCAGGGAACCCTTTGCCAAGAGGCTGATGCTTGATTACAGACCTAGAGGAAGTGGGGAGTGAAACATTTGTGCATCTGGGGACACGCGGCCCCAGACACAGAGAAACAGGACAAGTAAAGGCCCTCAGGAAGAGCCCACTTGGTGTATTGAGGCACAAAGAGGTGATGAAAGTGGGTGGGCTTAGGAAGGGGAGAACAGAGGAGATGGGGGGTGGGGTGCACATTGTGTGGGCATTGGCTGTCCCATACCAGGATCTTGCAGTGACCCTCTGAGATCTGCTGTCGCTAACCCCAGGGAGACCAAGTCACAGGGACGGTACGTGAAGGGGTCAAGTCACACTCATGAGTGTGTGGCTCCGAAGTCCATGCTGTTCCCACTACTCGGTGCTCTCGTCCCTCCTGCCACTCTCTGGGGATGAGGAGTGTGAGCGTGGGAGCTAGCTCCACACACAACCCCGTGCGACCCTGGGCCACTTACTTCACCTCTGTAAGCCTCAGTTTCTCACCTGTAAAATGAGTCTGCTAGTTCTGCCTAGGATTGTTGCAGGATTAGGTAAGACACCGAGCTGGCAATGAGCCGAGTACGCTTGTGTGTTTCTAAGCTACTCTGGGGCTTTTTGCCCATTGCATTAAATTAAAAAAAATTTTTTTTTAAATTTATGATTCACATATATACATGGGTGCACAAAGAACTCAAACCAGACCGTAAAAAGAAATAGAAAGAACAAAAGGACAGAAACGGAGCCTCAGAAATGAGAGATGTGACTAAGAAGGAAGCAGAGCAAGAGGTCCTGAGCAAGACGGCAGGCAGGGGTCCCAGGATGGGGACGCATACCCTTGGGAGGATAGGAGAAGCCTCACAAAGCCGACAGAGACAGACCGCGCAGGGTGCAGACACAGAGCACACTTTGCATTCCCGGCCCCCAGAGGGCCCTTCCTGTTGTGCCAAGGTTATCCTGTCTCGGGAGTTCCACTGGAGCGGCCACACCCGTCCTCTTTTGCTTCTGCAGCTCTGCTCTCCCCAGCAATCAAGGGCCACAGGGCAGGCTCACAGGGATCTGCATGCTTCTGGTTGTCTGTGTGTTCCCCGGCAAAGATATGCAGAAGTCCGACAAACATTCAGTCTCCTACTGTTGCGGCCGGAATGTTTGTGTCCCTCTAAATTCATATGTTGAAATCCTAACCCCCCAAAGGGGATGGTATTTAAAGGTGAGACCTTTGGGAGGTGCCTAAGGTAGAGTCCTCCGGAAGGGGATGGGTGCCCTCATACCAGAGGCCCCGGAGAGCTCCCCACCCCCGTAGCCATTGTGAGCCTGTGAGGATACAGCCAGAAACCAGGCATCTGGAGGAGGGCTCCCACCAACCATGCTGCACCCTGATCTTGGACTTCCATTGCTCTTCCTAAGTCACCCAGGCTGTGGGACTCTGTTATCACAGCCCGAACAGGACCAAGATACCGACCCAGCTGCCCTCACTCTGAACTTGGGGAAGACTAGCGGGATCAAGACTCCCTTACTAGCAGGTCAGAGGCTGAGACTGTCAAGGGAAAGGGTGTGAGCACCATCACAATCATCAAATGCCCACACGAGGAGCATTGTGAGATGTTTGTGTCTAAGGACAGACGCTGAGGCTAAAATTGAACACAGGTGCAAGGGACAAGCGCTTGAAAGAGACACAGGGAAATGAGGGGTTGTGTGTGTTCTGCTCGCTGTACTTAGCAGGCGTCGTGCACACTCCGCCTGAGAGAAAGAGACTGCGCCACTGTTAACTGACAGCCGCTGCAGCAGGGAAGGGTGCAGGTCAGCTCTGGGCTAGCCCACCGTCCAGCCTCGGCCAACACCCTCTCCAAGAACCTGCCCAGATGTGGGGGGGGGGGGCACCTGGGTGGGGCAATGACTGAGGGAAGCTGTGCCTCCTGGCTTCAACTGGAATTCACCCCAAAGACAGCCACCTGTCCAAAAACCTGCTTGCATTTCAGCAAAATCGCCCCATGGAAGGTTCCTAAGCTTACATTCTTCCTTTCCAGCGAGACTCCTTGCCATAGGAGTTTTCATTTTTAAAACAAAGCATCATTATTCTGCCAGGAACATTGTAATCACAAGAAACGCTTAAAAAAGAAAAGAGCATTCTGACCGCGTTTTGATGCTTTCTTTCAGATTCATGTCATCTTACGCCCAACAGCCTAAGATCCAAATTAAGTAGAAGCTGGTGTCCTTTGTTAATGGAGCCATTAGTGTTCATTACCAGGTGTCCTTCTCCCAAAGCACAAGTTCCCTTGTTAGGGGCCCGATGACTGCTTTGTAACACACACTAGTTACACTTCAGAACAATAGCTGCGTTCTCATGTCAAGACCCACAAAGCGGCTGCGACTTTACCTCCTTCCACGAGCACAGACGTTTCGGGAATGTGACAGAAGACATGGGTCTCTGGATCAGAGATGAGAGAGTGTTATTCACAGGAGCCCGCCTCACAGTGCGTCAGCATCTCTACACCAGTTCCCCGCCCCGAGTCTGCAGAGCAACGTGATGCGCCTGGATGGGTGATGAGTACCCCTTGGGGGGCGGGGGAACAGCGGCAGAGGAACCCAGGGCCAAGGGCCAGCACTTTCTGAATGAGCAGAAACCCTTGTAGCAGGCCGATGACAAGCCACGCCCCCTGCTCCTGAAGAGTGAACAGTTGCACCATTGTCCGACAGGACATACCTTGACTTGCTTAGTGTGTGTGACCAGCTCAGGAGCCGCTGGACATCAGGAGAGGGGTAGCCCCGCCGTCTGGCGCGCACAGTGAGAACGCGCAGGCGTTCCCACCCATGCATCTGCCTCCCCAACGCCTTCTTCTAGTCAAGCGATCTCTTCTCCAATCATTCCATCATATGGTAACTTTCAGTAATGTCCACGCTACTTCGTAGACAACAGAGATTCTGGCCTGAGAACCGTGTCTCCCAGGCAACCCATCTCTCTCTCTCTCAAGAATATAACACTTCTCAGAAGAGCACATTAGAATTAAATATAAAACTGAGGCTTTTGCCTTCTATTCATGAGCTTGGCCTGTGCTGACTTCATTTACAGAGTCACTGAGGCCAAAAGAGGTTCTTGTTTTATGGCACTGGGAGGGGGACGGGTTGGGGATGGAAGGGGGAGCTATGTATTCCCTGTCCTTACATGTAGCTCTCTGAGCAGATGACTAAGGAAAGTGTTGGGTGGT
Source organism: Martes martes (assembly GCF_963455335.1). Lineage (NCBI taxonomy): Eukaryota > Metazoa > Chordata > Mammalia > Carnivora > Mustelidae > Martes > Martes martes. Next base: position 71,834,356 of record NC_137890.1, read on the forward strand.
AGGTATGTTAGGATATCTATTAACAACACAGCTCACAAATACTTTTCAAATGTCATTAGACATTTTTCCTCTAAGCGTGGTTGAACTTTAGGTCACCTTGAGGGGTGCAGTGTGGGAATCTGTTACACAAGGGGGCAGTTCATTAACCGTGTCCTTTATTTTTCTGCATTTTGATGCTTTGACATGTGGGGCCTTGTTGGCCCTAGAGGGACTGATCTCACCACCCCCAGGGCTAATCAAGTCCTAGAGCTAGGGAACCAGCTCAGGAACATGTGTCTCAAGTGCAAATGAGAGCCCACACCTTCTCACCTTCTGTTATTGGGGTCCTACACTCTGGGCCACAATCCACCTGCACTGATCACCCCAGAGCAAGGTATCAGACAACTAGGGACAGCCATATGCCCCCAAGCCTGTCGAAATTACTCAAACTAGCCAATCCTAAGAAATTACTCAAACTAGCCAATCCTAAACCTGCTTCCTGTGCCTCACCTGTTCCTTCCAATGGAAACTACCATGAAGACCCTTGCCCCCCAGTTCTCCCCTCTTCCCTCTGTCTCCTGATCGACCCTGGTGCTTCCCTGTGTGGCCCTGCGTGGTATGGCATGCCCCCTCTTCCTAAAAACTGGGTCTAATCAATTGTCTTTCAAAGGCAGTCATCTCCATTGACCTTACTGTGTCCCAAGTTTCCTATGAAGATGCTGCGTTGTTTTTTTTTTTTTCTCTTAAAGATTTTATTTATCCAACAAAGAGAGATCACAGGTAGGCAGAGAGGCAGGCAGAGAGAGAGAGAGGGAAGCAGGCCCCCTGCTGAGCAGAAAGCCCGATGCGGGGCTTGATCCCAGGACCCTGAGACCATGACCTGAGCCGAAGGCAGCGGCTTAACCCACTGAGCCACCCAGGCGCCCCAAGACGCTATGTTTTAAGACAGGCAGTAACATTTGCACTTGGCCTCTGAGTGAGAGGAGAGAATGCAGTGTTGTGTTCAAGTCTCCTGCTTCTCTACAGGTGCAACAGGGAGCTTTGCTCACCTTGCATTTAGATACAACAGAGACCCAGATGTTGTATGCAGCTGTCCACCTGGAAGCTCTGCTGGGTGTTCCAGAGGTAGCTCTCCCCGCACTGTACCAAACAGAGCCCTAAGTCTCCCTGGATATATGCGCGCGCGCGCACACACATACACACACACACACTTACAGTCTATTCTGTCTTCATATATGGCATCTCCATTCATGAAGTCGCTGAAGCCAGAAAATGTGCTGTCGTCCTTGACCCTTCTTCTTCTTCCATTCCAATCTAACCCCCAACGTCACCAATTCTACCACCAAGATATCTCCCCATCGTACCGGCTTTCTTGCTCTCTACTACCCTACTCTGAGCCACTATCATTTCTAGCCTGGACAATTCCAATAATCTCTCCTTCTATTTCTCCAAATAATAGCCCAAAACACTTTTTTAACCAATGGATCATACACCCAGAATTCCTTCCTTTAAAGCATTCATGTGTACTTAGGATAGAACATGTAATCCTTCCTGTATAAGATCTGAGGCTGACCACACTTCCAATCAATTCTCTCTGCTTTACCTTGGCTCACAATGTTCCATCCACTCTATCTTTCCTTTCCCACCTGGAAAGCCCTGCTCCCCATTCCTGATCTAGGTGGTAGACGTTACTGGCCCTCACCAAGATCTCTGGTTCTCTCTCTTTCCAGGCTCATGTCTCCTTGAAATCAGGCACAGCCATGAGATTTGCTTTGGCAGTGAAATACCAGTGACACATGTGACTTCTGAAGCATTCAGAGCTGGAGCGCCTTTCTGTCTGCTCTGTTTCCAGGCCCAGTGCCCTTGGAAAACAAGTTAACATGGAGGGGCTCTAAGATCAAAGCCTCCTAGACCCACTGAGCCACATGTGGAGGGCAGCTGCCCCAAAGAGTTACCGAGACCCTCAGCCAAGTGAATATGAGTGGAAAGTAAAATTTTAATGTTAAGCCACAGAGATCTGGGATTGGGTCTTTACTACCTATTTTGACTATCACAGCCTGGCTGGGAAATTTTCATCCTCTCATTAAGAAGCCTTCCCTGACACTGCCTTAAAGAATCACGCACACACACACACACACACACACACACACATCCCTAAATTCAGTATCCCCTGTTGTTCTCCCATAGCCTTCTTTACTCTTCCTTCATAGATGGCCCTTACCAAAATTATTTAATTGGTATTTAGTTGCTCCTTATTTGCCTTGCTTACCACGTTATAAACTCCACCTGAGTTGGAACCTCATATGATTTGATTATCAGGGAATATCCACCGGGCCTATGCACAGAGCCTGCACATAGTAGGCACTCAAGCAACATTTCCTGAATGAATGGATGAGGTAATGAATTAATGAATGAGCGAGAGAAACTTCTGTGGAAAGAACTGCTGCTTATGGCGGGCACCGCAGCTGGTACTGTTAGGTCCGTTATTAAACGAAATGAGACTGAGACAAAGTGAAAGTTATTTAAAGCTTTATTTTATGATAAGTATTAGAAGTCAGACTGATTGATCAGGGGAACAAGACTGAGACAAGGTGAAAGTTATGCAAAGCTCTATTCTATGCTAAGCATTAGAAGTCAAACTGACCTGTCAGGGCCATCTCTGAAGAGAGCGACCACCCCCAGCTTACAGGCTCAAGAATTGACTGACTGACCGGTCAGGGCCGCCTCCGAAGAGGGCAACCCCTCCCCATCTTACAGATGACCTTTTATAGAGCAAAAGCCTGGCCACACATAGGTGGCCAATGAGATTGTAGTCATGTTAGGTCACATACAGGTGGCCAATTGAATTACAATTTACCCTATAGTAGCTGTTTGACCTTAACCTATTACTCTGGTCAGAATTGGTGCTCAAGGTTGGCGCCCAAACGGCAGGGTTTACATTCTTTGGTGGTTAGGGAAAAAGTATGTGTGTTTCTTACTGATTGGATGTCTCCACCTGGCCCGACTCGTCCTTGTATTCTGGGCTCTGTTATCAAGAACTGGCCGACCTGGCCTTTTGTATTCTGGGCTCTGTTATTAGGAACTAGCTGACCGTATTTTACTGGTTTCCCAGACTTGCTTCTAAGTAAGTTTCTCTGGGGGGCGGGGGGCAGGGTCAGTTTAAGTTTTACTGCACAAACAAAATGGCTTTTAACCAAGATGGAGTCGCTCTGGCTAAATAGGTCCTTACAGGTACCCCCTCTTCCACTGAACCCACATCCCCCGCCCTCTCTTCCTCTTCCGCCTCCCCTGCCACTCCTGCCCTTTCCTCTGCCTGTACTGCCTCAGGCTCCTTTCTTTTCTCCTTCTTCCCTTTCTTGCCTTTTCTCCACTTCCGTAGCTGTCTAGAATGGTGATAGAGACCAGGGGGCAGGATTGCCTTGTCATCTTAACTAATCGGATGACAGATTTTGATCTCAAGATGAGTGAAAAGAAAGAGTTAGAAGTCTGTTCTATTTGCCTTGGGTGTCTGAAGAAGAGTCTCCCATCCCCATTTCCTCTGCATTCTGCGTGTGCGTGCCCACCGGTAGGCCGCACGCCCCCCGCCCCCCCTGCCCCACCACTGTCTCCTTCTCCGGAGAGTGACAGGACCAGCTGGAAACTTGACACACACACACAAACTTGACAGTATCCCAGGCTCCTGCCTCTCCCGTCCACGCCACACCATGGCGTCACCCAGTCCTGCACACTCTATCCCCAAAGCACAGATCCTATCCATCCCCTTCCGCACCCCATCCTGCCAGCTCATGACTACTCTCCCACCTGAACTCATCGCATCCCCTCCTAACGGGCCTCCCATCTTAGCCTCGGATCTGGTCCATCTGGGTATACGTCCGCTGAGATCCGTGCCTCCTCCATCCCTAGGAGAAGATGCACGTGGCACCGCCTGGTCTGCGGGGCCCTTCAGTCTGAGCCCAGCTGACCTCTTCATCTCTGTCGCTTGCCTTTTACCCCCAACACCCCACATTCTGAGCATGCTGGACCCTGGCGATTGTCAAAACCGGGTGGTGCCCATCCTGCTAAGAAGTTTTTTCTTATCTTACGTTAAGACATTCCCCTTCAGGGAAGAACTGCTAAGAACTTAGCAAAATAAGTAGATAAACTGCTTTGGAATAGAAGATTAGGCTCTAAGACTTCGTTAAAAGGAAGTAAACAAGAGATAGCCGGACCACACTACGTGAGAAATGAACAGGCATTTTTCCTTTCTTGTGTGTGTGTGTGTAAGATGTATTGTACATCTAGAAGAGTGACCAAGTCATATATGTTCAGTTTAAAAAATGATTAAAAAGCAACTCCCCATGTAACCATCACCCAAGTCAAGACAGAACATGAGCAGAATGTCAAAAGCCCTCCCCTCAGGAGCCCCACCTGGTCACAGTATCCCGGGAGCAGGAGTCTGGGGCAGGGTGGAACTGGAGGGGAGGACCCTCGAGCAGGCAGACGACACGTGGAAGGCTAGAGGAGGCAGTGGTGAAAACGGCCGAGAGAACTCTTAAGCACAGAAAGCTTATTTGTGTTTCCATAATCTGATGTGTGTTGCTGCCATGTAGGCATTTTTGGCCTCATTTCAGGAGAATTTTTTGTGTATTTGATCCTCTACAGAGAAATCCAGGGGGATGGGTCTGTCCCATGCTTGAGCTGTTCTGGGTCAGAGGTCCAGGACCATCTGCACGATGCAGGAAGGAAAAGGAAAATTCAGAAGAAACTGGGACTGGAACTGGGGGAGATCCAGAGCGCTGATGTGAGGCCTGGCCATCCTTGGTGTTCTTCTCCACACTCACATCCTAATCTCAACTTCCCGTGCTCTCTTTGTAGGGGCTGTGTAGCCTGCTGTTTGCCCTGTGCACGCGTGATACATGCATGATGCATGCATCTCGGCTGTTGGAACCTAGCTGTTGGGATGTTGTCATAGGGACCCAAGTGCCAAGCATGTTGGGAGCCCCTAGATCCACCTGGGGCCATTTGAGGGACCGCACGCAAGGGTCAAACCTCAAGGACCTACAAGAAGAAGATGAGAAACCCCTGTACAGAAATACCGAGAGCATCCCCCACTCCAGTTCTGTTGATTATGGCTCTCTCTGCTTATTCTGGGATACAGGTTGTTATGGAGATAGGAAAGAACTAAACTGGAATGAATCTGGGGAAGATATCACAATGTAGAGACATGCATTGGCTGTCCACACTTTTACGAAAGTTGACTCTTCTCCGTTGGGTTGGAGGTATCGTAGTGGCTACTGCTAGCTGCTCTAGTTAGTAGTCGCAGATTGCAGACGATTCTGCAAGGTGGGTCAGTTTTCCCCTTCCCTACACTGTCCCAGGAACTGTGGGAGAACGGGGCTAGCAAGGGAAGGGGTGGGGAGAGAAACTCCAGCCCATTAAGGCTTCTGTGACGGGGGGATGAAGAGCTACAGCTCAGAAGAGTTATGTACTTCCTTGCCCTGAGCCCAAACCGAGAAGGAAGAGTGAGATAAACACGAAGCCGTGTCTTGGCAGTGAGAAGCAAGAAACATCTGCCCTCAGGATGTTGACGCTTCTATAAGGGCTAAAAGGCAGACGCTGGTGAATTTCCAACCTGAAGAACCTCAGTGACGCCCACATGGATTTGTAAGGTTGAAAGCGGAGTCGTGCGCCCCACCGAGGGTTCTGGTCCTTGGGCGGAGTCTGCCTGCTCTGGTTGTCCATGGCTTCATTCTCAAGGTTGTCTAGGAGGACCTGCGTCTGCAGAGGTGCCTTGGGAGTCAATCTAGGGGCTGGAAGATCAGGAAAACCTCCCACTTTCAACGGGCACCTCCCACCCCTCCCCCAGCCTCCATGTCCCTGGGGGCAGGGCACTTTCCCAGAGAAGCGTAGAGACCCTGGAGGAGAGAGTCTGTTTCCTGCATCGGGTCTGCTTGGAAATGATGAACACCACCTCAAAAAATGTGAGCCTTTTCATCCCAGATGCTCGAACCACGGTCACAGCAAGACGTAAAATGCTAGATTCTGCTAACATTTGAAAAGAAGCAGGAAAATGGAAAAGGACACAAATGTCTAATACTTTGTACTTTTGATTTTTTTTTCTTTCAGTTCTTCTAAGAGCTTTTTGCCACTTCAAAGCCAACTTTTTCATTGAGTTCATCCCTGTGCTGTGTGAGGGGCTTGGGGTTTGGTGCCATGGAAGAAACAATGGGGCCTCAGACATGGGTGGGCCCTCAAAAAGCCCAAAGTCCAATGGGACAGATAAAATGGGGCCATGATTATCACAGATAGAAAGTGACAAATAGAGAAAATGGTATGAAGTTTAGACGAAAGAAAGTTTTATAGATAGGATTCCCATATAAAAATCAAGATGCCCAGTTGAATTTGCATTTCATATAAACAATGTGTTTTTTTTAGCATAATATTGCTTGGGACATACTTATGCTGAAATATTTTGCGTTGTTCAGCATTGTTTATCTGAAAATCAAATTTAACTGTGCGTCTTGGGTTTTTATGTGCTAAACCTGTCTCCCCTATTTATGGAAGACTTCATGGTGTAAATAATATTTCATCTAAGTTTTCAAACATGGCCAAGATGGGGACATATGGCAAGCCAAGCCTGCCACACATCCAGGATGCCTTCTGACCCACGGCAGAGACTTCCTTCAACACTCTTGAAAAGGGAAACGCTGCGGGTTTATAAGAGGACAGGAAATTTTATTTCTGCTGCCTGTCACCACCAAGTTGCTGGGAGGGGCGGGTCAGTGCAGCAGTCCAGAAGGGCTGGGTCTTGCTGAGGGTAGCAAACAACGCCCAGCGTCAGCTTCTCATGTCCTCACTCCAGGACCCAGGCTGATAGGGGGGTGGGTAGCAGGAGGGGGAGGCCCTATCTAGGACACTGCCAGTTGCCATGGCAAAGGGAAAGAATGGTGCAAAGCAAAGCATAGGCTTTTAAAAACTTACACGCAGAAGCGACACACTCACTTCCATGCAAATGCCTGAGCTCCACAAGATAAGAAAACGCCACCCCACCACATGCCTGGGAGAAGAGGAAAACACAGACGTCTAGAAACCACCCTAAAGACCCCCTCAGTCAGCGTGCTGACAACTTGGCTTCAAATGCACCTGCCAGCCCCCCATGCCCCCACGCCCAATGCCAGGAGCACTCCCCCACACCCCATCTAGTTCCTGGCTGTCCCATTCTTTCTTTCTTTCTTTTTTTTTTTTTTTTAAAGATTTTATTTATTTATTTGACAGACAGAGATCACAAGTAGGCAGAGAGGCAGGCAGGGGGTGGGGGGAAGCAGGTTCCCTGCTGAGCCGAGAGCCATGGGAGGCTGGATCCCAGGACCCTGGGATCATGACCCGAGCCAAAGGCAGAGGCTTTAACCCACTGAGCCACCCATGCCCTCGGGCTGTCGCATTCTGACATGATGGGCAAGTAGCTTTACTCCTGGTGTGCCCATCCTCTCCCTCCTGATGGTAGCCTGGAGATGACCAGGAAACCAGGTAACACTGAGCCCCCTTGCAGCTAGGGAGAGGCCAGTTCCTACTCATGGAGTGGCACCGTGCTCCTGGGGCAAAGGAGCTCGCTCCAAGGTGATTCTCCAAAGAACCTAGAGGGGGACCCTGGAGATTTGCATTCATGTTTGGAGCCTTCAGTTCCCCAGGGTGGTTGTGGCAGCTCAGGTTCCCCTCTGCCCCGGGGCCAACGTGGCGACCCTCCCAAAGGGCCAGAGCATCTCGGGGCGGACCCCAGACTGACCCAGAGAGTCTCTGGCACCAAAGAGCAGCCTGCATTTAAAAATCAACACGGAAAGGAAATGAAAAACACTTGCCCAGGGCCACCCAGACCCAGAAACGGTTTACGAGGCGGTTTCTGGAAGAGGCATGACTAATGTTGTTATTGCTGAAAGTGCCCTGGCTGCGTGCCAGGAGCGCCGTCCCCACCTCCGCCTCTGCAGTCAGGTGCGGCCCAGACAAAGGGGCCTTCTGTGTGCAGCAGGGACAAGGATGCCTGAGGGGCCAGACAATGGTGTGCAGGAGCCTGGTGGGAGGTGGCAGGGGGTGGGGGTGGGCGGCACGAGAGGCAGAACGGTCGCCCTCACCCTCACCCTCTGTCACCCGTTCCTTGGGCTGCCAGGGTTCATTCACACCTGAAAAGAGGAGAAGGAGAGCAGGAGCCACAGGAAACTAAAGATCCAGGGCAAGGACCCTGGCGCGGTAGCCGTGTCTGTCTGCCTTTTGAGCCTGATGTGTGACCGAACATGCGTGCCACAGCCCCCAGTCAGGAAACAGTGGCCCTTTATTGGCCACTGGTCCCACATGAAGCCCTGAGTTACCCCTTGTGATTACATCACATTGGTTAATTTTGCCCTCACAGCAAACCCTACCAACAGGGATTTATTGGCCCTGGGTTACAGAGAATGAAACTGAGGTTCGGAGAGGTTAATGACCTGTCCAAGGTCACACAGCTGCGGCTGAGATTCAGATCCAAGTCATCCCCACAGGAAAGGCTGTCTCATAGCCGCAAGCCACACCCACTAATGCTGCAAGGAATGTCACTTCCCTTCCCCAGAGCAGGGGCAGGTGAGAAAAAGAGTGAGTCTCACTGGCATCTGGGGAGAAATTGAAAAGAACACCAAAAAACTTAGTAATCGGGATAAACAATATTTTAATGCAGTATTTTATTTATTTTAATTTTTTTTTATTTGTGAGAGAGCGTGCATGCATGAGGAGGGGAGGGGGGAAAGGCACAGAGAGAGAGAGAGAAGCAAACTCTCTGCTGAGCAGTAGCTCCCAGGACCCCAAGATCATGACCTGAGCTGAAGGCAGATGCTTAACCAACTAAGCCACCTAGACTCCCCTTTAATGCAATATGTTTTAAAAAAATCAAAATTAAGGCATAATATCTATGCCGCACAAAATACAAAAACTGTGACGAAAGACAGGATCCAGCCTCCATGTGTGTGGCCTGAGGGTGACTCCTCCCTTCACCTCCCTGCTACTGGCCCAGCCCCAGAAGCTGGCTCTCTCGCTGGGGGTACAATGTGTGCCGTCGGCTACACATCCTCCAGAACATCTTCATCCCAACAGACAGGGATCCGTTCACCCCACGTCAAATGCCCCTGAGATCACAAGACCTGTTGCAAGTTCTCCAGCCTCCTCCACTCTGGTGTGGCCGGCAAGGGACAAAACCGGAAGCTCTTTGGCATTTTAGTGTCCCCTCTCAATTCTAATGTCCTCCTCTACTTCCTGGCACCAGTCTTGCACATAGCTGGCTCCTCAGTGAATACATTCAACCTATGAAGGTTTCAAGGGTGCCTGGGTGGCTCAGTCGGTCAAGTGCCTGCCTTCAGCTCGGATCATGATCCTGGGGTCCTGGGATCGAGCCCCACATCAGGTTCCCTGCTCAGTGGGGAGCCAGCTTCTCCCTGTGCCTACTGCTCCCCCTGCGTGTGCTCTCCCTCTCTCTCTCTGTCAAATAAACAAATAAAAATCTAAAAAAAAAAACCCCAAAACACCTATGAAGATTTCAGGCAGTGGCACTCACGGCTTCTCAGCCCCAGTGGCACCTGAGACAGTAAACAATACCGCAGTCTGGACCCTGCTGGCCAATTGAACAGGAGCTCCGGGCATGGCCCAGGTATCTCTGTTTTTGTTTTTATTTTTACTTTGAAAGAGAGAGAGTTCGAGCCAACAGAGGGGCAGAGGGAGAGAGAGAATCTCAAGCAGACTCCCCGCTGAGCGCAGAGCCCAACATGGGGCTCGATTCCCACAACCTGGAGACCACGACCTGAGCCAAAATAGAGTCAGACGCTCCACCGACTGAGCCTCCCCTGTGCGCTTCCTGCCCCCAGGTATCTGTGTTTTTCAAGGCTCTCATGGTGATTGTCAAGTGCACCCAGGGTTAAGAGCCAAGGATTAAAGGAGTTATTTATTCCTGGAGCTGGATTTGCATTTTCATAGTGGATCCTTAAAGGCAAAAAATCCTTGAAGACCCGTTTCTGAAATCAGATTATGGGAGCCAGTCTCCGGTGGGTCGGTAGATCCTCCCCAGCATCTCTCAGTCATTACACACAGGCAGGTTCTTACTCAAAATAGCACCCGTCTCTCTCTCTCTCTATCCCTTTTTTTTTTTTAAGATTTTATTTATTTATTTGACAGAGAGAGGCACAGCGAGAGAGGGAACACAAGCAGGGGGAGTGAAAGAGGGAGAAGCAGGCTTCCTGCTGAGCAGGGAGCCTGACGCTGGGCTCGACCCCAGGACTCTAGGATCACGACCTGAGCCGAAGGCAGACGCCTAACACCTGAGCCACCTAGGCGTCCTGCACCTGTATCTAGAGCCAGGAGGACACTGCAGCAGTGCCCAAACCTTGCTCCATCCCATGGGTTTAACTCCTCAGAATGCCCAACAAGGAACAAAGTTACTACTTGCTCATCTTTGTATCTCCAGCACCTAGCAAGATCGATGCTCACACACACACACACACACACACAGACACACACACAAAATGCTGAGTCGACCAATGAAAGACGAATTGTTATTTTTTCTCCTTTATTCAGCTGTATGTGTGACCTTGGGCTGCACCTGGCTTTTACAATTTGGGGACATGCCAGGTGCTGTCCTCACCCCCAGGCTGCTCAGCACCCCACTCCCTGTCCCGGGAAGCTTGCTTCTCTGACCGCAGGATGGGCTCGCTTACCCTCTGGTCTTTGGTTGGGTGTGGTCAGTGGGAGCCCTGGCAGGTCAGAGGACAGAGAATGAGGTCAGCCTGCTTAGCCAAAGTGGGTTTGTTATGCTAATTGGTGGGCCATGCTTGGAAAAATCTGGGATCTTGAAACTTGGGATGTCCTCTAGGATTTCAGCTCTGCAGACCCCCTGAACACCCCCCACGCTTACAGGCATGGTTCCACATCTCTGTAGTGAGAATTGGCACTCCCCCAACGGGGCAGGATGCTGTTCATGCCTCATAACCAGCCCACCGCGGTAGGCACAGAAAGGGTCCCCCGAAGATGTCCCTGGCCCAATTTCCCGGACCTGTGACTAGGGTTATCTCAAATAGTAAAAGGGACTTTGCAGATGGGATTCAGTTGAGGGCCCTGAGATGGGGAGATTTTCCTGGGTTATCCGGTAATCACGTGGTCTCCTGGGTCCTTCCTGCTGAATGGTCGTTCCCAGCTACAGTGCGAGGGAGATGAGACTGTGAAAGAATTGTCTGAGAGATCCATTAGAGATAAAGGAAGGGGTCACGAGCCAAGGGATGTGAGTGGCCTCTAGACGGTGAAAAAGTCAAGAAAAGAGATTCTCCCCTAGAACCTCCAAAAAGATGTGCGGCCCTGCGAGCATCTTGGTCTCAGCCCAGTGAGACCTGTATTGAACTTCTAATTGACAGAACCGTAAGATAATAAATTTGTGTTGCTCTCGGCCACTAAGTGTGTGGTAATTAGCTCTGGCAAATAGAAAACCCGCTTACCATTATTCCCAACAATCCACGTGGGGACTGCCTCAGTCCTTTCAGGGGCTGGACCAAAATACCAGAAACTGGGTGGCTCATAAACCACGGGAATTTATCTCTCACAGTCCTGGAGGCTGGAGGTCCAGGGTCCAGGATGGTCAGGTGAGGGCCCTCTTCTGGGTCACAGGCTTTTTGTTGTGTTCTTTTCTTTTCTTTTCTTTTTTAAGGTTTTATGTATTTATTGACAGAGAGTGAGAGAGAGAGAACACGAGAAGGGAAAGGGTCAGAGGGAGAAGGAGTCTCCCTACTGAGCAGGGACCCCAATGTGGGGCTCGATCCCGGGACTCCAGGATCATGACCTGAGCCGAAGGCAGACACTTAACCAACTGAGCCACCCAGGTGCCCCTTTTTGTTGTGTTCTGATGGCAGAAGGGGCAAGGATTTCTCTGGAGCCTCTTTTATTCGGGCATTAATCTCATACATAAGGCTTCAGCCTCACGACCCTCCATCTCCCTAAGACTTCACCTCCCAACACCTAGCCTGGGTGTTAGGAGTTTATGATATTGTAATTTATTATAAGAAATATACATGTGGTCTTCTTCTACAGTTCCTGGCACCTTTGTAATTTCCTGAGTGATAAGAGCAATAAGGGCGTCTTTGTTCCCAGCTCCCAAAATAGCTCCAAAGAGATAAAGTTCAAATGCATGTCTTTGCTATTCATAACAAGCCCCTTACTCTGCACCTGAGCTTGTGTGAATGAGGTGACTTTTGGAAGGCCCCTAAGGAAGAGGTTTGCACCAAGGGATTTGAGGGTTAACACTTGAGTTCAATCACCAATGGCCAATGGTTTAATCCACCACGCCCACTAAAAACCCAAACAAGGGGCGCCTGGGTGGCACAGTGGGTTAAAGCCTCTGCCTTTGGCTCAGGTCATGATCTCGGTCCTGGGATCAGGCCCCGCATCGGGCTCTCTGCCCCGCAGAGAGCCTGCATCTCCTTCTCTCTCTGCCTGCCTCTCTGCCTACTTGTGATCTCTCTCTCTGTCAAATAAATAAATAAAAAATATTTAAAACAAACAAACAAACAAACAAATGGGGCTCGGAAATCTTCTGGGCTGGTGAGCAGGAAAAATGGATCTGCATGTCAGGAGGGTGGTACACTCCAAACTCAGAAACTCCTGGGCTTTGAATCTTTCTGGCTCTTACCCTGTGCATCTCTTCACCTGGGTGTTGAAGGGAAGGGAAAATTCTTCCTCTGTGCTCAAGGTCTTCCAGCGGGACTAAGAATTAAATTAACATGGGACAGAGTAACTGGAGGAAAAAACCAAGGTTTTCTTATGTGCACAAGGAAGTCCAATCATGAAATGGAAACCCAAAGAAATGACCAAGGCAGGCAGTTTTTATACTTTTTAGACAACGAGACAATAAATCTGTGACAGAATTGTCAGAACAAAGAAAACTCTGGGGGCTTCAATTAGCAAGAAATGTTAGAGTTTGGGCTGAGGTCATAAATTCATTAGAGTAACAAGGTTTGTTTGTACAGCTTCCTCTGTCTAAATTTCTCACCTCTGGTGAGAAGGGTAACTCGTACCTCCTGGTATGGGGAAGGTAACTTTCACATGGGAGATTTATTTCCTGCTTTCAGGGGAACTGAGGAGGGTGAATGTCCATGGTGCATAGGCTGTTTCTTAAGTAATTTTTATTTAAGACAGTCAGAATGTTGGGGCACCTGAATGGCTCAGTCAGTTGTGTCCGACTTTGGTTTTGGCTCAGGTTGTGATTTCAGGGTCTTGGAATTGAGCTCCCATGTTGGGCTCCAAGTATGGAGCCTGCTTAAGATTCTCTCTCTCCCTACCCTTCTCCCTTCCCCATGCCCCATCCATTCTCTCAAATAAATAAATAAATAAAATCTTTTAAAAAATTAAATAGTTGATATGCCAAAGGGGGTCATATTTGGGGCAGCCTGCCCTTGGTCGCTACATGGTGCATCTGTATTCCTTAATACCCTTTGTAATAGACTGGAAATCTACCAAATAAACTTTTTTCTGAGTTCTGTGAGTGACTCTAGCAAATTAATCAAACTCAAGGAGGAAGTCATGAAAACCTCTGACTTCCAGCTCGTTGGTCAGAAGCACAGGACTTGTGATGGGCACAGGCATCTGAGGGCAGGGGCAGTCTTTTGGGAATACGCCCACAACCTGTGGGATTGGATGCTAGCTCCAGGGGGCGGTCTCAGAATCAAGTTAAATGTAGGACACCCAGCTGGTGTTGCAGAATTGCTGAATGTGTGGGAACCCCCTGGTGTCAGAGGTAAAGTAGCACTGTCAAGAACTGAGAGTAGAGGAGGCACGGGAGTGTTTCTCTGTACCAGATTTCAGCCCACGAATTTTGAAGGGGGCACATTCAGCCCATAGAAGGGACTTTGTGCTTCCTGTCCCTACAACTCTGGGGTCTGTGGGGTTAGAGATCCTGGACCCTGCAGGGAATGCACTCTTGCCAGGGGACTCCACAAGAGTCCCCTTGAAATCCAAGATATGATTGCAGCCAAGGCACATTGGACCCCTGCGTCTACTGGCCAATAGGCAAGAAGAAGAATTGCCATCTTGGCCGGGGTAATTAACCATGATCAGCAGGAGGAGATGGGACTGCTTTCATTCAGCAGGGGTGGGCTGGACTATGTAGGGAACTCAGATGAACCCCTGGGGTGTCTGTTGGTACTCTCTTGCCCAATGCAACTATGAGGGAACACAGGCAGCATCTGTGCTGGCCTGACGAGGATATGGTCATCAGGGGCTCAGAACCTCAGGAATGAGGGTATGGACCACTCCACACCCTGCTGGGGTGATAGCTTAGGAAGAGGGGAACTTAAAAAAGAGAGCAAAGAAAGAAGACATTGACAGTGTAGTGTTGCAAGACCCACTGCTGTGATAGCAGACGAAGTTCTTCCCACTAACCTCCTTCTCCTAAGTTTCTCCTTGGGAAGAAAGGCCCACTGAAGCCATATTCCCCACACCTGCTTGGAGAAGGAATTCAGCCAGGCACAAGGGGTGGACTGTAGCAGCCTGGTACTGTGCTGTTCGGCTCCACCTTGGAGAGAGCCTGCCACAGGGAGCGTGGCAGACTGATGGCCTCCAGTGGCTGAACCTTTGGCTTCTCCAGGGCCTTCACTTCCTCTGGATGCTTCTAGTCAATGACTAAACATACTGTATACTTGGGCAGGTCCACGGCTGCTCATCGTGGGATCCTTCCAACAGGCATCCTTTGCTTGAAGTCTCCCCAGAAGCCTGGAAAGACCCTCTCAAAGCTGCACAGCAGTTGGAGACCTTCCAGCCAATCTTCCTTCCCTGTCCCTCCATGGGTATCGGACCTGCCTCTCTTGTCTGCGGTCTACCCACTTTCATTCCTTCTCCCTTGTGCTTCACATGCACTTTCCCCAACACCTCTCTTGCACATCTCATCCTGTCCTCATATCAGCTTCTCAGAAAACCTAAATGCAGCCCTGGAAAAGTAAGGAAATGTCTGCCTAACTTCCAAGCCAGAGGCCCTCATTCTAAAGCACGGAGATCTGGGGGACACTGATGGTGGCCCCTCGGAGGCAAGTCTGGAAGAAGGCAGGAAGCCTGCCCAGTAAGATATGCTGGGGTAGGTCTGGGTCCATAAGACAAGGTGACATTTTCTGTGTTGTGCTTCCCATTCATTTGTCCCAGAACCTTCGATAGAGCCCTATTTATAACTTCAGCCTAGTCTCTGCTCTACAAAGAGGCATTAAAGAAAGGACCTTATCCACATCCAGGAGAACAATGTCCCCTCCCCCACTCTGTGGTCAGAGTAAGATAACAGCTGGGCCATGGAACAGCGACCCACAGGGGGCCTCAGCAGCAGGTGGGAGGCCCGTGGCCAGATGAGGAAATGGGGCAGGGGCCCTGAGACCTCTCATCAAGGCCACCAAGGAAGCCCCAAAAGCTCTCAGAAAGAACTAAGGGAAATGTTGCAAGAGAGGTGCCAATGTCCAGCCAGAAAGCCAACGGGAGCTTGTGATATCATAATTGAGGTTCAACGGGAACCTATAGAAGTTAAAGGAGCCCTAAATCCTCCAAATAGATAATCAAAGATTGACCACATTCTTGCTACTTGGCTGGGTTTTTTGTTTTGTTCTTGTTTTGTTTTGTTTTGTTTTGTCTTGCTTGTTTCCTGTGGTCAGAACAACTCCAATTCTCCCAAGCCCCTCAAACCCAGAATGTCCACCCTTCCAGGTCCCAATTCCCTTGGCTTTCTATCAGTGTCTCTATAAACTTTGATGATCACAGACTCGCCAGGGGGCATTTATTAAAATGGAGAATCTTGGTGGAACTCAGAGACTCTGGTCCAGTGGGTCTGAGTTTGGGTCTCAGGGTCTGAGTTCTAACGAGCAGCCCAAGTGCTTCAAATGCAGAACGCTGCAGGCCAGGCTCGTCTGAAGCTGGTGTTTCTCAAACTGCAGCATGCATCACAATTTCCTGGAGGGCCTGTGAGAGCACTGATGTCCGCCTCCTTGTCCCCAGAGGTTTTTGTTTTCAGTAAGTCTCAGGTAGGCTTCAGCATTTGCCTTTCCAGCAGGTTCCCAGATAGCAATGATACTGCTGGCCCAGGGACCACACTTGGAGAACCTTTGCTCTGAGAGATACACTCCCCTCCCACCGCAGTCCTGCATTTACCGGGAAGTACTGATCACATGTGCTTACTTCTCCCCAGCTCTCCGACAAGACAAGGGGCTCCCACAGACCCCTCCCAACTGTCAGGGACCTGGATTCCTGCACATCTGTCCTTGCCAGGTGGGTTGGTGTCAGGTCACAGCTCTGCAGGGTATCAAACCAAAGTGTCAAGAGCAGATGTGACCCCAAAATTTACTGGTAGAAGAGGCCTTAAAAGTGATAACCTGTGGAATGGGGAGTCTGGAAGAACTGCCTAAGTGTTCACTTAGCAGGTGCACGAGTCTTATTTAGATTGTGTTTTATTTTGGGGAGGTTTGGTGGCAAAGGATGGAGTTGAAGAAGTCTGGGGGCTGGGGGCCGAAACTTCAAGCCACCTCTGAGAGCTGTCCCTGGAATGGTCAGGCTACCAGCCCGGGGTCAGAAAGGGAGAGGAAAGTCAAGAGAGAACAAGTAGTAAGAGTCAGAACACAGAGACCCACAGCAAGTGGCTGAAATCACAGGAAGACAGGAACAAACGGGGGAGGAGTGGGGTTTCCACTCCCGGCATGGGACAGAGCAATGGCCCATTGGTAGAGACTGCCTGAATTTTAAAGCCGCAGCTGGCATGGGTGGGGGGCCTCAGTCCTGCCTACCCGAGGCCCCATGTGGCTGTCAGTGCTTCCCTTCCCACCACTCTCATCACAGATAACTGATGAAGTAAGGTCGGGGATGGTCCCCTCGTAGAAGGTAGCTCTCGAGGTCTCTCTGAGTATTTGAACAGAGTGTAAGGAGAATCCCAGGTGTGACCTGCATTTTGGGGGTTCCTTTTGTAGCAGGAGGTATTAAGGGGTCAGGAAACCTGGAGGAAAGTAGCCCCCAGCATAGTCAGATGAAATTCAACAGACAGAAAGCATGGCTGCGAGTCCCAAGCCCCAGCCCCCCAGACGTGCACACACACACACGGAGACGTCTTTGATTGAGCTGTGATAGTCATTAATACCTTCTACCAAATATTTTTGGTTCTCCTCTCAGGCACCTGACAAATTTGCATTTCCTCGCCACCCCCCAATCCCCAGAAATTATGAAGGACTATGTAACTAGATTTGAACAATGAAACGTAAGTACTTCTCACATTTCAAGAGAAAATTTCAAGAGCCAACAAGAGATACCCTGGGGTATTTTCACCTCTGTCTCATTGATCAGATGGAAGCTTCTTCATCACGAGGGTCCCAGAGGGGAGGCCCAGCAGATCATCGGTGATAAACATTTAGAGGGAGGAATTTTTTTTTTCTTAAAGACAAACGCTTTTTTCTTTTAAACGCAGAGTTAAGGGAGCTACCTGTTATCACAGTATCCTCTAGTCTCTGCTCCACAATGTGGGGTGTGGTGCTTGTCCTCTTGCCCACCCCTGTCACATTTTCCCTGGGACTAAGGAGCCATGGGAGAGATGTGAAAGTTGGACGCAGGCTTTGTATGTGCTTGGTGGCGACTGGTCAAAGACAGGGAGATTGAAAATCAGATGTGACAACTGTCCCATGCCACCAGCACCCATGTCCTCTCATTATGCTGCATTTGTCTGTGCAAAAACCTGAAATAAAAGCTATTCAGTCCAGACCTGAGGGTTGTCCTAGCCTTTAAAAAACAAGCATGAACCAACACGGCTTCTGTCCTGGGGAAGTCCAGGGTGTGTGTGTGTGTGTGTGTGTGTGTGTGTGGCGGGGGTGATAGGCATGAAGACAAGTCATCACCACACAAGTACAGTTGGAGACCCAAAGACAAAGCATCAACGGGAGCACAAGGGAAGAGTGGCCTTCTGCCTCGGGCTCTGGACAGGGCTTTGTGGAGAAGGCTGAGGGCACCCTGGGCTCTGCAGACAGCTGGGTGTTCTCCAGGTGAATACAGAGTAGGAATCCTTTCGCATTCACAGGGCCTGTTCTGTGACTTTTCATGAGCCCAGGGCCCAGCCTCATTTCACAGAGCAGGCCTCTGGCCCTTGGAGGTCGTTGGCTGGCCACTGGTAGCTGTGTTCAAACCGGTCTGTCCCCAGGAACTTCACAAGTAGAATTGTTTTCAAGCTGGGCCACTAACAGGTTATGCCCCAGACAAGCTTCATTGACCAAATCAAACAGAGTCGATCTTAGCACAACCCCCGCAGAGGTGCTGATTGGCTGAGCCTCAGCTTTCGGTGTTCTCAGGAGGCCTGAACACGGAGGAACCAGCCCACAGTCTGCAGAAATAACGTAAGCGTCGCAGATCACCACTGTACTCTGAGGTGTGAGATGAGTACAGTAGGCAGAATCTCCCAGAACCTGTGGGAGAGCTTGCAGTGCAGAAACAGTGCCTCGAAGATAGATGAGATAGATAAGCCAGGGGATAGAGAGACAAGATAAATAGGTGATTGATAGATTAATAGTTGATAGGTAGATAGATTAGATTGATAGATAAAAAAGGTAGGTAGATGATAGACGATTGACAGGTAGATTCCTGATAGATTAGACATAGATAGATGACGACAGATAGATAGATTAAAGGATAAATAGATATCCAGCCAAGATGAGGGTACGTAGCCCAAGATTTGTGGGGTCTCTTGGAGTGACCCAGTTTCTAAAACTAAAGTCTCAGCACAGATTACCATCATTTTTTTTTCCAATTTGTTTTACAAGAGTATTAAAATGAAGTCTTTTGGGGGCACCTGGGTGGCTCAGTCGGTTAAGCATCTGCCTTTAGCTCGGGTCAGGACCCAGGGTTCATCTCGCTCTCTGTTCAGCGGGGAGCCTGCTTCTCCCTCTCTCTCTGCCTGTCTCTCTGCCTACTTGTGCTCTCTGTCTCTCTGTCACATAAATAAATAAAATCTTTAAAAATAAATAAATAAAATGAAGTCTTTTATATTTTGTCATATAATAATTACTTTTACTGAAAATATTTTGTGCCATCAAATCAGAAAATCCCAGGTGTACAGGCAGCCAGAAATCCAAGCTCCACTCCACCCGGGGACAGCTCTGACTTTTGCCTTGGCAGGATGCACTGGCATCTCAGTTTAAAGGAAATCACAAAGTCGATATATTTGAAGATACTTTCAGTATGAGAGTGGAGAACAGGTCATTTCCCTGCCTCTCCAGGCCCTGTCTCCCGTGGAGGGGGGGCGGTTAGAGGATAGACAACTTGTTGAAACTAATTCATTTCACCAATGCCTCAAAATAACTACCCAGACTTCACCAAGACACCTTTTGCTGGGAAGAATGAATTGGGCCCCTGAAGAAGGGGACTCAGATACAACACCAGGGGCTCTGTCCTATGAAGTCCCATGCCCAGGACTCCAGGGACAGCGTTAGAAAGAACGGCTCCCAATATAAGAGAAGCCAATGTGAAACAAAGCGCTGTCATTTGGATAGCAATTCGCCTAGCAAAACGTGCCTTCCCGTGTGACTGTCACCGCTTTATGCAAGGACAGCCTCAAGGTCAAAACAATGAGGCGATTCTTTAAACGAATGTTTGCATTGGTTGTCTTCTTTGATAAATGGAAAACTACCCAGATGCAAGGGTTTCTCTGCTCCTCTCCACCCCTCCTCCCCATCATGCTCGGACTAATTTCTCTACCTTTGTTGTCTCATTCATATCTCACCTTCCTTTTCTCTTTCTTTGGTATTCATTCCTACTTGAGAAGTCATGGGACTTTGGATCAAGTGCCTGCCACAATGTTTGTAAAATCCTGTTCCCCAAAGTGACACTAATGGTCCGTGGAACTTCTCTGGCCCTAATTACTTGGCAGTAGAAATCTCTGTGGGCTGCTTCTCCTGCAATCAGTTCGGCCCGTAATTACAAGCCGGAGCAGCTGAAGCCATGTGCTGGGAAGAATGTGGCATCCGGTCAGGCTGAGATGCCTGCTGCTGACTTCCTGTGTGCACAGAAAGATAACAGAGAGGTGAAATGTGGAGCAGGAAGGACCCACAGGTTCCACAGAGTTTGGAAAACCAAGGTCAACTTCTAGTAAAAGAGAATCCATTTCTGCAAAACTAATACCGGTGTTTGTTTAGACCAAATCACCTAGTCTTTGATGGGTTTAGATCAACTTGCCCGAGTGAGGTCTTGACATCTGGTCTCTAGAATTCTGTCACAGGAGGAGACGATGTCAGGGGATGCCAATGGCCAACGGGCAAGACTTGGCCATGTCCAGCTCAGGCTGCCACAGAGCTAACATAAAAGACATCAGACTTAAAGTGAGTAACAAAGCTGGCTTGTAGAGGCCTCTGTCACTCTGAAAATGTAGTGAGAAAGGTCCTGGAAGGGAAGAAACTAGTCTTCACCATGGCTCTGTCCAGTACTTTCGGCTATCATATTGCAAAATCCAATTACTGGCATTGGATGGTCATGTTCCTCTGAGTTATGATTATTATTGAACTGACTTCAGCCCTGTTTCTCATAGCTTCCAGGACCTGGACGCACAATTCCATTTTCAAAAGCTTTTAATTTGCCCTCTTTTAACAGGTAGCACATATGGCATGATGAAGGACGTTCGTTCCTGTATCCCCAGTAGTACCTAGGGCAGTGCGGGGCACACCAGAGGCATTTGGTACATATCTATTAAAAGTTGATTTAATGAAACAGAACAGAGCATGTTATGGGGTAATTTGCTTACAGGCCTTGGTTTTCTTACTAAATGTTCCAGTAATCATGCCATCACCAAATTCATTAATTCAACAAATATTCATGGAGAATCAGCTTCCTGCTGATCTGGGACTCTGGGGCCACAGTGGTGAGCCAGACAGGCAGCCAGCCTTGTTAAAGTCACTGAGAACCATGGGCTCCACCCTTGAGCTGCTTATAATAGGGTGAGGGAACAGAACAGATCAGAAGCAATTAGAAAACAATTAAGTGTTAAATTATATGCCTCTGACTAGCCCAGGGTATTCTCAGAGGGAGAAGACGCTAATGCAGTCATTGCTGTTTTCATGAAAGAGGTGGGTCTTTGGCTGGGCCTTGAAGAACGCTCTGGATTTGGGAAGCAGAGCAGAGCGGCTAGAGTGGAATGAGTGGAATGTTCTTATCAGACGCTAGCTGGCTACCTGGGAGCCACCCAAGGAAACTGAAGGCTTGAACCTCTGGTTATCTGCGGGACCTGAGGCGGACCTTAATCGCTCCCAGTTAAAGAGCTAGAACGTGTCCTAAGGGTTCAGTAGAGTTCAAACCGGACCTGGAGATAACAGTCAGTTGCTGCCACCGAGGCTAATTTTCCTTCCTCTCCTTCCTTCATGCCAGAATGTGACCTTACGTTTACTTCCTTCTGGCCACTCTGCTGGGGGAGAAGCTAGAGGCCTCCTCCAACTGCTGGCCCAGGCTGACTGCACCAGAACCACCTAGGGACCCTCTTGCCTGACTGCACCCCTTACCCTCCCCCCCACAGTCCCTGCTTCAGTAACTCTGGGCTGGGATCCAGGTATGTTTTTAAAGTTCCCCAGGTGATTCTATTCACCAGCTTGGTTTAGGAACTACTCTCTTAGATTTATTTCAAAGACATTCCCTTTCGGGATGAAAGGGAAGGCGTCTAATAAGCCAGGAAAGAGATATGACTTACATCTGTGAATCCTTGCAATAGGCTGTCTGGAGAAGTCACAGGGGAAAGAACTTAATCCAACACATTCTACCTCCTTGACCTCCTAAAGGAGTCAAGATGGTCAAAATTTGGCTAAAATGAATTACGTTTTGCTTGTAATGGCACAGGCACAGCCTGATGAATGAAAATGAAAGATTTTCTTCTTATTTAAAATATTAGGAAGATGAAGCTGTGAGCAAATTGGAGCAAAACTAGATTCATGTACTAACTTTCTTTATTTAGCTCTGTCAGTCTGCATCTCCAATTCTAGAAAAATATCCATTGGTGTGTCCATTGGTGTGTCTCCAATTCCAGAAAAATGTTCCAAGCATACAAATCAGGAGCAGCATATCTCTTCGGTCACACACACTGTGTGAAGAATGGTGTCACATCTGTCGGCGTTAAGAGGGTTGAGAGGACGATTTCAGGCCTCGTCTGCCGTCTTCCATGTCTCCATCTCCCCATTTTTTAATGGGCGAGGCTTATGAATGTTTCAAGATGCGTTCCTTCTCTTGGATCACCTAACAAATCCCTGGTTCTATTTTCTTTTATGTAGCTAATTAATACTCTGCACTGGGGATTGGTTGGCATTTTTCTCTCTCTGTCTGGGTGTTCAATTCCTATTGCTATCAACAGGAGTTATGTGCTCAAATCGAAGGCCTAAAATCTACCTGCAAATTTTCTCTTGGCCAGCACACACACACACCACACGTGCGCCACACACACACACACACACACACACACACGTTCCTCCTCTCCCAGCTGTGTTCTTGACCCTTGCTTAATCCAAGACCCCAGCGTTCAATTTATTTGTGACATTTCTGAAATCTGACTGAGGTTTCCCGAGGTCATCCCCGCACGTGGAAATTAACTAGTTTCTCCCATTCTGAAGCAGTACTGGTTTCAGAGGTCTTAATGGCTCAGAGGATGTACTTATTCTCTGTAGGCCTAACTGTATGACCTAGTTTATTATTCGTTCAGGATTAGTTTTGAATCGCTGGGAGCAAATCTCAGTGTATTCATTATTTTCTGCTTAGAGCAGCTTATCGTGCGATGGCACCCAGTTCTTGCCTGGAATTTGCCTCTACCTTGTTTTAACAAATAACCAGCCTGATAATTATCACAGAGTTAGAGTAACACGGACCGGTGGAGATGTTGCATGCGCGCCCACCAGAAAGCTCACCTGTAAATATTCCATGTCGTTATTGCTATGATGTCATCACAATTGTAGCATCTACCCTGATGATAGATTAGGATTCAAGATTTACTTCCCCTAAAACCGATTAAGTGCAAAAGGAAAGGCGCAAACACCAGGTCTAATTATATCTGCGGTCATGTTACATTAGTCACAATCCTCCAGGAGAAGAAACATCAAACTCTTCATGAAACTGACAAGCTAGACTTCGTCTCCCTCATATATGGGCCTTAGAAGGTTCTGAGCATTCTTTTCTGTTAGAATTCTTCTTTGCAGCATCAAATACATACTTCTTTCCAGAGCTACCTATGTTAGATTATTCCGATGAGTTGTTGCAGACATCAGAGGCCCTTTCTGGAGGTGCCTTCGTGGCTTTATTCACTCATTGAGCACAGGTGCAATGTGTGGAGCACCTTGCAAGTGTCTGAGGGTGCACTGGTTAAAAACAGACACGGTTCCTAGTCCCAAGAAGGCCCAGGCTGGCAAGGGAGACAAATCCAGTAATGCCAGATACACGTCTGACCAGAAGCCATTCTGAGTGTTAGCGGAAATGAGCAGTTCTCTGAGACAGGTGATAAGACACCTGGCCTAGGTTAAGGGTCCAGGAAGGTGTGAACAGGACAGGGCTGTGCCTGAGCTCAGACACGGGGGATGGGCAGGATCCAGAAGGCCATGAGCAAAGAGCAGGGCAAAGAGCAGGTGGGGCAGGGACACAGCCCTGCGATGTGACGTGCAAAGAAAACAGGTGTCATCTGGGCAGGGGCTACCAGGACAGGGGAAGGGGGGACCTGATGGAATGGAGTCTTGGGAGCCGCCCTTCAAGAACCCCAGCTTTATCCAAAATGTAGCTGGAACCTATCGGAGGTTTTAAGAAGGGGTGACACGATCAGAGAGATCAGGAAAAATGTTTAGGTGGCCACGTGGGGTATACGCTGAAGAAGTACAAGAGTAGAGGAAGACAGGGAGACTAGTTAGGGAGGCAGCTTAGCCGTGAGTGGTTGGTATTCGACCAGAAAAGTGGGTGAAGGGCAGCTGGAAATAAGGGGAGCGATGAGAGAGTTACACAGGAGATAGAAGAACAGGCGTTGGGAATAAGCAGATGTCTGGGGGGGGGGGGTCAGTAAGAACTTCTGCAGTTTTGACTTGCGTGATGTGATGGACAGGGTGTCCTCGCTAGAAGTGGACCAGACTTGCAGGATGCAGTGGCAGTGAAGCTTCTGAGGGCGATGTTGGGCAGCCATTTGGAGACACGCAGATGAGAGATGCGGACCAGAGGACACTTGGAATTCATTATGGAGCTGGTCATTGACGTCACAGGCACCAGCAAGTCAGCCAAGAGAGACAATAGAAGGAACCTCGGCTTTCTGGAATAATGATTCTGTAATGTAGAAATGATATGAGTCATGGAACTTCAAATCAACCTTCCTAAAGTTAATACTCACCCAATTCGTTGTTCTATGCAATCCATCTACGATTTTAACAGCTAAATTTAAGGGTCATTGCTATTTCTTCATTGGAGAAACCTTTGGAAAAAGGCTTAGTTATGGCAGACCACCAATCACACAGGACTCCAATTTTTTGAGTCATTTATCACAAAGTTTTCGTAAAATATGCTTTCTTGTGCCCTGGTCCATTCTGAGCGATCAGGCTGATGCAGCAAAGTGGGAGGCCCGCTCAGTGTCTGCCGTGATTAAGATGGAACGGGCCCCAGAGTTTTATTTTCATGGCTCTCTTAGACAAAATCAAAGAAGCATGCGCCAGTCTCCCTGCTCATTTATCTTGCTCACTAATTTTATTAACCTCTATCAAGCAGGTCCAGGATACGTATGATCT
Source organism: Martes martes (assembly GCF_963455335.1). Lineage (NCBI taxonomy): Eukaryota > Metazoa > Chordata > Mammalia > Carnivora > Mustelidae > Martes > Martes martes. Next base: position 71,859,078 of record NC_137890.1, read on the forward strand.
CGGGGCAAAGATCTTTATTTTTATTTATCAGCCCCCTGAGAACATGTTGATCGAGGTACAGTATAATTATCAGTCCATTAACTCACCAGCCAACTTTTTGTTCTAGCAAACAAATGCAAATTCAGGTTGTTGAACACTCTTGAAAAGCATTTCTTCCTTCCTCTCTCTTCCCAGACAGAGTTTTCTATAATCAAACCGCTGTGTAATCTGCATGTCTTTAACTGGCAGGCCAGCAGTCAGAATTTCCCAGGGCACCAGTCACTACCAAATTTTGGTCCGTAGGGGCTCACACCAGGCTGGGAGAGGAAAAGACGTGAAGAGACAGATACTTCTCCTTAAATAGAGCATCCCCGTGGGTAACACCGCGCCGAAAGTGGCGGAACATAAGATATTTACAATCACGTTGTGGATTTGAATTTCCAAAACCTGGTAGCCCAGAAGCTGCTGCTGGACTTCCAGGGAAGCCATCTGCAATCCCGATAACCATATTTACACAGACTGCAACTGACCCATCCTTCAGAAATCCTTTCGATTTCCTCAACGCCCTGTGGTTCCTCTCTTACCTACAGATGAGTTACCTGCTTCTGTCCACGATTCTCTTTCCTCTTGTCCTTCCCCTTGCTGGAACTCATTCTTCCTCCTTCAGCCTCAGCTTAGCCGTCACTTCCTGGAATCTTTCTCGGGCACCCTCTCTCTCTAAAGCTCCTCCCACACTGTTTCCATGGTACCCTCCACTGCCCTCACCCTAGCTTACACTGCGTTGCAAATGTGTTCTCACTTCGGTGTATCCCCTCCACACCAAAAGGTCTAGGTCAGCCCCCCGCAGGTCTACGTGACCATCGTTGTCACTGTTACATGCCTCTTGCGTAGTGTCATTTGGGAAATACATGAAGGAACAAATTAAATCTCCAAAACCCATCCTGCCTGAATGAAGGGCCGTGAGTATATGGCCCCAGAGGGAGTCAAGCAGGCCAGGTCATCTAAGATGAGACTGTGACTATGCCTCTGAGAATGGCCCCTCCCTGAATTAAGTAACAATGTCCCTTAAGCTGGACGATTCCAAATGCAGATGTCATGGGTCATGCAGCCTTTGCTGAGGGCATCTGGACAATGAAGGCCACCCAGCTGTATTGGCATTGCCAGGAGATACTGGGGTCTCCTTCCCTTCTCCCAGACTATGTACCTGGAGCACCCTGTCCAAATGCTCCCTTCCAGACACCAAAGACCATAGCACTATGAGCAAATGCCTTCTTAACCGAGGAGTACTGAGGCCAGCCCAGAGCCACAGCCCTATCCCTATCCTCTCTACACCAGTGATGAAGAACCTATGGTCCAGTTCCAGGCAGAGCTTTTTAGCTCAGGTTTGGGGCAGTTGGGGGTGGCATAGGACTGGAGCAGACATTGCAGAGCGGGCCTTGATAGAGCTGTGCTTCCTGGCAACTCTGTTCCAGGAGCGTGGTATGCCCATAGTTACAGGGGAGAAGACCACGGATTGGCTATGGGGTGGCCCCATAGGACTGGTGGGCTGCATCCCAGGAAAGCCGAAGCTACAGTCAACATGCCAAGAACTCTGGGTACCAGGAGTACAGCTCAGCACGGCTCAGAGCTGGACAGATGCCCTTACTGTTGGTAAGAAATACAGCCTACATCAGAGACTTGGATCCAGTTCACTGATTTGGAAGGTGGTCCCAGGAAGGAGGGAGGGAGACAGATGGGAAGCAAAGCCACTAAGGGTGAGGTTCTGAGCAGATTCCCGCTGTGACAGGCGGCTCAATCCTACAGGAGGCCCCCCGAGGAATAATGGGTGGGTTTCTCAGAGGTGCCTCTGAAGGAGGCGGGGCTCTTGTCCACATTGGCGGAGGCACGCCGCAGGACATGTTAACTCTCCCGCCCCACTAAACTGTGCTGGACATATTTGGCAACTTCCCACAGCTTCCAGGAGGCACGCAAGCAGCCAGCCACTCTGGCACTAGAGGCAGGACCCTGTGTCTTGCCCAAGGGTCCACTGTGGCTACGCACATGATCAAGGCTACCATCATCCCATTCTTGGGGTGAGCAGGACACTTCAACTCTCTTGAGCCTCAGTTTCCCCATATATAAAGTCAGTGTGAGAATAATACCTAACTCCGAGGTCTGTGGCCAGGATAAAAAAAACTATGTTATAAGGAAACACGTAACCTGCTCTAACACACTTTCCAAATGTAAAGGATGAAACTTGAAGGTGGGAAATCCAGTTCTTTTTCCCAGTAAAATGTAAAATGGTACAGCCCCTTCAGAGGGGAGTTTGGCAATATCGAGTGAAATTATGTATGCATTTGCCCTTTGAAGGCACAGTCTCACTTCTAGGAATTCATTCCAAAGATAAGCTGGCAAAATATTAAAAAATATATATGAAGAGACAAATACACATAACTACTTTTTAAATACCTAAATTTTTAAAAAACAAAACCACATTGAAACAAACTTAACTCCATAACCACACAAACAGAAGCTGTACCAGCAAACTTTAAACCACCATTATTTTCTTGTAGATCTCTGATGGGGTATACCCTAAGCACAAGGACTGGAAAAGAAAAAAAAGTTGTTTTCAATAAACACTGTTGTTCTGAGATCAAGTGTGTATATAAGTCAATTTCAGCATGGAAGTCAATTTCAGCATGGAAGAAAGGAAGGACATCTACAAACCCAGTGGGATTAAGCAAAAAACTCATAGTTCTAAATTGAATGTATCAGTATAAACTTATGATACATTTTATCTTAAAAAAAATAAAATGTGTAATTCCTGGCTCTGACCACTGAAAAAAGGCAAGAACACATATCTTGGTAGCTTCTAAACACTGCCTCCTAGTCAAAGGAACCCAGGTAATATGTCAGAGGAAGGACATATATGAGATATGCGAGGAGCATCTTGTCACATAAGGAAATAGAGAAACAATCAAAGACGAAGGTATCATGTCAGATTGTCTATTGAAAAGCTCCCCCCTTCACCCCAATAAGGAAACAATTTGAGCACCAACAAGGATACTAAATGTAACAGATTGAAATACATATGATTTTTTTTCTTAATAGTGATTAAAGAAAAACTCATTGGTTAATATCAGAGGTATTAGGGAACCAATCGAAAACTTTAGAAAAATTTAGTAAATCAAGTGAAAGAATTAAGCATTTATCCTTCTTTTGTAAATGACTCATACTCCTGAATAACGAAAGGGTCAACAAGAGGAATGTTTTTATATATAAATGTGTCAGTTAACAAATGGAGAATGACAGAATACCACCATTCTCCAACTCCTAAAAAAAAAAAGAAAGAAAGAAAGAATGAATGAATGAATGAACAATTGGAATTTGAAATAAACACACGACACCATTTACGTTAGCACCAAGAAAATGTGATAGGAACAAATCTCACATAATATGCACAGGAACCATATGAGGAAAGCTACAAAACTCTGATGAAAGAAATCTAAGAAAATCTAAATAAACAAGAGATAGTTTATGTCCACAGGTGAGAAAAATCGATACTATTAAGTCAATTCTTTCCAGCCTGATCTATAGATTCAATGTGGTCCCAATCAAAATTTCACCAAGTCATTTTGTGGATATCGAAAAACTGATGCTAACTTTTGTGTAGAAATGTGGAAGACCCAGAAGAGCTGACAGAGTTCTGTAGAAGAACAAAGTGGGAGGACTGATGTACCCTGATTTCAAGAGGTACTATAAAGCCATAGTAATCAAGATTGTGTAGTACCGGTGAGAAAACAGACAAACAGATCGATGAAACAGAATAAAGAGTCCAGAAATAGATCCACATAAACACCGTTAGTTGATCTTTGACAAAGGAACAAAAACAAGTCAGTGAAGAAAGGAGTCTTTTCCACAAATTATACTGAAAAACAACTGGACATCCACATGCAAAAGAATGAGCCCAGAACTTACAGCTGTCATAGAAATGAGCTCAAAATGCATTGTAAGCCCAAGTGAAAAATGAGGAATTATAAAACCCCTTGAAGACAACAAAGGAGAAAATCTAAATAACCTTGGGTTTGATGATGAGCTTTTAGATACAACACTGAAAGCATGATCCATGGGGGAAAAGTCAATAAGCAGACCTTTATTAAATTAAAAACTTCTGCTCTGCAAGAAAGACATTGTTAAGGGAATGAAAACATAAGCCATAAACTGGGAAGAAATATTTGCAAAATATGTATCTGATAAAGTACTTGTATCTAAAACACATAAAGAACTCTTAAAACTCAACAATAAGAAAACAAACAACATGCTTTAAAAATGGGCAAAAGATCTGAACAGACTCCTCACCAAAAAAGAGACAGGGAAGAGACAGTGATGTCAAACAAGGATATGAAAAGATGCTCTTATGATCTCATTAGAGAATCAGAAACTAGAACAACCATGAGATTTCACTCCGCATCTATTAGAATGACCCAAATCTAAACAACTGACAAGATCAAAAGCTAGCCAGCATATGGGACATCAGGCACTCTCGTTCATTGCTGGTGAAAATGCAAAAATGGGACGGCCACTTGGGAAGACAGCTTGGCAGTTTCTTAAAAGTTAAGCGTATTTTTACCACATGTTTCAGCCATCGTGCTCCTTGGTACTTGCCCAAGAGAGTTGAAAACGTAACGTCCACACAAAAACCTGCACACAAATATTGATAGCAATTTCATTCACAATTGCCCTCAACTGGAACCTTTAGTAGTTGAATGGGTAAACAAACTGTGGTACATCCGAACAACAGAATATTATGCAGCCATAAAAAGAATGAGCTATCAAACCACAGAGAGACGTGGAGAAAAAACACATTTCACTGTTAAGTGAAAGAAACCAATCTGAAAAGCCTACAGACTGCATGATTGCAACAAGGTGACCTTCTGGAAAAGAGCAAACTACCAAGACAGTAAAAAGTGGTTGCCAGGGGTTTTGAGGTACACGGGTAGATAGACAGGTGGAGCACAGAAGATTTTTAAGGCAGTGAAACTGTTCTGCATGATCTTCTTACGGTGTGTCCGTGTCATTATACCATTTGTCAGAATCATAGAACGGTACAAAATAAAGAGCGACTCTTAATGCGAATTGTGGACAAAATAAAAATATAGCAATATTAGTTCATCAATTGTAACTAAAGCAAGATGGTAATAATAGGGAAACTGGGAGGTAGGGGGCAATTAGGGGCAATATAGGAACTCTGTAATAATTGCTCGATTATTCTGTAAATGTGAAACTTTTTTTAAAAAAACAATATTTTTTAGGGGCGCCTGGGTGGCTCAGTGGGTTAAAGCCTCTGCCTTCGGCTCAGGTCAGGATCCCAGGGTCCTGGGATCAAGCCCCGCATCAGGCTCTCTGCTCAGCGGGGAGCCTGCTCCCTCCTCTCTCTGTCTCTGCCTGCCTCTCTGCCTGCTTGTGATCTCTGTCTGTCAGATAGATAAATGAAATCTTAAAAAAAAAAACAATCTTTTTTTAAAAAGTAAGAATTGATCTAGGCAATAATCCTCAATAGCTGCTAACACACAAAATGAGAAACATCCACATGTTATGTACCCCCGATAGAAGAACATAATACCACCCACAGAATAACCTTAGCAAAAAAAAAAAAAAAAAAAAAGACCCCCAAACACAAGAAAACTTGAATCTCATCAAGCTCTTACCTCTAACTTCCAAACGGCAGAAAACACCACTGTATCGTAGGAAATTCAGAGAACAAAGAAATATGGCCAACAACGACACAGGGGTGCAATCAGAAATACACACTCTAGGAAACCCTGCAGAACAAAGCACAATTTCTTCAACAAATCACGTGTAAAGAAAAACAAGACAGATAGAAAGGAACTCGTAGGTAAAGAGGCTTAGGGGACCGATCAAGCAGTTGCTGCTTAAGGATGTCATCTAGATCCCAGTCCAACAAACAGGCTGTAGGGAAGAAAACAGAAAACCTGTAATCATACACATTTATGAGACACCTGGAAAAACTGAATACTAACTGGATATTTTATGATATTAAGAAGTTATTGTTATATTTTCAGATGTGATAATGGCATTGTGGGTTTATGTTTCAAATCAGAGTCCTCTTTTAGAGATAAATACTAAAGTATGGATATGGATAAAATTAATTTGTTGAGTAGAGGTTCTCTTCTAAGACAGCAGCAGGAAGGAAAAAGGGATAGGAGGATAGATAAAACAAGACCGACTGGCACTTGGTTTCTGCTGAAAATGGGTGGGTCGGGCACCTGGGTGGTTCAGTTGGTTAAGCCACTCCCTTCAGCTCAGGTCATGATACCAGAGTCCTGGGATCGAGTCCCTCATCGGACTCCCAGCTCCACGGGAAGCCTGCTTCTACCCCTGATCTTCTCCCCTCTCAGGCTCTCTCTCACTCTCTCTCAAATAAATAAAGTCTTTTTAAAAAGTTAAAATAAAATAAAATAAAATGGGTGCGTGATGGCCGCACCACTGAGTTGTAGAGACAAAGGAAAATATTGCTGTCCATCGAATCCCTTCTCAAAGAATTCCATACTTTGGCCATTTGGCAAAACACACCCCATGCCTCATCTCTCCTCCTGGAAGCCTCCTGCTCTGCAGCTCAGAAGGTGTCTATTACATCGTGAAATAATATTTTTCACTGAATTAATCTTGACCTTAAGTACGGTGTCGAAATTGCAACATTAGCACATATATGGCTTGGCAGCCCCGGCTGGATTCTCATATTAAATTCTCTACCCCGAGCCATTCTTTGACGATCTGCACCCAGGCTGATATTCTAGCAAATGAAACTGTATATTAAAGCTACGTACATTTTACGTGACCCATGGCAGCTGTATGCTTGAAGATTGGTGGGACTCTCATGAAAGCCTGCCAATTTAGACCCATTACTTGTGATTCTGAATTCTTCAATTGCAGGTGCTCGCGCGGCTCTGGGTTATCTGCCGTGCATTTCTGCTGAAGTCAGGCAAACCATGCAAATGACCCGCCAGGAAACACCGCCTCGGATTTCAGCCCCTGCTCCGCGGCTGCTGGCTCCACAGATCCCGTCTTGTCACTTCTCGTGACAGATCCGGTCCTTCAGGATGGGGTCCTGGGAGGTTAATTGGGAGGGGATGAAAAATGCTGTGCCTTCGGAAAAGAGCCACAGGACGAAGCCCTCCACACCTGCCTGGTGGCCGGTGCTTGCCCTGCTGCGGTCCCCTGTCACTAGCGATGTGGCTCTCGTGGCAGCTAATGGTTTGGACCGCCGTGTGAGTGCTCCTAAGGGCAGAGGCTGGCCGCTGCCAGCTGGTGTCACAGGGAATGCCAGAGCAGGCTTGGGTGGTGTCCTGGCATGGCCTCTGTCACCCCCTGGCAGGACCTGCTCCCCTGGCGGCCCGCCCGAGGCGGGAGGTTCCACGTCCTCTTCGCAGGGCACACAGGGAACCTCTGGGGTGTTTTCCCCAGTAGGTTCCTCCCCACGGATGCTGGCTTCATGCCCGCACTCTGGGAGGGTGCTGCTAGTGTGTGCCTATGCCTCCTCTGAGCCCAGAAGCAAGGGGTGTGAAGGTTCCTGGCAGCCTTGGCTCCTTGGGGAATGAGGATGGAAAGCTCCAGCAGACACAACCAGGTCCAGTTAGCTGACAAGCCTGGCTCCTGCCCGTGGTGTGGCCGGAAGCCATCGTCTGTGTCTGCTGCCGGCTTCTCACCCTGGGAAGCAGAGGAGGGGGCAGAAAACGAAGTCCAGCGGGTCTTTGCTCAGCCTTGAGCAGGCCAACACCCATGCAGGGCAAAACTGGAAGGAGGCTCTCTAGAACACATCCATAATGTCTGGATGAAGAGGGAGGTGGGCCCGTTCACACAAACAGGTCAGGAAGCAGTGAGAGACTGAAATGAAAATAAAAGGCAAAGTTCTCACCATGGCCCAGGCCCTGCTTCATCCAACCTGTTTCCTCCTACCTCACGTCATGACATTTTCCCTCAGTTTTGCCTCATACTCACTTGTTCAGTGGTTCAAGCCTCAAGCATATACAGCCTCACGACCTCAGGACCTTTGCACATGCTGCCCCCTCTGTTTGGAGTGCTTCATGCTCTCCTGCTGCATGCTCTGCTATCTCCCAGTCCTGACATCCATCCTGCCTCTGCCTGTAGCCCACCCCTTCTCTTCCATTAGACCCTAGGAGACAGCACTCTTGCCTGCTCCTTACACTCTCCCTCAGTTTTTTTGTTTTGGTTTGGTTTTTTTGTGGTTGTTTTTCTTTTTTTACTCCATCAGAACCTCTGATACAACTTAGCAGTTGTCTCACTTATTGTTTTACTTACTCATTTTTGTTTCTGCCTGTCACAACTAGACTAATTCCCTTCGGGACAAGTACCATGTCTAACTTATTTTTCATAGGCCCAAACCCAGTACAGTGCCTGGACAGAATAGGTGCTCACGAAATGTTTACTGACTACATGGATGACAGATTTGGTGGTCACTGCATTCAGTTTTCCTTCTTGTTCTCAGTTCCCTCTATGGATTGGCTAAGGGAAGTTCTCAGGGAACAACTGAAGTGTGTTTTCCAAGCCCTTTCATTTCTCCTCCCCCTCCTTCTTGTGCTTGGTCTTTGGGTCATTCTGATGCTGGTGAACAACACGTATGATGGAGTGAGCAGAGGAGTGGTGGGGAAGGTTCTCGAAACTGTCAGTTGACCTGTGAGCTGGGCCTGGGTGCTCGGGAGTTCCTCACCCCATGCTGCATACTTGGAATGTAGGCCCTACCTGCCTTCCCTGCTCTTAGAGGCTGCCCTGGGGACACAGCCTTGAGACAGTGGTGTGGTGATGAGCACCACTGCACAAGACAGGTGTCTGGACCCAGCGAACCCTCTTGATAAACTTTGAAGGTTTGCAGCTGCAGGGATCCGTTCACCTTGCTGTCCAAGACAAGCCTCGGATGTTCATTCCCTTTGCTTACTAAAACTGTCCTTACTGACCCACAGCCAGTCTCTCCCTGCCCCCTGTGCTCGGAAGCCACTTTCAGATTTCACCAGGGAAGCCCCCCCACCCCCACCAAGCAGGTTAGGAACCAACAAGGAGTCATTTGCTTTTTTTAACTGACCCCACTCAAGACTTGGTCAGACCAGAGTTCTAATTATGGACTAAACTATCATTTGGGGATTTTTTTTATTATTTTAATTACCCATGAGACGTTTGTCCACTCAGAGCAGGCATTTGTATGGGTTGGAATAGGCTAACTGCTGTATGAACAACCCCAAATGTCAGAAGCTTAAATTGATCTGAATGTTCTGGATTGAACAGTCCTCATCCTTCTGCCATGTGACACTTCATCTTCAACACTTGGTTGGGCAGGAGAGCAGGAGAGACACCAGAACACCCCCATTGGTCAGCAGTGACACACAGAGCTTATACCCAGTCAACCACCAGACAGTCACACAGCCCCACAGTGACACGGGGTCCAGCATGGTGGACAGGAGATGGGACGCTTAATGGACAGCTTCTCCTGACAACAGCTTTCACAAGGGGAACATGAGGGGAACAGCAGTAGGGGCCATAGGAAAGAATAGCCCCCCACGCCTTCACATCACCCTTCTCACACCCTCTTGGAAGAACCAAGTTCATGACGAACTCCAGGGGACTTCCCACAGAGCTGCAAAAGTCATGGCCCTATTGACGAGCACCAGGAGGACATTTCAGATTCCTTCTGTTTCCCCTGTCCTCTGCTTCACTCTTCCCGGCCCTTCTCTGTAAGGCCCTGGCAGGTGACAGTGCCCCAGTGCCACCCGGTCTCCCTCACTCAGTGTCCTAGCCTATCCTAGCATTCCTATTCAGACAGATCCTAACATCCAGGTCCCTCCAATAGCAACAGGCAGTGGTCCTCTGTTTAAAAACGGAAGTTGCCTTACTATTCTGGGATGTCACCATCCTGGCCAGCAGCACAGGAGACTCTGCATTGGAAAGATGGTCTGTGCCTCTTGGTTCCCAGGAGGAGGGCCTCCCGGGGAAACACTGTGGGTTTTAAACAGGGAGGTATAAACAACACAGTGTAAGCAGGCTTAGCACTGGCTCTTTTGAATCGTTTCGGTGGGCTCTGGGGCACAGGCTGTCCCAAATTGTCCAGTACTGGCCCTGGGATGATGCATTTGTATGGGGGAGCAGTGGTCCAGGGTGTGAGAGCCTGACAGATAGGGGAGGTGGTTGGGGTGTGGGCTCCGGATTGGATTTGCTTGGATTTGAAAAGCAGGCTCATGGGCAAGCTGTTGACTGTTTCTAGGAATTGGCTCATCCTCCAGAGCCAGCCAGGCCCCACAGATCAAAGCATCAGAAAATAAAAGTCATGATTAATACACTTTCTCCAACTCATATGCTAGTTGATGCAGTTCAGGGGATGATAGTCCCGCTTAGTGGCAAAGGTACGTTTGAAGATAATGACTTTGCCTGGACCCCTTTCCTCTCCTTTACCCCCACAACCCCTCCTTCAACCAGTCCCACTGGCCCCAGCTCCAAAACAGCCCCACCCTCCTCTGGAGCCAGGCCTTGCTGTGCCTTCCGTGAACTACTGTTGCAACCGTCCTCTCACTGGGTTTCCTCCAGTCAGCCCCTCCGTGTAATCTGTCTTCCACAGGACAGCCACAGAGGGCATTTTGCTATTGTTTTGTTGCGTCTGTTTGCAGTTTTGAGTGTTCTTTTTTCCATTTTGTTTCTTTTGCTGTTTAAAGAGTTCTTTCGTAAATTTTTTTAATAGCCATTTTCAAGCACACACAAAACAAAAGGGCCCATAATATCCCCGGGCCCCAGCCATCACCTGGCCAGTCTTGTGGTAACTACACTCCAACCCACTGCTGCCTCTCCCTACACTATTTTGCAGCAAACCCTTGACAACAGAAGGTCTTTCAAAACAAATCAGATCAAGTCTCTTCCTAGTTTCAAGACTTCCCGTAGCTTCCCAAGGTCTCCACAGGGACAGCTTGCACTCACCGTGGCACCCAGAGTGCTAGCCGCTCTGGTGGCTTCACCTCACTCTGCTCCAGCTTCTGCGGCCCTTCTGGTCTCTGGACTCACCAAAAGTCCTGCCCAGTGGACCCATTCCTGGTAGCCCCCAATCCCCATCCCCGCCTCTAAACAGACGCTCTTCACCAAAACACACTGCGATCAGGCCATTCGTGTAAAAAATGTGCTTGTCCTAAAATCAAAGCTTTAGGAAAGCAGAAAGCTCACCTGTTTTGTTCAGTGCTATTTCCCCATCCACTGCTTGGCCTATAATAAGCACTATTTGTGGATTTTTAAAAGCAAACAAAAAAGAAAGAAAGAGAAAGAAAGCAAGCAAGATGAAAAGTATTAACTTCAGGGCAGTTTTTGAAAATAAACTTTCCTGGTGCACTTATCATTAAATTAATTAACTGGTTTAACAAAACCTCATTTGTCAGGAAAAACATTTGCGTACAAGTGTATTTGCAGGGGTTGAGGGACAAAATCTCTCACAGTGCAAAGATGCTGGCATTCGCGTAAGAGCCTAAGTGAGCTGAGTTCTGATTCTACAAACAGAGAAAGAAAAGTCTGGGATGAAACGACTATTTTTGGTTCTTAGAAGTAGCTCCTGCCCCAGCTAACATGATCATGGCTGGGTGGGGGCTGGGGGGGGGTGTTCATTGAGATGAGAAGCCCGGATTCTCCTGCTCTTAATGCCATGACATGCCAGGGAGGTGTAGAAGCCTCTAAGGAGGCGAGATTAATGAATTCTGAAATGAAAAGGAAAAGAGAGACATTTAGCTCATTTAGGAAAAGCCTCCATTGCGGGCCTCTGAGTATTTGGGGTCCTGTCTGAGGAACTCAGTTTCTGAAGGGAAATCACATTGCACTTCTCCATATTCCACAGCAAGTTTCAAAACAAATACATAAAACGTAATTTAAAAACGTAATGTTTTTCAATCGGTGAAAACCCAATCCAAAAAATAACCTCCTTTCTCCACAGTCCTGCGCACCCCCCCCCCCACAGCTGTCTACACAGCCCCTACCCTGGGCCGCTACCTTTCATCTAACCCGCCTTCACAACTGGCTTCAGAACCCAGACTCTCACTTTCACCCGCCTGTAGGAACATTTTTGCGGAACTGGTAGTCAGTGTCCCCGATTGTGAGTGCAAACGGCTTTACACAAAAACCGTAAGAGAAAAGTTTCCTATGGATGGAATTTGTATGAATGCGACGCTTCCAAACCCAGGGGAAGGGAATCCTTTGACAAAGCAAACAACACACCCCAGAACTGTTGGGTGACGAGTGCACGCACCAGGCTGCTGGAAGGCGGGTGGGCCGTACCTACCCAGCCGCGGGCCTCCCCTTCCTCCTCGAGTTCCCTGCAGCTTGCCAGACAGCCTGAGGACAGACAGCATACCCTCAGCCTTCTCCCCCCACCGCCCTGGTCTCTGAGGAGAACAACAGCATTATTAATTCAGGCGCTGGGAGGAACGTGCAGGGGCCGGGGCAGGCTTCTAGCCTCGGAGCTCTTTGAAGACAGAGCATCCAGGCAACTGGGAGAGCTGAAAGGCTCTGTGCCCAGCAAGGAATCCATGGGAAAAACACCACGCCTGGTTTCCATAACTCTATGGCTGGACTCAGGCCTCCTACCTCAAGGCGTAATGGGGTTGGGCTGGGGGGCGGGGCGGGCTGCTGGAGGAGTCTGGGCGCAAATTACTGTAAAGAATCCGCTTTGAGGTCTGTGGATGGCGTGAGTCTGAAGATTTCCTATAAATGTCATATCACCTTGAGCACTTTTCTGTAGGTCAGTACAAACCCTGTCCAGGACAGGCTCCCTTAACCCTCATGCATCCCCAGGAGGTAGGACTGATGTCATTTTCTACTCTGTTGAGGAAACTGAGTCACAAAGAGGTAGGACACCTACTGAGCTCACACCACTGCTCAGAGGAGGAGCGGGGAATGTACTCAAAGCCATTTGATACAACTGTTTAAGTTCTTGACCACTAGTAACCCTAGAGCCAGCACAGATAGGGATTAAAAACAAAAAAACACAGGTCCACACTACCGGGGCTTGAATCCCACTTCTGCTGCTTTTTGGCTGTATGATTTTAGCGGATTACTCAACTTCTCCGTGTGTCAGTCGCTTTAAGTTTAAGTTGAGAATAATGATAGGACCTATCACGCAGAACCGTGTGTGCCTTTAATCCATTACTACGTTGCTACATGAGAGTGCTTCACGGTTTCTGGTGTACCCTAAGTGCTGTGTGTCTGTTGTAAGTCACGATGCCACTTCCGATCCCCGCACAATCCTGTGTTGCTGGCTCCTTGCTCCGCCTGTTAATGGCGGACATCTAATCCCCTGCAAACCCAAGTGAATTATTTTGGGACGGGGGACTTCCTGGAGGAGGTCCTGGAAGACCCACTTCCTCACTGCCTTCGCTATCTCTCTAGCCAGACATTGTTTGGTGACACCCAATTTCCAAGCCAACTCCTTCCAAGGTGACATAAGACCCTCCCCCTCCAGGGCCGGTGGGCACCATGGTCTCCCAAGATAATGTGGGGCCCTCCCCCACCTCTGCCAGATGGGCAACTGGGCCCCGGCACTCTGAGGCCAAGCCAGCTCTGCTCTCTGAGCCCTCATTGTGCCAGAGCCATATGGGGCCAAGCCGGGCAGCCTGCCTTCAGGGCCTTGCCGAGCACTTAAGGGAATTGGCTTCCGATTTTTTGCTCACAGAATCCATGAGCTCATGGGAGGCTGAGCTGAGGGTCAGAGCTGAGGCAGAAATTAGAATTAAGTCCTCTTCAAATGCTTGAAGCTCTGTCATCATCTGTCCCCATCCCCTCCCCCTGCCTTCTCTCCCCGTACCCTCCCCACCTCCCTCAAGTCAGGGGTTCTCAACTCGATTTAAAAGGCCCCTGGGATGCCTGGAAGGTCTGCCGTCTGAAACTGAGATGTATACGAACAGGCATTTCCTGAGAAGACTTCAACAGTTATTGTCAGGTTCTCAAAAGGGGTCTACGGATCCCCCAAATGTCAGGGACCCGGATTTCCGTAGGACAAATCCGGACGGTTGGTGCATCTCTGTGCCTGCTGGGTGCCCTGGGGAGCCACTGCACACAGCCCCTGGCTGGCACACAGTCCATCAGACCTGCCCAGGCAGATCCAAATCCTACAAGGGGCCCAGCCTAAACTGGGCCAGGGGCCCCTACCCTTGACCTGTACATAGGACTCTCAGAGACCTGGGCCCTGAGCTTGACCTGAGGAAGAGAGCTAGGGGGATGCTGGGCAGGAGTAGCAAGATGTAGCCAAGGGAAGTCTTTATCTTATGAATGGACTGTATACACGATGGTTGTTTCAAAAATTGGAATCCATTTTCTCATGGAAATTGTACTAGAAATGGTTCCAGGGCTTGTTGGCAAACACCTATCAAATTCACAGCAATGTTGAGGGGTCATCCTGAGGTCGGAGGCCTGAAGACCCCCATTCCGAGCTCCTCTAAGTAGTGCAGGAACCCTGCAGCAGTGGAGGACAAGGAAAATCTGTCAGTATCAGCGGGCAGAAGCAGTCGGAGGGAATCCAGGCTGGCAAGGGCGTCCCAGGACTTCCGCAGCGAAGGGAGAGGGAGTTAGCTATAGAGAGACATTGTCCACAGGGATGCGGGGACGCCAGGGGTCTGTGGCAGGGGGACCCTGCCGCAAAAGCACGCTGCCCTGTACAAGGAGGTTATGCTGCCCCTTTACTAACCGGGTTTCCTGCCTGCCATCAGCCCAGGCCCCTCTGCGATCACCCTCAGGGAAAGGCTCAGCCAGGCTGGAGGGAGTGAACGCGACCTCCCGCAAGCTCTGGTTTAACCGCTAATGCCAGGCCTCTCATCCCGGAGCGCCCGCGGCTCAGAGCGCGCCCGTGGGGGACGTTCTGACAGCGGCCACTAGAGGGCGCGTCCTCCCTGCCCTACTCCCCGAGCGCGGCGAGGGCGCGGGTGAGGAAACCTGTCTTTTCATTGCCCTTTAATGAGCCCGAAGTGCCCTCCTTCCAGGGCAAGCTCCAGGCTTCTGTTAAGGGGAACAGCTTCTTTATCCTGTAACGTGAAGAAGCTTCCACGCAGCATCACATAAAACACGTTTAATGTGACCAGAGTGGGAAGACATCTGAAGGATAGAATGTAGAGTTGTTACCATTTAACAACGACAAACCACCCATTCCTGTCTCGGTCGTGTGTCAGTTGGTCCTGGGATAGGTCTCACGTTTACCTGTATGCCGCAGAGTGCTGTCCCCTCCCCAGACGGGACGAGGGTTGGGTTTTGCATAGGTACGATGTCCAGATTCCATGGCAGGTAATCTGGCTTCATACAAATTTTTATTAGCCCACATGGACCCTCTTATTTGGATGGGTGTTGGTTACAACGTGAGGGTTGAAAAACAGGGCCACTGGTGGCATTTTCTATACTGTCTACTTAATGCATAGGGCAGATTCTGGAAGGTACCATTGTCTGGACCAAAGTAGGTCCATGTTGAATAAGTCTGTCCCCTGGGGTGCAGTTTTCAGTAACAGACAACACACCAAGAAAAAGTGAACTGAAATCTTATGCCAAGATCCACAGTTGTGGGGCTATCGGGTGGCTCAGTGGTTAAGTGTCTGCCTTTAGCTCAGGTCATGATCCCAGGTTCCTGGGATTGAGCCCCGCATTGGGCCCCCACTAGGGGGGAAGCCTGCTTTCCCTCTCTCACTCCCCTTGCTTGTGTTCCTGCTCTCGTTGTCTCTCTCTCTGTCAAATATATAAATAAAATCTTTCAGAAAAAAAAAAAATCCACAGTTCTGAATTCTGAGCTGTTGGAGGGAATGGTATCAAGGTTGTGGCTTAGTACATTACACAGAGGGCTACCTTGGAAAGCCCTCAGGAGAAATGCCCATCTTTGTTTGGTTCCAGAAATCGTGATTTCCTAAGCAGTTGATCTGCTTTTCTTTTAACACTCATCTGTTTCCCTTTTTCTATTTACTCCTGGTCCCAGCTTGAGGCCCTTTGAAAGGAGAGGTACCAACCTGCACCGTAAACTTTGTATTTTTCCTCACCCCACTCCTGGCTCTGTGTTATGTCTTCACTCTTGTCTTTGCTTTTTTTCTTGCTCTGGTTTCTAGTGTATTCTAAGCTTATATTTTGTCTCTTCTTTGTAAACTGCCTAAATCGTTTGTGGAACAGAACAAAATGCAAATAAAATAGAACAGACATCAGATACATTCTCTCTGTGGCGCAGTGTTAAGCCAAAGGGTTCGTGAATATCACGTACCTGTAATCCGATGAAGGCAAGGAGAATTTTTAAGTTCTCTGCCAGATTGCTTGAGTGGTGACATTGGCCAGCACTATCTACTTCCTGTCACCCTTCATTTTACTAAATCTTTGATTTGGACACCACCAAGTCGTGTCTTCTAGACTCTTCTCTTTCGTATGTAATACACAAAGCCTTATTTTTCTGATTTTCTGATTTCGAAAAGTATATTCTAACTTCTTGCGTCAGCCACAGATTTATTTCCTTTAAGTTTTAAATCAGTTTACAAATTTAAATGTTTTTTTTCTCAGAAGACCTAAGTACTACAAACCACCAATATCATTTCACCCATCTGGCCAGTGCTTTTGAAACCTATTAAAGAAACAGAGAGGAAGTCATGGCGGGTTGACTCAGAAACTCAGATAACCCCAACGCAATGTGTTTTTTGGCTGCTGTTGCTATGACAAATAGGGATACACTTTTTGAAGGACTCAATTCCTGAATCTCAAAGATTTGACCCCAAATCTGCCCACCAAAGTGCACAACACTATTTGTTAAATGAGTAAGTGAGTAGCACAACCCAACCAAGACGCCAGGGAAGAATGAGTGAATCCTCTCTGCCAGGCCTCAGTAGCTCCATTACTCGGGTCCTCTAGTGGGACTGACTGACTTTCAAAGATGTGAGGATTGGCTGAAATGCTGTTGCTGTGGTTTTCTCAAGGAGGAAGGGACAGGGCTGGAAAAGGCTGGTCTCTGGAAAAGGCAGCTTTGAAGGAGAAAGACTTGGTAGACAAGGAAAGCTTTGGGGAAATGCCTGGAATGTCATTTTTTAAATAAAATGAGCCCCTCCCCTTCTGTCCCACCACCTCGCCTCCCTCAAGTATTAGCAACTTGCCACATGAATGCCAGCAATGAAACCCCAGCCCCCTAATCCCACAGCCCCTTCTTTCCTGAGCTTACTTCTGAATGTTTGTCCTGAGAGGTTTTTAAAAATTTTTTAAATTTTTATTTATTTTTTTTCTGAAAGGTTTTTCATTTCTGAGGATTTTAGGTCTCTGGCCAGGCCTGAAAGTTTAAAAGAACAAAGAGGGTAATTAGTCTGTGGCTTTGGGCTGTGTAAACAACTGATTTCTCTAATTCAGGTCAAAAGCTGGGCTTACTGAGGACACATATTTTTATGAAAAAAAATGCATTGTATTAGACAATTTCACCAGTTGGTGTTTTTTTCAGCTCCACGGATGTATCTCATTCTCTCTGGCTCCTACTTCTTTTACTTTTACTTGGACTCCTTCTTTAGGACTTTGAAACACCCCAGTGCTGTGGGGCCAGGCTTTACAAGAAGCAGACAGTGCTTGGTGAGGGGGCCTCTCGGCAAGCTGGAAACATTTACTTTCCTAACCAGCTTCCCTCCCTGCCAAGGAATCGACGAGCCTGGGGAAATGCTTTCCCTTCTATGTTTACAAAGCACTAAATTTTCGAAGTCATTAATTCCCTTCATAAAGAAGGGGTCTAATGGAGTTTTCTATTAGTCATTGAGATAGCGGTTATAACCCTGAAAGATCCAGAAAGCAATAAGGAGCCAAAATTGAAGGGGGTGTGGGGTGGGGGGAAACAACAAAATCGGTTCTTTTTTTCCACCATCAGATTTCTTCAGCAGTAAAGGAAAATATTTTGAATATCTTAATCGCTACCTCACACATGTGTTTATTTTGTTCTCCTTTTCAGAACACTGGGAAGTGTGTAGACACAGACCCATTCTTCCTCCATGCCTGTGTTTCTATAAGGAAAGCCTCTTTGTCCTGAGGGGTCGGGGTAACTGTGTCTGTTGCTGAGCGCCCAGGGTGGGGGAAGAGAGGAGGGGGAGGCCCCCAGGATCTTGAGCACCAGGGGTAGGCACCCAGGACATAGATGCTGGCTGGTATGCCCAGAGGTCCAAGCTGAAAGGCTCAGGGCTCAAATTACTCCTTGAAATCCAGGCTCCTGGGGAGAGTATTAGCCCTTTCAGGGCCTTAACCCTGCAGGGACCCCCTGCTGCTCTGAGCCCTAGCTTGTCCACCTCTGGGCAAGCCCAGGCCACTCACTCTGGAGTCTGGGGGAACAAGAGGGGACACTCTTCCTGGCCAGGTCACTGCTCCCTGCCCAGCCCTATCCTGGAGGCCTTAAATGGGACCCTCCACAACTCCATGATGAGTCCAGTAAAGATTCCTTTTTTTTTTTTTTAAGATTGTATTTATTTGAGAGAGAGAGAGAGAGAGCACGAGCACATGGGGAGAGGGTGAAGCAGGCTCCCCGCTGAGCAGGGAGCCCAATGTGCGGCTCCATCCAGGACCCTGAGATCATGACCGAGCTGAAGGCAGATGCCCAACTGACTGAGCCACTAAGGTGTCCCAAGACTCCTATTGATTTCAGCACAGATTCGTTTTCTAGAGACCCCAGTGGCTCCAAGAATTGTCCCTCTGGCCAGAGGAGAATCCAAAGAAAACTGTGTTGGCAGGGAAAGCAGCAGTTTTCAAAATATGGCCCACAGACATCCCACATCAAAATCACCAGCAAAGGCTTGTTAAAAATGCAGATGCTCCCCCCCACCACCACCAGCATTGCTCCCCACAAACTCAGAATGTCTCCAGCAGGGCAGGAAATGGCAGGGAAGACAAGGCCTCCCACACCTGCCTCTCAGTCCCTGAACCACACAGCCTTCCTGGTCTTCCATGATGGCCCCAGAAGACTTTCCCTCCAGGTGTGGAAATGCTGGGCTCCCGTGGGAGGGGACACTGCCTGGAGGCTCCAGGGGACCCCCAAGGCGTGCTGTCCCCCATGGAGCGATCAATAGACTGGGCCTGCCCGCCTTCCAGACTCGGAAACCCTCTTGTGTGCATCAGTGTTTTCACCTCAGTGCTCCTGGGTAGAATCCAAGAGAGCATTAGAGTCTCTCGCTTGAGAGCATGGATTTCAGTTACCCTGGAGATGGCCTTCGTCCCCCTGGCTGCCTGTTTGGCATGTGGGTCTGGCCCTATCCTATTCACATTCCTAGAGAGACACCGCCTGAGCCATATTCGATGGAAGAAATTTACAGACAGGCACAGGGATCACGGCTGCTTTTGGCAAAAGGAATTCGCAACTTCCGACGATCAAATGAAGCTGGGACGCGCCGCTCACTGTGGCTCCCACTGGGACCTG
The DNA here is from genome assembly GCF_963455335.1 of Martes martes. NCBI lineage: Eukaryota > Metazoa > Chordata > Mammalia > Carnivora > Mustelidae > Martes > Martes martes. Next base: position 71,878,468 of record NC_137890.1, read on the forward strand.
CCTCCTCAGGGAGCCTTTCAGAGATGCTGGGAAACATCTTCCTGAGCTAGTCTTGCCTTGGTGGCATGATTTTAGAGGCAAGGGGCCAGGAGCCAGACCCTGGCCGCGCCTTTCATAGCTGTGTGTCCTTGGGCACATTCCTGTCCGTCTGTCTCTCAGCCACAGGCGGTCTCATCTGTAAAATAGAAAAAATCATAGTCATAACGTTTCTGCAGCGTCAGTGAGATGAAAGCTCACACCAGGCACTCAGCCGGTGCTTAAACAGAACTTCTCCTCCCCCACCCACCTCTAGCATTCTTTTTTTTTTTTTTTAATACTTTTTTAATTTGTTTGAGAGACAGAGATCACAAGTAGGCAGAGAGACAGGCAGAGAGAGGGGAGGAAGCAGGCTCCCCTCTGAGCAGAGAGCCCGATGTGGGGCTTGATCCCAGGACCCTGAGATCATGACCTGAGCCGAAGGCAGAGGCTTAACCCACTGAGCCACCCAGGCGCCCCCACCTCTAGCATTCTTACTGTGTGTCCACACCGGAAACTTAGCCGTGGACCTGGCCACTCAGAGAAATGAGCCCAGGAAACCATTCTAACTGCCCCAGGTTGACAAGGGATCTGTTATGCCTGATATTCCTGAGTTTGAGTGGAGATAATTACCGTTGGTTTTTGAAAGCAATAGGCCTGTCCAGTCTGGTGATGAGACCTCCCATCAAGACAGATAGTGCCACCACGCTAGGGATGGGTGATGCCAGAGCTCGGGTTTTCTTCTGAGCCCCGCCATGCTGGGGTGGCTCCGAGCAGAGTAAATATTTAAGCACATGTCTTGTACAGTTGTCATGGATCTGAATGCCCCAGGAGCCAAACACGGACACCTGCCTCAGTGAGCCAGCTTTGAGAGACAGTGTTGATGCCACTCTGGGGAGTCCGCTGGCTACCCTTGGCAGAGAGGTAGCAGAATTCTGGGGTCTATGCATTGTCTTGGGAACAAACTCTTGAAATGGGAGAAAGAGAAAGCAGCTGTAATGAAAACTTTCCTTGGGCAGAGCTTCCCTTGGCACGTTTCTTGTGCGCCCATTAAGCTCTACCCGCTACGCTCGGAACGTTACGTATATTGAATCTTCTAATCCTTACAACAGCCAGAGAAGGGACTCTTACCATCACCAAGAAACGGAGGCTCAGAGAGGTTAAATGATCTCCTCGGAGTCTTCAGCTACTCAGTGTCAGAGCTGGGGGACAGAGCCAGGGGTGGGACCTGTAACTGTGGAAAAAGGGGGCCAGTGGTGCTCTTCCGAACCCTGAAGCCTTGCTAGTCACATGTTCTCAGAGACTGCATGTCCCCAAGACCAGGGAGGAGGCTCCTGTTTGCAGGGGATTCCTTCACGCTTCTCTACCAGGTCGACACTAACCCACTTCCTAGGCCTTCATGGAGGCCCACTGGGTAAATCGGTTCTGTCTTACCTCAAAATATATATTAAGACTCAAGTGAATAGAAAGACTTCAGAGACAAAAGAAAACAGTTGCAGGATTAAGGCGCCACCTCAGTGAACAGAACCCAGGAAGCCCCATTCTGAGAGAGAGGGAGCCCACTCCACCTTCGCCTTCAACCCCTGCCCATCTGCACCTGCCCTCTGCTTCTCACACAGACCTCAGGCTCCACCAGCCACAGCGGGCCCTTCCACCCTCTGTTCCCTGGATCCCTGGGAGCTGCACTGACATCCAGCAGCTCCTTCTTACCCAGGTGGGTACCCCAGCTCCCTTGACGCCACCAGAAGCCTGGCACAGCCTGCTTCTTCTCACCTGGGTCCTACTCCTTCCGTGCCACATCGTAATTGTATGTTTATACATCTTTCCCTTCTACGAACCCCGAGCTCTGCAGAGGATGTTGTGCCCGTCTGCAGAGGATGTGGTCCCCCGAGACATTGTCTAGGGCTTGGCACGTAGAAGGCATGTGATGAATGCTAACTGGCAGACTGGAAGAATGGATCGTGGCCTGGGAATAGAACCCTTGTGTCTCCAATCCATATTCTGGGACAGCAGCCTCTACCTGGTCAACCTGAGTTCAGTGCTTTCTCCTTCAGAGATCGCCAGTCGGTCTGACCTCGTTCCCTCAGACGGTAAACAAGGCTACACTGCCTCGTGGAGAGCTCCTAAGGAAAAACCAACCGGTAACTAAACAATGACAATAAACAACACTGGAAAACTGTATTTTCAAATTTCCAAGCGAGCATCTTAGTAGAAATCAGGACAATTCATTTCACTTTTTAAAGAATCATTTCAACAGCTCAGAAGGGTTCACTGAGTACCTCCCAAGTGCTTGATGCTGCAGGGGGAAATTATTATGATCTTGTGTGTATAAAGCGCTTTACAGCCGTCAGCTTATTTCACAGAATTGCCTCTGTGTTTTTCAGGGTCTTCACTTGGTGGGTAGAATAGTGGCGGTAGAAGACCCCCACGCCCTAATCCCTGGCAACTGCAACTATGTGACCTCGCCTGTAAGAGGGACTTTGCAGATGGGATTAAGGGGAGGGTCTAGAGATGGGGAGATTATCCTGCTTCTCTGGGTGGACTCAGGGTCATCACCAGGGTCCTTATAAGAGGGAAGGAGGAGGGTCAGAGTCTGTGGTAGACGGGACAAGGGAAGCAAACAGTTGGAGCCACGTGGCCAGGAGCCAAGGAATGTGGGCAGCTTCCAGAAGCTGAAAGAGGAAAGGACGCTCTCCCAGAACATCCAGAAGGAATGCAGCCCCACGGACACCTCGATTTTAAACTTGTGGGTTTGTGGTCATTTATTACCACCACATAAGGAAACTAATACACGCATCCTTTCAGTGGAGATGGTGACAGTCCTTACCTCATGGGCTGTGCTGCTAGGTGACAGGTGACAACGGTCCAGAACAGCGCCAGGCACATGGCTGTTTGGATAGTCATCATGATCACAGAATTGTTTTATTGTAATTTATTTGGGAGACCCTACCCTGTGGAGTAGGCAGGCCCCCTGCATCTTCACTGAATGAGCCTGTGTTAAGTCCTTGTTAGACACCAGGTCCTTGGCAACTCCGGGAACTTGCAACGAATCGAATGGCCTTTCTGAGCCCAGGGGTCCTGATGGGTCGGGGAGACAGACGTCTCAACAAGGAAGGCCAGCTCGGGGTGATGAGGCTCAGTGGGGTTCTGCTCTGGATTGGGAGTCCAGTGGAAGGATCTCGGGTGGGAAGCAGGGGAAACTGGGCAGGAGAGGGTCTCTCTATAGAGGGAAGCCTTGAGCTAAGAACTGCAGACAGCAGAGCTGACACGGGGAGGTGTAGTGCAGGCAGAGGGAGCAGAGGGAGCAGCGGCCCAACATCCCACAACCAAGACTCAAACCTAGACCCTCGGCCCTCACCCAGTCTGCGGCTCTGGGCATACCCTGCACGCATGTGACCTAGCTGCCGGCAGGCCTCAAGGAGGATATGGACAACTAGATACAGGATAAGGACCCAATTTAAAACAACCATAGAAGTCTCTATTTGAGAGAATTTAAAAATAAATGGTGGGGAAATTCCACCAGAAAGATTTAAAAGAACTGGACTTGGGAAGATTTAAAGAGGGAAGAACATGAGTTGAACCCTTCAGGTGGGTAGGATATGGACAGTCTGGTGCAGGAGTGAAGAAAGACGAACCTTCTCTGCGTGGAGGCTGGGCCTTGTGGAGGCAGGGGAGGCAGGCCGATGGGAGAGTGGGGAGCAGCCTCAGAAACCCAGAAGGTAAGGATGACAGGCGAGCTGCCTGAGAGCTAGTCCCAGCCAACACTTAATTCTTTTTTTTTTTTTTAAGATTTTATTTATTTGACAGATCGCAAGTAGGCAGAGAGGCAGGCAGAGGGAGAGGGGGAAGGAGGCTCCCTGGTGAGCAGAGAGCCCGACGCAGGGCTCGATCCCAGGACCCTGAGATCATGACCTGAGCCGAAGGCAGAGGCTTAACCCACTGAGCCACCCAGGCACCCCCCAGCCAACACTTTATTCTGAGGATATCTGGGGAGTCTGCTGAAGGGTCTCTGAGTCATGGGATGAATTCAGTGTCTTAGAACTACTCTCGGGTCCGTCTATGAGACCGGAACTTAACTTTACGACTCCCACGTGCTGCGTGTTCTGTTGTTCATTGTTGAACGGAACTGATGTTTGTAGGATGGATTGGAAAGGATGGCAGATTCTAGCTTCTGCTCTAAATCCTCCTTGCTCACGCCTCATTGGAGGCAGAAGCTAATGTTGCCAACCTCCACAAAGACTACACACCCTCATACTCGCACAAGGTTCTAAGTCATCCCAGATGGAACTCTCCTCATTGCCTTTGACCTTGCCTGGTGTATACTAAATGTCTCGCCAAGTGCAGATTGAAAGGACACTCTTTAGCTCCTATTTTATATCCTGAGTATTGACTATTTATAACTGAGTGTAACTGAGTATCGACTCAGTTATAAAACAGAAGCTGAAAGTGTGATTTCACTGCCAGAATCTGATGGGAAGAAGCAAAGTCTTTTCCGGCTTCTAAGCTTCAGCACAGTGTGCTTGCTGCCCACGCCAACCCCGCATGTTGGGCGTTGTGGAACAGAGCGGGGGCTTGGCTGCCAAAACGTGCCAGAAATGGTGCATCAGAGATAATAGTAACGACATGACATGCAGAACACTAAGAAACCATTAGCACATATCACAGCAAGGAACGCAACGTGAACTTGGGCGAGATGAGGAGCACACTGATTCATCTAACCAAATGATGGCGGTGGCCTCCTAGCCTCAGGACCTACTGGAGCAGGGACTCAAGCTCAGACAGAACCTTCCAGCCATGTTTGCCACATGCTTCTCTCGGCACGTTAGCTTCATTCTCCATCAAAAGGTAGTGGAGGTGGGGGGCATGACCACCAGCAGCTTCCGGGCTCTTCTCCCCCTCCCAGGAAGGAACACCTCTCCCCCACCAGCTGCAGCTCCAATAAACCTCAGAGAGGGACTGTCTCCAATGTCATCTCCTCAAGGGGACTGGGACCAGGGAGGCAGAGACATGGAAAAGGATGACAACCCCACCTTTGATCCATGTGGCTGGAATCAAAGAAGGGCTTGGGCAGCAAGAATGCCAAGGAACCATCCTGAGCCAGGAACAAACTCCAGGCACAGCAGCTTGGAAGCTAGGCCTGGGAAGGTTCTGTTATCTTTCCAAGTCGTCCCACCTGGCCTCTGATTATGTGCCCCTGATTCCTGCCAGGCAAGAGACCTCACTTACCCCTCTGCCTCCTGGAGTCAGCCTCGGCTCTCCCCCAACTTCCCCTCCGCGCTGGGTTTTCTGAAGTCCACGATGCCTGTGGTTAAAAATCCAACTTTGCCATGAACTTAACCTTGTGTCGGGCAGGCACAACAATGAGAGACACTATATATAAAGACCTAATATTCTCGTCAAAGACTCACGAGAACCTACAGCTTAAAAATGTAAGGTGGGGGTGAAATCAGATTAGGTTGGCCTCAATTGTTCCTCAGAAGTTGGCAGATGCTTCCCCCAATGATTGTGAATTGGATGTCCACGGCAAAGGCTAGGTGACCCATCAAGTCATCGCTCATTGCCCTGACAGGTGGTTAAGCCTTAGCTGTGGACGATCCCACTTGTTGAGAAAAAGACCTTGCCACGGGGAAGATGTCGACCTTATTTAGGGATGGTACAATTGTATCTGGAACTACTGCCATCCACTGTTGATCCTACCCGAGCCTGCCCTGCTGGTGGTAATCGTTTTAAATCCTCCGGCACCATGGATCCCTGATTGACCCCAGATGCCTGAGCATCAGGAACTAGCCCTGACTTGTGTGTCCTTGGCCCCTGAAGCCAGTGCCGGCTTTCTGCGCACGTGTCATCTGCTGTGTGCCCTGAGCTCAGCCTTGAAGGCCACCCTCTCACCATGAGTGGGCCAAGCCCACAGCCAGCAGGCCGACGTCCTTGGGGGCTTGGCAACAATAGAATGTGCCTTTGGCTAGAATATGTATTTTTTTTTCTTCTGTGAAGCTATTTAAAAGAGAAGCCTTAATTTTCTGCTCATCTGGCCGATAGAAATCCCATCAGTCCTTGATTATCAAATTGCTGGCTGTTATGCCTGGGATAGTCATGACTTAAAGCAATGGAGAGCATCTGATCTTGATCTTGGGGTCATGAGATCAGGCCCCACACTGGGGCCTGAAAAAAAAAAAGAAAAGATATGTTGAAGGGTTGAAGGTAGTTATTGCCCTCAGAGACAGACTCTGTCCCTTTGCCCTCAAGATACAGCCTGAGCCTCAGCCAGCTGCCTTGAAAGTCTCCCATGGGTGAATGGGTGCCTGGCTGAGCAGAGTTCACCCATCATCCCCCGTGCCTGATGATAGTGGCCCCAGATGTCACCGTTAATGCATTGAAAACTCATGCCTGCGTGTGAGAGCCAACCAGCTGGCTGTGGGGGAGCAGGTTGGGGCTTCGGGGAGCCATGTATGGTATGGCACTTTAAGCAACAATTTGGTCAGAGGTATCTTGGCAGCCCGGAGGGGACAGCATGTGAGCCCGGCACGAAAACAACGGAGCCCTGAGGCCTGTAGTTTATGGGGTGTTTCCAATAAAGATGCAGAGCCCAGCGCCTTCCCGAGGAATCCCCAGCACGGGAACACAGCACACATTTATCTGGCCACACCGACACTTTTAAGTGCTTAGGAATATCCAGAAAAGGGGCCTCGGTGCCTTTCCGAGCAACGTGCTGGGCTGCTTCTGAAATCAAAGCTATACAGGCAGATTGGAGAGGAGAGGGAGCGGTGCGGAGCCAGGAGAGGCATTAAAGGCTCAGGCCTAAATGGCTCCTCGACGGCAGACAAAAATCCGCCTTTTCTTAAACCACGAGCCTGGAATGTGCCCTCTGATGATGATTACAGGCCAAATCAACACTCCAGTGATGGAAACCAGGCCCGTGCTCTGCTCACGGTGTCCAGGCGGGGACAGCTGCAGCCCTAATGAGATCCAGAAGCCCTACCGAGCTCACCGGCCAGTCCTCAGGGGAGGGGGCACCCAGGCACTGTTCTAAAGGGCTCCCTGCCCAGCTCAGGGGGCTCAGCAGGTGTGCACCAGAGTCAACCCCATCACACCCCTGAACTCCCTACTGGAGTGACAGGAAGGGACTGTGGTACTGGGGCCAGAGCCTCTGGACAGAGCTATTCCCAGACCTCCTCCCCTGCTCAAATTGTGACTTCTCTGCCTGCATATCTCTCAGCTACATCTGGAAATGCAGGTCAAGTTTGCTCCCTTTACACTTGGTGGAAATGATGTTTCTGTTTGATCCACAATGTAGCCCCATGATGATGCACTCACCATAACATAAGATCGGATGGATATCCAGGGAATGATCGCTCCCTGCCCCCCAGTCATTCCACCTCCCTCATTATAACACAAACCCACATGTTATGGAACTGAATTCTGGGGGCCCTGCTTAGGAATTTACCATATTTTTTTAGTAACCCAAATCATGCTAGAGAAACGCCGAACATGCAGAAGTCCTCTCTACCTGCGGCCACAGCCACTTTGGTGAGAGACAGCCCTGGGGAGATGCCACTGTCAAGGACATGTCTACTTAAAGGAGCTTACATTTTATTTTATTTTATTTTATTTTATTTTATTTTATTTTATTTTATTTTATTAAGATTTTATCTATTTGACAGAGAGAACACAAGCAGGAGCAGTAGGAAAAGGGAGAGGGAGAAGCAGTCTCTCCGCCGAGCAGAGTCTGACGGGCTGGATCCCAAGACCCTGGGGATCCTGACCAGAGCTGAAGGCAGACGCTTAATCGACTGAGCCACCCAGATGCCCCAGGACCTCACACTTTAAATGCCCTTGGGTCACTATCACCTCTCAGTGGTCCCCCAGGTAGAGGCTCAACAGTTAACGGAGTGCACGTGGTCCTGGTAATGATGTTTAGTCCCGGGCAGAGTGAAGGGAGAAAGATGGCTTAACGGATCCTTTTATAGTTCATAAGGGTGATTATTGGGTGTTCACGCCATGGTGCGCCACGTGCCTCCCTCCAACCTCATTATAACCTCAGCACATTACCCGTCAGGCATGAACTTGGAGGGGGAGAAAAAAAAAAAAAAGAAAGAAAGAAAGATGGCTTAACAGAGACGTCAGGGCAGAACATTTGTTCTGGTCCCCACAGGACAGCAGATCCAGACTTGCCCTTATAATAAGCTGCCTCTTCACACAGCTCTGGGGACAGAATAAGGCTGGTAATTAATTCTCCACCATTTTGGATGGAATAAGAGGCAATGCACCAGATCCAGCTGTTCTTTCCCTGACACCATTATTGGAGCCATGGGTCCTGAGAGATGGAGACTTCCTGAGAGACTGGAGACCTGCACTTCACTTATCTTGTTTCATGTCATTGTAGATGACATTCTTGAGTGCCAAGGAGCTGCGATTTCTGAGCAAGAAAGAAAAGTGCCTTCTCCACAGCTTCAGCACAAAAGATGACCTTGAAGAGGAGACATCCAAGTGTGGAGGAAGGTACCGATTTTCCACAGTTAATATTGTTCAGGCTTTCTGGAAAAGAAACCACAGTACTGTATAGACCTGACTACACTCTTGGAGGAAGTTTGCTTCATTAACTGGAGTCCTGGCCTCTTTAAAGGGGCAGAACTCACCAGATATGACTACAAGGCTGCTGTGGTCCTCTCTGGGGCACCCCACAAGCAGACAAGTCAACAAACCCAATCTCTTACTCACAAACAGAACGTGTGAACTTCTCCCTGCTCTCCAGCTTCACCCACAGGAAGTGTATTCCAGAATATACTAGAATATTCTAGAACTTCCTGAGAATTCTGGAATGCCTGTACTCTCTGACCAAGCCTACCCAGCTCTCTCTTCCAGAGACCTTGCAGACTTTAGAATCTCCCACCTACAGATCCTTCCTCTACCACGAACTGAACTGGAGTTCAGAGATGGCTTATACTTCATGTCTGTTACCTCACCGCTCAAAATTTTTTTTGCTACTCAGTGTGTTCTCACTATAGTACATTTCCATTTTCTCTAATTTTTAATCATAGTCCACCATGGACGTGTGAGAGACAGGAGAGCCCCCACCCCCAGTCTTGTCAACAATTTGTAGTAATTGCAGGACCTCCCTGACCCCCAGAGGCAGTTACATGCTCTTCCTTTGTGTCCTCAACCTCAAAATAAAAGCTCACTACACTTTTTCACATTCTGTGGAGACTGTTTGATACGCCTTCACTCTAGAAAATAACACCATTTCTCGAGCACTTCCTACCTGACCGTGTTTAACACACAGTATTTCCATTCCCTTAAGAATTCTTTATACCATTAACAGATGAGAAAACTAGTGTTCCAAAAGATAAAGGAACTTCTCCAAGATCACACAGAGAACGATGGAACAGTTGGAAACAAGCTTCAGTTGGGCAGGCCTCGCCCCAAAGTGAACCTTCTTTTGGTGGCCTCCCTACCCAGTCAAAACCCTGTAAACCTGAGGTCTGGGCTCAGACTTTCCTCTCTGTCCTGGAAACTAACCCTGGGACTGAGAAGTTTCATGGGACATGGGCTTTTTAGGGCTAAAACCGGGACAGCTGGCCATCCAGGGACTGTGGACACCTGGACCTTGAGGTGGGCCCCAGGTGTAGAAGGTAGAAGCTGGGGAGAGCGCAGCCAAGGGAAAGAACCCTCCCTGTGTGCAAGGACGCCCCCTGCAGGGCAGACACTGTGATGACCAGTCTTCCAACGTTTCAGAGGGCTGCAGCTTTAGTCTCCGGGCCAGAACACAATCAAGTATCATCTGGAGGGAGAGGAGGGACTTGTCAGTGGGTTAGAGACACTAAACACTGGAGAAACATCCCCAACTTTTTCTTCTGTGTATAAGAATTCAAGGAAGCTAAAACTAGCTAAAATTTTTTGAAAATAGTCATGGATCCAGTGGACCCACCCACCTCAAATGCTCATTTCTGAGAAGGCTTCCAAGTCCACATGCCTCCAGGTCATGACCCAAGGTCCTCTGGGTGTCCCTGATCCTGTTCCTGCCAACAGCTCCCATGCCATAGCGTCCCTCCCCCACACATCCCCACACTCACTCTGCACGTGACCTCGTCGAAGTATTTTAGTTTCACTCTTTGTCCCTGCACATGCTGTGGCCACGGCTCAGATCAAGTCTCTCCTTCCAGAGCCTTCCCCACTACCTCCACCCTGCCCGGGTCACTGTCCGTTTCTGTTGTCCATCTGTGTTCATATCCTCTAGGCCGGCATGCGAGGAGGGCCAGTGACTGTGTCTTATTCCCGGGGTTCCCAGTATCCACCCCAGGGTTTGGCAAGCAGATGAGCAGTAAGTGTTTGTTTCAATGAAATGCACATGGCACTGCGTAGGGCATGCTGGTAATGAAGTCTCCCAACTTTAAAGGCACTCTGCTCCAGGTTGCAGCCACAGGCAAGTCCAGGTTTATAAACGTTAAGCTTACCGTGAGCCTCTAACCATCAGTCCCCACAGCTGTTGAGGCTGCCCCTTGGTTGCCATGGGAACCAGCCACTCACAAAGCCGCTGGGGCCATGGAACTCCACCCGCACTCCCTGCTGCAGAGCCTTCTCAGATGCTGCCCAGGTGCCACAGCCTCCCTCCAGCACCTCCTTCCCCTTAGGGTTGCCTTGAGCCGGAAGATGGAGGCGGGTTTCAGCGGTGTTCCACGTACAGCTGCTCTTTTGGAGAAATGCACTCAAAGTTGCAAAGTGACCAGCAGTAAGTGAACTCTTGGAATACAACCCGTGAGATAAAGTGGCTTTGCTCTAGGAAGCTGGTGTGAAATGGGCAAGAACCAAGAAGCAGGCAGATGGGAAAATGGAAAAGGGATCAGGTCTCCTTTCTCCCCAGGGTGGGGGTGGGAAGTCTGATGCTGGGAAAAGGGAGCTAAGAACTGTTGCCACCTGCCAGTGGTGGGTACCAGCAGAGATTTTAGCAGTTGGTCTTAGAAGGCAATCAGTGGAGTAGTTCACAGAAGAGGGAACTGAGGCTCAGAAAGTTAACTGAATCCATGTTCATTTCTTCTTTCCGGGCACACGCTACCTGGCCTCCCTTGCAACTAGGAGTGACCACTTGGCTATCCACGGGATCTGAGAGGAAGTGATGTGGGCCACTTCTAGGCAATCTCCCATATACGTCTCTAGGCTCTGGTCCTCTCATGGCTGGCTGAACTGCTGATGACCCCCGGGCAAACTTGGAAGTGACTGGTGACCTGGTGAAGATGGCAGAGCCTCTGCTGGTCCAAGTCCTCAAATAAATATAGTGAGTGGGTTGCCCCCCAAGTCTTCACACCTACCTAGAAGTACCAGACTTCTAGTGTGATTATATATGTGGAGGTCTGTTTGTTACAAGTAACCTTCCCTAACGGATACCACAAGACCGTCCTGTCTGGCTTTCAACTTCCCTGTACCACATGGCACAGGTCAGGACTAATTTCAGGGTGGCCAGTGGCATCCTAGATTCACAGGCTCAGCTGGACAAGTCCAGAGATCTTGGGCTCAGAGCTGTTTTGTTCATTGTAACAGCTGCTTCCTATGCTCTGGAGGTCTTCCAAGAAGCTGGCTCCAAGACAGAACATGAGTCGTCCACATGACATGTTCCCAGGGAGGTTATGGATTTCCTGCTTGGTGTCTAGTCCTTAAAAGGTGTTCTATAAATACATATTGGATGGATGGATGGGTGGATGGATGGAAGGGAGGAAAATAGCTTCTACTATAGAGCTCCTACTATAGGGGAAGGAGTGAATGTTCTAAATATAGCCATGGAGTCTAACTGAGACACAGGAAGGTAGGTGAAGTGACAGAGCTGTTCACTCCAGTGACAACACCTACTTACAGTCCAGCTGGGTTGAAGGAAGCAGGTGACCGGAGAGGGACAGGCCGGGAGGTGGGAGGGCAGCTGATGTGTAGTGTTAGTGGCTCCTACCATGGAGGAAGGCTTCACACCCATCCCCGATCAGGGCTGGGTTGCCATCTTAGCAAATAAAAACACAGGATGCCCCGTTCAATCTGAATTTCAAATAAACAACGAGTATCTGTCCATATAAAGCTTGGGATATACTGATCCTAAAAAAGGACTCATTTTTCTAAAATCTTAAATTCAAATTTAACTGGCTGTCCTGTAATTTGATCTGGCAACCCTAAAGCAGGCCACCTGAGAAGGGATCTTGTAAGGACAAATGGAGGAGACAGCTGACGCGGCCCGGGGTCAAAGACCGTTGCTTCAGGGACTTAGCCTTCTCGTCAGAGTGGTTTGCCTCTTTCGAATAACCAGGAGGTAGAAGACCTGGAGCATCTTCATTTGGCTTGTCTCCGGCATTCTGGAAAGTATGGAAAATGGTAGGTGTAAATTAGAACAGGGAAGAAACAACAATGTCAACAATAACTCTGGCCTTTCTCCACTAGATCCAGAAAAGAAATCCTTCCAAGCCAGTGACTGTTTATTAAATGTGGAACATACAGCCTCATTCATAACAGAATTTATGGAATGGGAGCACAAGGGGTCTTTCTGTTTTTAACCTTTAGAAGAAGTCACGGTGTTTTTTACAAGATTCTTAAACATCATTCACGTGTAGTTACTGTCGCTGTCAAAAAGCTGATATTTAATAAATAGTCCATTGTCAGCCCAGAATTCTCAGTCTTTATTTAGACACTCTTACTCTCCCCTCTTAGATTCCACACAATTTTAGCTTATCTTAATATTCCTGGGAGCCATGGAAGAAAGTTCTGGAAGTTAAGGGAACCTAGCCTCACCCTCTTCCCCCCAGCACACTGATAAGATTACAAGTCTACCAGTAAAACTTCCTGGGAGAGAAAAAAGGTAAGAGGGCTGAAGGGGTGAACCAATCACTATCCTGGGTCAGGAGGACTGGTCAGACATCTGGTCCCCCATCCTGGCTGGTGTGATAATGCCTTATGTTAGTAACGAGATTCAGAGCTGCGTTAAAGCATCACACTGTGACAGAATCTCCCATCACCATCACCCACACTGGCCACGTGTTTTATTTGTCACTGTCCCCCACTGGTGTCCCCATTTTTAAGGCTTGCCTCTCCACAAGCCATTCTCAAGCAAGCAGCAGTCAGAGGGATCTTTGGAAAATGTCATTGTCCCATTTTAAACCTTCCAGTGATTCCCCAGCCTTTTAAAGTATATCCAAACCCCTTCATATGATCTATAATGCACATGACTCGACCCCTGTGACCTCACTTTCTTCTACTTTCCCTGACGGCTTTCACCCCACTCTACCAACACTGGCCTGCCTTCTGCTCCTCAAACACACCAACCCTGAGCCCTGCTTTGGGCTCCACAGGAACTGGTTACTATGCTTGAAAAACCCTTTCCCTGGGTGTTTGGCTGGCTGCTGTTTTTTGTCATCCAGGGAACAGCTTCCAATTATCTTGGAAAGCAGCTTTTCTAGATCAGAAGACTATAGCAAGTCCTTCACCCTATTTTATTTTTATCATCACACTTACCACTAGCTCATAACTTCTCATATATCTGCTTATTGTCTCTGGATCCTCAAAATAAAATGTAAATTCCGAGAAGACAGAGACCTGATTTTTCCTATTTGACCCATATCCCCAGTACCCAGCACAGCATGTAGGATACAGTAAGCTATCAATACATCGGTCTCGCAGGAACTTTCAAAGCTTTGTCACATCACCAGGCACCAACTCCTTACAAGACAGCATCATGTAGAAATCCTCATGAAGACAGCCCATATAGAGACTAATAGTACTAGCAAATATTTATCTAGGGCTTGTCACATGCCTAAGCAGTTCACCCGTGTAATTGATTCTCCTAATCGGCACGATAGCTCTAGAAATTCTATTATACATTATCCCATTGAACAGACAAAGGCCTGGAGCACAGGTGGGAAAAGTGATTTGTCCATGACCACACTAAGACTAAGGAGTTGCCTGGAGAACCCCAAAGAAAGCTGGGACCCCCAAATCCTGGGACATAAATGGGACTGAGTCCAAGCTAGTTTCTGGAAGATAGTCCCTGTGAGGCTTTCTGTTGTCTATGTTGGTTGGTTTCATACCATTTGTAGAGTTCTGGTCAGATGTTAGGAGGAAAGAGAACCTTAACCATGATTCAGCAAGAATTATGAGAAAGCCAAAGACAGAAGAGGAAGGAGGCCAGTGAAGACCTCAGTAAGCCACTATCTTCTGTGTCCACCCACCTCTCCATTTGTCATTCACTCAAGGCACTTGTTTTGAACACCTCACCACTGCCTGGAACTATTCTAGACACGTTTGTCCATCAAAAGGCAGTTAGGAACAACAGTGGCACCAAAGCAGGGTGAAGGAATATGGAACTCCAAGGCCAGAATGCTGCCTTATAGGCTCCCTGAAGGGGGCAGGAGGCAGGGAACTCCAGGTATGGGGGCAGCAAGCATAGAGGCCATAAGGCTTGGGAAGATGCCCGGTACATCCGGAAGAGAAGCAAGAAATGGGTCTGAGACAGAGAGAGCAGTGGGGAGGGACAAGGTCAGAGGAGAAGAGAGAGGCCTTACAGGTGTTGTAAGGCATTTGGATTTTACTCTGAGTCGATGGAAGCAATGGTTTGGCTTAACAAATTTAGGGAGTCCATGGCTATTCAGAGACCATGCAGGCACCAGCAGAAAGCAGAATACCAACTATGGCGGGGGTTCTGCCCGCTAGTGGACATCTGACAATGCCTGGAGACATTTTGGGTGGTCACAACTTGAGATGAAAGGAGAGGGTGCAAGAGGCATCCAGTGAGTAGAAACCAGCGAAGCTGCTGACCCTCCTACAGGGCACACAAAGCCGCCACCAGAGAATTACTCAGCGCAGAATGTCACTGGCGCTGTGGCTGAGAAATCCCAAGTTCAGAGATTACTCCAATAATCTAGGCAAGAAATTTACTCATCAAATGCAGACTAAGCTTCTATGATGTGCCAGACAATGCACCGGGACCTGAAGATACCACAACAAAAAAAACAGACACAGTCTGTGCCCTCATAGAGCTCATGCTGTGATGATGGTGGGCGCTCAGAAGAGGGTGGAAAGAGAGGGCAGGATGAGGGGGGCTGGATTTTTTATATGTCTCTTGAAGGCAAAACTGACAGTTTGCTCAGAACTGGATATGCAGAAAGAAGAGTCAGAGTTGACTCCAACGCTTCGTCCTAAGCAATTAGTGCCGAGCTGCCATGTATTAAGATGACCACCCCTGGAGGGGACCGCAATTTGGGGTTTGGAGCAATCAGGGGTTGTGTTTGCATATATTAAGTAAATTTGAGGGAAACTGGATATTTTAGTCTGGAGGGGTTTTTTGGTTTTTTTTGTTTGTTTGTTTTGTTTTTTTTAAGCCTGAAGGTTAAAAAAAAAATTCAGAGACAAAATTTTAGAAATTGGCAAATGTAAGGAAGAATACACAGGGATTCGGTTTCAATGTAAGAACATGCCCAAGAGATCCTCACACCAAGCTTGAGCTCTCTCCCATGAGGAGGCTGGGGAGGCGCTGGCAACAGAGGGTGAGCTGGGAACACAGCAGGTGGGTGGAGTCTTGTTGGAAGCCAAATGAAGAAAACGTTCCAAGAGAAGAGAGTGGTGAAACCATGCTAGGTAGGTGCTCTCATGCAAGGAAGAAAATCCAAATACCACCCGTCCCCATTTCTAACACTGTAAATTGTTCTGGTGAGACCATCAGAAAACTTGGTCTGCCTGTCACTGCCTTATCTGTTCAGTCTCCCCAGGGTAATTACTGAGCCTGTATCCTGATCAATAATTTAAACTGGACGTTGCATAAGATGCAAAAATGATTAATACATAGTTTCTGTCCTCATGAAGGTTTCTATCTACTAGAGGAAACACAACATCCACAAAAGCTTCTGTCACATCCAAAGAAGGAATTAATTCATTGGTACTCTGGGTATTTCCTAAACTCATAGCATTCTTGTGGTTAAAAATATAGAGGAGAGGCAGCTCTTTCTGCCCACAGGTCCTGTCCCCCTGCTTTAATAAAACCACCTGTTTGCACCAAAGGCGTCTCGAGAATTCCTTCTTGGCCGTTGGCTTTGAACCTTAATGTCTGGGCGCCTGGGTGGCTCAGTCTGTTAAGTGTCTGTCTTCAGCTCAGGTCATGATTCCAGGGTCCTAGGATTGAGCCTCCCGGTCCCCTGGGCTCTCTGCTCAGTGGGGAGTCTGCTTCTCCCTCTGCCTGTTGTTCCCCCTGCTTGTGCTCTCTCTGTCAAACAAAAAAATAAAATCTTTAAATATATATGTGTGTGTGTATATATATAGGTGTGTGTATGTGTATACACACACACACACACACACATACACACACACAAGAGAAATGTAAGACAAAGGCTTTTGTCTCATGGAATTTACAAAGTAGTCGAGAGACTGGGGTAAACACAAATGAAATTTTTAGAAAAGAAATAAAGGTAAAACCACTACATTGTAAAGTAGGAATGCCCTAGGTGTTTGAAGGAAGAAACCATTCAGACTCAAAGGCTCTCTCCCTGAACTCCAACCTGAAATGCTTCCCTTTTGCCATAGTTCACATATGTGTGGGGGGCGGGGGTCCCACGGAAGTTGGGGCTCAGGCAAGAAGATGTGAATAAATCAGCATCCGACCATGATGACCTCTGAGAAAGTGACCCCAAAGCATGCGGGCCACCCGCCGCCAGTCGGAGGAGACTTCTAGACGTTCAACCTCATGTTTAAGCATCTCCTAGGACTGGTAGTGGAAGTGAAATTCGGGCCAACATGGAGCTGAGATAACTTGGTGTCTTCCCATTCATTAGCCTCCAGCTGTTATTTCCCCAGAAGTAACCAGATAAAAGAGTTTTTGCATTTGAAATGTTGAGGCTTTGGAAAAATCAATTTCCACACCATTTTCTCCCTCAGTCTGATATGGTAACCCAAAATAATTCTCAATTTTGCATACCCAAACACTACAGTGGGAAGTTCATGCATTTCTGTGTAGTATAACCAAATCCTCATATTATCCTGAGCCAAGCTTCGGTGCTCACAGGAACTCTTTGTGTAAGGGGCAAATGAGCCTCAGAGGACAATCGGGCATTTCCCTGTTTTAGTCTAACTGCTGGAGTGTGGGCTGGCAAAGTAGTGGCCTGTTGGGCATGTGTAAGTAGAATATACTGCGAGTTATTGTAAAACTCATATGCCTATTTTCTGTACAAATTTCAAATAATTTTAAGATAAATGTATATGACTTGAGTAGAGAAGGGATCAGAGAAACCATATATTCTCTTTTGTGCTAATTCCTGAAATACTAGTTCATTACAACTCAAGATAGCTCAGAAGGAAGATGGAAAGAAAATTATTTCAAGAGAATATCTACTTCCTCTATCTCCTCTCCTCTTCTTTCTTGAGTCAGTTTGCTTTAGCAACAGTAAGATATTTCAATTATCTGTTCTGTCAACACCCCACCAAAGCCAAAGGAAACATGATCATTTTACTCCAAAAAAATATGGGAGTAGATTTTTTTTTGAGGCAGCAAAGGACCATAGAGTTAGAAATTACCTATAACGTCTGGAAGGCTTATACGGCCATTATCTGGAAAATTCTTTAAAGTCTCTCTCTCTCTCTTTTTTTTTTAACAAAGAAACAATTTTTTAAAAAACCGTATTTTTATTTTTCACAGTTGAGCCATCCTGTTCTCTTTGAGCCCAGTTCTAAATTGGAAAATTCAGAAAAATAAATTATAAATACATAAGATCAATTGATTTCTTATGAACACGATTTTTCTTACCTGACATGTTTTCCATAAATTAGGATAATGTTGCTGTGTTTTTAGATTAAAAGACCCAGTTCAATATGTCTGTCCGCGGAAGAGGAAATGAAACATCTGCTTCGAGCTTCCATTAGGTAGATGACTTATGATAGGCAGCAGTCAAGCAAGGCGTCTGGATTCTGATGGTGCTGGTTTAGATCATGGTGCTGAAAGTCTTCGGGAATTCAGTAAGAGTCATGGAATCTTACCAAGGTCTTCCCCACCCTCCAGCCCCAGGAACAACATGAATGATAAGGATGCCCATATGCAAAATCCTGAGGATAATTTCAGGGTTTTCGAGCTTCCTCACCGGCAAGGAGCAGACCTGTACGCCACATCCATTAGCTTCAGGCTGTTTGATCTGGGTCAAATGACTTGCTCTCTTTTAGTTTCACTTTCCCCCTTTGTAAAAAGGGCGTGTAATAATGACATCTACCTCATCGGTTTGTTCTGAAGGTTAAATGGGAAGATATATTGGATCCCTTGGCACAGTGCCTTTCCCATCATGACAGCTGGCTATTGTTAGCTGTCATTTTCATGCTTGGGCCATGAGGTTAAGATTCTCTGGTTGAAAAGAATAATATAGGGCACCTGGGTGGCTCAGTCATTAAATGTCTGCCTTCAGCTCGGGTCATGATCCCAGGATCCTGGGATCCAGCCCCGCATCGGGCTCCCTGCTCGGCGGGAAGCCTGCTTCTCCCTCTCCCACTCCCCCTGCTTGTGTGTTCCTTCTCTCTCTGTGTATCTCTCTGTTAAATAAATAGATAAAATTTTTTTTAAAAAGAATAATATAGGTACTTGATACTTTATCAATACCATTTTCCAAAAAAATCCAAATTACAGGTTTTATGCAATAACTGCTAAAAGGCTGGGTTTACTTTACAATGTTCATTATTTACTTTAAAATAGTTTGACATTGAGCGTGAGAGCATGAGTTTGTATTAGTGGGAGCCTCAACACTAGGGGCATTTAGTTGCCCTTAGAAATTCAAGGGCAATGGAGAAATTCAGCCTCCAAGGGTGGTCAGATGTCAGAAAGACATCAGCTCTGCTGATCTTAATGGCCACCTGAGGCTTTGAAAATTAGGATAGTGAGTATCAGAAGTGAGTTTCTATTGGTGAAGTGAGAGGCTTAAGGCTTGCTGGTATACGTGGTGAATATCCAAAATAGGCTCTCAATGTTAAAATGAAAGGTATTCAAGTTTTGAGGACTGGGAAAATGTTGGGAAGGTCCCCAGCCCATGCGTGAACGGCCTGTAGGGATCCAGTAAGGCCTGAGGCCATGTCCATAAGGATGGCATTGAATGTTGTTGCTTCTGACTCCAGGGAAGCTTTTACACAAGAGGGGGAATCCTCAAGTTCACAGTTGTATGAACTGTCCTGGGCCTGGTTCCTAAAGGAATGTTTGTTTAATAAAAGATCTGGGGGCACCTGGGTGGCTCAGTGGGTTAAGCCTCTGCCTTTGGCTCAGGTCATGATCCCAGGGTCCTGGGATCGAGTCCTGCATCGGGCTCTCTGCTCAGCGGGGAGCCTGCTTCCCCTCCTCTCTCAGCCTGCCTCTCTGCTTACTTGTGATCTCTCTCCCTCTGTCAAATAAACAAAAATCCAAAAAAAAAAAAAAAAAAAAAAAAGATCTGTATCTGTGGCCAAATTTGGTCTGAGAATCGCTTTCTTAATAACAAGATAACGAGGTCGAGGACATAGCTAATTCTCACCCACCTTAAATGTCCCAGCCCCATCATATGCCCCAAATTACCCATGAGTTGTGGTTGGACCTTTTGGATAAAGTCAGTTCACAACAACTTTAAAATAAGATAGACTTAAGTTTGGATCCAGAATGTGCTCCTTCCTAGCTCTTTGACCTTGGGCAAATGTCCTCACCAGGGGGTTATTAGAGGATTAAATAAGATAAGCCCTACAAAGCACAGTGAAAGAGTAATAAAAGCATGGTCATGGTTATTATTAAGTGTTTAGGGATTCTCATTTCTCCTAATTATAAGTGGCTTTTCAATGTCCCTTGATTTTCATTTTCCTCAGTGATTTAGATGGAATTATAAGTCAAAACTGTCCACTCTTATGCTCTTACAATCTATGTTGCTCTGGTGATTCCTCTACCCCTCTGACTGCTTACTGCCTCATTAGAATAAATGTTCCTCAAGGGCAATCTTTTCTCTCTTTGTCACTACCTATGCCTAGAACCTAGCCCTAGGCCTGGGATATGGTATGGGACACTCCAGGAATTTAATTACACAGTGATTCTCTTCTCACCCAGGCTCCAAACCAGTTCTCTTTTATTCTTCTTGGCTTTTCCCTGCTCCCATGCAACCACTCGTGCTTCCTCTTTGTTGTTTATTCATGATGTTATATCTTCCACTCTCTTCTCCATCTGTTCCTCCGCCATCTTAGTCTGGGCTCCATCTTGCATTTAAACCATTGAAATTTTCACCTACCAATTGTCTCCAGTTTGTTCCTCCTCCCCCATCTAGCTATTTTCTTTCTTCAACTATCTTGAACAAAGCTGCCAGATTATTCTATTAAAATCTTGCTTCACACAAGTTATCACTCTCTCAAAAACAAAAACACTTTCAACAATTCTCTACTGAAACTATCCAAATCCTGTAGGCTGGCTGACAACTGAAGTGTCCATGATCTAACACCACGGCCCTTTCTTTTGGGCAATCTTTCACTCCATTCAAAATGGTCTGCTCATTATCTCCTATTGATCTCTGTGTTCGTAGTCCAACACTTCTTAAATCTTCTCACCAGCCTCCCTAAATTACAGAGTAGGTTGACTCAAGTACATAGTGGGAGAGATTACTTTCAAGTCTTGTGTTTTATATTTATAGCCATATTAATTTTACACATGAATTTTGCATACATCTCTTAGTGGTAGAAGATTCTTCTGATGCTATGCTCTAAAATGCTTCCTACAGGAGTGCCTGGGTGGCTCAGATGGTTAAGCATCTGCCTTCTGCTCAGGGCATGATCCCAGGGTCCCGGGATGGAGCCCGGCATCAGGCTCCCTGCTTGGCGGGGAGCCTTCTTCTCCCTCTCCTTGGACTGCTCCCTCTGCTTGTGCTCCCTTGCTCTCTCTGTCAAATAAATAAATAAAATATTTAAAAATAATAATAAAATAAAATAAAAAATAAAATGCTTCCAACAAAATTAAAAAGTAATAAAAGTAATAAGTAATGGTTACATTTTAATTTAATGTTTAGCATCTTATCAAGGTCAGAAATTTATTTAACTTGCTTCCTGGTAACACACTATTTGAGAATCCCTCACTGAAGCAATGTGGAACATTCCAGAAGAGTACCCAAGCAATTCTTGACTTCCTGGAGACCCACTTCCTTTCCCTGTCTGGCCTCTCCCATTTAATTCCTCAATAACTGTCTCAGCACAGGGGAAGAGTGAAGACAGGGAACTCAAGAGAGGGAGGGCTTCGAAACAATGGGTTACAATTTGATGAGGTTCAGGCATTAGCTATGTTTACCATGGTCATCATCAACCCAGGTGATTGAAAGAGAGAGAGAAAGGATTTGTCAGCTGAAACACAAAATGTTATTGTGGGTTTTGTCTTCTCAGTAGGCACGAACGACGCACACAGGTGCGTGTGCACGGACTTTCCCCAGCAACTGCCTCCTCCATCAGGCATTTTGTTGAGGGAAGTTACAGGCACTATCCAGCCCCATGGTGTCAGTTGCATCAAGCAGCACTCTTTTTATTCCAGCTGATGCACTGATAAGTTTAAATATGATTGGGGGAGCGGGGGAGGCTGTGCGCCCCCAGTGGGCGTGGCTCTTGGGCTCCCGAAGAGAACAAACATTTCCAGACGGTCACTGTGACCTCCTTCTGGTTGCCATAGTACTGACGTCAAGGACGCAAACCTGTATGCAGAAAGGAAGTCATCCTGCACCACTTGTTCAGCCTTTCGCCATCTTGTTTACTGGCTGAACAGTTATATATTAGTTTGAATTCTGAGAAGGCTTATATTTCAGTATGTTTGTATAGTGGCTTCCAGTCTATTAATAGCAAGTCCGTTTTTGCAACAGTCTTCAACTGTTAAGGCTAGTTTCTGTTAAAAATTGTTTCTAGGGGCGCCTGGGTGGCTCAGTGGGTTAAGGCCTCTGCCTTCGGCTCGGGTCATGGTCCCAGGGTCCTGGGACCGAGCCCCGCATCGGGCTCTCTGCTCAGCGGGGAGCCGCTTCCCCCCCTTCTCTCTGCCTGCCTCTCTGCCTACTGGTGATCTCTGTCTGTCAAATAAATAAATAAATAATCTTTAAAAAAATTGTTTCTAAAAATTATGAGAGAGACAGAGGGGTTGCTTTCCTATAGATAGACCTTCTAATATTCTTGAAGCCTGTGATGACTTCTTTTAGGCAAGTAGGAATGTGCCCGTTTGCAGGGCAGCGGGAAATTCTAATGCATATTCTCCATACAGACATTCTGCTTTACCTATCAGCATGACATCTGAGTGCTTAGGAGGGGATAACAAGAAGAACGGAGGATAAACTTCTCCTGGGACTCTCGTCTATTGGTGTGCCAAGCCAAATTTTTAATTTGGAGAGCAATTCTGCAGAAAATGAACAGAAACTGCTATCTAAACATTTTAATAAGAATAAGCCCCCAGGCCAATATGCAGTCGAGTGCACTGCTTTCTAGTAATTTCATTTATACAACAGCTCCACAAGCTGTTTCTCTCTCCATATTCAGATAACCCTCGCCTCTAGGGTGACCATAAAAATGATATTTTAATAATGTGCCACATCTGTGATCAGAAATACTTAATGAAACACTCTTGTGATCCTATGGTAACAAGCTTCAAAGAATTCTTTCCAGATTTAGTCAGGACCAGTTAGGCTTTTCACGGTAACTTACATTGGCACATTTTTCCCAAGGTTGTCTGCAAGAAATCATACCTAAAGATAAGTGCTCAGGGTGAGGTCCAGCATTTATTTCGTCTACAAGGGCTTGCTGGCTCCCACAGAACTTCTAGATCAATAGAAATATAATGCGAGCCATATATGTCACTAAAATTTCTAGTAGATCCAGAAAAGTACAAAGAATCAGGTGAAATTAATTCCAATAATAGATCTTATTTAATGCCTATATCCATGACAGTATCATTTCAATGTGTAATCAAGATGAAAACGTTATGAATGAGACACTTAACGCTTTCTGTATTTAGTCTTCGGAATGTGGTGTGCATTGTACGTTTATGGAACATCTCAATTTAGAGTAGCCACCTTTCAAGGTCTGGGAGCCACCATATTGAGTGATGCGGCTGTAAAATAAAAAGCTACTGAAGGAGTGGTCTTCAACCATCTGCATCAGGAAAATCCAGAGAATCTTCATCAGAATGTGAATTCCTAGGCCCCATCCCTAACCTACCATATCAGGTCTCTGGGGATGGCATTAATGGGTTCCAGAGCTGGAGTTTTGCTTACTCAAATGTAAGATCATCCACGAGGCTCCCTGTCCCAAATTTGCTTGTAGCCCCTGAACCAACGCCACCACGACCTCCCCCCACACAGTAGACAGAAGCACACAACTCATTCTTGTCTTCCATTGACTCATTCGGTGTGTGTGTGGAGCGCTTATTATCTGCCTAGCACTATTCTATGCCATAGGGCTAGAATGATGAGAAACGCAGACCAAATCCCTGTCCTTTGGAAGCTTCTAGCCCTAGCGCAGGAGACAGACAGTAAACAAGTAGAGGACTAAATAAGAGTTCTAATTTCAGTTGATAGAGAAGACAAAGTAAAGTAAGGCTAGGAGACAGTGGGCGGGGCAGAGGAAGGATTGCATTTCTAGGAAGACGTAGTGTGCCGGTCTTGGAGGGCTCTGTGAGGAGGTGACCATTGGTAGACTCTGAATGCAAGGAGGGAGGGAGTCCCAGAGCACTTGGGGGAAGAGCCCTGCATTAGAGCCAGCAGCTGGAAGGCCAGCAAGGCTGGAGCTGAGTGAGCCAAGGGGGAGAGCGCCAAGAGGAACACAGCCACCAGCTGCATGGGCCCTGGAAAGCCACATTAAGGCATTTGGAGTTTATTCTTAGAGCAATGAAAATGCCCTGGCGGGTTTCAAGCAAGGGCATGTGACATAACCCCCGATGAAGGTGGCTATGGAAACTGTCCAGGAGAGTCATGTCAGCTCAGACACGGACAGTGATGGGGCTGTGAGTTGAGTAGAGCTGGTGGTATTTGGTAATGGATCGGTTGTGGGGAGGAAGACAGGGAGGAGTCGAGGGACAGCATGTTCTTTTGGGGCCTGAGCCACTGAGTGATGGGTGGGACATTTACTGAGAGTGATAAGCATGGGTGGAGGGCAAATAAAACAAACTACTTGTAGATTATCTCTTTCCGATCTGGGAGAGTCTCATCATGAAAATAGCCTGTTTTGGTCAAAATGGGAAAGGAGGGGGAAGTTCATTTATTTATTTATTTTTGTCTAGCTTCATCTGCCCTTTCACTGTCCTGTTTCCCACAGGGGATATAAAAGGTTAGGAAGCTTCCCTGCTTCCAAGATGTTGGAGGAGACCTCAGCCTCCTTCCTCACAGAATTCTCACCCAAGTGTTCACACACACACACACACACACACACACTCCACCCTGCTTCTGCCCAGAAGACCCACAATCTCACTATCTGTCCAGCTCCCTTTGGCTCTTCTGAGACTGGAAGACAAGCTGGGGAGTCAGAATCCTAAAATGCCTACATCTCTATATAAACCTTCCCCTTGAGTGTGAGGGGCCTGGATTGTAATTTCACTAAATTACATTATAAGGCAAAAGTGAAGGGATTTTGCAATGTCGCTAATGGTCTCAAATCCGTTGACTTTAAGTTAATCAAAGGGGAGCCTGACCTGGGTGGGCCCGACCTAATCAGAAGAACCCCCATGAAAGTGGATCTAGAGGTCAGAGATGAAAAAGACACCAGTGTTGCTCTGCTGATGGCCTTAAAGAGGTAAACTTAAAGAGGTAAACTGCCATGTTGTGGAGAAGCCCATGTGTCAGGAAGGGGCTTCCAGGAGCGAGGTCCTTTGTCCTAGAACTGCAGAGGAGTTCTGCGAACAACCAGGGAACCTTGAAAAGACCCCTGAGCCTCAGCTGAGCTTGCATACAGGCCGGCATGTTAGTTACGGTCTGCTGAGACCCTGAGCAGAGGACCTCTGACCCAACGAACCTGTGCAGGGGCAAGCGTATGGGGTTTTAAGCCACTAAGTTTGTGGGAATTTCTTACACAGCAATAGAAAATTAACCCCAAAAGGTAATGATAATAAATATAATAAATATAGCAATATGAGATAATAATATTCAACATTTATTATATACTAAACAATTTCAATTGCTTTATCTCACTATTCTTTACAACAACCCCATCAATTTGGCGCTATTATTATCCCAACTTACCAAATACAAAACGTGAGGCTTAGGAAGCAGTCACAGAACGGTGATGGAGGAGGGATTGAGCCCAGCCCTAGAACTCTGAAGATGGAGTGTTTGATCACTAGGCAGTGCTGTCTCCAACCAAAAGAAGAACCCCTCGAGCTGAGACTCTCTTCTTCATAAGAATGAAGCCTTGCTCTACCACCTCTCAACGCCTCAGTGCCCTCTGTTGCATCCTCTCCCCCTGGGCCAGAGTCAGCAGAGCCTCTAATGGGCCATCTTTGCACTCTGGGCATCACACAGTCAGTTTGGACAGGGCGGCCTCTGGGAACTAGGGTGTCCCCAGGCTCCCCTGAGCATATTCTGGCCTAGCTCCCCCTTTGGGCAACCAGTTCATCTTGGTATGCCCAGGACTGTCCCAGTTTTAAAACTGGGAGCCCCTCCTCCCAGGAAAACCCTCAGCCCCAGGCAAACTAGGATGACCACTCTACCTTGCTCCCCTCCAAAACAAGCGCAGGCTGAGGTAGGCCTTGGGGCCACTTCCACGCTGCTCTTTGCTGTGACCTTTTCTTTCCAATACCCACCATGACATCTGAGTCTGCTATCTATAGAGAGCTAAGGGCAGAAGCAACTCTTCTGAAACAACTGGCACTAAGAAGTTTCTGCTGGGTGGGGTTTGGCCATAAAAGCCCAGATGGGACTTTAGTCTGGACACCAGATAGGACTGCGAAACCATGTTCACATGGGGGGTTTTGCCTAGAACTGAGCAATCTGCTTGCTCTGAGCATCACACATGAATCACATTGGTCTAGATGTCCCATGGGTCAGATTCCATGTCTCCATTCACTCCACTCCCCAAGCAGGCAACTCAGAGGGAGCTGGGGAGGTTTGGCCCTGGATTTGCCTCCTTCTTCCTAAGATTATGGGCATCCTGAGCCCTGGGGGGGTCAAGAGGACTCCTCTATTATTACTGCTCACCTCAACTGAAAGATAAGTCCTCATGAACTGACTCCCCTTGTAGGAGCTGGCTTCTTCCTGTCGTGTGTCCTGGTCTCTTGATCACACCCAGCTATCTTCTAAATTGTACTCAGTGCCAAAGGACACCATCTGTGACCATGGTCGGACCACCATGAATCTATCCCCAACACGGGAAATGGCTCAACACACATATTTAATTAAATATCACCAGCCAGTGACTTTTGAACTCATTCATTCATTTATTCGTTTGTTTGATAACTGGGGGCCCCCACCATGGGCCTGACATTATCCTAGCCTCTGGCACTGAGTTCCGGCACATTTTAAACTGAATTGATATGAAGGGTGCTAGGCATGACTCTAGCACGTAGAGAAACCAACCTAATCCTCATGCGGTACATGGAGGATTCTTAAGGAAGTCGACAAAAGATTCTTTTTTTTTTTTTTTTTTTTTAAGATTTTATTTATTTATTTGATAGACGGAGATCACAAGTAGGCAGAGAGGCAGTCAGAGAGAGAGGAAGAAGCAGACTCCCTGCCGAGCAGAGAGCCCGATGTGGGGCTCGATCCCAGGACCCTGGGATCATGACCTGAGCCGAAGGCAGAGGCTTTCCTGCTGAGCCACCCAGGTGCCCCCGACAAAAGATTCTTAAGAAGTCTGTCTACAGGAAGGAAAGTGTGGGGTTTTTTGGTTGTTTTTTGGTTTTGGGTTGTTTTTCTTTTTCTTTTCTTTTTTCTTTCTTTTTTTTTTTTTTTTTTGTATTTATCCACAATTTATCCCATTAAAGCATTGAAAGAAAACACATCTTAATCCCATAAAACTCACCCCCACTGTCCTCTACAATATAGCACTTTACAGGACGTCTGTTTGAGTTCTAAAATAGCTTGAGACAGGATGCCTGCTATGTGACAGTCTCCAAGCTTGGCACAGGAAAGGCAAAATAAATAGGACATCAGAGATATTCAAGAGCAAATGATTTAGTGGAGAAGGGTGACAGACGCTAATAAATATCTTTATATTGTAATATGGCTTTACCGTGGTTGAGATGTTCAGAGTGTGCTGTAAGGTCAAGAGCGCAACACTAGGCCAACCTGGAGATAGGAAAGGCTTCCTGGAAAAGGCCAGGCTTCAGCCATGTCTCTTCCGTAATTTTTTTTTTTTTTTAAGATTTTTATTTATTAGGGCACCTGGGTGGCTCAGTGGGTTAAGCGTCTGCCTTCGGCTCAGGTCATGATCTCAGGGTCCCGGGATCAAGCTCCACATCAGGCTCTCTGCTTGGCAGGGAGCCTGCTTTCCCCTCTCTCTGCCTGCCTCTCTGCCTCCTTGTGACCTCACTCTTTCTCTGTCAAATAAATAAAAATTTAAAAATCTTAAAAAAAAATTGTATAGGATTTTTATTTATTTATTTGACAGAAAGATCACAGATAGGCAGAGAGGCAGGCAGAGAGAGGGGAAAGCAGACTCCCTGCTGAGCAGAAAACCCGATGTAGGACTCTATCCCAGGACCCTGAGGTCATGACCTGAGCCAAAGGCAGAGATGGCTCACCCACAGAGCCACCCAAGTACCCCATCTCTCCTGGTTCTTTTTTGAGAGCTATTTAGTTGCTCATTAAGAAACTTCAAATAATACATGAAAATATAAACCACAGAGTAAAACTAACCCCAAATCCCTTCTCCTCGAGATAATCAGAGTTGACATTTTGGTGACTGCCTTTCTAGCCCCGTGTGTGGGTAAAAACAGTGTCTTTCCTATTATTATATGGAGGGCGAGGAAAGCAGATCAATTGTTCACATGTAGCAACAAACCCACAAAAGACTCACCCAGCAGCCTAAAACATGCCTCTGCATTTTATTTTAGGAACACATAAGTGTGGCCACAAAACATCTTCAGAAAGCCGGCTAAGTCAAGAAACATACAGTAACTGGTCAGAATAACAGATAACGGGGCCACTGCCATTCTCAAGTGGCGGGGCAGACACAAAGGTATTTTCTTCCAGGGAAATCACGGTTAACTCAAGCTGCGGAGCCCAGATGGCCATTAGATTTACAGCTGTCTGAAGAGGAGCTACAGCTTTGCAAGGGCTGAGTTATGACGACTTTCGGTATTGATCCGATGAGAGCGCCGACCCTGCCTTCAGCGGAGAGTCAGGGGATGAGAAGCAGGGGGGAGATGGTGGTGCTTACTGCCTTTATGTAGTTCTCGAAGTCACTTCCGAAAAAGAGGATGAGGTAATAGTTGAATATACCAGCAAGGGACATGAGGAACAGGAACAGTATGATTCGTTTCCCAAATATGTAGCCTGGTGTGCTAGAAGAGAAAGAAAACTGTAGAAGCAGCAAAATGACACCAATTTCACAAAAAAAAGTTATCGTCTTTGAGATACATGGGGTTTAAATTAGAGTTCCTTTTACTCCATATGCTTCGTAGGAAGAATGGGAGTGTCTCCGCTATTATTTGTCACTGAATATATTTCAAAACCAAGCTAAAAAGACTAGACCCCAAACCCCATCACGGTTAGAGCTCTGCCGGGCAGCTTCTCGGTGCTCTCCCGATTTCCCCGACAGTGTGAAGGCGGAGGGTTCTGTCAGCTGGTCATCAGGCATGCTGACCAAGGATTTGGAACCCCATTGACTTGTCAGACCCCTTCTGCGGCTTTTCCGCTCCAGGAAGTACCAGGGAAGCCGTGCTGGCAGTGGGCTCTAACATGGGACCCAAGTACCTCTATGGGAGGGGTGCTGGTTTCAGTGAGCCAATAAGGCTGGAGGAATCTAAAAGGTGCTTGGGTATCTGAGAGTTCAGGCTCGGCTCCTAAGGCTGCTTGGGAATACCATTATGTCCCTGCTAAGGAGAGCTGGGCCCCTCGCCACGGAAGACGGGCTCTTACATTGTAAGTGAATGGAGGGGAAAGAGCTGTTTTAGTGCATTCATAGTCTTCTCTCGAAGGCTCTAAATCCTAAACTGCTTAGGCCAATCAGCAGCTGGGGTCAGGAGGCATTTCCCCAGTGATATGTGACCGCTTAATTGTACACAGCGGCTGCCCAGGCCTCCCTCTGCTCCATCCTCTGTGACCGCTGGGGCTGGTTCCATCTGTGCCAGCACTCGCATGTTCGGGAAGTCCAGCCAAATGGCTCGTTAAGGCTGTTAGTAACAACCCCGGCAAGGGGACCCTTTGGCAATCAAGACCGCTCAACAAGAACAGCCAGCTCAGCTAAACAGGTGAGTTGGGGCTGCTGAGCCTGGTTTTTGACATAATCAAGAGAGAGCAGAATTCGGCAGGTTCAGTGTGAGAAATTGTATCTTTTGGAATTGGACCCCAGAGGTTCGTCTTGTAACTCATCGCTTTCCTAGGCCAGGAGTGTGAAAACCATACCACAGTTGACTGTCTAATTTCCTTGCTACTCCAAGTGTGGTCCACAGACCAGCAGCATCCACTGGGAGCTTCTTGGACATGCAGAATCTCATGTCCCTCTCTGGATTCACTGAACCAGAATCGGCATTTGGACAAGTCCCTCCTTGACTCACAGGCCATTAAAGCTTGAGCGGCATGGCTAGCTGCCCCTACCGCTGCTCCTTGGCCAGCTGTGTTCTTCTTCCTTGGTTTCCTGTTTACAGTCATGCTCAAGAAGTGAGACGTTCTGTCTCTTTATTTGGGAAGAATATTTGACTCCTCAAGGGAGTGTTATGGGCTGAATTGTGCCCCCCCCACCAATTCATATGTTGAAGTCCTAACCCAATACCTCAGGACATGATTGTATTTAGAGACAGAGTCTGTAAAGAGGTAATTAAGGTAAAATGTGATCACCAAGGACCCTGACTCAAAAGGACTAGTGTCCTTTTAGGAAGAGAAGGTTTGGACACAGACACACACAGACGGAAGACCATGTGGGGACATGGGGCAAAGATGGCCATCTGTGAGCTGAGAAGGGAGGCCTTGGGAGAAAACGAGGCAGCCAACAGCCTGATCTCAGATTTCAAACCTCCAGAACAGTGGAACAATCCATTTCTGTTTTCTGAAGCCCCCTGTCTGTGGTACTCCATCATAGTGTTCCCGGCAGACAAATACAGACAGTTACCTGCTAATGCTGATAAGGAAGTCACAGAGTCTAAGTAAGGGATATTTTCTAGCCAGAGAACAGAGGGTTCAGAGAAATTAAATTGTGAAAAGTCAAATATTGTGGTGGCTCAGATTTCTCACATGAATGAGGCCACCATATGCTCATTACAGAAACAAGAGAAAGTGATTTGCAAAGCTGTTTCGGAACGTGCTCGAGATAAATCTGTGGTGAAGGATGAAATGAGAGTGCCTGCTGCTGAAATTGTGGTGTTCCTGACTTTGGGCAGCATTTTTCAAAGGCCTCGGGACAGATCGCCTCCAAAGAGACCGCTGCGTGGTACCTTAGCAACCCCCAGACCATGGGAAGGGGGCGGGAGGCAGGAGCTCTGCGCATGCGCGTCACCTGCAGGGCTAGGAAGGGTGAACCGAGGTCCCCAGCTCCGGCACTTCATGGACTTCCTTTTTCAGACTGTCAGGCTTGGAGACGGGCTGTGACCCTGGGAGGTGGTCACGGAAGGACCTGCCCCAGGCTCTGGCGAAGCTGGAAGCTAAGGAGAGTGCAGAAGGAAGACCCGGCCACCTGCTGCCTAATCAGACTTTGAAACTGAAGGCATCTCTTTTACTGTTTGTAAAAGGTGATACATAGTTCTTCCTAAATGGGGTGGGGAAGGTGAGCATTAAGTTAAGCATCTGAGGGACCAGGCCATTTCCGTCTGTGACTTCACTGAACCATCGGACCTACTCCATGCCATGTTGTTAACCTATTTTCCAGGTGGGAAAACAGAGCAGATGGGTTGAACAATGTGCCTAAAGGTCACACAGCCAAGAAGAGGCAGAGTGGGAATTCAAACTTGTCTGTGTGAGGCCACAATCCTGCTCCTTCTGCTTTCCTGAGGGCTCCTTCAGATTTTGGAGACGAGGATTTTGTGGTTAGTTTTGAAACAAACGTATCCCCCCTTCCAACATACACGCACACACACAACGCACACACAAAACCTACATGAAAACATAAAAGAGGCCTTATGACAAACAATTCCCTCTCAAAGGTGCCTAAAACTTCGAGGAAAAGGAGCTGTGGTATGAGACAGGTGAGCCCAGACATCAAGGCACCTGAGCTCCAGCCCCAGCTCTCTGCTGTGGGCAAGTTGCTGACCTTTCCTGCCTCACACACAAAAATATATACATAATGTGGGTAGAAGAAAACTCTATGGTCCCTTCTGGCTTTACAATTTGGTTCTTTTCAATAAAGAAATGCCACTTTAAACCTGATAACTTCTAAAGTGAATAAAAACTGTAAGGCCCGTGAGAGAAAGATACTGCCTCAGAAAGATCCTGCCTCAGTATCTTTCTCTCACGGGCCTTACAGTTTTTATGTTCACCCACAGTCTTACAGTTTTACAGTTTTGTTCACCCACATACCTCCAATAAATCAGGCCCTCCATACATTTTTGTCAAATGAATCACTCTTAGAAGAGAGGCATGAACAGCCTTCAGTGTTTCCCAAATTGTGTGTAGTTGTTAAAAATGCATATTCCCTGGGCTCCCACCCCAGAGATTCTGATTCCATAAGTTCAGAGTGGGGCCTAGGAATCTGTATTTTTAACAAACATCCCAGGCAATTCTGATGTCATTGGTTGGTGGGTTTCACTTTAGAAACACCAGCCTTGATATCCCTAGACTCACCCCAGGAGTCTAGCTCTGGTGAAGTAACCCAATGGTCCATATTTGTGGAAGGGGGGGGTGCAGGGATTCTAAAATGTTGACACTAAGGGGGAAAATGACTCCGATAGAGCAGCACTTTTGAAAACTGTGCCCCTAATTATTTCTATAGGTTTAGTCTTTTGGGTACTGCCCCTGACTCCAGCAGCCCCCGGGCCTCTGTCATGTTCATTATCATCTCAACAAAATGACTTAGTACCTCGTTGAGGGGAGGTGGTCAGTATTTACTACACGGATGGGGAGTGAATGAGGACTGAGTGAGCAATCAGGGAAGGTGGAGTTGGTTAAGCTGAGTTCGTTGGTCTCAAGGGTTGCCAATCTTTGCCCCATCCACTACTGGGTTGAGAACTTAAATTGCAAAGAGGAATTAAGTAGGAGCTCCAACTGGGAACAGGACTCCGAGGGACAGGAAGAGAGAGCAGCCTGGTGCCAGCCAGGGAAGGTAGATAATAAAAGACAAGTAGTCTTTAATGCCAAACAGTCACTGAGCTTGGGCCAGATGGTAGCTTAGAATGAAAGAGAAAGAAAGTAAAATTCGTCCTTAGCTGTGTCTAGAGATGCTACAAACTACCTAATCAAGACAAGGAGAAAGG
Source organism: Martes martes (assembly GCF_963455335.1). Lineage (NCBI taxonomy): Eukaryota > Metazoa > Chordata > Mammalia > Carnivora > Mustelidae > Martes > Martes martes. Next base: position 71,910,980 of record NC_137890.1, read on the forward strand.
GTCAGGGAGTAGGATATAGGACTGAGACTAGGAGCCATAAACTTCTGGGGGATGTGGTGGAGGGACAAACGAGGGGACTACAAAATCCCAAGAGGAGGAAGCTTTGGTGGGGGAAATATATCAAGGAATGTCATGCCTACCCACTGGACCAAAAAGGACACTAGAACTTCTGATGTGGTTGGGGCCAAAGCAACTTCTACAAAGGAGCAAAAGATGATTGCGAACCCAAGGGAGAAATTCCTGGAAGGGTCCAGGGTCCCGCTGAGCAGTATCTTTCTCTGTTGGTGAGCCTAAGAAATAAGCAGATCCCAAAGACATTAGGTCGTGAAAGCCTCTGCAGAGTCCACGTGTGACACAGCCCAAGGACAGAGGTGGACATCCGTAGTGGAATCCACAGTGGAAGGGTATCAGCTCATAGTTCTCAGAAGGCAGAATTGAAAATCCTCTTGGACCTAGCCACCGAGGCTCTCAGGCTGTCATCCACCTCAAGCTATATTTTGGTCTAGATTAGGATTAGACATTTCATCTAGTACCTATCATTTCTATTGATGACAATAGCTCAGGACCCTGTATTCGGAAGTAGTGTGAAGCCATGTTTGGTCTCCACAGGAAAGGGCGCCATGATGGATGACTAACGAAGGCTATGCAAGCAGGAGAGGTGAGAAGGCTCTAATAAACACAGACCAGGGTACGGGGGCTGGTGGCATCACGCCTATCTCTCCCGGGGGACACCAGGCCAGCATTTAAGAGGTTAGGTCACTCACGTTTCTATGAGGTCCAGAGAAATCGAATCGTTCTAAGATTTTAAGTCTCTATCTTAATATTTTTGCCACCTCGGTTCATTCCCTAGCAGTGATTACCTTGAAAATGAAAAGAGCCCGTGGGTAAATGAACACATTTTGTCATGCTCCACAGACTGTCTTAGAATTAAAGCAACTTTAAGATCTCAGGCAAGTGATGACAGAGAAAGAGAACAGCGCCTGGGCCAGACCCCTGAGACTTTGGGGAGGAAGACAGGGAGGCCCAGGGAGGCAGCCCAAGAGAGCAGACACCCCCCCACCGATTTCACTGATGGACACTCCACCTCTCCTCCACCTCCTGACAACAGGTGATCTCCCCGGCAAAGGCAGAATAGAGGTTTTCCAGAGTGGGAGAGGATAAAAAACATCATTTATGACAGTGTTGATAAGGATAAGAGACATAATGGAATTGTGGTTTTCAAGGATAAATTCGAACACCACCAGAGAGGCATGAAGAAGAAATGAGCACTGGAAAGAATTGCTGGACGGAGAGCCATCCTCCGGGCGGCAGCTCACCATCAGACCCGCCCTCCCTCCCTGCCCAGCCCCCAACCAGCCATTTAACTTCACAGGCTCCCAAGATCCCCAGATGACAGTGCTTTCACCTGCCGACCTCGCGGGATGTCAGAGCCTTTGTCACCGCTGAAGGATGCTATCTGAGCGGAGAGCCCATTAACCACGAAAGAAGGGTGCTATTGTGAGAGACAGAGAGGGATGTGAAACCAGACAAGGGAGAGAAATGGAGGGGAAGGCTGGAGTCCCTGTAGGGGCGGCAGCCTCCCGGAACTGGTAAGAACCAGCCTGCCTCTCAGAGCCCTCCTTGTACCTTAGGAATTCTAAGGAACTGATGGCAGACTAGAACTCGAACATCTCTTCTGTAAGTATCCTCATTTATTTTATGAAAATCCCGACTTCCCAAGGCGGGTGTCGTCAAAGTATGTAAGTGCTGTTCCGGAGCCTTCCGTCTGGCAGCGTCTATAAGCAATGCAACGGGGACGCTATTCACAGACTCCATCCTTTGCCTGTGAGCACGGACTATTTTTGCAACGTTCTTCCTGCTGGTCCCTGGAAGATCTGTTACTCAAGAGAACGTCTCACAAGGTGCAAGCTTGAGCTCTCGTTTCTTGAGGCAAACAATAAAATGTTTCATTCCCCAGAGGCCTTGGGAAGCCAGACACAGAAAGTCATTCAAGGCCCAGACCGTGAAGGGAGGGAGTAGAGGGTGTGGGGTTACAAGAATGCGTGTGAGGCGCGTGGCGTTAAAGCATCCTTTGTGAGCCCAAGGCCATGTGGAGGAGTTGGCTAGCGGGGGCACAAGTCCAGCCCCCCAGCTGCATTTGCAGAGCCCGCAAAGTTCAGGGGGTAAAGAATGATGGATGGTACTGAGCCTTCCCCCTCCGGCCCCAAGGGATCCCCCCAGAGCCTTAAACCTTAGGCAGAATATGGTTGTGAGTGATCAGTCTTCTTGATCAAAAAGCATGACTCACACCCTTGGTTCTGAAGCAGTACCGGTGGCCTACCTCTGAGTTCTCTCCCCCAGGTAGCCAACGAAGTACTTTTGCCTCACGAACAGGTACATCAGTCCAGCAAAGGCAGCGGGAACTAAGCGGAGAAAGGGAGAGGCCCGTGTGAGTTTCACAGGTACCAGAACGTGCTAAGTTTACATAATATGAACACAGTCATTGCAAGCTAATACTGGTGGCAAAATCTAGCCGAAGCCTCGGGTTCCGGCAGTTGGGGCTGATGGGGACTTCAGCCAAAAGCCTAGGGCTGGTGGAAACCTAGAAGTGATAGTACTGTTACTTTCTATCGGCGTCATGGTGCAGTTTACAAAGTGTTTTCCTGCCCATCATCCCATCTGAATCCTTTCCACATGACCAGTATCATCTTTTCTATTCCAGAGGTGGCACCTGGGGCTCCAGGGGTCAAGGAGCTTGTGTAAGATCGTCAGGGTGTGTGTATGTCTGTCTGTGTGTGTGGCCCAGGGCAGGGCCTGGGAGAGCCAGGCCTGAACCCCAAGCCCAGCCTAGGCTGGCTCTCTTAACAGCATACCCTTCCCCTTTGGGCCTCCAGGCAGTGCAACGCTCAGCCTTTTCTGAACAACTGCAGCCAATTCAGAAAAGATCTCTGGTGGGGGTGGGGGAGGCTGGGGGCACACAGTCAGTTGAGCATCCGACTCTTGATTTCAGCGCAGGCCGCCATCTCAGGATTGTGAGATCGAGCCCCGTGTCAGGATCCGAGTTCAGCCGGGAGTTTGCTTGAAATTCTCTCTCTCCCTCTGTCCCTCCTCCCGCTTGTGTGCCTCGTGCACTCCCTCTCTCTCTCTCTCTCTCTCAAATAAATAAATCAATCTTTGGGGAGGAAAAAGATCTCTAGGGAGGAAGACTCCCTTTGCCTTCTAGCCCTGTAACAGCCGTGAGGAGCAGGAGTCCTGAACCTTGGAGCTGAGAGTTAGAAACTCCAAGCCCACAAGAACTACTATGATCAGGTGCTAACACTTAACTCACCCTACATCTGAACAGAGGGGCTGACTGCGGCTTTCCTACCGAGCAGGAAAACTCGAGGGGGGTGAGATAGGCCCATGGGTATATGCCCTCTGAAGACCTGCCCGCATTGTTCGAAGGCCAAATTCTGTTGACAGAACACTTTCTACATGCCAAGCATTGCTCCAGGCTCCTTGGGTCCTTGGGTCTCCAATCCTCTCAGTCGCCTGATGAAGAGCGCATTACTGTCCCCATTGGGCAGATGAGGAAATTGAGGCCCAAGGAAGTCAGTTTGCCCAGAGTCAGTTACCAGACCAAAAGAGGACAGCCACCTTTTGCTAACCATCATCTCTGTGCTCGGCATAGTGCCTGGTACATACTGGCTTTCAAAAATTGTCTGTTAAATGAACTCATAAAAGTCAGGTGAGCCGAGAAAAAGCTTGTTAAAAAGAAAACCACAGGCCCAAAATGGCATCACTTAAGCCAAGTCCCCAGAGCGGGAATTAATTCCTCATCTAACTGCCGTTTCAACCTCCCTGAGAAATGCGGTCTTAACACGTAGTCAGGAATGTTCTGATGCGAGCCAGGGAAGTAATCAGCCACGTGGGCCCTCTTCTTCCTTCAAAGGAAGTTGAGGTAATCTACAGGATAAGTGTCCCCTACACACACACACTCCTCCCTCCCTCTAAGGGAAAGAAACCTTCCTGGGAACAATCCTTTTTTTTTTTTTTTTTTTTGGCTAACAACTTTCTTGCCCCACCCTCCTTCCTACAAAAGACTTCCATTTTTACAACTCCTGGGAGCTCCCCTCTCTTTGCTAGATGGCATACTGCCAGATTCATGAGTCCTTTGATAAAGCCAATTAGATCTTCAAAATTTACTTGGTTGGATTTTATTTTTTAACAAGGTGGGATTTTAAACCATGTTTGTATAATTTCAAAGCTCTATTACCACCACCAGCATGGCACCATCAATAGTAACATCTACTGGGCTCCTACTACTAGGCTGGACTGTAGGAAATTGCCATGTTTGAGGATCCTAAACAGTCAGGCATTGGCAGGTGTATATGGTTCAGTCTGATCTCTGCCATGCAGCCTGTCAGAGGCTTTATGCACACAGTCTCACTTAATCAACCAGGGAACTCAATTACTCCTGCTTTACAAATGGGGAAATTGAGTAACAGCCAGGAGTCACACCACCAGCAACAAGTGTCCTTAGAACGATCTCTGGTCTGTCCTTCTCAGATCCGTGTTCTCGCCCCAACTCCACCTTGCCTCCCCAAATACTAGTGTCATGTGCCAGGTAAAGCACAAAAGGAACTGCTTATGAGGTTCTGCTATTATCTGAAGGTCACAAAACTGCCATAATTCACAAGCTGCCCCGGACAAAGTCTTTCCTGGTTTGGCCCATCTGGACAGCTCCACTCTAACTTACTAGCCCGTGTCTCTCTCTCAGTGGGCAGCGAAACCGAACAAGGGCTGACAGGAGTCAGGGGTGGAAAATGGCTGTGGTCACTGCCCTCTTGCAGAGGACACTGTGTGCCTTGCGGACCCAGGCTGCACGGAACAGCAGGAGGGCACGGTGGGTTCGAATCTGGACTCAAAAATTCTGAGTTTGAGCAAGCAACTTGTCCTTCTGGGGCTTGGGCTTCTGCTCTGTAAAGTGAAGGGTCTGCTCTGTAAAGTGGAAGCATTGCTGAGGTTCCTTTTGACTAAAAAAATTCAGGAATTTACTACAGTCATAAGGAATGATGATGATCGAAAAGGGTTTACTGACGCTTTCATCCCCTAGCAAGGCCAATATTTGCTTTGGCTGAAATACGTGGTTTCAGGGCTCCAAAACACCTTCCCACCCCCTGTGTATTATTAATCGAGCTAGAACAACTCGAGATTCATCTCTATCAAGTGTCATCTAAGACATAAAAGGAATCGTAACTCCTCGTATAGGCATAGTTTGACTTGATTTTTCAAGTTACGCCAGACGTGTTTCTTCTTTCACTCAGGATAGATAGTAGTAAATAAATAGTGAGTAATGACAGCCTTATGGAGCACAGAAGGAGGCCACATGGTGTCCCTGAAGGAGTTTCTGCTGCCATCCCTCACCTCCGTTCCCTGTCGCTGCACCTGATCACTTTCCTTTCTGGCCCTTCTCACTCTCGGCAATAATTTACCCATCCACATCTTCCCTGTGGTTCCTCTCACCACATGTCACGTGCTGCACGGCCATCTCTTTATTTATCACTGTGTGTCCAACCCCAAGGCTTGCCATGTAGAAGGTGTTCAATGTATATGCAGTAGATACGTGAATAACGCAGAAGGATACTTGTGAGAAGTCCAAAAGTTAGCCCCACAGACCTGGGCTCTCATCCTGGCTCCACGTTCACTCCCTGAGTGACCTTGAACAAGTAACCTTATCTCCCCGAACCAAAGTGTCCTCACAAACACTAGAGGGAGATAATATCCCCTCCACCTCCTCTATAAAGTGGGCGAGGATGATAAGGATCACCTAGCCCCTCGGAGGACACCAGTGGCCTTTTCTTAGGTGCACACCCTGCGGGGCCACGGCATGGAAGCTAGCCAGGTCGCACCAAGCCTGCACCAGGCGCGATGCCAAGCTCCAAAGGCAACCAAAACCCAGGACTCTGGTTTCCATTTCATTTTAAATCAACTCTGGGAGTCAACCTGCTGGAGTCGGGACTGTGGGCTGCTGATCACCCAGGAGAAGGCTGCAGACCTGGAATCCGGCCCGCAGCTCTGCAGACACACGCCCAGCAGAGGACCGCCACGCGGGAAGCTTATTAGCAGACACGCCGAGCAACAGCGGTCCCAGAATAGATCCCTCAGGCGCTCTCATTTATAATGTCCTTGTATCTGAGCGAACGCTGCTTAAGGATTCTGAGTCACATTTAGCCTTAAACCACCCTTGTCGGCAGAGCCGCTCTCACCCAGCCACCGGGGAGCAGGCATTAGCCATGCATAATCACACCCACTCCTGCCGGGCACACAGCATGCCAGAAACACCCCCCCTACCCCGGGGGCTCTCCCCTCACCGGGCTTCACCTGGCAGAGCTGGAGGTCAGGCAAAGTCTTTTCAACAAAAAGCCTGTACTTGAACCCCTTCAAGATGCACGTTTCAGAAAGGGAACACCACAGAGAAGCCCCAGTTACCTTGGCTGCACAGGAGCCCGGCACTCCAGAGCACAACAAGGAAAGTGGGGTACGCATCGACGCAGTTTTGGCTGTAGAATAAAAAGAAAAACAAGGAGGAGAAAAACCGGAAAACATGTTATTGCAGCGCACTCGGAAAATCACCTGAAACCCCAGACTGACAATCACCATCACACATGAGGCGAAAACCCCATTCATAATCGCACTTACATCTACCAGTAAGACTCGGCTGCCCCATCAGAAATGGGCAGTGGGACGAAGCAAACACATGCTTGGAACCCGTTCATTCCCTTTCTCCGCAAAGCCAACGGGAGACTTGGTTTCTTGATGGATTCATTTTGGCAGGGTTCCTGCTCCGGGCTGTGCCAAAGTGCTTCTTGGAATTGAAAAGTGAGCAACACAGACAGCAGGGCTGTGGCGGCTGTCAGAATTAGGGGGAGGGTGCAGGGGAGAGGACTTCAACTCAGGAAACCTTTGTCAGCCGCACAAGTCAGCGCAGACCCACAGGCTGGGCTGGGGAAACGAGAGGTAAGCTACAAGCATTAGAGAGAAACCAGGGTCGACTCAGAAAAGCTGGTGCCCAGGAAGGTCTCTGGCTGGCAGTGCGATCACAGCGTGCAGGGCTCAGTCCTGGCTCCTGTGGAGGGGCTGTCATCTCACGCTAGCCACCATGCTGTTGTCTTACAGCTCCGTCTCCCACAAACTCGCTGTGGCACAGGAGGGCACAGGAGTGACTGCTGGCATTTTCTATGGCTGCTGGAACCAGCTCAGCGGCTTCAAACAAGACAAATCGTGAAGAGGTCAGAAGTCCAAAGTAGGTCTCACCAGGCTACAACCAAGGTGTATCTGCACAGCGGCAATCCTGCCAGAGACTCCAGCCAAGAATCCGTTTCCTTGGGGTGCCTGGGTGGCTCAGTGGGTTAAAGCCTCTGCCTTCGGCTCAGGTCATGATCCCAGGGTCCTGGGATCGAGCCCCGCATCAGGCTCTCTGCTCAGCGGGGAGCCTGCTTTCTCCTCCCTCTTTCTCTCTCTCTCTCTCTGCCTGCCTCTCTACCTACTTGTGCTCTCTGTCTGTTAAATAAATAAAAAAATTAAAAAATAAAAAAAAAAAAGAATCCGTTTCCTTGCCTTTCTCAGCTTCCGGAGATCACCTGCCTTCCTTGGCTCGTGACCCCTGCCAACCCCAAAGACAGTGATGGCTGTTTGTGTCTTCCTGACACCGACTTTTCTGCCTCCTTCCATATTTAAAAGAACCTTCATATTACATTGGGGTCTTCCCAGATAATCCAGAATACTCTCTTGATTTCAAGGTCAGCTGGTTAGTGACCTTAATTCTTTCTTGCCATGTAACAGAACTTATTCGTGCGCTCCCGGGGTCAGGATGTGAATGTTTGGGGGGGGGGGGCTTTTGTTCAGCCTACCACAGCAACTCTCATTTTCACATGAGAAACCAAGATTTGGAGAGTAACCTGCTCAGCATCACCGACCAACAGGGTGGCAGAGTCAAGATTCACATCCTGCTCAGTCCAGCTCTAAAACCAGGTCTGTTAGTCTAGATCAGGACCACCGATATACACATCCATGGAAAAACAACCTTCAAAGACGTGGAAGCATGAAAGGATGGGAGGGCAGAGCAATGGGGTGGAAAGGGCGCATGACTAGGATTAGGTCGCTGCCCTGACATTCACTAGCTGTTCGTCAATTGCAAAGCAATCACTTTGGACTTTGTTTCCTTACTGGAAAAAACTAAGAGACTGATAGTAGCTCTTAAGATCCACATAAACTTTAAGAGTTGATGCTCTAATGAGGGGGTGCCCAAGGTGTGGTGCTGGGCTCAGCAGTGTCAGAAGTACCTGGGAACTTGCTAGAAATTCAAATGTTAATGTCCGTCTTGGACCCACAGAATTAAAACCTCCCAGGGTGGGGGGGGGGGCAGCAATCTGTGTTTTAACAAGGCCCTCCAGGAGACTGAAGCATGCTCGAGTTTGAAGACCACTGCTCTAATTTAAATCAAACTGTATGGGTAAAAGCAGAGATGCCATTTGCAAAATATATTCAGCCTTTTATCCGAATTCCTTCAATCCTCCTTGATCTCGTTCTCATGCTTTTCCTCCTAAATCAGCTATGAACTCTTGTTCAGACTGATAGCATCTCATGCCTCACTACTACCAACAAGAACTCTGGAATGAACAGCCCTTGGTCCATCCCCTGCAGACAACCCAGAGAGAATGGGCTGTGTCTCTGGACACAGGAGTCTTTATGTCCTGATGATGATCAGAAGACCCTCTAGTGGAGAAGTCAATGAAATTAAAGGTAAGAAAGCAGTGTATCCTATCCTGGGCTCTAGGCACAGGGGAGAGAGCAGAGCTCTGCTGGCCTTGCCAGGTGTCCGGGGTTCACTGTGTCTAGTGGACACAGTAGGAACTCTGAAGTTCAGGCGGCAGAACAAATTTATTATTTGGGATGAAGTACTTAGTGAATAAACAGGTCCCAAACACAGCATGGAGCTCAAGCATTGTATCTATTACCACATATCAGAGGCACAAAGCCACAGCCTTGGAATTCTGAATGTGATCCATTTCCCAGTTCAAGAAAAAGTGGGAAGACATCCTTTGAAAATTTATTAATACCAAGCTCTCTCCTGCCTCCTTCTCATTCTCATGCTTCTATTTTGTTTGTTTTTAAGTACTGGTTTCATCCGGGTGATACAATATTTATAAAAAATTCTTAATTATCTAAGGAATTTGTTCATTAGAATGGTATAGTATTGTGACATTGACTTAGTCATTCAATCATTCTTCCTATTGTCTCAAGTCACCTTGGTCTCCAGTAACAGTGGTCTGTTTGGAGTTAAATGAATCTCTCCCAACTTTAAGAGAATGGGTTTCTCCTTTGGATTTCCAGAATATACCCAGAGTCCCGTTCCTCACTCTGACTCGAACCAGTCCTTATCTGCTCCAGGATCTCTGACACATCTTCTACCCACAACTCCAAGCAAGGTGCCCATCCCAGCCACCACTGGGCTGAATTCAAGTAGCTTTGGTCAGTGATGAGGCTGTCCCTGGAGATGGAGCCTAGCGGATGCTCACATGGTCTTTAGTCATGAAGCCTCGGTCCGCTGTCTAATCAACCGCTGAGTGAATGTGGGTGCATTTCCTAGCCTCACTGAGCCTTGGTTTTCCTCATCTAGGAGAGGTGAGTGGAGACATTAGCAATTACCGCCCTGGCTTGTGAAAATAAAATGAGATGAAGCAGTGTCTGACTCATAATGAGCTTTCAATAAATGGTAGCTATTGACTGCTCCAATGTCTTCCTTCTTACAGTCCCTGGTAGAAATGTCTTTCCTGCTGACAAATTATCATTATTCTAAATTTTCTTTTGTGGAGAGTTTTGCACCATTTTTTTCTGCAAGGCAAAATTGACAAACCCATCTTGGCTCTCATTTCTTGAGGTCTAATTCTGAGGTGCTTGCCAGATTTGTCAACAATTCCCTGTGCTGTGTTCAATTTGATGCGTTACACTATCACTGTTTTCATGGAGAAAAGGACACGTATGTTCCCTTTTGTTTTTCTCCACCTTTGGGAATCAGATACTGACATACTTACATAGTGTTTTGTTAGTTTGGATTAACTTAAGTAAATATCACTAATAATCGTAAATTGTATCACTACTAATTAATATAATCAAGGCAGGTCTATCACCTTCAAATTATTTACAAGCCCACCCCACTTAGAAGGGAGGCTGAGGGGGATTTTGAGAGGCGCAGAGGAGAAAGAAAATTTAAGGTGGCATTACCAAAAATGCATTTTGTGAAACACTAAACCCTTGATAAAAAATGTTTTGGAAAAAAAAAATGGGCTGTGTATCTGTAATTTAAAAAAAAGACTTCCCTTTCTTAGAGAACCAAGAATCACAATGTTCCTCAGTACATTAAAAGTTCTCAGAAGTCTTGCTGTCCAGAACTTTTTCTTATCTGTAACAGGTGATACCAGCCCATGAACTGGTAATCTACGGAACACATGTCAGAAAATTACACTTCTCCAGAGACCCCTCTCCTCTCCACAGCCTGTGCTTGCCTGGCCTCATAGGGAAGAATCGTGGACCTGTTAACTGAGCTTTTCCTTCAGAAATCAAACTTTGCTCTAGCTGTGCTCCTCCTTGGGGAACAGAGCTTTGAACTGTGTTTTATACACCTGAACAGAGAGTCAAGGTTAAGATTCTTTTTGTCTCTCAAACCCTGACTCAGTTCTGCCCTGTTGGGTGATGGGTGATGGGACAGACCATTAACCAAGGACAAGTTGGAGCTGATGGGCCACACCTCACTAGAATGTCTGTTTACCAATGGTCCCCCAAATCCAGAACCATCTGTATCCGTCAGCAGTCATATTTTAGGCTGAAAAATACACATTGGGCTTTTCAGTCCACCAGCACCATTTATCCTGTTATGCTAGTTTTTCTCAATAGCCATGGTCTGGAAACATTTATGATCTCACACCCCATCAACCAGAAGATTTGATCACACAACCTTGTGACAGGTATAATACACACACAGTCCACTTTCAAACTGTGTATTAAACATGAGTAAAGCTTAATTTCTTAGTTTTTAGAGAGCGGGATTAAATACATGTTCTTTTCTTTATGCAAATCCCTGGCTCAACTCGCACCCTCTTTGGTGCTTTTGGAGGTCTCTAGACAAGCTACCGCTGGAGAAGAAATTCTACTGAACCAACCCATAACCCCTTGCCTGTAGCTTCCTGGCAGGTGCAAGCAGACCAGGCGCCCCTGACTTTTGCCGGCACATAGTAAGTAGCAGGCATCCCCAGCCTTTGGGCCCTTATATAACCACCACAGGCACACCAAGTGCTTGCTGCTAGCTGGGTCGGGGAGGAAGTGGTCTTGGTAACAGAACCACAGCGCTGTCTGGGCCAACTTCATCTTACAGAAAATTCCTCTTCTCCACCTGAGCTCCTACCTCTCCACAGCTCCCTCTTCTCGCTCCTCTTTTATGGAGATGAAGCGGTAAAGACGCGTGGATCGATCCACGCATGGATCGGGGGAGCTGGGCTGCGGCATCCACACCATGGGGACCCCTGGGCAGCAAAAATGCCCCACCTCTCTCCTCTGGCCACTTCTTCTGTCAGGAACCCCACACCATTGCAGAACTTCCAAACCACCCTTCCAAATGACGCAGGGCAGCCACCACCAAAGGGCAGTTCTGCAATCTGGGGGCTGGCCCCGGGGGACTGATGTGAGCACAGAACTAGCCCACCCCTGGCGGAAAGGGCAGACACTGAATCACCTAGCCTGCTCCATTTTTTCTTTGCTGGCAAAATGGAAACCTAATTTCATACACTGAAGGCCCAAATGTTAAATAAAAAAAATAAAAAAATTAAAAAAAAAAGGAAAGAAAGAAAAGCCATCCCTGGAGGTAGTTCAGCAAAGGATTTCCTCGAGATCCGACTGCCGGAGTGACCCTGGCAAGGACTGCTCAGTCTGAGGACAGAAGACCACAATAGGTGGCGAGGACCCAAGAGAGGGGGAGGTCTTGGAGGGACTGCCGACGCTCAGGAGCAACCTGAAGGCCCAAGCCCAAGACAAAAGGGCCCAGACAGGGTGAGGGGACCAGGACATCAGCCTGCGATGATGTCCTTAGGTGTCCACGACTGCCCTTCTGGAAAGCTCTCTGGGGGCCCTCAGAGTCACTTCTGAGTTACGACTGAAGGCCAGCTCCTTAGCCAGCTCAGAGTGAAGGCTTCCCCTCTAACCAGCCCCTCTTCACAGGCACAGAGAGGCGGACAGGCCACTGCCTAAAACTGCTGTTCAGATACATTCTGCATAAAGGAAAGAATGAGCATTGGAATAACAGCCATCCAGATTTGCATCCCAAATAATTCCCATCTCCTTCACTGAGCCATTCAGGTGTCTTCAAGCAGCTTTTTTATTCAAAAGTAAAGAATGAGAAGGGGAAGGGGAACCAATTGCATAGTTCCTCCCTTCTTACTGTCCTTGTTCTGGTTGCTCAAGGAGACCGGGCCTTATGAAAGGTCCTGCCACACCTCCACATATGTCCACCAAGTGGGACACAAGGGGCAGAGCCAGCCGATGAGCAATGGTTGGTTTTCATGGTAGTACCTGTGGACTAATTCCCCCGGAAATTGGTAAGACTCTGACCACACTGGCTCAGAGTTTCTGGAACCAGGAGAAGCCGTGGCGATCGCACGACTCCCCACTCCCACCCCTGGTACGCCCAATTCTTTCTTTAAAACACTAGCACTTATGAAGATGACAAAGAGTCCCCACAAAGCCATCCCCACTCCCACCCCCCGCCCCTCCCCCGGTGAGCTTCAACCTTCCCGGGGACTCTGCCTCCCGTGGCCCTCTGAAGGTTGGCCCAGACATTCAGGGAGCCTCGAGAGTGGTCTTCACTCTGGTAAGGAGCCCCCTGTGCCCAGGGCCCCACTCTGCTGGTTTGCAGTATCAGGGTTTGGACTCACTTGGCAGTGTAGACCCGCTCAAAGGCAAGTGTTCCCGTCCTCTGGAAGCTCCGCCCATTGTGTGTCTTGCTTTCATGCTCCACCTTGTGGGCAAAGAACCCTGGCAGAGGGAAAGGTTTGGATCTTTATAAGAGGCACGTTCATGAGCCTGGCATCCCATTATTTTACTAGAATATTTAATGTTCCCTCTGTGTGCCCTCCAAACCGCCCTAAATGTCTTCCATCAAATGTCACTTAGCAAAAATTCATTCTGCAGCTATCTCTACAAATCACTGCATTTGGTGATGGTGAAGCCATCCAAGACACAGCCCCCCACGTTCAAGAATCTTTCAGTTGAAGGAAATAAACACACAGAGCAGAAATTGTACTCTACTGATTCACGCAAAGACAGAACTGACTGAGAACGTGAAGACGTTGAGGGTCCAAGAAGCAACTTAATTCAGTGTTGGGTTCACAGGGGAATCCCTACTGGCGACCTCTAGGGTAAGATCTGCAAACAAGTAGGAATTAGCCAACAAGATGGAGGGAGCAACAGAGGAGATCACCCCACTCGAGTGGGATGGAATGTGCAAAGGCACAGAGGCAGGAACTGTCTTTAGTTTGCTGTCCAGCTTACGATGGGGGAAATCGAGAGCAGGGAGTGGAAACTGGCGGAATTACAAATGAGGCCAAAGAGGTAGATGGTGAATTGTTCTTTCAAAGACATTTTTCTTTGTGACTTGCCATATGCCAGACGCTTAGCTTGCATCAGAGAACAAAATGCACCAAGAACCTTGGCCTGAGGAGCTTATGTTCCAGCAAGGGTGAGAGAGGAGACAGACCATAAGACAGTGAACAAAACACTTATATTAAAATTGCACAGTGTGCCAAGCCGTGGACAGAAGAGCAGGCAGAGGGGGTAAGGAGCCCTGTGACGTGCTTCCAGGGTGGATTGAATGAGGAAGCAGTGAGCCCGGCCCCGAAGAAGAAGATCGTTGAGAAGTGCCTTCCGGATTTAGCAGCGTGACTGTGACCTTGATGAGAGCCATGTTAAGAAAATTAGAACTTATTCCCATCTCACGAGCAACAAGGGGTTTCTGGCAGGTGTAAGATGAGGAATGATGTTAAGCAGAGAGCCTTCTGTCTTTTGCCAGATCAGGGTCTACGACAGGGGGGAAATAGGAGGGAGCTGACTAGGATGGCTGACTAGGACAGGCAACATGCCTGTCTGGAACAGAGCTACGGGGCCACTGGTCTGAAGGGGACAGCGGCCAACTCCAGGCTCTCCAGCAGACGCCTGACCTCGGCTCCCTTACTAGGCATTGCACCCACGGCTGCAAAGTCGGCAGTGCTGTCCCCACCTCATAGACAAAGACACAGTGACTCAGGGAGGGCTGATAGCTCTCTCGGAGTCACTCCACTGGGGAGCAGTGCAGCTGGGGATTCGAGTCCGGGGGCTGGGGGAGCCTAGGGGGTGGTGTTTTCCCCATTGCTGTCACACTGTAGCTCACCACGGGGTTTCCATCAGCCACACGGGGCGGAATTACACATCTGGCTGTTCTGAATGTCTCTTCGGACTACAGAATACAGTAGAAAATTCTTACCATTGCCTTTCCAGAACCCAGTGGGACGGCCCTTGCCTCTGAACATGACACAGATATTAAGAAAGCCACCAGCCGTACCACGTGGCTGTACTGAGCATCTGCCTTTCTTCTTTCTCCCCTCGCTCAGAGGAGCCAACCTCTTCCTCTTTGCCAGGGCTTGCTCTCTACCTGTGACCTTGAGCCCATTCCTCACCCCTTCAGCCCTCTGTTTCATCGGTGTTCTCCCCTTTTCCTGAACTTCCCTCTCTTTCTTCCTCCATCTCTTGACCCTGGAAACAGACTCTGATCTTTCCCACCCATCAAATGAAACTAAAGCCAGCCTGCCTCATTCCACTAGGCTCTACCTCTCCCACCTGCTTAGCTAAACTTGAAAGAATTTGGCTTCCTTTGCCCACTCCTCACCGCCCACTCACACCCGCCACCCCCCACATTATCCTCCACGGTGTCACAGAAACTTCTCGCGCAGAGACCATGAGCACGCTTATCTTGGCCAGCTCTTGACGGTAGGCCAAACCAGAGAGAGAGAGAGAGAGAGAGAGCACCAGAGACATGGAGAGAAAAGGCTGCAGACCATCCCTGAGCTCCTACCACACACACTGGGCCCCCGCTGGCTCGGGTGTTCTACACAGTGCCTCCGACCAGCACATATGGAAGTTATCATAGCTCCACTTCTCTGTTGAGGAAACTGAGAGCCAGAGAAGCCAACTAACTTTCTCAGGATCACATAAAAAGATACTGGAGAATTCAGCTAAGCACAAAGTTAATAGGCACCAGCAGACAGATACAAGTGTTCAAAGCATAACACGCCCATGATTATTTTCACAGAATTGCTGTCTGGATCCCAGGAACTGTTTCCCTGGACATCAAGCATCTATCATCTGCATCTTAGAGATCACGGGGCAAGATGGGAGGGAGGGGGCAACCCAACGACAAGGGACCCTGGAAAACAAGTCAGCTGAGAAGTGGTACACTGAAGGCAGGATGGTACAGCTGACTCCATAAATCTAGAGGCAGTAAGCATAGTCCAAGCTTTTCCAGAGAATAGAAACAGGACCAGTGGATGGAAGTTATAGGGCAATAGGACTTCTCGGGGGGTATACATTTGAATAAATGTATCTGAGGCAATATACATAGTGGAAGCGTCTACTTTTTGGAAAGGGTTTGAATCCCAGTCTCACCACTACTAGCTCTAGGATTTTCAACCAATGGTCTAGCCTCTCCAAGCCCCACATGGCTTCTCTGTAGAACAGGAATAATAATAGTGTATATTCCACAGGCTTCAAGGATTCAGTGAGGCATTATTGCCAACACAAAGCTCTGTGTTGGCAATAATACCTCAAGACACCCAACGAGGAGAAAGCAAGCTAGGTAGGTCGTGAGCTCTCTAGCACGGGAGAGTTCAGGTAGGAGCTGTTGAGAATGGCATAAATAAGATTTCTGCTTTGGGACACTTCATGAGTCCTGTTTCTAGAGCCCATCCAACCCTAGGTTGGGTTGTGAGGTCTTCCAATATGGTGCCCATGAGATTAGTTAGGAGTGTTGGTGTTGGGATAAGAGTACCAGGGATGGTGTGGGAAGGTAGGCGCTCAGTACCAGCTCTATATCCTTCCTTATCACTATTCTCACAAACCCTTGTGTCTGTGGGGACATCGTGTCTCCCCCACTTCTTGGCTTCACGGTAAGAAGAGAGTGAAGGAGAGAGGATGATGCCAATTCCCACCACCTTTCCCTGCAACCAGAAGGGCTGTGCGAACAGCTCTCCAGCTGGAGGACATCTTTTCTCTGCTATTGCCGTTCAGACTCCATGCACCAGGCTCGGTGCCCTTCCCCCCAGCTCACCCTCTCCTCTCAATCTCATTAGCTTGGTTTCCTATGGAAATCACTTTCCCCAAAACTGTGTTTTTTCAGGTTTGCTGCATGTCAGCGCTGCTGGCACCTTGGCAGGAGAAGCTGGAGGCTCTCTGGATGCTATTCATAGGAAACGCCTCTATCTTTACTCCCTGGGAAACCAGGCTTTGGTGGTTCTGGCCCAGCTCTCTCCGAACGATGTGTTTTCAACTTGTTCTGTGCTTCCAAATCTGTGTTTTGCTGGATCAAGCTGGAAGAGGACCCCAGGTTCAAAGATCTTGATGACTACAGAATGTTTAAGAGTCAGAGGAGGAAGTTCCCCCAGGCGGGCTGGGCTGTGTGGCCTCTTCCCAGGAAATGAGGTTCACACAGGGTACAGAGAGCACAGACCCTGGATATCATCATGGACACAGGTGGACAGGACCTCTTTGTCTCGGGACAAAGACAAAGCTTGTGGCACCTGGCAACAACATGTAAATATTCCTTAAAACTAACAGGAAGGGCTCAAAATGACATTTTGCAGGGCAGGAGGAGAGAGGCACAGTTTTTGCATATTTTCTGAACTCTGTAAGGAAGACCTATGGTTGCAACATTGTAGTTAATTAGAATTGCAAAGAGAGGCTCTGGGCATGCACTTGAACCTTTGTGTTTACCTGAAAACTCATGGTGCAAGCAAGTACAGATGTTCTCTCCCAAGTCACTGGAATTTTTCTTGTTGCCCGACATGGACACATTTCACAGTTACAAATAAAAAGCAGGCCTCACACAGTGGTCTCAGCATCACATGGTAGTCGGAGGTCTCTGCCTCAGAGGGGAGGGTGGCTGGGCTGCTTCTGCGGCTTCAAAAGAGCAGCCGGTTGTCTCTTCCCCAAGCAAGGGTGTGCCCGAGCTCTACAAAGTCACCCTTGGAGCCAAGTTGCCCTAGTGGCTCAGGGCGGGTGGGGGAGGGCAGAGGACAGGATGTGGCCACCATGTAGGGTCTGCTCAGCCTGAAAAAGTCTCCAGTCCAAAAACGGGAGCTCCACTCCAAAAACGGGAGCTCCACTCAAACCCGTACTTGTATCTCTCCATCAGGAAGCCTCCATCCCACTCCTCAGTTGGTGGACCTCTATTAGTGAGGCCACTGGTGTTCCATCACTATCTATCTGAAATGGCCTGTCAAAAGTCAAAGCCCTTAGACTGTGGTTGTTAAGGCTCAGACATTCAGCCAGCTATAATCTCTCCTTCCATACTGTACCAAGGAAGAAGACTTAATCTCACTGCCAAAACCACTTAGGAACTCACCGTCCCTCCTCAAGTCCGATCAGGGTTTGTTCTGCCACTAGGGGAAAAAGCCCCAGACCCACTCCACAGACCAAGGGTGGGTTCTGCATCTCCAGGGAGATGAAGAGACTCTGTACTCACAACAGGACACTCGGCAGTCTCCCCCAAGTCAGCTCTGCACTGAGAGGGAGCGGCTCAGGGTGAGCGCCAACCCTCCAGCTAGGTTAGCCCCATCCACACAGGCCGTGGGAAGGTCAGTGCTCCCCAGTCCACTGGCATTGTTGGCTAAGGGGACGCTTATCAGGGGAAGAGCCAGCGGGGAGACCCTACACAGAGCTGAAAAATCACTGCCCAGCCTCCCACTGCCCCATGCAAAACGGCCTCTACGGACACCAGAAGGGTCTTCGAATTCTTCCTGTTGACCATGGCTGGCCATCTGTTCTCACTATCTTTTCCCTTTCTGGGGGTCCGCACCAGCGCTGTCCCCATAAAGCCAGGACACTGCCCGGCCCGGCGGGTCCTGCGAGACGTACGCAGGTTGAATAAATGAATCCCTGGCTGATATGCAAGACCAAGAGCGCTCACGGTCCCTGCATGAAACAGAAATGGCTTGAGGAACGGCAGCCTATACAATCCCTTTGCTCCCACTCTGAGCTGCAACTTGATGGCATGGATTTAGTACGAAAATGTTTGGGTCAAAAAGTGGCCAACTGTTGGTCCATATAGGAAACCTACTGGGAGGATGCAAAGTTGGGCCTCTCTGGTGTGGGGAGGTCTCAGGGGAGCCTTACTCTAGGGCTCAGAAGCCGAAGCTAAAGCCTCTGTCCACATTCAAGCTGGGAGAGGGTGAGGGGAAATAACAGGATATCCCAAATCAGTTAAATACTCAAGTTTCCCAAGTGTGATAGTGTGGGAACATGCAGTAATGACCATTAGGTTACAGCAGCTGCCCTTAGTAATCACTCTTCTTTTTTCCTCTGTCTTAATAAACTACAAAACATGAAGCCACTGGAAATACTTCTCAAAACAGTCTGTGGCAGTCTTAACTCAGAAGTCTAAAGAGAAAATTCTACACAGTCTTGTCTTTTTCAGGTCTGCGTCCCTTGCTTGGTTTTTCAAGTGCCAGCAAGGTTAATGGAAATGCAAACCCCACACAAGAAAAATGCTTCCTCTCTCTATGTAAATATGTCATGCATAGGAAAAATGCTTCAAAATTGGACATTGCTAGAAAAAAAAGGAAGTATTGCAAGGGGAAAAAAAAGAACAACTCATAGATAAAATAATGGTAAGGTGATTTCTCCCTCCCACCTTCCAAATTCACATTTCTTTTCTTTTTAAGCCTACAGGTGACGGAAAATCTCAGTTGCATTGAAGTCAGCCCAGCTGCCCTTATCAAAGCCCAGTGTCTGAGTAAAGATGTACTTTACTTTCCCCGTCTAGGCTTCTTGCCTCCTGCCCTGTCTCCAGCCACAGTAATTAATGGTTAAAATGCTGCTCGCAAGACACTTCAATCAGGGTTTGAAGAAAACCTCTAGGTTGCTGACCTGGTTCTGCAAACACGGTTAGTCACCACCATTAAAGTGAAAGGAATACCAGCAGAAGGAAAACCCCAAAGGCATGCACACACCCATACATTCAAAGAACAAGAAACAAATAACGAATAAGGCAAAAGTGGGCCAAAGTGCGCACAGACACAGAGAGCTGTGTGAGCCTGACTTTACAGCAACAGGCAAACAAAATCTGCCCTTGGCCCGCCTTCTGAGTGAGGACCTCCCCTTACCGTTCTGGACCACGCTGATGAGGGTGACGATGGCCAGCAGGACGATGTTGCCCATGGCTTCTTGATCCATGTTTGCTTCGGGCTCCCCAGGGAGGACTGCTCCTGTCTGGTGGCGGGCACCCAGGCCTGCGCCGTGCAGAAAGGGGAAGTGAGGGCCTGCATGCTGTCTTTCATCATTAGAATTTCTGAAGGTCCCAGCACAGTTACACAGTGACTTCTTCTTTCTCTCTCTCCCTCTCTCTCTCTCTTTTTTTTTTTTTTTCACTAGCCACCAAAGCACCCTGGCTCGTGTGACCTGCCAAGAGAAGCAAAGCTTGGAAGAGAAGCAGGAAGGGAAGAAAAAATGAAGCTTGGGTTTTATTTATAGAGCACCCAAAAGATCTGGGTTTTGAGTGCTGCCTTTCTTTTCTTGAATTCCCAGGGGAAAAAAATGGAAAACTTCACATACGGCAGGGTCCAGGGTGACAGCCATGTAATAAGGGCTGGATGAATGAATGAATGAATGAATGAGGAGGGGGGGGACAAGCTGACATCTCCATTTCAACAGAAAAAAAAAAATGCAACAAGAGAAGTAAAACTAAACCAAAGAATTTAGATGAGGAGCAGATATGAGGATACGGATGATCCATAAGGAAAACTTCCAAACGGGCAGTGTTACTAAACACCGTAGCTGGCTCCCCAGAGGTCATTGTTGAGATGCCTTTCTGGAGTCTTTTCAATGTCATGGTAAGAGTAGAGAGAAGGGGTAAGAGTGAGCCCGCTGGGTAAGGTAGGTGGTTGCCTGGCATTTTCCAGGGTAGCTTTCTCAGTGTAAATGGCAGTTTCTCGGAAGCGACACAGAAAATGCAAGATTCCAGCAATCTTCAGTCCAGACTCAACAACTAGTTGGCAGTGATTAAGAGGAGCTTTTCTTCATGAGAGCATGAGCCACTAAGTTGGTGGCAGCAGGGAACTGGCAGCTTGAGCGTCCTCTGTTCAATGGAGAGAGACAGAGGTCCAGGGAGGCGCTGTCCAGAGCTTGGACACGTGGAGGGCTATGGCAAGGGCAGGCCAGACAAGGTCTTGACCCTCGGGAGTATTCTCTGAGGGCCGGGGGCACTCTGCCAAGTGCGATGTCACAAGATCGGTTTGGTTCGGGGCTCAGCACCAGCCAGATTTGCATATTGACCTTGATGAGATCTTATTTGTATGGGAGATCTGGTAAGTTTCAGTGGCTGCTCAGGTCCCAGGAGATAAGGAGTCTGACCCTGGTGAAGAGGCAGCCTTTCGAATACTCATCATAACTAAAGACAATGCATTAGAAGTGAAGGCTGGTCCCTTTTAAAAGTACTCCAGTTGCAAACAATAGACATTTAGCTCAAATTAGCTTGGGCAAAAAGGGAAATTGATGGGCTCAAAAAAATCCAAGGAACTAAACAACCAGAAGTGGAAAAGAGCAGAGATGTATGTGGCTGGGCCTTGGAGGCCAGGCCTTCTCTCTCTCTCCCGGGTAGAGTTCTCTGTCTCTCACTGTCTCTTTTTCTCTCTCAGCTTTCTTTTGGTTTGTCAGCTTTATTCTCTCTGCACACCACGTGTCCCCACAGTGTAAAGGACCGACTTCTCTCATCTAAATTCTCAGAACGGTCTCATCGGCCCTGGCTAGTCACATATCATTCCTAGGACAACCAGATGGCAGGAAAATGAAAGAACCTGGTAGTTTCCATAATTGTCATATGTTGAAGGAGATCGTTCCCTAAAGAAAGATTGGGCATTGGGTGGGGGCGGGGAGTGGAGAGATGCCCGGGTATATCTCCCATCATGCCATGACAGTCCACCACTTAAAATTCCAGATCAAAACACCCAGTTATTTATTCATTCATTTATTTATTTTGAAATTATATTTATTTATTTATTTGACAGAGAGAGAGAGAGAGACAGCAAGAGAGGGAACACAAGCAAGGGGAGTGGGAGAGGGAGAAGCAGGCTCCTGGCTGAGCAGAGAGCCCGATGTGGGGCTCAATCCCAGGACCCTGGGATCATGGCCCCAGCTGAAGACAGATTCTTAACCACTGAGCCACCCAAGTGCCCTGAAATACCCACTTATTTTTTTTTTAATTTTTTTATTTTAATAAACATATAATGTATTTTTATCCCCAGGGGTACAGGTCTGTGAATCGTCAGGTTTACACATGAAATACCCACTTATTAAAGAAGCTTCTCTATCACACAGCCTGATGGTTTTAAGGTTCAGCCTAGCCTCCTTCTTGCTCATGTGTGTGTGTTTATGGCTTGTAGGTGAGCAACGTCATTGGCAGCACATAAAAAAACAGCACCCACAGAATCCAACGAGGCTTCGGGAAATCATCCCAGCCCTGGGTTCCTGGAATGGAGGAACCCAGGAAGGGGCAGTCTCTTCTCCTGCTTCCCAAACCTCCAGGGACCCCACAAAATGGGGGGTGGGGTGGGGGTGAGGTGCAGTGGGCCCAGGCTGGATCGGGGGAGGTAGGGGTGGGTAATGGCCTGCCATTTCCACTTTAGGAGGCAGGAGGGCCCTGGCAGGAGGTTTGGTAGCTGTGCCCCCCTCCGTGGGGGCCCTCCATATCCGTGCTCCCTGGAGTCACCCCGCCAGGGCGGACAGCACGTGCCGATGGAGCGAGTCCACTTCACCCGGGAAGAACGTTTTAATAGTCAGCTGCGAGGGCCATTAAATTACAGCGCACACATTAAGATTCTGGCTGCCGCCGCAGAGGAACACTTATCAGAGGTGAAGCCTCTGAAAATGCCATTCATCTCAATAGAGAGCTGCTGAGACAGAACAAAAAGACGAGGGGCGCCAGGGGAGTGGGGGAGGGGAGCGCAGCGGCCCTGCTCGCCATTCCCCTTCCTAACAAGATGGTCTCCTGCCCTGCCAACAGTCCCGATGGAGCCCAGCCGGGCCGGACCAGGCACAGGACTGTGGCCCGGGGCAGCTTTCGCCTTTGCTCCTCAACAGGGGCCTCTGGGGACGGGTTACTCCTCCCACAGACCAAAGGATAAAACTGGGAGGCAGAGGGGTTAAACCACAAGCCCAAGGACACACATGCACGAAGGACCAGAACCAAGATTCAATCCCAGGCTTGTCCTAGCTTCAAAGTCTGGGTCCTTAACCGCTCTGAATGCTGCTCTTAGAGCTTCTGGAATGGTTTCCGGAGCTCAGGACTCCTTGGTCCTTCCACATAGCCCCCAGCCCCTAAAGAGAGATGTTTAAAAAGAACGGGAAGGAAAACAGACACATGTCACGGGAAATAACAGATTCTCCAGCCCCCGATCCCCACTGTTGGTAAAGATGGTTTAACAAGAACTATCCCCACCCCCTACTCCCCTAGCCACCCCCCCACCCCCAGCTCTTAGCTGTGAGCCTACCCCTCTGCTCCCAGACCCCTGCCCCCCCACCTCCCTGATCATGCCTGTGCCGCACTTACAGAGTGTGACAGGTTAGTTAGACAAATGTGCTGGGAGTCGGGAAGGATAATTAGCACATTCATTAATTAGAGTACTGCTAGTAGTTTGACTGTGAAGGACAACCATTTGTCAACAGAGATCAGGACAGCTGGGGCCAAGCAACCACTCAGGGCGGCAGCAATCCAGAGAAGGCAATAGCACTGACCAGCTGCTATAAAAAACATAGGAGCTGCTCACACACTTAGCGGCAACAGGCTCCGTCACCATGGCAACGTTGGGCCACTTCGTCAGGCTGTCAAACCACAACATGCACATATCCTTCATCTCACCTCAGGTGCTTGTTGCCGTTTTGTGACATCTCTTCCCTTCGCTTTCTGCACAGGCTTGCCCTCTGTGTCCATTAGCACAAGGCTTTCCCTGGATTGGACATTAATGTTGGGAGTGAGGGAGCAAGTGTGGAATTCTCCTGGGCTGGGGCGTCAGCACTAGCTGGGACATTAGAGATAGAGCCCAGGGCCACAGGCACAAACTATCCATGGGTGCAAAGCAGTTCCTTTCATTTCGGTTGACCTAAAAACTCTCCAGAGGAACGTTGATCTGAAAGACGAGCAACATGAACAAAGACCGGGTGGTCTTCTGTTCTAGATATCACACACCCATAGTCTCTAAGAGAACCAAATCAGCCTAGTGAAAATGCCAAGTCTCCTTCCTCAGCCGTGGTCCGATGGCCTTTTTTTACACGAATCGCCCATCTGGTCCTGAACTGAACTGAATGAACTAGAGAAGAGCCTTCATGCCATTACACAGATGAGGAAACTGAAGGGGAATTAATTGGCTGAAATCTGAATGCTATTGATTAAATTCCACATGTGATCAGGGCACGGAACTAGGTGCTTCACAGAACAAAACGACATTTACAGATATGACCTCCATCACTCAGACTCGAGCTAAAAGCTACTAATATCAGTGCAAGGACACAAAGGGAAGTAGAAGACCACAGACCCTCGCACAGACAGCAAGAACCCGAGGGGATGTTCAGAAAGCATCTTCCCTCCCAGATCACAAACACACCAAACACAGTGCATTGTTAGGAGTTTGTGGGGGAAATCAAGCAAGTAAACTGGAAGTACAGCAAACATCATGCCGTGTATCGTGGACAAAAACAAAGATTATGTGTGGGTTCCTTTCCCCGACTCTCAGCTGAATCTGTCTTACAAGCTCTCTAAGGAAAAGAGGTCAGCAGTGGGCATTCCAGTAGATTTTAAAATTGTGAGGCTTGGGGCACCCAGGTGGCTCAGTGGGTTAAAGCCTCTGCCTTCGGCTCAGATCATGATCCCAGGGTCCTGGGATCGAGCCCCGCATTGGGCTCTCTGCTCAGCGGGAAGCCTGCTTCCTCCTCTCTCTCTGCCTGCTCTCTGCCTACTTGTGATCTCTGTCTGTCAAATAAATTTTAAAAAAAATTGTGAGGCTTGTATATGCTCAGCTCATTTTTGACCGACTAATTCAATGAATGAAGGATGCTGGAACAACTGGGTATTCACATGGGGAAGAAATGAACCTTGACCCTCCCCCCAAATCACACAAATAACAACTAGAAATGGGTCTTCAACTTAAACATAAAAAAGAAAACTACAGAGCTTCTAGAAGAAAAAAATAAAAGAAAGTCTTTGTGACCGTTTGGAAGGCAAAGAAGTTTTTTAATTTTTTTTTTATTTGAGTATAGCTGACACACAACATTACATTAGTTTCAGGTGTATAACATAGTGATTCAACGTTTCTATATGTTATGCTGTGCTCACCGCACGTGTAGCTGCCATCTGTCACCAGACAATGCTATTACAGTGTCATTGACTAGATTCCCTATGCTGTAAAAGTTGTTTTTTGTTTAAGACACAAAAAGTGTGAGCTGTGTAAAGAAAAAAAAATCAGTAAATTAGACAATTAAAATTTAAAACATCTGTGCTTCAAAAGACACCATTAAGAAAATAAAAGGGCGAGCCACAGGCAGGGAGAAGATATTTGTAATATAGTCACTTGATGAAGGACTTATACCCAGAATATATAAAGAACTTATTCCCAGTCGATGATAAGATGAACAATCCCCCTTTTAAAAATGAGTAAATGACTTAAACAGACATGTCACAGAAAAATGCCTAAAAATGGCCAATAAGTGCATGAGAAGATGCTCAGCGTCATTAGTCACTGGGGACATGCAAAGTAAAAGATGCCATCACAAAGCTCCAAGAATGGTTAGCAAGGATGTGGAGCAAATGAGACTCTAATCCGTTGCTGGTCAGAGTGCGAAGCAGTAAATGTAAAAGTGGTAAAATAGAAATAAAAACACTTTGGAAAAAGTTGGGTAGTTTCTTAAAAAGCTAAATGCATATTTGCTCTAGGACCTAGCAATTTCCCAAAGAAATGAAAACACATATCTCATAGCAGTCAGGGTTTCTTACCAGAGAAGCAGAACCACTAGGAGACTATACATACAATTCATATACCTATACGAATGTGTTATAGGGATCTGAGCTTACACAAATGTGGGAGCTGGCGAAATCGCCTGTGTGAATGTATTTGTTTTCTAAGGGTTGCTCTAAAGAAACTTAAAACACTAGAAGGTTATTGTGACACAGTGCTGGAGAGTAGAAGAAGTCCAAAATCAAGGTGTCGGCAGGGTCATGCTGCTTCCGAAACCCGTTAGGGGAGGATCCCTCCTTGCTCATCCCAGCTTCTGGTGGTCACCAAAGTCCTCAGTGTCCCTTAGCCCACAGCCACAGCATTGCAATCTCTGCACCTGTCACCCCATGGTACTCATGCCTTATGTCTTCACATGGCCAAATTCTTGGAAGAACATCAGTCAGACTGAATCAAGAACCCACCCTTCTCTGGTATGAACTTTCTTAATTAATTATATTTGTAATGACCCTATTTCCAAATAAGGTCACATTCTGAGGTAAGGGAGGTTAGGACTTGGACAGGTCTTTTGGAAGACAGTTCAACCCTGGACAGTACGGTTGCTGTTCTCCACTGCTGGTGCTGAAGCCTAAAATCCGAAAGGGCGAACCGTCAGGCAATGAGGGTCAGGTAAGAGGGACATGAAGCGGGGCAAGCAAGAACTGAACTGACACTAAAATCTGTGAGGAAACCATGAAGACAGGCTTGAACCCATGTCTGTCACACACGGACTCTAAGCCCAGACCTCAATGATCAGGACTTTCTGCAGGAGAATCTGGTCCCCTTGTTACAGTCCAGAGAAGCTGAAGGAATTCCCTGCAGAAGCAAAAAAACTGAGGGCCCCAGCCAACTTCCCTAAGTCAACCAATTGAGCCAACAGATAAGCAAGAACGTGTGTGCAAGAGAGCCATGTGGCCTGCCTCACCTGCTAAGCATCAAAGATGGCTGCTGCTTCACTTCCACCTTCCGACCCCATGTAGGATGTCTCCTGGAGTCACACTACCCCGGAACTATGCAGGGAAATGAATTGAGGGAATCATGGCTCCAGCTTAGGTCAACTGACACAATACAAACCTATCTACCTACCACATTACAAACCTGTCCAACCCTTTGTCAACTTGACATCCATGTATACCCCTTTAACCAAATTGAAGTTAACATCCAAGATTGACAGTGGTAAAATCATGCTTCCATATAACATAATGAAACTCTCTCTCAAAAAATAGAAAATGCACTCACCCTTTCCCCCCAAAAGAAGATATAAGTCTCTCTTCATCTTTGGGTGATATTGTGGGTTTGATTCCAGACTACCACAATAAAGCCAATATCTCAATAAAGTGACTCAAATGAATTTTTTGGTTCCCTAGTGCATATAAAAGTTATGTTTACACTATTCTGTAGTCTATTAAATAGCATTATGTCTTTAAAAAAACAATGTATATACCTTAATTAAAAAATACTTCATTGCTTAAAAAAAGGCTATCATCTGAGCTCTCAGTGAATCATAATCTTTTTGCTAGTGTAGAGTGTTGCCTCAGTGTTGATGGCTGCTGGACTGATCAGGGTGGTGGTTGAGGAATGCTGGAATGGCTATGGCAATTTCTTCAAATAAAACAAGATTGAAGTTTACCTCATTGATTGACTCTTCCTTTCATGAATTATGTCTCCAAAGTGTGTGATGCTGTTTGACAGCATTCCACCCACAGTAGAACTTCTTTCAAAATTGGAGTCAATCTTCTGAAACCCTGCTGCTGCTTTCTCAGCTAAGTTGATTTAAGATTCCAAATCCTTTGTTGTCATTGCAACAGTCTTCACGGCATCTCCACCAGGAGCAGATTCCCTCTCAAGAAACCATTTTCTTGGCTCATCCACGAGGAGCAGTTCCTCATCCGTTCAAGTCTGATCATGAGACGGCAGCAGTGCGCACCCGTCTTCTCACCCCACTTCTAACTCCTGTTCTCTTGCTGTTTCCACCACCTCTGCGGTGACTATCTCCGTGGTTGCCCTGAACCCTCCAAGTCCTCCAGGATGATGGAAACCAACTTCTTCCAAACTCCTGTGAATGTGGATATTTTGACCTCTTCCCATGAATCACAAATGTTCTTAATGGCATCTAGAATGGTGAATCCTTTCCAGGTGTTCTACTGACATTGCCCAGATCCATCAGAGGAATCATTCATTCCCTCTGGCAGCTGTAGGCTTACATAATGTATGTCTTGCGATTTGTAAATCAGGATTACTACTTGATCCATGAGCTGCAGAACGGAAATTGTATTAGCACACATGAAAACAGCATTATTCTCAAAAAAATTTAATTTCCTTGTAATCTCCATTAGAGCTCTTGGGTGACCAGCTGAGTTGTCATTGAACAGAATTTTTGGAAGGAATCTTTTTTTCTAACCAGATCTTAACAGGGGGCTTCCCATATTCCATAAACCATGTTGTAAACAGATGTGCTGTCATCCAGGCTTCATTGTTCCTTTTCTAGAGCACAGACAGTGTAGGTTTAGCGTAATTCTTAAAGACCCTAGGATTTTTGGGATGGTCAATGTGCATTGAATTCAACTTCGTCACCAGCTGTGTTATCCCTCTAACGTGAGAGTCAGCCTGTCCTTTTGAAGCTTTGAAACCAGGCATTGACTTCTCCTCTCTAGCTCTGAAAGTCCTCGATGGCATCTTCTTCCAGTAGAAGGCTGTCTTGTCTACACTGGAGTGTAACTGCCTTCATCGCTATTGTAGCTGGGCCTTCTGGAGAACTGGCTGCAGCTTCTCCCCCAGCCTTGCTGCTTCACCTTGTACTTTCTATTATGGAGCTGGTTCTTTCCTTCAACCTCATGGACCAGCCTCTGCCAGCTTCAGACTTTCCTTCTGCAGCTTCCTCACCTCTCTCAGCCCTCCCAGAATCACAGAGAGCTAGGGCCTTGCTCTGGATCAGGCTTTGGCTTAAGAGAATGCTGGGGCTGGTTTGATCTCTCCAGACCACTCAAACTTTCTCTGTATCAGCAGAAAGGCTGTTCGACTCTCTTATCTGTTTGTTTATTGGAGTAGCACTTTCAAGTTCCTTCAATAACTTTTTCTTCCATTCACAACTTATCTAATGTTTGGTGTAAGAGGCCTAATTTTCAGCCTATCTAAGCTTTCAACATGCCTTCCTCACTAAGCTTAACCATTTTTAGTGTTTGATTTAAAGTGAGAGATGTGCAACTCTACCTTTCCCTTGAATATTGAGAGGTCACTGTAGGATTATTCATTGACCTGATTTCAATATTGTTGTTTCTCAAGCAAAAGGGAGACCTGAGGAGAGGGAGAGAGATGGGGGAACCGCTGGTTGGTGCTACAATCAGAACACACACAACATTTATTGATTAATTTCACCATCTTATAGTGCTGTGGTTTCTGGCTCCCCAGGGGGCACCTGGGTGGCTCAGTCAGTTAAACGTCTGCCTTCAGCTCAGGTCATGATCTCAGAGTCTTGGGATCAACCCCTCTGTTTTCAGGTTCCCTTATCAGTGGAGAGTCTATTTGTCCCTTCCCCTCTGCCTCTCTCCCTGCTCACTCTCTCTGTCTCTCTCTCTCAAATAAATAAACAAAATCTTTAATCAAAATAACAAATAAACAAAATCTTTAAAGAAAAAAGAAAAGGAAAAATGGCACCAATAGACTTGCTCAATGCAGGGTTGCCACAAACTTCAGCTGTAAAAAAACACAATATCTGCAAAGTGCAATTAAATATGGTTTGAAAAAATATATATGGCTTGCCTATATTCTTGAAGCTGGGTGCATTACTGCCCCGAAGAGATTTGGATGAATGGGGAATGGGTATGAGGTAGGAAACTATTTCAGCCCTCTTTACAGAGGACGTTGGGAACATCTTCCCAGAGGAGGTGGTAACTGAGATAAAACCTGAAGGATGAGTAGAAATGAGCTTAGCAGGTACTTGAGGAAAGAGCAAATGATGTGCTCAAAGATCCGGAGCAAGAGAAAGATCGCAATGCAGTTGAAGAACTGAAACAATTTGCATTTCCTGGAAGGTAGATTGAGAAGATGGTATGAGAGGGGTCTGGGGAACACATCACAAAGGGCCTTGCCAGTGCTGTCAAGAGTTCTGAAACGATCCCAGGAACAAAGAGAAGCCACTCAAGGACTTTAAGAGGACTTGTTTCAAAACAAGACTTGCGTTCAAGATCACCTGATGAGGGTGGAGAACAGGTTGGAGGGGACAGCATGGAGACAGGCAAAGCAGTTGGGAGAGAGTTCCAGAAGTCTATGGAGTAAAGGTGGTGAATTAGACTGGCATGGTGGCAATGGCCTTGGGCAGAAGTTGGTGGACTTGAAGGCTGTTCATTGAAGAGTAACTACAAGATTTAAGAAGAGGAGTCAAGAATGACTTGGGGCACCTGGGCAGCTCAGTCAGTTAAGCATCCTATTCTTGATTTTGGTTCAGGTCATGATCTCAGGGTCCTGGGATTGAGCCCTCCTCCCCTGCCATGAGATTCTCTCTCTCCCTCTCCTTCTGCCCCTTCCCCCACCCACTCATGTTCTCTCTCTATTTCGCTCAAAAAATAAAAAATAAATTAAAAAGATTCATTCTCAGATTCTTGTCAATCTTCCAGATGAATGTTGGTATAATTCCCTGAGAAGTTCCTCTCGAGACTCTCACTGTCATTATCCTTACAGCATTTAACCAGGGGTGGTGTGAGTCTATAGCTGAAGTTCTCAGTGCCTGGTTGACTTTGGCTACCATTGAGTGAATGCTTGCTAAGCACCAGAACTTCCAAACAATCGCTTGGTGAAACTCCTGGGATGTGGCAAAATTAGACTTGCTGCAGATGTGTGTGTATTAAAAATGAATGCTCATCTTCCATCATCTCGGATAGGAAAGGAGTAGAGGAAGGTGTGTGCAGCTAGAAGAAGGGAGGCATGAGGAATGGATTCAGCGAAGGGTCCATGAACCCTGTGCCCTGATGGAGAATGGAATTACAAGCTCCATTTCCCCCCAAGTGCATGGTCTCAGAGGTTTCCAGCTCTAGAGTAGGGTACAGCATGCACATAGAATCACAATCCCTACAATCACAGAGCCCACAGAGAAGGGTCGGGAGGAATTAGGAAGGTGGCCAGGCTCCCAGAAGGATGCCCTCAGCCCACAGACAGCCCAGTGTCCTCACAAGGAGCAGGAAGAAGAGAGGAAAGCTCCTCTGGTAGTTGTTCTGTCTGATTTTACTGAAAGAAATTATGCAACAAGCAAGGAAATAGAATACTCAATTTAAATGACTGGGCATTTAAAGATTCAGAAGTTAGTAAGAAACTTCTTCCCCCAGCAAAATTAGCCTGACCACAGTAACAGAATATATATAGCGTTAGAGTGTTTTTGTTCCTGTTTTCCTTTTGAATAAACCAGCTGAAAACATTATTGTTTGTGGTGTTAAATGGATTTCATAACCAATACAGGATGTGGCTAAATTCATATTACTGTGATAATTTTAATTGAATTTCCTGACTCTTACATGCTTAATTGTCAACTTTTAACACTGCATTAAACATAAGTTTCCAATGTTATTAATATGAAATGTTCACATTCCCTTAAGACTATGATTATATTTTGCTTATCATTCCTGAATGTTGTATTAAGGCTATTTAAAATACATCCCGAGAGACCCTTACAGGTTTACTGCATTAGAAGAAAAACAGATGTTCTCACATACCCTGAGAGATATTACAATTTACATTGTATATGCAGGTTGCTGAGAACCACTTAGAGATTTTCTTTTTAGTTGGCCAGAGGGTTTAAAGTTTAAGTAACCCATAGCCTCCGATAACGTGTAATACTATAAAATTCAAAACAAACGCCAATCACATTTTCCAAATGCAAGCACACATTGGAAGAGGATCCTTGAAAAGGAGAAAAACAAAGCATTTGAAGCAGAGCTTTCTCAGGCTATCTTCGGATCACATGCACGGCCACAATCTTATCCACAGAAGAGCTCAAACCGTCCCTCCTCACTCACCTGGAACTTGTCCATGAACCCTGCTTATGTAGGACACGCCGTGACGTATGACAGAGAAAAGACGACCTTGAGCAACCGCACAGATTTCACAGAGAATATTCACTAGGCAGTATCGGATTCTCTGAAATGCCGTAAGAAGCCTAGTCATATTATATAGGATTATAACGAGCTTAGTGGTCTGAAGTCTATACCCACAGAAAAAGAATGAGGGGAAATGTGAGTGAGGATATGGGAACATTTACCAAATGCAGATAAATGCAAACAACCCTACGCCTGTTACTTCCCTGAATCCTTATAACAACCCTACAAAGAGGTATTATTGACCCATTTTGCAGATAAGAACACTGAGACAAATGGGTAGCACAGTGAGTACGTGGTAAATATGAAGTCCCGGCCGAGGTGGGTTTGGCTGTAGAGAATCGTAAGAACAGTAATGACAATGACTAACAGGCCTTGGAGTTCACTGTGGCCTTTTCCCCTGCACAGGACTGACGGGGAGGCATTCAGGCTCAGGAGCGAGCCAGGAGTGACAGGGACAGTTTCTCAGCACCCACTGCCTGAGAAGGAAGGTGCTCGCCCCCTCCTCGTGGCCAGAGCGGCGTGGTCCAGCTATCCTCACAGAATCAAAGAATCTTCCTAATAATAAAAAATAACATATACTAATTATAGTAAATGAACCAGACACTGTACCAAGTGCTTCGTACCCCATGTCTCATTGAATACGGGCAAAACCCTATTCTGAGTGTCCCTTTTACAGATGAGGAAAGTGCAGCTCAGAGAGCCCCAGTCACTTGTCCAGGATCACACAGCAGGGTGGAACATCATGCTCAGAGCCAGACTTGTGAGTGTCCAAAGCCAGTGAGGTCTAGCCGTCTCACGGAGACCAGGAGAAGGAGCAAGGTGGCAGACCTCGGGAGGAGGAGAGCCCTCCTGCATCTTGTGATATGCCCTAACCAGTTGAGAAATGACCTGACCTCGGAGCTGCCCCGGTCCCCCAAGGGATGCTCTCTCACAAGCTTGACGCATGCTCAGAAGGGGGAGCTCGGCCCAGTACTGCAGTGAGTAAGATTGATGCCAAGCCCGGCGTTGTTCATTTAGGAAAATGAACACTTTGGCAAGCCCTACATTTCCTAACAGGAATCAGAGACCGTAAGCTAAGTGTAGACATTCTGCCAAGTGCCCAGGGCCCATTGGCAAGCAGTCTTCTAAGAGGCCACAGAAAGTGCCCACCAGCAGCACCTGCCAGTGTTTCCCACATCTCAAATCCTCCCTGCTGGAGCATGCGCGAGAGCCCGTCAGCAGCGGGCAAACCATGTGCTGGCTCCCCAGAGCGCTCCCTGGGCTCACGGGCAGCAGCAGCCTGGCAAGAGTTGTCCTGCCAAGCCCCCTGCCAGCCGCTGCCGCGGGAGGCAGGGAGAGCACTCTAGAAAGCCTCCAAACCGACAAAAAGGATCACATCCAGCATCAATGACAATGCACTCACCCCACTGGTTTCCGCACCTGTGGATGTCTCCTTCGCTCTGCCCTCTCCCCCTCATCCCTGCAGGAGCAAAGACCTCTCTGTGAGGAGAGGAGAGTTCTTCCCTCCCCAGGTGTCCTGCTCAGGAGAGAGCAAAAGGGACCCCCTGGCATCTCCCTCCAGAGGAACAGAGAGGTGTTCCCAGCTCTTGACAAGTCTCTCAACACTCAGCTCAGGTCTTCTCTTTTAAGGTTAGTTCATCCATCATTTACGCTGATGCTTATTCAGCATCCATTTAGAAAGAGCCAGGGCTGGGAGTTACCTCCACAAGGCACCTTTCAGGGACACACAATTCTTTAATGCAAGGCAGGTGAGAATCCCTTAGCTGTTGACTAGGACCATGACCCCATGATTCAGATTTATGGAACAAGGCTTGAGAAGAAACTTGATACGGAGGTAGGTGGAGTTGGCCACTGAGCCCGGGACCACTCCCCTCCCCAGCCCTGCTGCCCTTCACCCTTCTGGGGACATCAGCTCTTGCAACTGCTGCATGGGGCCCCAGGGTCCAGGTGGTTTTATAGGGGGCCTGCCGAAGGTGCCCCCAAAACACACACACACATACACACATACACAACTAGCCCCTCAGAGAAAGCTGACAGCTTGTATGTCTTCAAGGCTCCACAAGGTGCCAAAAGATTTCCGAAATTCAGAGGTTACCAGATTTTCCTGTGTATATCATGGGAGCTGTTGTTAAATGCTAGCATTTTTGCTTGACTTCCTACAGTACAATGCCCTGTTTGCAGGGAAACTGACTCTAGAGAGTTCTTGCATGATCATCCAAGTATGTCAGGACTCGCCCTTTGCACAAGGGTCTGGGAGCGGAGGGGAGAGAGGGGCAGAAGCGGGAATGGGGAAATCAGGAACTGCAGAGTTACCCCTAGCTAGAGCCCCTTCTGCCCCATCTCTGCCACCTTTACTTCCAGAGTCCCGTGTGATGGGAAGTGATTTCTCTTCCTTTGCTGGGGGCCTCTTGACTCACTAGCCTTCCCCAGACCAAACACACTCCAGACCAGGATGGGGGAGGCATGGTTTCCTCACTGTGGGGTTAGTGCAAGGAGAGGACCCAAAGTTGCAACGTTATCTCACTTACTCATTTCCTTGTACCATGCAGAGAGGAAGGCTCGTCAATTCAGGTCTGCAGAAGGACAAGTGTTCCGGGTGGACACTTCCTCTTTCCTAACCTCTGTGTCACTCTATTTAATCTGCCTTCTACTGCACCCCTGCAGCCTGGTGTCCACACCCCTTCCCCTTTTTAGGAAGTTAATCCTCCCCTCCACCACCTCTAGCCCCTCTACCTTCAACCCCCGCATCCCCCATTCCCACAAGGTGTCCCGTCTTGTGTCTTGGGACACCCAGCACCTCGGGCTTTGCTCAAATGCCCCCGCACCCCTCATTCCCACAAGGTGTCCCATCTTGTGTCTTGGGACACCCAGCACCTCGGGCTTTGCTCAAATGCCCCCGCACCCCTCATTCCCACAAGGTGTCCCGTCTTGTGTCTTGGGACACCCAGCACCTCGGGCTTTGCTCAAATGCACACTGAGCCTCTCCTCTGCTCAACTTTTGCCAATTTAGGATTGGAGAAAATAAAAAGCAGAAAAGAAGATTTGTGGGCCCACATACCCAGGCATGGCGAGCCAAGGGAGTCATCCTTAGTCATGTCCAGGACCAGGACCCCCAAAATCCTTAGAATGCTCCCTACCTATAGCTCTGTGTCTTTGCAGGCCAGCTTCTTCCTCTCCAGCTGCAGCCCAGCTGTAATGCAAGAGCGAAGGAGGTGGTGGGTGTGTCTTTCCAGTTCCGGCTCCCCAGCAGTGAAAGCTCCAGCAGACCACCTCTGTTGCCAGCTAGAGCAGCAACCCCCTCGGGCCCTACTTGAGGAAAGCATGTCACAAGAAGCCCAGCTTCGTTCCTGGACCTCGCAGAGTAATAATCCTGATACCTTGGTCCTGGCTTACCTTACAAGCTTCGCATTATGTCTTAGCAGCTGTTACCGGTTGAGTTGCACCCTCCCAAAAGATATGCTCAAGTCCTCATGCTTGGAACCTCAGAATATGATCTGATTTGCAAATAGGGTCATGGCAGATATAATTATTGAAGTTAAAATGAACTCATACTGGAGTAGGGTGGGCCGTCATTGTGTATAAGAAGACGGTAAGAGACACAGGGACAGACACCTGGGGGAAGGGAACACCATGTGACAACAGAGGCAGAGATTGGAGTGATGGATCTACCAGCAAAGGATTGCTGCTGACAACACCAGAAGCTTAGACAAAAGCATGGAACAGATTCTCTCCTGGGGGCTTCAGAGAGAGCACGGCCCTGCTGACACCTTTATTTTGGACTTCTAGCTTCCAGAACTACGAGAGAATATGTTTCTCTTGTGTAAGGCCTCCCAGTTCATGGTGTGTTGTTAGGGAACAAATACAGCAGGAAATACAGGTTGTTCCAGCTCAAAAGGGATCTTAAGGATCACTAACCATCACTGTGATGAAGATGCTTGTGTCTCAAGTCACCCCACCAAAGGGAAGACTGTCTGGCTTGAGCCCTGCTAGGCTCTTACCTGGTTCCTGTCACTCAACTCAATTTCTTCCAGGAGCAAGGATGGGATAATATTAAAGGCGAAACAGATGACTCAACAGCGGGTAGTATAAACAGACTTATAGGAGCCGTAGGCAAGAAACGGCTCACTATCTATCCTGGGACCTTGAGCAGCACCTGTGTGGGCCATAGTGATAAGTCAACCCTTGAACTCTGTCACTACATGAACAAAGGGTAGGCTCTGAACAGGAGTGCCTATGCTCGTGGACACCTCTGGGACCCAAACATTTGCCATAGCGCCTTCTCTGGCTTTGGGTTTCTAAGACATTGATTCATTTATGATAGCAACCAGGCAGTTATCTTTTAAAGATTCAAAACTTGCAAATTTAATTAATGATCTGAAGGAGACATTGCTGCTTATACTGCAAATAGGATTAGCCCTGTGGAAGGAAGGTTATGTCTTTTGAAAAACTCCATTCACAAATCTTATGCCTTCTTGTGTAGTCTCTTACCAGGTAGAGAAGCACTGATATAGAATTAAGCAAAGAAGTAACACTCAATTTATATCTATATCTATATATATATTTTTTTCTTTTTCCTGGATGTTTCTCTTTGTCCTCACTCTTCACTCTTCACTGTTATCCCAAGACATTCTGTAGCATCTCCATGGTTTGTGAGACTGATCACCTCCAGCTCCATTGGGTGCCATCCCTCCCCTTTGCCTCAGTGGCCGAGTCACTAAAGCAGTCAGTGCATAGCATGCAAATATTCCTCTCCCCAGTCTCCACAGCCACTGGGGGGCAGCCACTTGACCAGCTCTGAGATGTAAACAGAATTCTAGTTGGGGGTTCAGGGAGCTTTTTGTGATGGTTTGGCTTTTTGGATTTGGAGATTTATTTTTTCTTCTCATAAAAAGGGTCAGATTCAGCAGGGCTGTTAACCTGTTTGTCCTCTTCTTTTGCCCAGAAGCTAGAATGTGATGTCAGTAAGGAAGCGGCCATCTTGCTATCTGGAAAACAAAAACCTCTGGCTGAAAATGGTGGAGAAGAGAGCTGCAAGGAACTCAGCTCTGAGCAGACAACTCTCTGGGGCAGCTTCCCCAGCCCCAGTCCACCCACCTCTGGAAACAAAATAATAACCCTATCTGAATCACGAAGGTAGAAATTGGCATAAGGAAGAGTAGACAAGTAAATCAATAGAACAAAACAGAGAGCCCCGAAATAGATCCACGCTGGCCATAAAATTAAAACCTGATCTACTGAACTTCATCAAAATTTAAAGTTTCCACTCATCAAAGACATTAAGAATATGAACAGGCAAACCACAAACTGAGAGGAAATATTCACAATACATTGATCCGACAAAGAGCTTGTATCCAGAACATATAGGCGGCTGTGTGTTAAAAAGAAAACTAAGAAAAATACAAACCAGTGTTTTTTTAAAAATGAACTAAATAGTTCAAGGAGCGTGTCACAGAAGAAGCTGTAGAAATGGCCGAAAAGTGCACGAGAAGATGTTTGATGTCATCAGTTATCAGAGGAATATGATCACAACCACACAACATTTTACACCCACCGGAATGGCTGGAATATTCAAAACCAGCAACACTAATTGTCAGTGAGCATGACTCTGGTTCATCGCCACTTTGGAAGTATAAATTAGCATAGGCATTTTGAAAAATTGATGGGTGGTTTCTTAAAATATTAAATATGCACCTTTTTATTTCTCAACTCTTTTACTTCTGGTTCTTTACCCCAGGAAAATGAAAACTTATAAACAAAGGCTTATGCAATCATGTTTTTAACTGTTTTATTCACAATAGGCCAAACCTGAAAACGGTCGGAATATTTATCAAGCCATGAATGGATACACAAATTGTGGTATATTTATTCAATAGAATACTACTCAGCAATAAAAAGGAAAGTACTGCTGAAACTTTCAACAAAGCCGATGAATCCCATGACTATTATATTGAGCAAAAGCAGCCAGACACAAAAGAATACACTCTGTATTGTGCTATTTATATGAAGTTCTAGAAATAGGCAAAACGAAGCTATATGGTAAGAGAAATCAGAACAGTGGTTGCCTGGGGGACGGGGTCAGGATTTACAAGAAGGGAATATGAGCTCATTTTAAAGGGTGACAAAAATGTCTTGTATATTGATGGGATGGTTTTGGGAGCTACAGTACCTTTGTCAAAACTCATCAAACCATAAACTTAAAATGTGTGGATTTACATTTTACAAACCATATCTCAAAAAACAAAAAACAAAAAGTACCTTATTTGGTTAAGCCCCTGCAGTAAGGTTTCTGTTAATGGGGCCAAATGCAATCCGTCTGATTCGGGAAGGAAAAACTAGAAGAAAAATATAAAGATAGTAACAGGAAAATGAAAAGTCAACAGCAGGAAGTACAGAACACAGCATTAGCTCCACGCACAAGTCCTTCAATCCCCAAAAGTACATAACCTTAACTGCATTAATCACGTGGCTTAAAGGGTTTTCTGGTGTTGGTGGGCGAGCTTTGTGCATGAGTCAAGCCGCATGGAAATAGGACACAAGCAGCTATTCCTGAGGGGAGACTGAGGCCTTAGGGAAGGCGAGCTAGATGTTCCAGGCATCCCAAGACCAGCTTTAGATACTCCCAGTCAGCAAACCTGGTGTGTGAGTCAATGTACCCAAAGCTTTGAAGTTCCAAGAGGCCTCAAATAAAGGAAGAGTTGGGTTTGCCAAGGAAGAAGGTGGGGGTTCTCCCTGATGCTCTGACTCCTTCTGAGCTCCCCCTTGCTTCTGTCCCAGCCCCGCATGCAACATGTCCACATTTGCGGTGATGCGGTTTAGCTCAGGGCGGTTTTCACAGCAGTACTGGACCCTCTGGTGGACAATCTCTTGCCTTGCCCAGTT
The DNA here is from genome assembly GCF_963455335.1 of Martes martes. Lineage (NCBI taxonomy): Eukaryota > Metazoa > Chordata > Mammalia > Carnivora > Mustelidae > Martes > Martes martes. Next base: position 71,949,237 of record NC_137890.1, read on the forward strand.
ATTACCTCACCCAACATGTGTAGTCTCAACCTCTGGCTCCAGGGCAGGCGTTCTCCCCAGATCCTCTTCTATCCCTGCCAGCCCAGCCCTCCTGCAGCTCCGGAAGAAAATCCTGCAGTCGTCTATCCAGTGTAGACCTATGTTCATCCACGCCCCCCAAGGTAGACTCATGTGGGGACTTCACTTCATTAGCAAGAGACTGTCGTCTCCTGATCCCCACACCCCCTCCCCACCGGTGCAGTCCTTATAAAGAAACAACAACAACCACGTCCTCTTACCAGCCCCACCGCTGCCCTGAAGGCACACATACTGGGCAAATGCTTTGATGATGGTGGTGGTGATGATGGTGATTGCTGCGGTGATTAGATGCCCCCGAAGAGGGGCTTTTTTTCACCAACACCCCCAAATTCCAAGGTTTACATGAGTTCGGAATGACAAATGGTCCTTGTTTTGCTGAACCCTAATCCTCACATCAAGAAGGTGGCCCTGCCTGTCCCCAGGAATCTTGCCTTGAGCTGCTGCTACACCTTTGTTCGGACAGGGCACAAAGATGTCCTGTGCTCTTCAGGGGACACAAATGCTTTGTTCTGTACTAACGCCATCTTTCATCTTTTCCATTAGTTTGCAACCACCTTTAAAAATGTCATCTGCGGGGCACTTGGGTGGTTCAGTCGGTTAACCGTCTGCCTTGGGCTCAGGTCATGATCTCAGGGTCCTGGATGGAGTTCCGCATTGGTCTCCCTGCTCAGCTGAGAGCCTGCTCCTCTCTCTCCCTCTGCCCCTCCCCCTGCTTGTGCTCACTCTCTCCCTCTCTCTCTCAGATAAATAAAATCTTTCAAAAAAACAAAAATGCCACTTAGCATCGAAATGATTACAAACACATTCGTGGCTGTGGGTCCCAAGGTGGCAAGACAGTATTCCTACATAAGGAGGGGGGTGGGCAGTCAGCACCAAAGATGCTGGTCCCAATTTGTTTAGATTACCATAAGCAAGAAACACACAATTTTAAAATTCTTACAGAAAACTCTTACAAGTTTAGAGGACCACCAGTTGTATTCTCATACCCCTGGCCTCAGCCAGGGACTGCAGACCCCATCTGAGAAACCCTTCACTCCTTTTCAAGCTTCCCTCAGTGCTTTCTTGCTTTGCCCCAAATCTGGCTCCATTTGAGGCAATGGAACATGTTATGAATACCAGAGGATTTTAGCTCAGGCCTGTTCTAGGATCTATAAAAGCAATACATAGGTCCTGGTGGTTTTCTGACATTACCTGGCCAGGTATTACCTTCAGGCTTGATAGAACTGTCCTATAAGGAAATTGCCCGAGAAGCTTCCTTCCGTTTGGGATTCATGGACAGGCTTTTTTGTTTTGTTCTGTTTTGTTTTCCGGCTTCTAATGGGCTCTGAAGTTGGTCAGCCTCTGCCGCAGAACAGAAGGGAATGAGATGGAGGCTTTCTCTCAAACATGGGGTCTGCCTGCCTCTCCCCCAGCAGATTGGCGCGGCGACAGACTCCGCTTGTCATGGCCAGCTGAAGCTCGCTCCTCCGCGGGTCACTGGCTGTCAGCTGGCGAAGGAGCTCCAGGAAGTGGATATTGCTCTACAGGCTCGGAAAGGCCACACGCTAAAAATATCGATGGCAGAGGCTGTCACCAGGGAACACTTGGCAGTGAGGAAGATGTGCTGTGAAATGGAACAGCCTTGTCCTTTAGGGAGATATTTCTCTACCAGCCCGATCTGTGACGGAGCCTGGTGGTCAGCCCTCCGCGGAGCGCTCCTCGCTAGGAGACGGACGCCGCTGCTTCTTCCCACCCATCCCGGCCCCCAAGCCGGCGCTCACGTCTGTGTTTCCTCTTCGGGTACATGAGATCGCAGCTCCCCTGTGTTCCTGCACTCAAAGCTGAGGAGTCACCTCCGCAGCTTCTTCGCCCTCACTCCCCACATTGTTACTGATGCACCTGCTTCCTCAGTCCCACCCCTCCCCCACCCCGCGGCGCCCCCACTTAGGCTCCCTCATCTCCTTCTGTCTGGAATACTGCGGTGGCCTCTTAAATTACCTTCTTCCCCCACGCTCCTTTGCCAATTTATACATACAGCATCAGAATGATCATCCTTTAAGTTTTAAAAAAGACACAGTGCCCCTCCACTCCACACCAAGTACAGCTCCTTGAAAATCGAATCCCAAACTCTTCCCCAAGCCTTCATTTCTGTCTGGTGTGTCTATTGCTGCCTAATAAATTGCCACCAAAACTAGAGGCCTAAAGCACTGATAAAACACTTCTTATCTCGCAGTTACTGTGGGTCAGAAATTCAGGACCGTCTTAGCTGAATGGCTCTGGGTCAAGGTCTTGGCTAAGTTTCAGTCACCATGTCCTCTGGGACTGCCGTCACCTGAAGCCCCAGCCTGGGGCCAGGAGATCAACTTCTAAGATGGCTCCATCACACCGAGGGCAGGTTGGTGCTGGTTCTTGGCAGGAGACTTCTGCTCTTTCCCCCCGTGCAGGTCTCTTCCTAGGCTGCTGTGTGGGCTCCAGTGGAGGCAGCTGGCTTCCCCAGAGCAAGCAATCCAGAAAGCAGAAGGGAAGTGGCCATATCTTCTGTGATGCAATCTTAGAAGCCACACACCATCACTTCTACCACGTTCCGTGGGTCACACAGACCAACCCACATACAACACTGGGAGGACTCCAAAAGAGCAGCAGTCCCAGGAGGTGGGGAACCCTGGGTGCCGTCTTGGAGGCAGTTTCCCACCTTGACCCTCCCCCTCTAACCCTCTGCACCTTGCATTGTAGTCACACAAATGATCCTCCTCCCACTTTCACCTGATAAAATCCTACCTATTCCACCAGAACTCACTGCCGTGCAATCCTCCCAGATCCCATAAGTTTTGATAAATTCCTCCTCTCCTGGTCCACTTGGCATTTCTACTTCTACTATAGTACTTACCACAGTCTGCCTTGTATTATAGTTGGGTATGAATGTATCTACCTCCAAAAACTCCTGAAAGAGAGCCTGTGACTTAGTCTCATGTTCACCCAGTCCTTGGCAAAGAACTTTCAGAAGATGCTGTGTGCGAGTTTATTGAATTGAATGTGTCTTCCTTCCTGTGAGGGTTACCGGTTGGGCTAAATCCTCAAAGAGAAGAGAATATTTCATTTAGCATGGTACTAGGTGCTTGCTGTGTGCTAGCGGCTGGGGATAAGGGTGGTCCTTGCTGGCGTAGCATTACAGCCTAGTGAAACATTTGCATATTCTCATAGATGACTGGAAAAATGAAGCCACATTTAAAATTCTCTACTCCGTCAATTCAACATATCAGAATATTCCCAGGATTTGAAGAATATTTTACCTAGATTTTGTGACTCCATCTTTCCACTTTATTCTCAACTTTTTTATGATAATTCCTATTCAATTCGCCTACCTACTCATCCATTCATATACTTAAAAAACACTCACTGACAACGTCACTGTGGGTATTTGGAGATAAACAAGATGAAGTTTCCCCTTCTAAAACCTTTGAAATCCAGCGGAGGAGACAAACGGGTACACAAAAGACTGTAACACAACTGTCGGCTTGAGCAAAGGGAGTAGAATGAAGCAGCATATCCCAACAGAAATTCTCAGCCTGTATGGTGTGGGGCAGAGCTTCTAGAAGCTTCTGAGATCAAGAATATCCTCCACAAACTACATCAGAGATAAAGAGCAGTGTCTTTCTTTGTCCAGAAAGATCTGGACACCCTCTCCTGGTCCCTAGAGCAAAACCACCCTACCAATCCTGCCCTCTTTCCCTGTGGAGAATTAAGAGCCAAGGAAGGAAACAGGAACGGGATTGCCAGTCTCAATGGCAACACTGAAGTTCGCCAGGTGAGAATTCTGGGCAGCACGGCTTCTCTGGAAAATGGATCAGTCCTCACGTCCGGTTGTCCAGCACTGTCCCTCCCCACTCTGAACCAAGGCGGCCAGCCTGGAGAGCACAGGCATACTGGCGATCCACTCTTAGTGACTCTATGAATCCAGAACCTGCTGATCACCTAGGAAGGGAAAAAATAAAAACACACTCACGTAGTAATTCCTAGAAAAACAGTACTCTTTGTATAGTTATTGTATTTTTCTGAATCATGAATAAGAATACCTGGGCCGTCCCATTGTTTGGACCCAATAATGGATGGAATACTTTACCTCATTGTTTTCTTGGAATCCTGGGACATATGATTGCTAAAACAAACCTCATAAATGCTCATTTATTTTTAATGCATTTATTTGAATGCATGCAAAATATATCATATGCATTAAAAAGATTTATAAGACATATGCACAGTTTAAAGCTTAATAAAATGAACACCATGTATCCACCACCCCACTCAAGAAATATATGTCAGTTTATTATGAATAATAAGAGTTAATATTTTCTGAGCACTTATTATGTGCCAGACACTGTTCTAAACACTGTACATATATTATCTGATGGATCCTTCCTACAACCTTATATGGTAAGTATTACTGTTATCATTTCAGAAAGGGGATAACAAGCCTCAGTGAGGGAGCTTGGCCAAGGACACACAGATAATAAGTGGTTGAGCCGAAACAGAAACCTAGGCCATCTGCCACTAGAGCCCACACTTTAAATCATTACACTATACAGAGGTCCTTCGTTGTACAGAATATTGGGTCAAAGGGACCATAAAATGAAACATGTTTGCAAACCAAATGTCTCCACTGACTCCTACTTTTACATGGAGGGTGAGTTGGGGGGGTAGAACAGCAGAGAAGCCCTGGCTTAAAGGGGGCTAAGGCATGTGGAGGGAGAAGAGGACAGGCAGGGTGGTGTATACAGACAGACCATCTGTGTCAGGCTCTGTGGTCACCCTTTCCTTTCATGGTCATGCTACTGACATCCCAATTGTTCAGTGACTATGTCTTATCTCCCATAAAAAGGTAAGATCAATGTTCACTAGTTTGAGAAGCCTATAAAAATTACCACCCCCCACCTCTTGGGGCCTGGGTGGCTCAGTTGGTTAAGTCTCAGACTCTTTCTTGGTTTCGGCTCAGGTGGTGATCTCAGGTTGGGACTGAGCCCTGCATCAGGCTCTGTGCTCAGTGCTTTCTCCCTCTCCCCTTCCCCCTATTCCCCTTCCATTTCACATACTCTCTCTAAAATAAATAAATAATTTTTAAAAATGACCCCCAAAGCTTTCTGAATACTTCACACTGCTGCCCACAGAATTTTCCCCACAACACCCTTCTCTCTGCAAGTCATGAGAGCATTGTGCTTTCCTTACCAAGACACACAAACAAGAGGACTTCCGGAGTCACAGAGTGAATGAGAAGAGAAAGCTAATTTTTGGCAATGTGGCTCGTTTCCCTCTGTAGGTTGGCTCACAGAATATACTGCACTATGATTTAGCAGCGCTTCCGTGCCCACCAAAGGACAGCTATGCCGGATTTGAACCGGGCATTCAAGCCGATGTTTCTCCATGTTTCTTCTTTAACAGGCTCTCTGCTCATAATTGATTACAAATATTTATTTGGGGGAATTTAGTTCCCTCATTTTAATGAAAAAGTCAACATCATCCCAAGAGTAAGTGTTCCGCTACTCTCCCGAACGGCCGTGGGTTGGGAGAGCAAAGATTCTTCCTCATCACCAGCCGCATCCCCCAGTCAATGTCACATGCGGGGCCAAGGCAGGGAATTGCCCCCGAACCCTACAGATCATCTGACCCAACAGGTGTTCATGATAATGGCTTGAAGGAGGAGCTGGAAGAGCTTGGTGACTCATAGACTGGCAGGAAGCCTTTGCACAGGGAAGCGATGTCCTCATTATTATAAGGAAGTGGGACCCAGATCAGGTCTCCGTGATGAGCTGGATCCTTCTGAGACGGGGGCTCTCCAGATGGGCAGAAGCCCCTGACTGTCCCCAGGGAGAAGGAGCCATCGTCTGAAACAAGGTGCTGGAGGACACGATTAGCCAGTCAGAGCTGGGGGGTGAGGGTGGGGGGCTGTGAGGTTTCCCGGCAGCCTCCAGGGGGCACAGAATACTGCATGGGCCCTTGGGTCTAGCCACCTGCACTGGACCCACCAGCACACCTGCTGGGCATGGGGGGAGGGGCAGGCAGTGGCCTGTGCTGGCTGAGGGTTGCCACATGTTTTTTGTGGGTCCCTGAGAAGAGGTTATGGACTTTGTTTCACTTTCCAAAAAAAAAAAAAAAAAACTGCCTTGGTACACATTTGGACTAATAATGAGTATTGGAGACTGTAAATGTCAAAGGGAATGTTCAGGTTCTGAATGGGGTTCAAGCAGCTTACGCCACAGACACCTCTGGCCCAGGACTTACAGCAACATTTTCCTGATAAGCTAGCCCAGGACCCTGTCACAGAGCCGGGGGCCAACCAGAGGGTCATTCCTAACAACAACAAACCCCTTAGATCCACACTATGGTTGACAAACAGCAGCACACGTAAAAGGGGTAAGGGCAGAAGCACAGGGCAGAGGACATAATGATGAAGAGAATCCCGTCACCCACGCCTACAGACATAGACACCTCACAGTTATTTCCCATCAGATGCAAACTTTATCCTGAAAGAGCTGAAAAGGATATTTAGAGCCTCAATGATCATGGAAATTTTTAATTCCACAAATAACTATTGAGAAAAAAATGGTTTCAATGGATGTATTTATTTTAATCTCAGTGGAATGGCATGCAAGGGACCATGGCCTTTTTCCCCCCAAATGTCTGAAATCAGAGTCTTGGTGGAAAGAAAAAATCTTTTGAAATGACCCAGCTTTAGAATGCCAGACAAAAGACCAGGAAGGTCTGTCTGTAGGCAGCGGTCAAGCACACCCTCAGATGGGATGGCGGGGGCGGGGGAGAGCAGGGAGCCTGCTGCAGAGCCCTGTGGGCGGGGTCTGCCCCTTCCTTCCCTTTCCCTCCTGCTCTTGTGATGCTTCTCTTCCTCTCCGCCCTTCCCTTCTGACTTCCACTTCCTTTCCTCCCACACTCCCTCCACTGCAGGAGCTACATTTGTCTTTCCTTCCGCACTCATTCTTAGAATAACCTTCTGTTTCCACACCAAGAAGAGAGAAGAATCCCTCTTCTTTCCACCCTTCAGACCTCTTGCTGAAGATGTGGAGTGTGCCTCCGCCACTGCTTCCAAAAGCCAATGCACAGAGCGCATCAGTGCAAGGACGTAGGTAGGCATGACGCAGATACGAACAAGACTGTGTCCTCCTGGCCTCAGACAACTTCCAGTCTAGAGAAGGAAAGAGACAGAGGCCCATAGAACTGAAATCCAGGCTGAGTGGGCTAAGGCATAAGAGTAGAGTTAATAGGATGGGTGAGCGGACCCTGGGAGGAGCCCAGATTCATTCTGCAGACCAGGAGTGCTTCCTGGAGGAGGTGGAAACTAAGCAGAAGGGCAGCGCCCTGCCTTTCTTATCTCTGAAGTCTCCTGTGAGGATGCTCTGTAGAGATGTCTTCACAGGGGTAAGGAGAAAGGGCTGAGAGTTTCAGTACTCATTTGCTTAACGGCCAGAGCCAGAGCTCTGAACACAACCACGTTCTTGGCTCCCATTCCCAGCTCACACCGCCAGCTCTGCACTCCTCGGGATTCTGTCTAGAGGTGCAGAGCTCCAAGGGAGCAGAGATGATCGTAAAGATCTTCGCTTCCCCGACCTGGAATGAAGAATCGAAGGCATACCCAGGACCTCTGCAAGCTTCATGCCCACACCCCCTCCCCCCAGGCCCCTCCACATAGCGCTTCTGGCCTACCGTCCTTCAGTTCTGACTCAGGACCACGGTGGAGGTGAGGAAGTGGAGAGGGAGGGGGAAAGAAGATGATCCTTTCAAGAATCTGCTCTTGAGCAAACCACTTCCCCTCTCTGGGCCTCAGTTTCCTCATATGTAAAATGAGAACGCTGGCCCTTGCCAGCCCAGACGTGACAGCCGAGTTCTGCTTCCTTCCTGCTATCCTTCTGTATATGGTCCTCTTCCAATGAGAAAGGGCTGCTTCCCAGTTCCTGGAAGCCTACCGTCGTCCACTGCCTGCCACCTATCATTGTCCTATCATTGTGTGCTGGGCCAAGAGCTCTTTCTCCCCCTCCGACCGCACCCTGCTCAGGCTCTTTTTCATATCTCCTCTCCTTTATGCATTCTTTCTCAAAACTGTGGGTTTTCGCTTCCCTGCCTGGGCTTCTCTGGGGGAAGCAGTCCATGCTGCTGTAACTTTGGGGCTGGCTCTTCTCAGCTCCCCTTCCTTCCTTCTGCCCAGAGCTTTCAATGGGCTCCCCAGCCCCTTTCCCCCCGCTGCACACACAGAGACAGGAAGCAGGGCTTTCAAACCGCTCAGCAATTTCGTGAGAGCCCTCTGATTTCTTAGCGGCTGCAAGAAAGAGCCATTAACCCCAGCCTGACTTGCAAAAGGGAATTTAGAATCTCTGAAAGGCTGGCAGAGCCAGATTGAGCAAACTGTCTCTCTTTTTTTTTTTTTTTTTTTTTTAATCGTGGTTAAGGCTCCAAGGAAGAGTTAGTTAAACATACTTGTTGCAAGACAGAAGCCAAGGACCCTCCAGGAAGCAGCAAGAACAGGATGTGACACGGGTACTCCATCAGCGCCTCGGATAAAGGGAGAGAATGAATGATCCTGTTGCAAAGGATGTTCCCTCCTCTTAGAACCTTGTCAGAGAAACGGGCTTTTGTAGGTACGCTCCATATGGAAAGATGGGACACAATCCTGTGCATATAGGATAGATTTCCCTTTGGATTTTTTTTGCTGGAAACTTCTCCTGCCTTTCTTCTCCAGAAGTAGCTTCTGAAAGAACCCTGACAGAACACGCTGGTTGGGAGGGCTCCTAAGGGAGAGCAGGCTGCTAAGGAGGAGACCTAGGCGTGAGGCTGGCACCACCCTCTTCCATTTGGTCCTTTGTCCTTTGTGTTCCCGCCCCCTTCAGTCTCCCTGAGAAGCAAGACCCGGAGACCTTCTATCCCCACCCCAAAAGACACATCCTGCTATGAGAGGGGTGAGTTTTTAAACGAATGTCATAAATGTATCCATTCTTATCACTTAGGATAGTCTTGATCTCTCCCTACAGGAAACTCCTTCAGCATCCGTGTTCTGTAGCACAAGCCCAGCCTCCAATAAACTCTGCCTTTTACTACTTTGATCCTTTTGATGTACAAGCCCCGTCTCCCCAACCAAACTGCAGGTTGTTCCAAACATGGACGGCACCTTGCTCACCTCGGTCATCCTGATCCCCATCAATGCATCTAATTCATAGTCAGTGCCTCTTGTGTATTTTTTTATCTTGGCTTATTACACAAATAAAACATGTTCACGGTAGGATTACAGATTTATTGGCAGAGTAAATCACCAAAGAATAAAGTGTACAGCCTCCAAAGCAATTAAAGAGATGCAAATTTTTTTAAATGGAAGATATTCTTACGTGTGTATTAAATTAAGACAAATCAATAAAAATGAAAAAAATGCTATGCAGGATGATTATGCAAAAGAGTGTGCTTACACAGCAACGGAGGCAGGCCTGTCATTAGGGTCATGGCTCTTGAACACTAGCCGGCAACATGTCACAGGAAGTACAAAGGTCCCCTTGCCTTTTAATTAGGGATGCAAGTGTTAGACCAGGGATTTGGGCATCCTGACACATCTCCATTCTAAATTCTCCTTTCCTTGCCGCCTTTCTCTCTCTCTCTCTCTATCTCAGTCTCTCTCTCTCTCATCTCCTTTCTGGCCATTCCCCCCCCGGCTGCAGATTTCCTTCTGTCCCTGTGTCTGTCCTCAACCACATTATCAAAAGCCTGTCCTCATTCTGCTCCAAAGTAGATTTCTCCCTGAGCCAGACTTCAACCATCTGTCCTCCGAGTGTCTTCTCCGGTGTCAGCTGAGTCCTGCTTTGTTTCTGTTCCTCCTGTGAGAGACTTCCCCAAGCCCTCCAGGGTGAAGCCAGTTGTTCCCTGTGAGACATCACCAAAGGGCAGCACTCCGTGTGCAGGCCAGACAGGCATCCTCTCCCCGCTGGGAGTGAGCACGGAGAACAAAACGCAAGAGCAGAGGCTCAGAGGCTGTTCATGGGGGACCCCCACGGGTCGAGGCCAGCAGCGGGTGTGTGGACTCCATCCCCCACATGGGTTCCTCCCCCACTTGCTCCCAGGATCTGAGGGAAAGGGAGAAGGCGGGGAAACGGGAGTGGAAAGGCAGTCCTTGCGTTGGTTTTCTTACTGGGCTGGTACTGTTTGCTAAGTTCTCTCCGCTGTCCAGTGCCCGCCGTCATGGCAGCACACGTCATCCAAATGCTGCCTCCTTCTCATCTCAGTCAGCTTTAGGAGGGTCCACGTGATCCCTCCATGGGGAACTTCCCAGAAGCACATGACCTTGGCTCAAATACTGTGGCAGATGCCGGAGGTGCCCCGGCTGGAGCCTGGAGACTGGAGGCTTACTGCACTCTTCACAGCGGGACAGCAAGTTTTTTCCTTCTTTTCTTTTCATCGGAGTTAGCTGACATACAATGTTTTATCAGTTTCCGATGTTCGGTGTAGTGAATGGACCATTCTATACATGATGCAACGCTCACCGCCACCAGCGTAGTCACCGCCTGTCACCCTACAACGTTCTTACAATATTACTGTCTAATTCTTTTCATCCCTGGGGCTTACTGATTTTCTAAGTGGAAGTGTGTCCCTCTAATCCCCTTCCCCTACTTGGCTCCTCTCCCTCACCCCTCCCCTCTGGCAGCAAGTTCTTTCCTGTAGACAGAATCCAGGGCACCTATATTGCTGTAACCTGCTTTGAGGGATCCAGGAACGGAGATTTCTTTGAGCAGCAACGTTAGCGTCCAAGTTCTAACACATTGCCCCCTCTTCTCCCTCCTGGAGACAGGAACTGGGTACTTTCCTCCCCAGATCAAGCGACAAGTGAAAGGAGGTTTAAGGAAACCGCTGGAAGAAGCGGGAGCCCTTCTCACACGCAGAAGGACGTGTGCCTGGAGCTGTTGTAGGGTGGGCAGGAGGCTGCGGGATGGTTCTTGCAAGAGCTTGATTTGTGTCTCTTGAATCTGGGAGGCATAGAGCCTGGTGCCAGGGGTGTGGGATGAGGGCTACAGTGGGAGCAGCCTGAACTTCCAGAATTTGTCCATGAAAGATGCACGTGTCTCCCGTTAACCAACAATGGGAATCTAGTTAATCCCACTGATCTGGACATTTAAAGATGGTTAAGATGTCAAAGTTTATAATACGGTTTTGACTGCAATTTCACAAAAAGAAGAGGGATGTACAGGGTTTTCCACGGCCCAAATGGGCACTGTGGAAGGTACCTGTTGTGATCCCAAAAGGATCCCTACCCACAGAACTGCCTGCCATCGAGAAACCTAAGAAGACAGAGTCCAGAGCTGTCCTGCTTCTGGGGACAGGGCCCGAGGCGAGTGGCGGAAGGTCAGCTGGAGAAGGACCACCCACTTGAAGGGCTAGCGAGGCACAGACTCCCCAGCAGAGGGGTCACTGTGGAACCTCAAACAGGAACAGCAGGGCCTGGCTATTTGGGCTCCATATGGCACACCTCTAGTGGACGGCTGGTGGTCCAGAGGTCCCCACGGGGTTAGCCAATACTTTCCCAGATTCCTGTCAAGTCTGGGGTCTCTCCGTCCAACCCTGTTTCCTCCATCATCTGTTATAGCCACTCCTCCCCCAATAAACCCCTGCCCTCTTAACTTCAGCTCAGGGTCAGCTCCCAAGAGGATCCAAACTGTCACCATTTCAGAATTTCAGAACCATTTTCCCTCAATCACGGCACCTGGCTGCAGGTTGAGCTGGCATCTCTTTTCAGAATGTGCAAGCACTTTTCACCCTTTTCCCTCAGCTCTGAAACCCCAGCACCTAATATCCTATTACAGATTGTATAAGTGAACTTTCCAGTAGATAACATTGTAGTAAGAAAACCTGAAATCTCTGTGGCTCACAACAACAGAGGTTAATATATTTTTTAAGACTTTATGTAATCTGCACACCCAACATGGGGCCCAAACTCACAACCCCAAGATCAAGAGTCGCATGCTCTCCTGAGTGGGCCAGGGGCCCCAACAAAGGTTGATTTCTTACTCATTGTATATGTTAGCAGTCTTTTCATGACAGAATCCAGGCTAAAGGAACAGCCTCTCTCCTGGTTGTGCCTTTCTAAAGGCAGAGGGAAGAGAGCAAAAAGGCTGGTGGAAACATGCAATGCTCTTCTGGTTTCTCCCACTAACATTTTATTAGCCAAAGCAAGTCACGTGGCCAAACCTGACCATGAGGCAGGGAAATATATTCCTGCCACGGTCCCAAGGCACCAGGCAAGAATATCTAATCCTCCTTTGGAGGAGCAAATATTTGAAAATATACAAAAATGCCAGGCCTGAGTTCTTGGCCTTTTCTACATTGTGCCAAGATGGCAGCTGCAGCTCCAGGAAACACAGCCCTGTTCCACACAGGAAGGAAAAGAAAGGAGGGAAGACAAACAGGAAGAAGTACTGGTTGAATCTGTCTTTTTTTTTTTTTTTTTTTTTTAAGATTTTTAAGTGATCTCTACACCCAACATGGGGCCTGAACTCACAACCCCGGTATCAAAAGTCTCATGCTCTACTGACTGAGCCCGCCAGGCACCCCAAGTCTATCTCTTTTAGGAGTTGTGGGTTTTGTTTGTTTGTTTTTGTTTGTTGATAGTCTCTCTTAATGACTTCCACTTACATTTCATTGGCCACTCGCTTCTCTCTGCAAGGAAAGCTGGAGTATGTTATTCAGCCATCACTTCCAACAATAGAGAGGTTTTGTTTAGTAACCAAGATAATATGAATATTGGGTGTTCAGTTGGCAGCTTCTGCCACTCCAACAAAAGAGAAATATCTCTAAGTGTTTGGAAGCTGCAAGACAGAATGAAGAAAGTTGACTGATGAAACTCAAAGAGAAACCATAGTCTAGAATTTTCTGTGGTTGTTGCAGAGAAGCTGGAAGCTGATCCACCTGATAGGACCCTGACATGTTTCTGGGTTCAGAGTCAGCACCTGTGTTAGAAGGCAGAGGAAAGAAGTGGGGTGACAAGCGAGAGAATATGGGAACGTGTTATATGAACAATTACCCTTGACACCACCTTAACCTATCACTGCCCAGAGAGCCAGCTGTCAGCATTTACCCCCATACAAAACCAAGCCAAACCCAAAGATACCGAACAAAACATTTCAGCCCTCTTTAGGCCTTTATTTGGAAGCCTCTGCAGCCTGACAGTTCACTTCTTACCACCTTACCCAGAGCTCCAAATCCAAAGTCTACTCAGTAAAGATACCTTGCCTGCAAATAGACAACGGCTGTGGAAGCCCACGTTGGCTACACAGTCTCCCTGCTTTATAGGTGAGCAAACTGCTGGGCTTACCAGACAAACGAGGGGCTCCCCTGCAGGGTCAGGTGTAACCGCTGATGATGCCACACTCAGAGCCGAGCATTGAGTGAAAGTCCTGTAGGCTCAACCACAGCCGCCCCCCCGCCCAGCCCTGTTGTACCCATGCAACAAGAATAGGTTGCTATGAAAATGGAACATTCAGAGAACCACAAAGGAGTGCTCATACATTTAAAAAATTCTGCCTACCACATATATAAATATTAATACTGGGAAGAGGGTGGGAGACTGGGAGAGTGTGAAGTAATATCTTCATATTGGAGAGTTAAAACGGAATGTTAAAGTCTTCTAAATAAGTACAGGCTAACTAATAGAGATAACAATATATAATCTACAGTTATGATAGTAACCACGAGAAGAACTTAGTAGAGAAACTGTTTCTATGGAAGGAAGGAAGGGAGGAAGGAAGGAAGGGAGGGAGGAAGAGAGGGAGGGAGGGAGGGAGGGGAAAGAAAGTAGAAAGAAAAGAAAAGAAAGGAAAAGAGAAGAGAAGAAGAGAGGAGAGGGAGGAAGGAAAGAAGGAAGGAAGGAAAAGAAAGAGAATGAAAACATCTTCTGAGCTGTGGATTCAAGGAAGGGAGGAAATGTGGAAGACCATGATTTTCCACTGTAACCTGCTCTGTATTATTTGATCTGCATGGGCATGTGGACTACTATATCTAAGCTTTCTGCAACATTATATTTTTAGATTTATACACATTGGTAAACAAAGGTCCAATCCCTTATTGAAACTGCTATACAGTATTGCGGTATCTAAATATACCATGTTTATTTATCCACAGCCCTTCAGATGAGCATCTGAGTCATTTAAAATGTTTCAGTATCAGGAACAATATTGGATCAAAGAGTCTTGTATATATCCTTGTACACATGTCTCTAGGAAGGAAACTCTGTGCGGGAGCGAATGAGTCTCTTTAATGTCACCAGGAAATTGACAAGTCATTCTCCATAGCAGGTGCACCGTTCTCATCCATAACAGATGAAAGTGCTGGTGCTCCACATCCCCATCAACTGGATTTGTCAAGTTTCTCGAAGTCTGCCAACCTAATGGGTGTGAAATAACATCTCATTATGATTCTGGTTCCCAGATTGTTAGAAGAGTTGAGTGTCTTCTCATGAGTTTATTGGCAATATGGAATTTCTCTCCATTGATGTTTTTCTGTTTTGTTGTTTATCCCCCACTAACTGGTAGGCATTCCTTATGAATTTTGTATACTAAGGTTTTGTTGGGTACATGCGGTGAAAATTCTTCTCCAATTTGTTTTTTAAACGTGTTTACTTTTTATTCATTTAACATAAGTTTTACTACATTTTGAATTTAATCAAATGCATCAACCCTTTCTTTTCCATTTATACTTATTATGTTGTGTTTATGAAATCCCCTCTCACCCAGAGGTCATCATTCTGTCTCCTCAGGGCACAAAGTAATGCCTCAGTTAAAACACAAATAAATTCTTTCCAGATTGTTGGTCTCCAGGACCCTATACAAATCCAGTTTCTATTTTGTGCAAGCACCTTGCTTGTATAGGCAAATTTGTATTGCAAAACCTGACTTTAAGACAAAGGTTACAGGGCTGGCTGCTGTTTATCAGTATGAAACCAAACTGAAGGGTGCCTTCCATTACAGATATGAAAGTTGACAACTGGCAGGAATAGCTAATTCCCCTTCTTCACAAAAGATACACTTGAGAAATGGGGTTTTAATATATAGCAATATTTAGATCAGAAATCAGAAAGGCCATCTGGTTAGTAAGGACTATAGCAATAGGACAGGACCCCTGAAAGAGCCCATGTAGTCAAAAACTGTATTAAGCCTCGATTATATGGCAGGCCCGTAAGGAGAGTTGTGGAACAAAACAAAACGAAAAACACAATGTAAGCAATCATTAGATGTCACGGCACAATAAAATTTTCAAAACCAGAGTCATTGCCATGGGTAGCACCAGTAGGTCTAACACATGTGTTTATCAATAACATCCTATTGCTTCTCTCCTTAAGCCACTGTCTTTCATCGCCTCTCCATTCCCCGGGGCCCCGTCCGAATGAGGCTTCCTCTCTTCACATCTGGTTTAGTGAAACAGTCTCCTAGTCATCCTACTTCCAGATGCTCCCCCATCCTCACGTGCTAGACGAAGCCTCCTCAAAACCTGGCCATCATCAAGTCTCTCTTCTCAAAATGTTCAGTGCAAGTGTATAAATATGCCATAAATATAAATAAAAATGCAGACATTGCCCCTTTGGTGAGTATTTAAGTCATTAAAATTCATCCTCTCTTAAGAACAATAGCATTTGCAATGTGAATTTTCTAGCCGGGTATTAAAGACCCTCCATGCTCCATCCCCCATTAGCTTTCTTTCTGTCCCACCACATCCCATGTAAATCCTCTGCTTCCTCTGGGCTGATCTTCTCTTCTCGGCCTCTGTTCCTTCTCCTTCCCAACCAAAGGATCCTGCCAAGGACACAGCCCAAGACCCACTTCCTCCATAGGTTCTTTACTGATGGCTCAGTGATGATTCCCAGCTCAGATTCCTGAAACACTTACCGTCTGTGCCAGGCTGTTAGCACTTCCTGCCTGAAATGTTTTTAGAGATTTCCTGGTTCCCAAAGTAGATTAAAGTCATCTGTGGGCGGGAATGATGTGTCTTGGGCAGAAGGGAGGTCCCTGAGGCATCTAGCCGAGCTCCTGACAGGATTCAATAAATATCTGCAGACCGCCATTTAGCCCAAAATGCATAAATATCTCATAGCATATTTACCAATGTTACAAAAAGTCTTAATATTCTCCTGTAGGTTGGGTTATACTTCCTAAAGGAAAACAACTCATTGTAAAAGAGAAAATAAAATCAATGCAAAGAGGTGTCTTTAAACATTCAGAAGAAATATAAAAGTCACCTAAAAATCTCAGGCACTCCAGTTCTTTTTAAATGAAAGCATATTCATTACTGAAAGAGTCACGCATTGCAAAACTCCCCACAGAAACTGTTTACAATGTCTTTGGACACCCTTTTCTCAGGAGGTTAAAGACTTGGAGAAGAAAGGTGGGCGTTAACGGTTACACTGCGCTTGGCAGACACCTTGGAGTACACAGGCTGGACTGTCCTAGTCCCTACCTCGCAGGGGCACTCTTCTGGCCCCAGCCCGAGAAGGTCGGTTGGAGAATGACCACCTACCACCCTCTATCTGTAATTTAGGGAAACTGCCGCTGCCGCCCTTCCTCACCGGCTCCTTAAAGGTAGTACTGCTTGCTGCAAATGCTTGAGAAATGGTGAAAAGGGGTAAAGAAGAAAAGAAAAATGACCCTCCAGGGATGGCCACTAATACTTTTGTGGAGAATTGGCCCGCTACGGCGCACACGTGGACACACGCCTGCCACGCTGCGGGCTCATGTTCCCCGTGCGGTGAGAGGCTGTGTGGGTCAAGGTTAAACAAGCATGGCCGCTGGAGCCTGACTCCAGGTCTGAAACCTGGCCCTACAGCTCAATGGCTCTGTTACCTGAACACATTGCTCCCCGCACACATTCCCTCACCTGTAAAACGAGAATCATAATATCAGCCTCATAAGGTTGCCGTGGGCTCAGGTGAGGTGATAGTCATGAGGTGTTTCCATCAGCGAGATGTGGAGAAAGAATGACGTGGCTCTGAATTATACAGTTCCCCATCTTGTCTTTGAACTTGACATTTTATCAAGTCTTCTTTGAAAATATTGTTTTTACGATGATATGTTTCTCTATCCTACTTTTTACTTAATGCTTTACCACGCCTCTATGTTTTTAATCTTTTAAAAAATTATTTCTGATGTCTGCATAACTAACACTCTATCTTCTAAATATACCACAATTTGTCACTTTCTCCTGTTTCTGGACATTCACGTTGTTTCCTGTTTATCACTATGATATATAATACTGTGACAATATACGTAAAACTTGAGTCACACAATCTGCTTGCTTTCTTAGGATAGATTTCTAACATAGAATTTCTAGAACAATAGGGTATAAACATCATTTAATGTTTATATTACCAAACTGCTATCCAGAGAAAACATTCCAAGTTTGCTCCCATCAGTCCTGTGTGAAAGTGGCCTCTTCGCCGGTGACCAGTGTTCTAGTATTACTTCTTTTTCTTCTTTTTTTGCTATTTGGGAAAAAGGAAATTTTCATTTGATTTAATTTTGATTTTGATTACTAGTGTAGCCCAACTTTCATGATTATATATTGGCATTTCTTCTTTTAGGAACATTCCATTCATGTCCCAATTTTTTGGCATTTGTTTTGGGGTTTTTTTTTTTTTTTTTTGGTTGAGCTGAAAAGAGGTTTTTTTTCATAGTTATTGATAAGTGCTCTTTATATATTAGGAATTCAATTTTTCTGTCCCATTTTATCTTTTCCAGTTTACTTTATGGCTTATGGCTTTCATTTCCTCATGGAGTCAGCACATAGTTATTGAGAGGCTGTTATGTGCCAGGCACTGTTGTAGTTTCTGGGGATTAAACAGGGAGCAAACAGTGGGTTAAAGCCTCTGCTTTCGGCTCAGGTTATGATCCCAGGATCCTGGGATCGAGCCCCACATCGGGCTCTCTGCTCCATGGAGAGCCTGCTTCCTCCTCTCTCTCCCTGCCTGGCTCTCTTGCCTACTTGTAATCTGCCTGTCAAATAAATTAAAAAAAAAACAAAAACAAAAACAAAAAACAGGGAGCAAAGTCAACTAAAATCTCTGTCCTCGGAGACCTTACCTGTTAGTGGGGGCTTCTAGTTGAGAGTGTAATTGCAATCAACACAACCATCTAATTCCTGGAATGTCTGATTTAGAGTTTTGTTAAGTACCTATTTCTTAGACACAATTGGCCTATTAATGGCATCCTCCCTTCAGAAAATCACTGCAGTCACATGAATACAGAGGAAGAGAGACCCCAGGGCTTAGCCTGATGGAGAAAATTAGATAATGTATGACTGAAAGGGCAGCCAGACTTTCAGATGGGACTTGGGGCATCAGGAGTACACCTAGTGGTTCTTTCTTTTTTTGCTTTCTTTTCCTTTCACACAGGTACCTCACTTGTACATCTCATAGCTGGGGGCAGGAGAAACAGGAGTGTGAGGGGGGATGAAGAGAATGGAGAAGTTTGGGGTCCTGAGTTGGCTCAGGCTGTCATAACAAAGTACCACAGACTGGGTAGCTTATAAACAGCAACTTACTTCTCACAATTCCGGGGGCTGGAAGTCTCAGATCCGGGTGCTAGCATGGTCAGGTCTGGGCGAGAGCCTTCTTCTGGGTTGCAGACCGCAGCCCTCTTGTTGTCTCCTCCCATGGTGGGAAAAGATTGAGCTAGCTCTCTGGCCTCTTCTTAAAAGGGCACTAATCCTATTCATATGGTTTCATCCAAAGTCCTCCCCTCCAAAAACCATCACACTGGAGATTAGATTTTAATATGTGAATTTGTGGGAGGACACGAAGAGGTCCCATAAGCAAAGGGCACTGTGCCAGGAATGACTTTATGGAATGGCTGAGGCACCAACATCAATTTTGTAGAGATTCCCACCCCTCAGTGGATGCACAGGACAGCTGCGGGGCCTACGACAGGAGCAAAATGGCCTCCCCAGCAATCTGTGTGCACATCTGACTTAAGGACCAGATAAACGACCGCCCTCCAAAGTCAGCCCTCAGAAACAACTCCAGGGAAGCAGACAGAGAGAATCCTAAATTTTTTTTTTTTTTAAGATTTTATTTATTTATTTGACAGACAGAGATCACAGGTAGGCAGAGAGGCAGGCAGAGAGAGAAAGGGAAGCAGGCTCCCTGCTGAGCAGAGAGCCCGATGCGGGGCTCGATTCCAAGACCCTGGGATCATGACCTGAGCGGAAGGCAGAGGCTTTAACCCACTGAGCCACCCAGGTGCCCCGAGAGAATCCTAAATTAACCGAGATTGTGGTTTTGGCAGCAGCAGAACAGGAATCAAAATAAAAACTGAATGGAATTATAGAAAGTTCTGTTTCTTATACATCTAAAAGATCTCGTGTTTTTAAGAGCAATCACACACATACAAAAGAGATAATTATTTAAACACTTAAATAAGCATCCCCATAGTTCTTGAGAAGAAACTGAAAATGCAAGTGGAAAATTCTGTTAAATGAGCATCATTTTAACTTAACTTTTACAAACGCAGTTCCAAAAAAATGCGTTCCAGTATGTACAGGGGGGAGCCCAACAAGTCCTTCTTCACCCTTGGCCACTCACAGACGACACATACACACATATCCGTCCCTACAGAGCCAGGATAAACATAACTGACTGCAAAAATTGCCCAGCCCAGAGGAGCAAGAACCTCCTGACAACAGAATCTCTGGATTCCATTAGATTCTCCCTTCATCTCCTCTCCTGGCTCTGCTCAGGTTCAACTGCGGGCTCCACTTTGCCCCTTCTCTCTGCTCTTTATCACAAGCTGCCCTCCTTATCAGAAGCTGCCCTTGGTCACCCTCAGCTTCCTCCTCCATGAGGCAGAACTGGCTCTTGCTAGGAGAAACCAAGAGAAGACCGGTCATAGAACCCAGATTCAAAGGAAGGGTTCAGAAAAGATGTTCAACATCAGTAATCATTAGGGAACTGCAAATCAAAACCATAATGAGGTAATACTTTGTACCCATTAGGATGACTCCTGAAAAAAAAAAAAAAGGAAGGAAGGAAGGGAGGGAGGTTGGTAAGGATGTAGAGAAACAGAAACCCTTGTTGGTGAGAATGTAAAATGGTGCAGCTGTTGTGGCACAGTGGTACAATGGCTCCTCAAAAAATTAAAAAATAGAACTACCCTACGATTCCTCAATTATACACCTGGGGATACACCCAAAAGAATTAAGGGCAAGGTCTCAAAGTGATATTTGCGCATCCATGATCACTGCGGCATTATTCACAATAACCAAAAGGTGAAAGCCACCCAAGCGTCCACTGA
This sequence comes from Martes martes, assembly GCF_963455335.1. Taxonomy (NCBI): domain Eukaryota; kingdom Metazoa; phylum Chordata; class Mammalia; order Carnivora; family Mustelidae; genus Martes; species Martes martes. Next base: position 71,969,597 of record NC_137890.1, read on the forward strand.
CACGTGGCTGGGTAAAGAAAATGTGGCGTAGCCATACAATGGAATATGATTCAGTCTTAGAAAGGAATGAAATTCCGACACCTGCTACAACATGGATGAGCTCTGAAGACAGTGCTAAGTGAAATAAGCCGGGCACAAAAGGACAACCACGGTCTGATTCCACTCACATGAGTTACCCAGCTTAGTTGAATTGGCAGAGCCACCAAGTAGAAGGGTAGTTGACAGGGTCTGGGGGAAGAAGGGAATGAGGACTCAGTCTTTAATGGGTACAGAGCCTCCTTGAGGAAGAGGACAGACAAGGTTCTGGAGATGGAGAGCGGTGAAGGCTGCACGGCAATACGGATGTCCTTAAAGGCCCCGAACTGTGCGCTTTTTAAAAGGGGGTAAGAAAAACCTGAGGGTTTTTAAGGGGCGGGGGGTGGGAGGTTGGGGGAACCAGGTGGTGGGTATTAGGGAGGGCACGGATTGCATGGAGCACTGGGTGTGGTGAAAAAACAATGAATACTGTTACGCTGAAAAGAAATTAAAAAAAATAAAAATAAAAATAAATAAAAGGGGGTAAGAAAAAGACCTAGGAGAAGGATTGGGTTTGGGGTCCAATCGGATGGAAACACGGAACACACAAGGGCTGGATTTACCCCGTGGAGTGCTGGAGTGAGTGCCCCCTTTTTGTAGGGCGAGGAGGCTGGAGGGGGCCCGCGGAGCTCCTGCCACTGGGCGTCCAGAAGGAAAACTGAAGCCGGGAAGTGCTTTCTTCGCCCTGGTCGGGTCTGGCCCAGGTTGTTGCTGCGGCCCTCCCGCCTCTGACATACTGCGGCATCCTCGATTTCGGTGGGCTCAGTCCAGAAGTCGGCGAAAGAGGGACGCCTCCAGTGGCCACTTCGAACTTAAAGGCTTGGCTGAATCGCCACACCCTCCACGAAGCCCCTTTTGATGTTCCCTAAACATTGCGTTATCAACGGAGGCCATATTCCCTCAAAGCGGGCAGAAGTTGGTTCTTGGGAGGGGGGAGGGAAATCTTACCTTTTTTTTTTTTTTAAAGAGCAAGCACAGATAAACGCTCGGCAAATTCGGATACACAGTGTATCTGTGGAATTAAAATTTAACAGTGGGGGAGGGGGTACTGAGGAGGGTGGGGAGCCGCGGTAGGGGGTGGGCGGGGGGACACACAAAGGTTGGGAAACACAGCCCGAAAGTTTGGGACCTAAACCTCGCTCCGAGCCTCCCCGCCCCCCCGCCTCCCGTTTCAAGACCACACAGCACTTGGCTCTTCTCGCCCAGGCTTGACCGTGACCCCTTTCCCCATCTCTTCCCGGCGGAACCCGGGCGGCCTCCTCGGGGTCGCGCTCACCCGGCGGTGCCCCCACGCGGCCAGTACACACAAGCACGCTGCGCCCTTCCGCGCCCCACGGGCCGGCGCGGAAAGGAGCTCGGCTCGCACCCCAGCCCGGGACCCCGGCCGGCCGCGGCGGCGTGCTTCCTTCCCATACTCTGTCTCTCTGTCTCTCTCTCTCTCTCTCCGCGCGGCCGCGAGCTCGGCCGCTCCCCTCCCGCGCCCGCGCCGGGGCCGCCTGCAGCCTCAGCCCCTCCCGCGGCCGCCTCCGCGCGCTCCTCCGCCCCGCTGGCGCGGCGACGCCCTGGGCGGCGAGAGCCTCCGCAGCTGCGGAAATCTGTACAGATCGCGCGGTGAGTTTCGCAGCCCGGTCTCTGTGGCGCAATCGGTTAGCGCGTTCGGCTGTTAACCGAAAGGTTGGTGGTTCGAGCCCACCCAGGGACGAAGGCGCTCGTTTTCCTGAGATGGATTCATTTTAAAACGGCAACCGTGAGAATTTTAATCCAACGGGAGTACGATGCTCCTGTACCTCTGGGACGGAGAAAGACCACGTTCTCGCAGTATTTGTCGCCCAGCGGGGCTGGATCTGAGAGCGACTCTGCTTCTGGACTGGCAGCCCGGGGCTTGGCAATTCAATTCCACTGTTATGTCCACGGGAAATTTGCACACATTCTTCGGGAAACCGGCCCAAAGATTTGCTTCACCAGCCCTCATTGTAATGGAGGGGAGGGGGGAAAAATACCCCTTGACAAGAGAGTGAAAAAATGCCACTGGTTTCTTCTCAGAAAACCTGATACCACCAGAAGGGAAATGTCCTTTTTCGATATTGCCTTTTTCTACTGGCAAATGGATCTGAGGAGCTGTTCGATGAAAATGTGCAAGGGGAGTCACCTAAGGGTGTGTGGAGACAGACATCACCCTATGTAACTGTCTGCTAAATGAAGCTCTGCTACAGCTTTTGGACAGTAGATTTGAACCTAGGTGAAGGTGTTCATGTTTGCTTTTAGATCGCCCACAGGGATTTCCCTGAAATTAAACCCGGGCAGAAACTGTTTTTATGGGTTCCTGTTAAAAAGGTTTTGAATTTTCAACTCTGGTCCCAAGCAGATGGTTCATATGAGACACTAAATAAAGATAGAGAACCACACAATAACATGGTAATGTGATGATATAATTCATTTCCGCCAATATTGAGGTTATGGGGCAGGGGCTTTGTCTCTGGGATGTAAATTCATGGATAGAATTTAGAGACCTGGAAGAAGAAACAGTTAAACTGCCTCACTCGGCTGTCCTTAAGGGAATGCCTTGGCAAATTCTGGCTGATAATTTATCAAATAATTGTTGATAATAAAAATATCCTGTTGTTGGGGACGCCTGGGTGGCTCAGTGGGTTAGGCCTCTGCCTTCGGCTCCGGTCATGGTTTTAGGGTCCTGGGATTGAGTCCTGCAAGGGGCTCTCTGCTCAGCAGGGAGCCTGCTTCCCCTTCTTGCTCTGCCTACTTGCGATCTCTCTCTCTGTCAAATAAATAAATCTTCAAAAAAAAAAAAAAATCCTGTTGTCTAGTTAGGAACCCTAAAAAGAGAGACACAGTTTTGCACTTGTAGAATTTCAGACAAAGTAAGGAAGAGCCCCCCCAAAATGTTGTTGGGTAGGGTTCTCTCTGATGCTCAAAATTCCAGACTCTGCTCATACTTAAGGATAGCCTACAGTGGAAACAAGGAAATTAGGTCATACGGTCATTTATACACCATTCAAATCTAGTCTAACATTTCAAAATGAGGAACGCATAATATTCACTAGTACTTAAGTTATGGGGACTTGGCACAACCTTCCACTTTAAGCTGAGTGTATTTATACTAGGTTGTAAGGTCCTTGAGGGAAGAGACCATTTTCTGTTATTAATGATCATTTTAGGTCCCAAAGTATTTCCTTCAAGATACAGTTCAAGTTCTCGAGCTTAGCACACAGGAGCTTTCCCCTACCATGCTCCTGCTTGAAACCCCCTAGTGGCTATATGCATTTACCAAGAGCTTCAATGCTCCTGCTTCATGCTGGCTTGTACCACCCTCCACCCACCCCAGATGTCTTTCCCTTTACCCTGATGTGCCCGCCCCCACCTCCTCTGTATCTACCTAACATCTGTGAGGAGTTACCTTCTCAGGGATACCTCCCCTGAGGCTGCCTCTTTCTGATTTAGGCGCCCCCTCCTCTATTCATTCATTACAGGACCCTGAAACCAGGGAGTTCCTTGTCACCTACGCTAGCACATGAACTCCTTGGGTGTAGTGACTAGGCCTTTATTTACGTTGTTCGCTCATCTAGCTCAGGTCTGTCACATAGCACATTCTCAGGATCGAAGCATCCCCTGCCTTCTCTGAGTATGTTATTAACAGAGATGTTATTAACAGACACTTAGATAAAAATGCATATGATGAAATGTCAGCATGAGGGCCACAGAAGAATGTTTCCGGGTAGTAAAGGAGAAGTCAACATAGGCTATATTGTGTCTTCACGGAGGATCCGAAACAACCCTGGAAGATCTGGACAGGCCAGAAGGCAAGGGAGGGCTATTTAAAGCTGGCAAAATTTGGAGGTAAGAAGGGGTGGGTAGGAGATGAGCATAACCAGAATATAGAACTTAGAGTGCACTGAAAATGTTCTTAGCTTGTGGAAGGGCCCTGAAGAACAAGGCAGGAAAGCTAGACTTCACCCTATAAAGCAAGGGAGTAACTGTTAAATCTTTCTGTTTCAGGACATAAGAAATTTATTTTAGATGGTTGGTCTTGCAACAGAATAGGGGAAATAAGAGATCAGAGAACAGTTACGAGGCAATTACATTACAGAGGAGAGGCAATGAGGTGGGTCTAGAAAAGAAGGATATAATTTCAGCAAAGACTGGAAAAGACTTAGGGATTGAAACAGGAGGAATGTGGGGAGGGTAATGTTTACATTTAGAGCCTCGATGCCCCAGGAAATGGTGATAGTGATTTTGTTTGATACCGGGTCTTAATTCTTGAAATTAGAGAAATAATAAATTCCCCATATTTTTAATTTACTTACTTACTTGTGGCTGGTTCTCCACCATGGAATTCATCTAAAACCTAGTCCCAGAATCAATCATCATTTTTTTAAGTTTAATTTCATTTTAAGTTAAATTTCATTTATTTAAGGTAAAGTTCCCAAGAGAATACTTTAGGGGTCCACGGAGCCCTGTAAAAACCTGAATGGGAAGCTAAGTACCCTCTCCCCATAATGTACACATTCACAGAAAAAAATTTATTTACAGTATCCGAGGGAGCCACAGAGTCTGGAACAGATTTCTGCTATGTTCCCTGCCCCCTGGCCCGATTTGGAAGGCCTGGTTTTGTATTGTACTTATTCTATGTGTATTCTAATTACTGGTAAAGGTTATAAAGTGTGCCAAATCCAGAGTGTTTAGGTATGGAAAATTACTAAACTGAAGATTTTAAGGTAATACAAAGAACTAGAATCGTTTAACACTATTGACAAGCCACAAAGAAACCATTTTTTTAACTGAGCAATTAAGTAGATATGCAAAATTAATAATAAACGACTTGAGGCAACAAAAGCTGCTTTGGAGTTTTAACACTTAATACCTTATTAATCTGGAATGACTGGGTGTGAAGGGCTTTACTATATTGATCTGTTTGGGTCGCATCTATAGGGATTTACAGTAGTAACAGCAGATTCTAATTTGTGCTTCTTTCCTTGTGACTCATTTTAATAACACCCAGCAAACTGTCATATTTTATTACCCCTCCCCCAGGAATTGAGCCATTTTTAATTGCCATTTTTTTTTTTTAGTAAAAACAAAACAACAGAAATTATGGTCTGTCAAAGAGGACTCAAACTGGTTATTCCCAAGCAAAGATAAAGTGACAAAGTAAATCAAATATACTCTTTAAGGAGATCCTCGACTACCTTAGTAATAAACTGAGTAGATTATTATAGATTATCATATGTATGCATGAGCATAGTGGTATTTATTTATACTTAACTGTACAGCATATTCACTTGTACTAGAGTATAGGCTAGTCTGATCACTGGAGTTCACTCGAATAAATATGACAGAGATGAAAATCTACAAGGGACAGGACTCAACATGGAACTGAAGTTTGAAATACAGAATTTCTTCACTAATTACCAAGCATGGAGATTCTTCACATAGCCAGTGGGTACAGCAGTTTACAACTGCCATCCTGCTGAATTGGCCTGGTTTACATTGCCTTACGGCTGGTGGGGGGTAGGTGGGAATCAAATATCTGGTGTGTTGTAGAGACACTTGAACCTCCTCTGTACATTTAGATCAACTCTGCCTCCAGCCCTGGTGGGAAGGCTGTCATAGAAGACTGGTAAGGACTGTGCTTTACCGAGCTATTAAGCGTCTGCAATAACCAAACAGAAAATGACGTTTCATTCTGTGATCTGAAGTATTTTGTGGGAGTTCCTTTTCTCTCGATGACCTCTTCCTGCTGTGGGTGCATTGAAACTCCTGATTACTGTATTTAAAACTTCTCCAGTACCAGACTTTCGGTCACGTTAGCACTTCTGCTGTGTTGCTGAAGTTAGTAAGCCCCTTCTCACGGATCTGTTTTAATTAGAAGCATTCTGGTGTGCCCTTCAGCCCCCCTTGCCTCTTCAGTGGCTTCCTGGGAGAACACTGGTTGGGGAGAAGGCTGTGGAGCTGCTGGTGCTCAAAAGCCAAAGAGAGTCAGAAAGGTATTCTCAGAGAATAGACCCGTGTCAGAGCCAGCCAACGATGAGTGGCTCTTTATGGGCACCTACAGGAGCTGTCACTTTAAGAAAAGTGGAAAACTTTAAGAATGAAGTCACTAATGAACGTGACTTCTTTGGGATGCATTCTCTCACCCACCAGGTGGATCCCGCCCTTCCTCCTCTTCCTCCTCTGTCACAACACATACTGATCCTGATCGTTATTTTGGCCCCCGGGCACTGCGTTTGGAGAAGCCAGTCTGTTTTATGTTGTTGGCATTGGTGGTGCCGACAAAGCTCTAAGTTAACTGAACCTGTTGCAGCAATCATTTCACGGTATATGTAAGTCCAACCATGATGCCGCACCACACCTTAAGCTCATGCAGGGATGCATGTCGGTTATGTCGCAACACAAACGGAAGCAAACAAAAACAGAAGCAAACTCTAATAAATCATATCTCCCACTTCTCGCAGTGTTCCTGATTTGCACACTGCAGTATCGTGATAAAGTTAACTGGAAGAAAAAAACAGCTCAAATGTAATATACTTTCCTCCCAGCCTATCTTCTTCTGGAAAACTGGGATTTATACTGTTTTTTTGGCCTTCTGTAACTGAGCACCAAAATGTTTTCCCACATAACCTCCATTTACTACAGGAATCGAACGTTTGTTAAATTTAATGGGAAAGGTGAACGGTGTGTTGTGGATGGTTAAAGAACAGTAAGGTGATTCAGTGAATGGTGTTCAAATGGATTTATCTGTCGGGGGAGAAAAAGAAACAGTGCAACACATCAAAATACATTCCAAAGAAATTGAAGATTCATGACCAAAAAAAAAGAAGAAAAGAGACATGGTTTCATCAGAAGATATACATACATATTAGTATATTTTGGGGGGTGGAATGACCCTGCTAAATTATAATACCAAAAGGACTATAAAATAATGTAAATTTTCTGCTAAACCGTTAAAAATGATGGTCAACTAGAAACCAAAATTGCCACACGGCAGAAAAAAGTTTAGTCCCTTTATGCTTAAAGAGCGACGTAAATGATTAAGACTCCAATTCCACCACCACGGGATGGGAGGGAGGCCCACAGAGCTCCTCATGCTCCTTCATACACCTTTCTCACAGTCTCCCTCTTCAAAAACCCCCCCTCTCAAGAGGAATGCTGCAGTTAGAACCCATGATCCTCCCAGTCTCCTCTCCCAGAGAGAACTTACCACAAGCTGCAGTTTGTCTCGGTCACCCTGTGATTCCACGCTTCCTGGGACATTCAACTCTAGATCTCACTTCTCCCAACCTTCTGCTCCTAATAGCACCTTAACCCACCTCCTCCCTCCACCGCTCGGCCCACTCTTTGAGCTCCCGTGTCCTCTAGGACGCATGGTCTGTTACTGACAGGCCTTCCCGGGTCTTCAACTTCCCGAACACTCTCTTCCCTGACCTGTGCTAATGAACTGAAGAAACAGCTCTCTCCACAGCTTAAGTGGTGGCTGTCCTGTGTTCCTGGTTCCTTGTTGCTTTTCAACCACTGTTCCCCATCTTCGTTCTAACCCTCCAGTGCCTTAGAAACACAAACCATTTGATTGAACTACCCACTTGGGTCTTTTCGCTGCCATTGCCCATTCTCATGGTATTCCGCCTTAAGGATTTTAGCTCCTGGCTTACTGTGGATTTCTTTCCACCAGGACTCCTACTGCCATTTAAATGATTTTGCCTTCCACAAAGACTATCCATACATCCTTCTGGCATCTTGACTTCTTTTGTTTGTTTGTTTTTAATTTTTTAAAAAAGATTTTATTTGTATTTCTTTGACAGAGAGCAAAATGGAGAGGGAGAAGCAGGCTCTTTGCTTAGCAGAAAGCCCGGATATGGGGCCCAATGCCAGGACTGAGCTGAAGGCAGACACTTAACTGACTGAGCCACCCAGGCACCCCTGGGCTCTTGATTTCTTTATCTACTCACTTTTCATGAACTTCTCACCCAACCTTGGCCATGTACTTCCCTTGTTATACTTCAGACCTTGTCATCACTGTTCCCTACTTTCAAACCAGCTTACTTGCTCTACTAATCCTACTCTGGCATTCTTTGAATCCACTTCTAATGCACTGAGATCTGCCACCACTTTTTAAATGCTCATCACCTGTCTTATGTCTCTACATCCTTCCTCATACATCACTATCATCATTTTCCTTTCATAAAACCTTAATTCCTTTTCTCTTCTGTCCCATTTGCTTGGCAATACCTCTAACCTTGGATGAATCCAACTTCTCATCTACTCTTTCTGTCCTGAGCAGCAATTATGATTGGAGAAAAAAAAATTTTTTTTAACTCATCTCAGTTAAATTTATGGCCACAGACTTCTGGTGGATTCTCAGCACAGGCTAGCAAGCCATGCTATGTCACTGTCAATTAGCTCTCAAGACTGAAAATTCTAACCTCTCCTCAATTTTCAACTCCTCCCCTACTTCTCAGCTGGTAATCTTATGTCTCTGAGAAAATTAAAATGTGACCTTTCTCACTTTCTAAGCACATCTCCTAATATCTATATCCATATACTGTCTTCCCCAGTATTAACATCAATTAACTCTTCTAGCTCCTATGGTCACATCTCCTCTTATATACTAGCGCTCAGCCCTGGAGAAATTTACACCTGCAACTGTCCTTCCTCTCATCTACAACATTCATAGGAGATTCAGGTCCACACATACACATATTATGACATTTCCCATCTTAAACACATTAACAAAAACCTCGACCCCACACTCCCTCACCAGGAACCAGGTGAATGTTTCAAAGGGGTAGGTCTCCGTCTGCACTTTCTCACCATCCCTTCTCTCTTGTTGTCTCAGCTCCACTGAACTGTCTTTACCAAGTTACCAAGCACTTTCCAATTACCAAAGCCAATGGTCAATTCTCAGTCCTCCCATTCTCAGCAGCATCTGACAAACTGATCATTCCCTCATTAAAAAAGGCTTTCTTCCCTTGATTTCCAGGACACCACACTCATCTGGTCTTCCTCCCATGGTCCCTCTTGTTCCCCAGAGCTATTTTAACTCCCTAAATGACCCCATCCTTTATTGTAACATTAAATACAATTCATGCCTTCACAATTCCTAAATGAGAACCTCTAGTGTGCACCTTTCCTCAGCCCCAGAGTTGCAGGTCCATCTTCCTATTAAATTGTCTCCTCTTGGAAGTCTAATAGGATAGGAATCTTACATATCCAAAATTGAATGAAGAGAATGCTTTCCTTTACATTTTTTCCTTCTCAAGTCTTGTCCTGTCTCAGCAAATCGCATGACCCATCTACTCAGGCAACAAAACCTGAGATTCCTCTTTCTGCCTCCTATCCAACCCAACATATCCTGCTGGCTCTACTTTTGAAATGCAACAGTAATCCAGCTACTTTAACACCTCCACAGGTATCACCCTCAACTCTGGGGAGGCTGTAAGAAGACTATTGCTTCATTCCCACTGGTTGTAGTCATTCTCCACACTTCAGTGATCCTTTCAAAATTCAGACTAGATCTTATGTCCTTACTTGAAAACTTTCAGTAGCTTCCATTACTCTCAAGCATAGACAAGGTCTTCACTATGGCCCACAAAACTATACAAAGGCCGGCTTCTGCCAACCTCCTTAATCTCATGTTCTCTTTCCCTTTCTCACTCTGCTCAACCACACAAGCCTTTTCCCTGTCCTCAATCTTGCTAAGAACTCTACCTCTTCAGGACCTTCTGTTCTTCCTGGAATGCCCTTCCTCCAGTCATATGGCCAACTCCTTATCTTCACTTAAGTTCCTGCTCACATGACACCCACCTCCTAGAAATTTCTGAAGGGCCTTCAGTCTAAGAGTTCTCTCCTCTGCTGTTTTCCTCCATAGTATTTAGTGCTGACGTCATCTAGTCAATCCTCATTATTCAGATTCTGTATCTGTGATTTTGCCTAATTGCTAAGATTTGGAACCTTAAAAATCAACACTTATGGCGGTACCCGGGTGGCACAGTTGGGCTTCAGACTCTTGGTCTTGGCTCAGGTCCCAGTACCCACATTGTGATCAACGCCGTGTCAGGCTCCACCCTCAGCATGAAGTCTCCTTGAGACTCTGCTTCTCACCCCTCCTTCTAAGTATCTTTAAAAGAAAATTAACACACTGCTTTTTGTGGTCATTATGGACACCCCCAGTCACCCAACTTGCAGAGTATACCTTTTTAATTCAGCTCTCATACTGTAAATGTTTTTTACGGCATTATCTAGTGCCATATTTTTTTGCTTTTTTGTGCTTTTTGTTGATTTCATGGTTTAAAAGTCCCCCCAAGTATAGTGTTAAGTGCCGTCTGGTGTTTCTTAGCACAAGAAAGTTGTCATGTGCCTTACAGAAAAAAACTCGTGTGTTAGATGAGCTTCACTTGGGCATGACTTATAGTGCGGTTGGCCTTAATATCCAATGGGAATGAACCAACAATATGTATTACATAAGGTATCTTTAAACAGAAACTCACAAACAAGGTTATGTGTTGATGAGCTGACAATAATGTTGTGACCAGAGGCTCACAGGAAGCTAACCTTCTATTTCCCCTAGGAGCAATGGTTCAGTATTTCATGTTCATGGAATGCTCTTGGAAACTACAGAACGGAACCACCACAAATAAGAATCAACAATATCTAGGACCACTTAACATTATGTATTTCCTGTTTTTTTTTTTTTTAAGATTTTATTTATTTATTTGACAGAGATCACAAGTAGGCAGAGAGGCAGGCAGAGAGAGGGAGGAGGAAGCAGTCTCCCTGCTGAGCAGAGAGCCCCATGTGGGGCTTGATCCCAGGACCTGGGATCGTGACCAGAGCCAAAGGCAGAGGCTTTAACCCACTGAGCCACCCAGGCGCCCCTGTATTTCCTGGATTAGAAGACAAGTTCCTCCAACGGGCAAGATATTTTTTTACTGCTTGATCTCTGAGGTTTACAACACTGCTTGGTATTTACCAGAAACCTACAAATACTTAAATGATTAATTAATACCAAGGATGAACAAGCAAGTCTTCAGAGAAACTCAACTGGCCAATAAAGTTATAGACAGTTATATAAACATATAACTTTATTAAAGTTATATTTAAAATCACTAGTAATCATGAAAATGTAAATAAAAACAGCCAAGGTTTTTTTCACCCCCAATGCTACTATTTGGTGGTGAGGGTTCACAAAAGCCAATCGTGCAATCATTAAAAGATTTTTTTTTTTTAAGATTTTATTTATTTATTTGACAGAGAGAGAGAGAGCTCACAAGTAGGCGGAAAGGCAGGCAGAGAGAGAGGGGGGAAGCAAGCTCCCCGCTGAGCAGAGAGCCCGATGCGGGCCTTGATCCCAGGACTCTGAGATCATGACCTGAGCTGAAGGCAGAGGCTTAACCCACTGAGCCACCCAGGTGCCCTCATTAAAAGACTTTAAAATGCATATCTTGTGACACAGCAATTCCACTCCCCAAAAATAAGACCTGGGTCTATGCAAAAACTTAATCATTGCTGTGGCACAATTAATAAAATAGTACAAACCACCTCAAAATCTAAAGACTGGTGAAACAATGACAATCCATACAACGTAATATAACATAGCTATCCAAAAGCTGTCAAAACTGTAAGATGGAAAAATGCTCATTAAACATTAAAAAAGATCGTACAAACAGGTACAACAGAATTTTTTAAAAGTCTACATGTATTGGGGCGCCTGGGTGGCTCAGTGGGTTAAGCCTCTGCCTTCAGCTCAGGTCATGATCCCAGGGTCCTGGGATCGAGCTCCACGTCGGGCTCTCTGCTCAGCAGGGAGCCTGCTTCCCTCTCTCTCTGCCTGCCTCTCTGCCTATTTGCGATCGCTGTCAAATAAATAAAATCTTTAAAAAAAAAAGTCTACATGTATTAAAAAAATGAAAAGGTCTGTAGTAGTTACTACCACTAAAATGTTAAGATGGATGATCCAAAATCTATTTTCCTGTATTTGCCCAGTTTCTCCCGACAAGAAACATGCAGTACTTAGGAATCAGAAAACAGGGGATTAACAGGGGGGTGTGTGTTGGGAGTAAATTGGACAAATCAATCATGAAGTGCTGAGTCCCTGGCAAAGTATGCTATCCCAAGACTACCACCCTTCAAATCTTAGCAACCATTCCTACTAACTCAAATCACTACAGCAGCGGTGCTGTTTAAGCATCCCAACTTTTAATGAAAACTGACAGGTGGAACACATGCTTCTAAGCACTGTGGTAACCACACTCCTCAATCCCAGCTGTACAATTTACTAAGCTCTGTGCTCTTTATCTGTTAAATGTGATAAAAAGGGTCTCACTCATAGAAATGTTGGGGTTTGAATTAGTGTTTCATATAAAACAGAACCCAACATATAGCAAGCCTAGTAAGCACCTGGTTATTATTTTCTCCCAAAACAGAACCTCTGGATGGTGTCCCACTTTGCTTACAGAAATACATGTGCTGGGACAAAGAGGGTATTTATGATAATGTAAACTCTTTGCATACCAACACAAACATAGATTATTTTCCTGTTAGAGATCACTTATTAATCATGTAACATTACTTGGAGTTCTAGTAACAAGGTTTCCTACCATCTTTTCTAAATAGAGAAGTTGTATTCTCTACAGAGGGCGGTTTACATTCTACAGCATTCAACTAGTGTTAACAAACAGGCTTAGGGTCTAAAATGATCACACAACCATTACCAAACAGTCACCCATTCTATATCCCACATACAATGCCTTAAGTTTGTACAAACGATTGTTTTTCTTAAACCAGTGTAACCTAAATTAAAATGTAGAAATTTAATGTACCCAGCTATAAAAAATGCCAGAAACTAGATACTAGTTTTCATGTTTAACATTCTGAAATCCTCCTTCTCCTACAATACAAAATGAAGCGAACAAGGAAAACCAATTCTTGATCATTTTAATTTGTGTAACAGATTACATGCTTTGTGAGTAGAAGCAAAGGTAAAACCTTCGGCAGCTTACATTTTATTCATGACAAGGCCAGTGTGTAAACACTATACTAACATATTAAGTTTTTCCAAGAGCAGTAATAAATACTAAACTAAAAAGAGAGAACATGCACTCAACAACTCTCAAAGAGATATTCATCAAAATGAGGTAAGTCTAATGTGTCATTTGCTAAGGAATTTAATGTTGAGGTGGAAAAAAACTCATCAAAAATATCAGTCTTCATGGAACTTTCCAAATTCAAAGTCCTAATGCAGGCATTATTTGTCAGTGAATCTGGCTGAACTTCACAATGATTTTTCTTAGTGGGGCTACAGTAATTATGGTCCTGTCTCAGATGTGTGTTTTGGGGAATATCATTTAATTCAGTAGACACTGGTGCTGGGATGTGGTCATCTCCCATTTCTAAATACCTAAAGTCAGCCTCCCCATTTACCGAGTGCTCTGTTGAGACAACAGTTGTAGGAGACAATAATTCTGCTAAAATTTCTTCATGACTTTGACTACTGTATGGAACTGTGCACCCAGATTTATTATCAGCAGTATCAATTTGATACTGTAGTTCTTTTAGCAAGTCTTCTATTGATTCACAATCGTTTGGAGACCCACAGTGGGACACATGTTCTAAATTTTCACTTGGAGGTGTTCCTTTTTGAGGGGAAGACATAAGAGCAGCTAATTTCTTCTTTTTGGCTTTAAGTTTTTTAAGAAGTTTTAGACGAAGTTTATGAATCTGACCCTCAACTGAGTCTCCATGGTTTGCAGAAGAAACACCATTTTCTTTCACACAAGAATCATGACTACTGTGAGCTCCATAGGAGGTATTTTCACATTTCTTCAAAGCATCTGTATCAGCAATAACATCAGCACATACACGAGAAGTCGTGCTACCAGACAATGGATGGCCTGGTGGAGGGTTACTAACTGTAGGTGGCTTATTTGCACACCTATTGGCTTTCTTGGATGCCCGGTTAGCCTTTTGGTTTATACCTTTCGTTTTAAAGCCACCAAAATTACTTGCCCCCTTAACTGAAGGCTGCAAATCAGTTACAGTGTTTCTATTATGAGCTGAAACACAAGGTGGCATAAAAGAAGCACCCCTACTTAATAAACCTTTAACCCAACTTCCTACAAATGGTTTCTTCTGAGTTTCTTTCAGTGATGGATTCTGTCCTGATTTCGCTGCTATGGTTTGAGAAGATGCCACAGTTTCATTTTTTTTCCAATCAGATACCTGAGCTGTAACAGCTTGTTGTGGTTTTAACTTCTCAGTTTTGGGTGAAAGAAAGTGTTTTAATGGAGTATCCTTCTTTAGGGCAACTGTACCCTCAACTTCTCCCGGCTTTACTCCACTTATAGAGTCAGTAGCATGAACAGTATTCACAGATTTAATAATTACAGTGTCTTCTGTATTCGGCTGTGCCAACTGCATGTTTGCACCTACAACTGGAGATGGCAAGCTTAAATCCACGAATCGGTCTTGAGTAAGCTTTTCAACACATGGAGCTGATACTAAAGAAGCCATTAGTAACTCCTGTGATTGCAAAGTATCTGTTTTGCCAACTCCTGCATTTTCTGCCACAGGTTCATTATCTAAGAGGAAACGTTCAGAGTTAACCTGTATTTCTTCAAGCGTCAAAGATAAAATACTATTGTCAACCAAACTTTCTGGACCTGAAAGTAAATGATGCCCATGAGCTAGAGCTACAGCTTCACCCTGTGAGAGAGTGCTAGGTCCAACCGCCGCACCGGTAGGGAGAGTCCTTGAGAATGGCTCAGCAGAGGCAGCATCACCCGCAGAACATCGAGTTGGAGAGGCTGGCTTCTCATCACCGAAAGGAGGCTCATCATTAGTCTTTTTAAGTGGAGGGCAGGCAGACGCCTTATCTATCATTGGGGATGTTTTTCTTTCCCAAATAACAATATGTACCTCTGAAGCAACAACTTCAAATTTCTCATGCCTTTCAGAACGTAGGCCTTTTAGGTCATCGCACTCCAGCCACCTTCCTGGGGATGAGGAAAGTTCAGTAAATGAGGTTAAACTTTCAAAACCCACCAGCCGAGGTTCGCTTTCTTCTGGCCATTTTATCTGCTTTATCCCTGAATATCCACCAAAGGAGAACACTCGAGAACAAGGCCTATGCTTATGTCACCATTTTTCTCTGCCAAGGTTAAAGTCCTTATGTGGCTAATGAAAGTTACAGACTAACATCCAGAAATTTGAAAAACTGAGTTTTTACTTTTTCCTAAAATACCCACAAAAATCAGGACAGAAGTCTATTTAACTTTTGTTACTTAGAATACAGTATATCACCCAATTTATCCAACATCAGAAAATGGATTAAATTTTTCCATATATATGCATTTTCAAGATAAATGAAGCCTGTTACCCTCAAGTACCCACATTTGTTTCAATTCTTATTTTAATTCAATTATTCTTTTCTTTTTCTTTTTTGGTTAAAAGAAAACTTAAAGGTTTTTAGGTGTTTATTTTATTTCTGAGCTTCTATTTTCTCATTTGTCAATTGAATATGAAGTGATGGATTATAAAGGAAGAGGTTAACCTCCTACACACAAAAACCCCCCTAAGAAAACCATTCACTAAATTTATATGGATACACCTTTACAAACCACACAAACCTACTATTTCCTCTTCTAAACCCATTAAAACTTTGAGTCTTTTGTTTGCTTACTTCAGTGGTTCACCACCACACATGCACATTAGAATTATTTGAGTCACAGCTGGGCCTAATCCCCAGACACTGATTCAATGACAGGGGAGAGCCAAGACATTTTTTATAAGGTAACCATGATTTTTATATGTTGTCAGGGAGGGGAACCATATAACCATCTAACCTACCTGAACAGGATTTCAGATTCCCTGGAATGCAGTAAAAAATTAAATTAAGTTACTTTTTTAGTTTTTGCTTATGTTATTGAGAACCACTTCCCCCCAAATGCTGAAGCAGAGTAAAACTTTAAGGAGATAGTATTTATAATGGGAGTTTCAGTTTGCAAGGTGCTTTTATAACACATTATTTTGTCATCCACCCCAACTAACCCCAAGAGGAAAATATCAAGTATGAAAAGTATCCAAAAAACAGAAAAAAGAAAAAGAAAAATATCAAAGAGACCTCTTATCAACAGCCTGATATAACTCTTTATGGGACTGAATGATCTTGTTTAAGACAAAGTGAACATTGTAAGAAAAACAAACTCAGGGGCACCTGGGTGGCTCAGTGGGTTAAAGCCTCTGCCTTCTGCTCAGGTCATGATCCCAGGGTCCTGGGATCGAGCCCTGCATCCGGCTTTCTGCTCAGCGGGGAGCCTGCTTCCCTTCCTCTCTCTCTGCCTGCCTCTCTGCCTACTTGTGATCTCTGGCTGTCAAATAAATGAATAAAATCTTAAAAAAAAAAAAAAGAAAAACAAACTCAATATTAAATCATATCAGATAAGTGGAAGGAAAAACTTAGCAAAAATTATGAGCTGTACTATTTAGCCTTCTACTGAAATGTTTATTTAAATAAAGGCTTTATCCTGGATAAATTATAGATTTCAGATATTCTATTTCATAGTCCTAGAAACAGATGTTTTCTTTTTTTCAGTATTTTTTTTTTCCTTTTTAAGGAAGCTCCATGCCCATTGTGGGACTTGAACTCATGACCCTGAGATCAACA
The DNA here is from genome assembly GCF_963455335.1 of Martes martes. NCBI lineage: Eukaryota > Metazoa > Chordata > Mammalia > Carnivora > Mustelidae > Martes > Martes martes. The sequence continues at coordinate 71,986,341 of NC_137890.1, forward strand.
GTCACATACTCTAAATAGTGAGCCAGCCAGGCACCCAGTAGATGTTTACTTTTATTTATATTACTAACAACTGCAAACTAAGCAAAATTTGTTTTTGTTCTCAATTAAAAACTTTCAGTATGATGCACTTTCTTTTTAAAAGAATCACATGGTCACTTAATCAAAATCGCCATTCATTTTTCTATACTGAACATGTATTACTCACGGAGTAAAAGCAAACGTACTAAGTGGGAAAAAGCAAACTGTAAACCAACAGTATTGTATGATCACTTTTTCTTTTTTTTAAAGATTTTATTTATTTATTTGAGGGAGAATGAGTGAGAGAGAGCATGAGAGAGGAGAAGGTCAGAGGGAGAAGCAGACTCCCCAAGGAGCTGGGAGCCCGATGCGGGACTCGATCCTGGAAGCCCGGGATCATGACCTGAGCCGAAGGCAGTTGCTCAACCAACTGAGCCACCCAGGCGCCCCACTTTTTCTGTCTAGAAAAGAAATATGCATATATACACCCATACATATACAAAGGAAAGACAGGAGTGATTCTAAACCAGAGTGACAGAGGAGAGGACAGGGAGAAAGAATTAAAGACAACGGCCAATAAGTCAGAGGAAAAAAAGAGTCAAAGTAAAGTTCGCCTTAAAAAAAAAATCATCTAGGGTTTGGCCCCCCATGCCTATTATCACAAAAGAAAAAGGTTTAAATACTTACCATCCGCATCTAAAATCCATGTAATAAAATGATTATTTGCTTGGTACTGAATTACAGAAGTTATTTGATAAAGACAGCCTTCAAAATGAAATGAATAGTGCTGCAAGTCATTATGTGGCAAGCCTTCCACAAAGTGCAACATGAATACGGGAGACACTCTGTGGGAGAGAAAGGCAAGTGAAGTCAAGCAAATGTAATGCCCTGTGCCTGGTTATAAAAAAGATGGTCTGAAGCAAGGAAGTCACATATAACACTTTCAAGGCTAACTGCACTAATTTTTCTTGAGAACCTCCAGATGTATGCCTTAATTAGAAATGGAGAATGCACTCTGTGAAGTATGTAACAGTAAACCCTTCTCAAAATGGTATCAGTGACAGTTGGAGCCATCATGCAATAAGGCTCTATCTAACACAAGACCATTAAACAAAAATTGCTCTGTAAGCCACAATGCTGTTTTGGCTTAAAGATCTCTTGATAACAACTACTCTGTAAAATCACATGGAAAAATCCAGACCTTTTAGAATTTTCTTGGGCATCTCGTGCCTAAATGAATTACTTCTGTTATACAAGTAATATTGGAAACAAAGTAACAAACCTAAGACACTGAAATAAACATTTAAAAAACCTCAATATGCTAATCATTTGGCCTATTTCACTGTTATCTCCAGAAGCAGAGGGATCCATCAAAGTAAAACTTTTACTCAGAAAGTTTAATTTGTACCTAAAAATACAACATATTGGCTGATTTACTAAAAAATTTAAGACATTCATAATTTCAAAAATACACTTTATCATTATAGTAACATACCAAACCAGAACACAGAATCTAATGATGGGCCTCAAATAACCAAATTTAACAAAGGTCTCAGGATTTAAGAAAAATGTCAAGTATCTCTTTTCCCAATATTTAAATAGCTGTCAAACTTATTTAGCTTAAAAAATTTATTCAGCTGAGATGAACCTGAGTCAATGTCCAAAATGCAGATCACTCCGACTGATAAGGAATAATTAGTAAGTTATCTCTTGCCAATCATGTTAGAGGAATAATCAACTTTTCAAAATTTAAGTACCTATAAATAAAGTCCTGCAAAATTGTCTATAATGCTAACCCCCCCCCTTTTTTTATCGTATCTACTTAACTGATCTAAGGTACCACTGATTATAGCATATACCACTAGGAAAAAAAACTGCCAACTAAACTCTACTATGCCATCAATTCTTAGATGTACTCCCATTTTAAGTGTTAACATGTGAAGAGTGTGTCTCTGAATCAGTAATCTACAATGAAACTAGAGATCTGTTCTCACAGCTGGATATGCAGGGCTTAGGCAACCGCATGACACTGTAAGTACTAATATTTAATTCTCCTGGTCTCATGTGATAGATACCTTCTCAAGATATCTTCATTTTATTTGAGAAAGAGTGAGAGCTAGAGAGAGAGCACACACAGAAAGAGAGGGAGAAAGAGAAGCAGGCTTCCTGCTGAGCAGTGAGCCGGACACCGGGTTCGATCCCAAGAGTTTGGGATCATGACTTGAGCCAAAGCTAGATGTCCAACTGATTGAGCCACCCAGGTGCCCCCAAAATATCTTCTGAGTCTAGTTACTACAACATTCTCTTTTTTATCACTAGACTATGCAAATTCATGAACTTCCTGCCTTCTTTGTGTGAGTTAAACACAGAAAGTGTTAAATATGCAGCATTTCTTTCTTAATGGCGTATTTAAAACCTGGTGCAACTTATAAATGATGGCATTTTTGGATTCAACAAAATAAAGCATATGCCCCCTCATCCTTTTCTAGTTCATTTTCTTCTCTGGGTCCCCTAGACTCTAGTGTTCCCTAAAAGTCACAGGTCTCTCCTACCCAAAATTCCAGCTTAGCTCATACCGAAGCACTTTAGTTGAGAGTAGAGCTTTACTCCTAGTTTGGTAACAGATTTTGTTTCAGGGTTCTTCCTACCTACAATGCCTGGCATGTCAAAGATGATGCTCAGAGATGAGAGGATCAAGTTAGGTACTGACTCAACCATAAAAAAAACTGGGTGGGATGAGTTAAAAGAACTAGAGTGAGAGTCACAAGAGATGTCAAGCCAAGCTCCATTTGCATTTACCTCCCCAACTTTTAGGTTAAACTCCTCCTATTATAGAGATCTACCCTAGGAAAAGAGAGAAAACAGAAAAGGGGAACTGTGCCAGCTGCCCTGCTACCCACAGACAGCAGGGAAACACCAAATCCCTGTCCCACAAAGAGCAGCCACAGTCCTGTGCAAATGGCCTGGAGGACGTGTGTTTTATTTTTATCCCAACTAATGAAATGTAGTAACTCATATTTTAGAAAATGCAAATTTAACAATGTGCATATATGTATTTCTGAACTATAATAATGTAGGCTTTAGGCAAAAAAATCTGCAAATATAATTTTTAAACCTCATTACATTTTAGATCTAATTACATCACTGAACGATTTCCTATTTCAGATTCTATGACAAAAGATGAAATATATGAGTAAAATCAGATATAATTAAAATAATTAGAACGATTCATATTAATTATAAACAAAATACTTCAGAAAAATTCAACTGCTCAACAAAGGTTTACAACTGTATTCTTTGGAGGTAAGTTCAAGGATCTCATAAAATAATAAATCATTTTCTGCCATACAATGAAGATTTAATTAACAAATACAATTTTAACTATTTTATGTATCAATATTCCATCCAAACTTTTGTAGGGGATGGTTTAGTTCATCTGCTTGGAAGAAAGTCTCAAAATCATTAATACTTAATGATGACACTTTAAGAGGCCTGTAAGCACAGATCAGAAACATCTAATTTTTCCTCCTACCCTCTCTTAATCCTTACAGTTGTTTAAAAAAAAATTACTATTAAAAATTATTTTTTTTTAAAAAGAAGTTTATATAAATAAAATTTTCAAATGACAATCCAGGATAGTGTGTGACCGGACTCCAAGAGGTGATCATGGCAGTAATAAGGTTCATCTTAAGAGTCTGTGAAGTAAAATTAAATCAAGATTCTAAGTTGGTGCCTCATGTTACCATGCTCTGAGTATAATTCCTAAATAATTTAAAGTAGCAGACCTGAATTTGATAGATCTCATTCATTTATCAATGGACTTTTTCTAATGGAAACATATTAGAGATGATGACTGCCTGAGATAAGGTGTTCAGGGAACTTATAAATACTATTAGTTTTTAGAATGCTGTAAAGTTGAATTATGCATGATATCATGATGGACCTAATTACTTTTAAGTTATCCTTAAACACTGTATTAAATTTGTTTCTAAATTCCATTAGACATCAACAAATCAAGACTATGAATTTCAAAGTAAAAAACTACAGAGAACTTTATAAAGACCTTGTTATTTAAAATGTAAGAGAAATTTGACATACTAGTTTAACTTCTTTTCAATATAGTAAATATCCAAACTATCAATTCTGTTTACAAACTGACCCATTAGAACTCTAAACACATTTCACAGTGAAACACTTATATCTAATGGATACACTGCCAGATACACTGCACAAGTCTTTAATGTAAGTAAAACAACATATTTGTGTAATTAAAACTTGTACGTTGCAATGCAACCAAATAACACTTCAAACAAAATAGCAGTATAAGTTTATCCTGAATGCTGGCGCTTGAGAAAAAGCAGGTATAACAGGATGAAATTACATAAGCCAGGAAGCCTCAAGCAACCCAACTGTCCAGTACAGGATGGCAAATACTCACACCTTACCACCCTTCTACCTCATTCTCATCAAGGACAGGGCTTAAACAAACAAAAAGAGGCTCCCGCAACACTCCAATCTCAAAGTCTGAAATCCGAGACAGCCAAAAAAGACTATGGACTTCCGCTTAAAGGTATTTCCTCTTCTTTTCCACTCGAATGCCCCCAAATGATAGTGAATGACCAAAAAAAAGGTAATAAACCAAAAGGACCAACAAGGGAAAGAAGACATAAGCATACAAGAAAAGAACAAATATTTTGAAGGCAAAAAGCAAATGGTAAAGTGGTAACTTAGCAGACTAGAGAAAGTGATGACATGAGAGCTATGGAGTGGGTATACTGATGAGAAGAACTTACCACCCCCTCCCCCCACAGAACCTCCAGAAGACGCAATACTGATAGGTGACAGATGTTGAAGAATGTGGGGGTAAGGCCCTGAGCTAAAAAACTAGGATAGGAACAGAAAGAGTATATAAAGAGCACCCCCATGCACCAGACGCAGAGAGGAACCTGTATAAACTGGAACACTAGAGCAGAAGGATGGAAGGTGGCAGAAGAAAGGTTTCTAGAAAAAAAGGGTGGTGGGGGGGAAGAAGAGGATTAAAAAATTACGAAACATTTAAGTGCTTGAAAAATTTACTGATGAGTGTCTGAAGAACTTGGAAAAAATAAACAAACACAGGGGCGCCTGGGTGGCTCAGTAGGTTAAGCAACTGCCATCGGCTCAGGTCATGATCCCAGGGTCCTGGGATAGAGCCCCATGTCAGGCTCCTTACTCAGCAGGGAGCCCGCTTCTCCCTCTTCCTCTCCCTGCTACTCTGCCTGCTTGTGCTCTCTGTCAAAAAAAATAAATAAAAATTTTTAAAAAATACATAAACGGGGTGCCTGGGTGGCTCAGTGGGTTAAGGCCTCTGCCTTCGGCTCAGGTCATGATCCCGGGGTCCTGGGATCGAGCCCCTCGTCGGGCCCTCTGCTTGGTGCTTGCTTCCCCTTCTCTCTCTCTGCCTGCCTCTGCTTATTTGTGATCTCTATCTGTCAAATAAATAAATAAAATCTTTAAAAATATAAAAAATACATAAAGCAAATGAAAACACAAGGAAATTAGTAATTCCACGAAAAATGAAAAGTTATAAAAGAAAAGAAACATAACCATGTATTCTGCTTGGCTAGAGAGGAAATATATGTATGTTCATAAAAATAAATAATGAGTACTGATTTAACAAAAAAATGTAATCCTATAGGAAGGAGGACAGGGAGAGGTTACACAGAAACGGGGTGTTGGTGTCAGAACCCTAGTCCTCAATTACTATAAATTACTATAAATTATAAAATTTGTTAGTATAAATTTAGTATAAATTACTAAATTACTGTAACAGGAGAAGACTATATAAAGGTAGAATAAGCACTTTTCTGAAATGTCAAAGTACATACTACGTTAAAGGTGCGAAGTAGATGCTTAATGGAGAGGAGGTAGGAGGAACCGACCTCTGAGTTTCAAGTATGGGGCTTCTGGTAGCAATTTTAGAACAAGGTAATTCCGACCAGTGGTCCCATTGAAAACAAACAGAAAAGCTGGCAAAATATAGTAAAAACACATCTGCTCAAAGGCAGAGAAAGCTTACAAGAGGATAAAGAATTAGCAGCTCGAGTTCTGGGAGAAGATGGGAATTCAGACAGATGAGCCTGTGGTTCACTGTTGAGTCATCTTAGTTTTTGAAATTAGATTAAGGAAATCTAAGAATTCTAGAGACTCCAGACAGTTGGCAGAGGAGAGAAAGACTGAAGATTAGTATCCTTAAAGGGAGAAAAAAGGCAAACGAAGGAAAGGCACCAGTAGAGTGGGGTCAGACAATCACCGTAAGAGAGCTCTTCAGGGGTATTTTGTCTGGGACAGTTTGCCTACTGGCCAGAGTTCTTGATAGAGAGGCATTTTTGTAATCTGTAACTATGTTATTTAACTCAAACTTCTGAAAAGTAGGTTGTAGTCATCACTTGCAATTCTACACATTAAATCCACCTTCATTTTGTTCTAAAAAGAGTAAGGCAATTTAACTCACTTTTCCAATACCATTTTTCTTATCTGTGACTTATTGCTGCAAATGTTACATGGACCAAAATGGGCAGCATTAAGTGGGTGCCACTCAGGGATGACATTTGTAAAAGTGACCAGATTCTTCATATGTCTGCAAAAAAAGAAGACGTAACTTAAATTCATTTACTTCACTTTTAAAAAATTCCTAAACCTTGCTTTGTTTATTCATACTTTCCTATCCCCGCCATGTAATAAATTAATATGCTAATGTTCTTTCCAAACCACAGTAAAGCTCTCTGTGAGGACTCTCCACAGTAATTACATACTATTTTTTCAGTTCTGAGATGAAGAGAATGTTCAAAGGAGGGTTTCTCAAGGGCAATACCACTGACATTTTGTACTGGGTAATTCTTGGCCATGAGGCATTCTCCTGTACTCTGAGATGTCCAGCATCATCCCTGGCCTCTACTCACTAGCTGTTCCAAGTACAGCAACCATTAGCTCCAAACACCGCTAAATGTCCCAGGAGGTGCAAAATTACCCCAGTTGAGAACCACTGTTTCCAAATTTACTAAAAGCTCACCCTTACTTACAAAATTCACAATCCAGCTATCCATATTGACAACCAAAACCCAAAAAAAAGGCATTTCCAAATATACAATCAGGAATACATACACCTCAATTCTCTTGATCTTAAAAAATTAGGATACCAGTGGTGAAATAATTTTATTTTCACAGGTTACAGAAGTTGTAAATTTGCTCTTTAGCCAAAATACCTGACAGCAACAGGCACCTAAAAAGATGGTATTTAAAGAGGTACACTGTATCTCAATTGGATTCACCTCAATAAAAATACCTTTAAAAGAGCAATTAATTACCTAAAAGGCACTGGCTTTTTTAATAAACAATAACAAATACTGTTCAATCATAAGTGAAATAAGCACAAGCTGTTACAAATATACCAATTCTCAGGGAAGCTAACATTTTAAAAGCAAACCCACATAAAGTTATCACTAAAATTGAATGACTTATTTCTATTAAATTCTTGCTTCTCACAGATGACTGCTGAGTAAAGGCTCCTATATTTTAGTCTATAAAAAGAAGTCTGTCTCAGCAAATAAATGTTAATGCTCCACATGACAGCAAACACTTTTGAGCACTTACTATGTGCAAAAGTGGGGTGCTGTGCTAAGCACTCGTCTCCCAAACAACCTTAAGTGGCAGGTACCATTCCTCTTCCCATTTTACAGATGAGGAAAGTGAAATACAGAGAGCATATCAGATGATAAATGACAGACCTGAGATTGGGAGTCTGACTCCAAATACCACATTTTTAAACTGCCTCCAAAATGTATGCTGTAAATCAAGCAAAAGATCTTAAACTGGCCCTAAAAACAGCAGCACAAAACCATGAGTTTGCTGGATATTCCCCCATCAGATTTAGTGTAAATGTTTTAAACCATGATATATACTAAGATGTATTTAATGAAATGCCACTTCATTTTAGCTTTTCCTCTATTTATTTTTAGAACAAAGCAATTAAAAAAAAAAAAAAGAACAAACCCAAATGCCAGTGGCTTCTTTCCCATGAATTGTCAGTTTTTTATATACTCCTCCAAAATGCACTTAACATTCTGCATTCAAAGTGACTTAATGCATCCAACAGATCAAAAATAATTACTAAGTCACTGGCCCTCAATTATGTGTTTATATGTTATCTCCCTAACTAACTAGTCTGAATTTGGCCAGGATGAAGATTATTTTTCTGTTGAGTTCCTGGCACATAAAATATACTCAATGAAAAGCCCAACAACTCAGATGTGAATTCTGGAAAAGCTGTAATTAAGCTGATTTTAATCATCAAGCTCATTTATATTATTTAAAATCCAGGTGGTGATTAAGGAGTATACCACAGTGAGTAGGAAAGTCTGAGGCCTGAATTTTGTCACTTAGTAGTGTGTCACCTCGGGCCCTGCCTACCTATTTAACACCTTTCAAGGTTCACTTTCCACATGTGTCAAATGAGGAAAAATCAGATTAATTTATATAAATCAGTGATAGAAGTCCAGGAAATACTCATTCTTATACTCATAGAAAATTATTTTTAAATCCGAGATGAGACTGAAATGGTTATTCTTACTCTGTTGTAATAATTCTGAGTTTTTTTTAACTGATGTTAAAAAAAAAAAAATTCTGGGTTCTGTTGCATGTATTCCCTGGAACATCCTCTCAGACTTGACTCTCCTTGACTTACCACTACATACCAAAAATAATCTCAATTTAGATAATGAATATCTAAGCAATAGTTTTCTCTCACATTTTTATTTAAATTTTCTAATTTGCTAGTAGGTAAGAAAAGAGGAAAGGACTGATCTCTATTATAGTAATTTGAATAAACGACCAATAGAACCAGTTTGGTAATCTTTTTAACTGCCAGCCAGCAACTTTCTCTGCGTGATGGAAACTTTCCCTGACTCCTCTTCTAAAATCTACGCTCTCTGTTATGTGGTCAGAATAAGGAAGCAAAAGAAATCCGCTGATGGTTTCTTCTCCATAGTTCTTCCCAAGTCCGAATCTCAGGGCATAAGATGATAAAGTGTATCAATCATGATCCCTGTAATCCTCACCTAAGGGCAGCAGGGAATTAAGAAAACAGGCTGAGAGAGCTCATATGCAAGAGGATTCTGGCGGTGGCTAGTGTTTCATGGAGGAATGGGAGAGCCTAAATTACTTCTCAAAACTGCTGTGAGGCTCTGAGAGTCTCAAATCAGTTTCCATGATGTTTAAAAACATAACCAAGCAAAAACCCTAGCTGCTAACAGAGGAACAAACGAAACACTATCATTTCAAGGAATTCTAAGAAGTATTCTTATGCAGCAGGGAATCCAGAGGGGGAGCTGTGAGGGGAATATACTACTCTTCCCATTTGTCTCCCCCTTCCACTGAGGAACTTCTTAAGAAAACTCCTACTAATTAATAATCCAGCAAACCATGGATTTTTATTCTTCTAGTTTAAAAAAGCAAGCAAACTGTAGTTTTTGGAGCTCAAATTTTTCCTTTTAATCTTAATGGTGGGAAGACTTCAAAATACGGTAGCAAATTTTACTGAGTGCAGAAGAACAAGGGAGAGAGCAGTGTTATAAATGGAAGCAAGTTTTATTCAAATTTTATTATTTGGAACCATTTTCAATAAAATACATCCACTTTTAAAAAAGAGCAAAACTAACCTATTTTGATACTTGTGTCCACACTGTGAACATTCAAAGTTCCAAGAGAAAGAATACAAAAAGAGCTTTTCAATGACGGGTTCCATTTTTAAGAGCAGGGGAAGTGCAAACACGGGGCTTTCCATATCACCTTCAAAAAGAAAAAGGAAAATTATTACTCATCATTAACTGAAAAAAGTGAGCTAAAATTACTGTTATCTTTTCTCACCTATGTTCAGAGTACAAATATATGTGAAAATATGAGTATATGAAGAATAAGTTATTCACAGTTGGACAAGAGGAAGTTTTTAAGAATTTTTTTTTTTTTGAGAGAGTGAGTGAGAGAGAGAGAGAGAGAGAGAGAGAGAGTGAATGTGCATGCACACAGAGGGGAGGGGCACAGGGAGAGGGAGAGAGAGAGAATCTCAAGCCAACTCCTGGGCTTAGCATAGAAACTGATGCTGGGCTTGATCTCACAACCCTGAGATCATGACCTGAGCTGAAATCAAGAGTCACACACTTAACTAACTGAGCCACCCAGGCTAGGGAAGTTTTTAAAGCATTTTTCTAAAAATGTCCATCATAAAGATTTAATTATCACTTCAGTCCCTGTCTCTCATTTTTCTTGGTGGACACTTATGAAAATGTTTTAAGGACAAAAGACCCATACTATCTCCTCAGATCTTTTTTAGCTTTTCTCTGGGGGAAAAAAAAAATCCTCAGAACTATAATAGCCCTAGGATACAAAACAAAATTATAATATGGTTTATAAAAATTGTAATAAAGTACTATAAAACAAAATAAGAAAATATATATATAGTTCACCACAAATACTAAAAATAATATATCCAGTTTAACACTGTAGAATGTCAGAGGTGGACAAAACCATTAAAAAGCCGTTTCTGGTCCAACTCTCTTGTTCTATGTGTGGAGATGACATGACACACAGGATTAAAGGGCCAGCCTCAAATCTCCCTACTCCTCATCTACCACTCTTTGTAAAATCTTCAGTCTCATCTTTTAACAATTAAAATTAGGGATGCCTGGGTGGCTCAACTGGCTGAGCCTTCACTCTTGATTTCAGTTCAGGTCATGATCTCAGGGTGTGAGAGCCCTCACTGGGCTCTGAGCTCAGCAGGGAGTCTACCTGAGATCCTTGTGCTCTCCCTCCTCCCCCAACAAATAAATAAATCTCTAAAAAAAAACAAAAACAAAAAATAAAACAAAACAAAACAATTAAAATTAAACTTCAATGACTTTAAGATTAGAGAAGATCTGATTCTGGTGTCATTAAAATAAAAACTGAATAATGAATCCAGTCTTCCAGTTTTTAGATCAACAGGCAAATTAAACAGGAGGATTTACATTCCCCTCTTACACTTATTCTTGAATTGGTTTCTCACCTTCCCGTCCTTAGGGGAGCTTAGATGCTAGGATTCAGCCCTAGAAAGAATCAGAGTCCTTCCCTCCCCTACCTCCCCTGGGATAGTCTCACTTCCATGGTCCAGTTCTCCCCCTAGCCTGGAGCGACAGTGGCCTGGAACGAGGCCAGGAGGAGCCACCTTGGCAAGACCCAACAGCAGAGCAGGAGGCGTTTCTGCCTAAGCATGCTCTATAAATACCAGTAGTTACAAAGGCTATTTTAACAGTCACCTTTGTGGTACAGTCCCACCACTACCTTTGTACAAAAATAAAAATCAAAATAATCCATTTTTTATAAACAGAAATAAATACAAATCAGTCCCCTAAAGAGGAACACACATAGCATCACCACACACATAAACAGCGCATAGTACAGCAGGAGTCTGTAACAGTTACTAGCATTTAAATCGTACTCTACTGTGACTGAATATTAATCAAAAAGTAGGTAATATATACTTCATAATGACAACACAGAATCTTCAGGTCTAAAAATACAGAAAGTTCTCAGTGAACAAAAATATGAAAGAAAAATATCAAAGAGTACACTGTTAAGTTATATGCATACAGATCATTTTAGGGAATTTATATAGCTCCTAATTGATCTTAATTATTTTTCCTTTGTTTACAAATTTTATGGGTATTAAGCATAAACCATCCACTAGACAACATATAATACCAATAGAAATTGATTTCTTTGTCTCCAGTATCTTCACCCCAACACCTATCCAACTACCTAGTTTGCATATGTCCCTAAAATGACATAATTTGCCATAATACAAATCCTTCAGCAGCTCTTTGCTGTCTAGTCAAGTTTTCTCTTCTGATAATTGCTCGTTAATGTTTTCTGGCCACTTTTCTATGAGGCTGTCCTTTTTCTAAACTGATGTACAGAATTCTTTACAAAATATCCAGGATCTTATTTCTTTGTTCTATCTTTGCCCAGAGGTTTCAAACTTCAATGTTATCTTATCTACCACTATTTTACGGGCCTTATTTAAGAAATTCTTCCCCACTGAGAACTAAAATATTCACCCATTTTTTTCCCTAAGTTCTATAATTCTGCTTTTCCATGTTTAGGTCCTTAAATAGGCTGAAGTTACTTCTGATTACAGTGTCAAATAGGGATCCAATTTCTCCTGTCTCAGGAAACAACTGTCCCAGCATCATTTACTAGACAGCCTTTCTTATCCCCCACTTATCTGCATCACCACCTCTGTCACACAGTATGACGTAAGCAAAAGGTGAGGGTTTTCATCTGGACTCTATTCTGTTCTACTGGTCTGTGTACACATATCTCAAAGACTAAATCACTCTTTAAAATTAAATAAATTAGTACAAACCACAATATGAGCTTTTTCTTTTAAAAAATTAGAGAAAAAGAAAAAAATTAAATTGAAGAGAGCAGTTACCTTTGCGGGGAGGTAAGGAAGAACTGAATTAGAGTACAAAGGGGGCTTCATGTTTATTTGTAATATTTTATTTCTTAAACTGCAGGGAGGGTGAACAGAAAGGATAGTTTATAATGAATTTTTTAAAAACAATAATCAAAATGATACAATGACTGATCTTAAAAATATAACCAACACTCAGGGTCAGTACAGATTCTATTTCTTTAGTACTTGAAAGTACACATTAACATTCAGAATAAAGACACATATGTTGTAGGACTTTAAAATGCTCTCCAAAGCAAAGATCAGATTTCACTAGTAAGATCTTAAGCTCCAACACAGCACCTATTACTGTTGAATGAGTAGTATAAACACAAATGAGAGAGGAATTCCATTGTATTAGAAGAACTGTATGCTTGCCCAACTGCTATGACTGCACAAAAAAATAATTTAAAAATTCCTTGTCTGTTACATAGAAAACACGGCCCAAGGCAGCAGTGGAACAAGATACAACCTTGTTTCAAAAATAATTATCAGGGCTAAGAGGAGTACTGATTCAGACTGGGGAGAAACCAACCACTCTTTAATTCAAATGGGAACTGGAGCAGGGACCCTGAATAAAATATCTCAGGTCATTCTAGGAGGGAAAGGACACCTGCAAAATGCACCATGGGAGCCCCTCGATCTATACTCTGGTAATCTTACAGAAAAGGCTCCTTTGAAACAAGTATCCACCCAACAGATCAGAGGTCTGGATTAAGAATAGGGACTGAAGGAGCCTGAAGAAAACTTTCAGGCTTGACTGTGGTAATGGTTATACACTGCATACACTTAAAAAGGGTCTTATTGGGGCGCCTGGGTGGCTCAGTGGGTTAAAGCCTCTGCCTTCAGCTCGGGTCATGATCTCAGGGTCCTGGGATCGAGCCCCACATCGGGCTCTCTGCTCCGCGGGGAGCCTGCTTCCCCCCCCCTCTCTCTCTGCCTGCCTCTCTGCCTACTTGTGATCTCTATCAAATAAATAAATAAAATCTTTGAAAAAAAAAAGGGTCTTATTATTACAGAAATTACACTTTGTTAAAAAGGAAAAAAAAGAATATTCATCCCATCTGAGATCCTACCTGATGATAATAAATGAGAACAGTCCTTTAGACCTAAAGGAGACAATACCAAAGATCTGGCATATGGAAATTCATTTATTATTTTAAGAACAGAATAAACATATAGGAAGGAGTTCATGGAAAACAAATAAAACCAGGGAACAGCACAGTGGGACAAAGATACTACCACGCAAAAAAGATGCTGCTTCCAGATACACATCTGAATCTGATGAAATAAATCTTCTGAGGGAAAAATTAGAAGGCACTGATATTTTATGTAATTCAATATGGGTTAATATATTTAATAGAGATATTACATATTCTTTACTACGACACAGTATTAACAGAAGAGTCAATACAACAATAACAAGAAATAAAACAAAAAGACACTACCCATAAAAAAAAATCACCAATGACTCTTTTTTGCAACAGTGAAAAAATTTCAAAAGCCCCAGGACTCTAGTGCCCTAGCTCTACTCTGCTCCAAGGCCAAAAGCCAAATCACAGAGAACAAAGCAGGTCTCATTCTTCTGCCCTTTTTAAAAGTAAGCAAGCTTTCCCAAAAGGTCATCAGTATATTTCTCCTTGTTTTTTACCGACGAAAATTGTGCCGTACGTCTATTCCTAAACTAATCACCAGCAAGGGAAGTCTAATTACTATGGTTGACCTACATCAGAGATTCTCAACCCTGTCCATCCTTAAGAATCACACAGGGACTTCTGAAAATTGCTGATACCTGACTCCATCCCTGAGATTCATATTTAATAGATCCCATGCACTTTTCAACTCCCTAGGTGCTTTATAATGCACAGTCAAGGTTGAAGGCACTGAATTAGTCTATAGGGGGAAAGTATTGGAAATGCGACCCATGGTGTCCACCCAAGTATCCACCTGCTTCCGAGAAATGCATCCATTTTCAAGGATATAAACAACAAGACTGTATGTTTATATAGAAACAACAACCCTGTCCACCAATGATTTAACCAGTGGTAAGCTCCTAAATGAAACTACACAGATTCTCTCTCCCAAGAATCTAATCACCCAAACTAATAAAACAGTATTATATTTTCTTATGATGTAAATATTTCTTTATGGTAGATGAGTAATACAGTTAAATTATACAAATTACTTACCTAATGTGCATCTAAGCTGAGGCTGAAGCCTCATGAAAATTTCATCTCTGACTTCATTCAGACAGGACTCTATCTTTGCAAGTATTTCTGAAGTAAGTTTTTTACAATCTCCATCTAAAAATGAAATAGATTATCAATTTCTTATCAATCTGTCTTTCCACAGAAAATTAAGATATTACCAAGAATGAAAGTTCATTAGTCAAAAAATTTAGCAGAGACAAAATGAAAACCACAAAATTTCCTTAATTCTTACTCCTCTCTCTGTGCTATACCATACATTGCCCTAATATTCCTTCAGCCCAGTATCATCTGTCCTGACTGCAGGAGCCAGTATCACTGTGCTTGACTAAAGCTCAGTAAAAGCCTTTCTCATCCAAATAATCACAGGCCTAGCAAGAGAGCGATGCTTTCAGACATTCTGCCTATCTCTGAAACAGCTGAAGCTATGTCTTTACATGTGATTATTACTCATGCTAGAAACAACATCTACTCATTTATTTCTATTACTTCTATTACTTCACATGAATTTGCTTCATTAAAAACTTTGCAGACTAGTTATTACACTCCACCTAAATCGGAGTTTTACTAACAATTCTCCTAATGCTGGATAATTAAGTTGTTTCTTTTTTCACTCTTTTTTTTTTTTTAAAGATTTATTTATTTGACAGAGAGAAACACAGGGAGAGAGGGAACACAAGCAGGGGGAGCGGGAGAGAGAGAAGCAGGCTTTCCACTGAGCAGGGAGCCCGATGTGGGGTTCAATCCCAGGACCCTGGTATCATGACCTGAGCTGAAGGCAGACACTTAACGACTGAGCCACCCAGGTGCCCCCTCTTTTTTCACTCTTATAAATACTATCATGACAAACATCTTTTGGGCACATACCCATCCATGTTTTTCTTCATTTCTTTAGGGTTAAAGTCCTCAAAATAGAATTATTATGTCAGAAAACCAGCCCCCGTATGTATCTGACTCTAGTTATTCTTTTTTTTTTTTTTAAGATTTTATTTATTCATTTGACAGAGATCACAAATAGGCAGAGAGACAGGCAGAGAGAGAGGAGGAAGCAGGCTCCCTGCTGAGCAAAGAGCCCAATGCCAGGCTCCATCCCAGGTTCTCGAGACCACGACCTGAGCCAAAGGCAGCGGCTTAACCCACTGAACCACCCAGGCGCCCCATGACTCTAGTTATTCTTAAGCTACAAAAGATTTCACCAAAATCTCTTACAAATAATTCATATAGCCTGATCATACTGCTGATATGTTTTACTATGAAAGTATCTGGATTCTCCTACAATATGAAGCAATAACCAGAATTTTTCTTTAACCACGCCAAGAAAAAAAACAACTTAAAAGTCAACTTACTAAATGCAATTACAACCACATTATAAAAAATATAATTATTATTTAAAAATTAGTATGATTGAATATGTAATATTGGTGAAATAGAGAGAATTAAGAGTATACTTACTGAGTAACATATAGAACTGCAGAAACATTTCAATGTACACCCAAAACTAATACAACACTGTATGTTAATTATGGTTCTATTAAAAAAAAACAAAAAATAAAGTGGCTATGCTTTATAAAATATATAATTAAAATTAATTCAACATTCAAGTCAAAATCTGAACATGAAATATACTCTTCTGTAATCATCAACTGAACTGTCACCTAACTCAGTATTGGGTTCCTATAATTACAGAGTACAAGAATACAGTGAAGAAAAGGCAAAGACAAAAATGCTTGTAAAAAAATGAATTTAAAATTTGCAAAAAATTCAATCTCAAAAAAATTCAAGTTGAAAAAGTATTTCTTATCTAACAAAATTATAACTTTTAAAATGTTTATACTCAAAGATGATCTGAGTGCTCTGGGATGTTTTCTTCTACATATGAAAATGGTGATCTAACTCTTCAGTAAAGCCATTTACAAAGACTCTTTATATTCAAATTTTAATATCCCCTCTAAGATATAATTGGCAATGGATGGATTAAAAGGATATGTGGATTATCTGTCATGGTGTTTATTCATAATTGTAAAAAATAATAAGCAGCCTGAATGGTCAACAATGGGGAAAAATGTCTAACAATTATATAAAACACGGCATGACCAAAGACAAGTGAAATAAAGGTGAGGATTCTTATACTACCAGACAGCAATAACCCTGGTAATTAAAACAGTGTGGTGCTGACACAGAGACAGATAAAGTGACCAAGAAAACAAAACTGAGAGTTAAAAAACAGCTGCACACATATATGGAAGACTATGTAACAAAGGTGGCCTGGCAGATCAGTTGAAGAAAAATGTGGAGTTAGGAGCTAGGAAAAACTGGCTAGGTAAATGGGGAAAAAGGGGATGATTATCACACACAAAAATTAACTTGAGCTGAATTAAAATTCAATGTCAACAACAAAACTTTGACTTTTCAGTGAAAATATGGATTCTGATCTTGGAAAAGGAAAGATTCCTTTTAAATGTCAGAAGTATTACTAGCTACAAAAGGAAAGATTAGCAATTTCTGTACATCAAAGGTATCTTTAAAAAAGTAAATACACAAGATACAATTTAGCAACACACGTGACATAAAGATAGCAACAAAGACATAGAAACTCAAATAAGGTAAGACACAAACAGGCATTTCACAAAAGAGGAAACATGATCAATTTATGTTTGAAGAGCTGTCCAACCTCTTTAAAATGTGAGAAAGGCAGAGAGGTGGGTGGGGGACGGGTTAAATAGGCAAGGAGACTAGGGAGTACACTTGTGAGGAGTAGCAGGTGCTGTATGAACTGCTGAATCACTATACTGTAGACACCTGAACCTAATGTAACACTGTGTTAACTGAATTAAAAACGAAATAAAGTGAAATAAAATAAAATAAAACAAAACAAAATAAAATAAAATTTGGGAAAGGCAAATCAAGACCATAAACCATTTTACATCATTCAAAAAGCAAAACTCTCCAAGTGTGAAAATAACCAAGGGAGAATATATCAGGAAGATCTCTCACATATTGCTAATGGGAGTAGTGATGGTATCTTGTAAATCTGAACTTAGAGCCTATGATTTAAGATATATTTATCTGAGGGGCGCCTGGGTGGCTCAGTGGGTTAAAGCCTCTGCCTTCGGCTCAGGTCATGATCCCAGGTTCCTGGGATCGAGCCCCGCGTCGGGCTCTCTGCTCAGCGGGGAGCCTGCTTCCTCCCCTCTCTCTCTCTGCCTGCCTCTCTGCCTACTTGTGATCTATGTCTGTCAAATAAAGAAATAAAAAAAAAAAAAAGATATATTTATCTGAGAGAGAGAGAGAGCGCACACACACACACACAAGTGGGGGGGGGGGCGGGAGAGAAAAATCTCAAGCAGACTCTATGCTGAGTGTGGACCCTGACACAAAGCTTCACCCCATGACTGTGAGATGATAACCTGCGCCAAAATCAAGTTGAATGCTTAACTGACCCACATGCCCCAGAGTCTATGATTTGATTCCATTTCTATGGTATACCCAAGAAAAACTCTCTATTTGAGCCCAGGAATAGTCACAGCTACACTATTTATAATGGCAAAAAAACCAACTCAATGATAGGTAAATAAATATACTGATACATTTACAAAATGGACATCTTTAGCAATGAAAAATAATGAAGCACCAATACAAGCAGCTTCACAGATCAATCTTTATAAAAAGAAAATAGAACGGGGCACCTGGGTGGCTCAGTCAGTTAAGCAGCTGCCTTCAGCTCAGGTTCATGATCACGGGGTCCTGGGATCAAGTCCTACATCAGGCTCAAGGAGTTTGCTTCTCCCTTTTCCTCTTCTATTCCCCCTCCTTACAGTCTCTCTAATAAATAAATAAATCTTTAAAAAAAAAAAAAAAGGAAAGAAGAAAAGGAAGACATTCTGTACAATATCCTTTTTACTAAGTTCAAAACAAACTAAAGTAGGAATATATTGTTTAGTAATACATATGCAAAACAATTTCAAAAAAGAAGAAATGATAAAACACATTTCAGGTTAATAATTACTTTTGGCAGGAGAGATGGAAGATGGGATGGTGCGGAACACATAAGTAGATTAAGTTATTGGAAATACTTTAATTATTTTGGGTTGGGAGGTGGATTCATAGGTATCCCATTTTCTAAGAAAAAAATCATATATATCCCTCATTGTGAATCAAGATTTTTGGGAAGCTGTAGCTGAGTGATTTGTGTCTGTATATTTTCCACATGTTATGAGACAAAACTGTTCCAAAATTAACTTCTTTTTTTAAGATTTTACTTACTTGTCAGAGAGAGCACGCACACACAGGCAGGGGGAGTGGCATGCAGAGGGAGAAGCAGTCTCACTGCTGAGCAAGGAGCATGATGCGGGCCTCAATTCCGGGACCCAAGGATTATGAACTGAGCCAGCAGAGGCTTAACCGACTGAACCACCCAGGCATGCCTGAACATTAACTTTTTTATAAGTAAGAGAAATAAATTATTACCAACCTTTAATTCCATCCAACTGATTGGTGTGCAGAAGTTTATTGGCTTGATCATACTTCATAAACAACTGCCAGAACACAGAGTTCGCATTAGAGCACCGGTCAGTCACAGTATTTTTTAACCCTTCCAAGTGCACCAATGCTGACAAAATACAATCTAACCAACAGAGAGCATTAGCATTTTTCCACTGGACACATAAAGACTGGCAGAGCGATGTACATTTGCTCTCCAATGCCATTTCCAGTTCAGATGTGCATCCTTCATTCTGAGGAGAAATCCCTCCAGTTTCAGAAACATCAACTGTAGTAGGATATTCTTCAGCAGCCATGTCAATACCAGCCTCCAAAATCTCATTCTGTTCCAAGGAATCAGCAGTCCTAACTGGGTCCTGTGGACCACTGTGTGGTAAATCAGGTAATTGAGACGAGGTTTCATCATATGCTTCTCCATCATCTTTGCTGTTCAAAACTTGTTCACCAACGACGTGATTTTTAGTCTTTTTGGTATTTGCTAAAGGAGGTGAATCTTTATAGTTGGTTTCTGAGAACTTCCTTTTTTGAGGCTTATTTGTAGTATGACAATCTTCCAAATCAGGAGAAATTAAGTTACTAAGGGATTTAGAGCCCAAAGGATAGATGCACTAGAAAGAAAAAAGAAAATGTTAAAAACTACAAAATATTCAAATAAAGCTCAAGTTTTATATTACAATTTCTGTCATGAAAAATACACATAAAATTTTAGCATCAGTACAACTGTACCAATCTAAATTTAAAGGCTAGAAATAAACCACTATTAAATCAAAATTTTGGCCCCCCAAGGTATAATTTTCTCTAGTTAATCTGAACAATCGAGGGTTTAATCAGATCCACACTAGAGGAAGCTGACAAGGAAAACATACATACTTCTGTTTTAATAAAAACCTAATGTTGAGTAAGTTAACAAATTTCAACAATTTAAGGAAACATTCTATGATGAGTGTTATTTGTTTTGGGACAGGTATATTGTATAACATTAAAAACCGGAAAAGTATTTTCATTTTCGGGGTGAAGCATTTTCAAATAAAAAAAATATGCATTAGTAATTTCTGTGTTTAATTTAAAAACTGAATATTAATCTGAGAGCACATAAGCGTTACCAATTTTACATCCTTACTGGATCTAAGAGTCAAACTGGCTGAATTTTAACAACTTCATCAAATTTTATTACGTATTAAAACAACTCCAGCCAAATATCACAAGTGTAGACAAATGACCGAAATAATCAATTTTCCCCAAGTTTGAAACCTAGGAAAATATTTTAAAAGACAAATCTAATATACTATGTGTCCTCATTTAAAATAAATGCCTACTTCTACACAAACATGGTAACTGCTACTTTGATGGCCTCTTATGAACTAAAGAACTACCCCTCCTGCTATTCATGCCCTGGTAGTATCAGTCCTGTGCTGCACCACTCTTGGCTTAGCCATGGGACCAGCTATGATGGGATGCTCACAAGCACAATGCATGTGGAAGCCTGATAAGCACAGGCTCATTAGGCTAGTCCTTTGGAGCCTTCCTTCTGGAATACTCCTTGAAGGTCCCATCCATTATACTGTGAGGAGCCCAAGTAGCCTCACAGAGAGACCCTCATGGAAAAGAACTGAGATCCTGGCCGACTGCCTGAGCAGAGTTCCCAGTTGGCAGCTAGCACCAACTGCCAGCTATGTGGACATTTAGGTTTCCTGGCTGACAGCAGGTGATGTATAAGAACTACCTGCGCAACCCACAGAATCATGAGGAATACTAAGTCAAGCCATTAAGCTTTTTTTTTAGTCATTAGCTTGTAAACAACAGATACTGAAATGCACTAAGTCCTCTTTACAAGTACAGCTTCTTCTATACAAATGAACACTATGCTCATAATATTGTACTTACGAAATTCTTTAGTTTAATAGGTAAGTTCTGGATTCTTCTCACTGTTACCAACTAGGAATGCACTCACCAACTAACAACTTGACCCTCAACTGTACACCTTGAGATTATTTCCTAAATCCTACCAATGTCAGAAAATAGAGAACACTTTAAAACAGCAATAATTTTGTATTCATAGTCATAGACAGGCATATACTCCAAAAAAATGAAAGCGAGACCTCAAAGAGATATTTGCACCCCAGTATCCACTGCAGCATAATTCACAACACCCTAGAGGTGAAAGCAACCTGAACATCCATGAATGGACAAATGGATAAAGAAAATGTGGTAGATACATACAATGAAATATTATTCAGCCTTAAAAAGTAAGGAAATCTGTTCACTAGCTATAACATGTATAAATATTGAGGACATTATGCTAAATAAAATGTTAGTCACAAAAGGGAAATACGGTATGACTCTACTTATATGAGGTACCTAGAGTAGTCAAATTCATAGAGACCAGAAGTAGAATGGTGGTCCCAAAGCACGGGCAAAGGGGGAAAACAGGAGCTGTTATTCAGTGGGTACAAAATTTGAGTTTTTCATGATGAGAAAGTTCAAGAGGTCTATTGCATAATAATGTGAATACACCTAACACACCTAAACTGTACACTTACAAATGATTAAGATGGTAAATGTCATGTCTTTTTTTTTTTACAATTAAAATTTTTTAAAAAACAAAAACATAAAAAAGCTTTACTGATCTCAGAGTCAAGATCATGATGTGCATCTCCTACCAGCACCCCTCCTTAATTAAAATCAATAAACAAAATGGGCCCTGGAGCTGTAAAATTTAGTGGTCTCGATGGTTTTCTCCTACATTATTTGCAAATGTCTCAACTAACTTTTCTATCTATAATTTGTGCTCCAGTCGTAGGGCCAGTTTAAAGTACAATTTGTTCTTGTCCCATTTTATCCCTCTTATAAATCAGTGCTTTCAGATTTTTATCTCTTTATACGTCGACTTTAGTTTCTACTTTATATTTATAATGAACTTGCCATTTCTGTTACCAGAAGTTTAGCTTATCTTTAAAAAAAAGGGAAAATCATAAATGATACTACAGAGTATTAATTTTTCCATCTAGCCCAACCATGCAAGAGCATTTAAAATCTTAGGTTGAAAAAATCTAATGCTCCCTCTTTCACTGATTTTTTGAGCAGCTCAAATACATTCCTGTTTTCCTATAAAACAGAAAAAGGAAAACACTGCACATTACCTTGTATTTGGGAAATTATCTGTAAGGTATGCCAAAAACAAACTATAAAAATACTTACAAAAAATTAAATAGTTTACATTCATTTTACAAATGAAGAAAACCAAGAAAATGAATGTCTTCTCTGACGACTTAACTAAATACTTAAGAGCCTTATAAATTTCATGCTTTAAAAAAAACACCTAAATAAATGTTCCAATAAAAGACTACAATGGAATACTCAAGGAAAAAAAAAGATAAAACTCCCTACAGTTTGAAAAAACTTGAATTTCAATTTATTAATTTGGAAGCAGAGTTTGAATCTTAGTGCTTTTTTCAAATCAAGAAACTTCTGATTAAGAGGGTTTTCCCATGTGATTCTTTGCAATTTGGCAAGTGAAAGCAGAATGTTCAGTGGACTTAAAATTTTACAATAAAAATATTAACAAATTAACAAACTGATTCAAAGGTCTTAAAGACCAGGGATCAGCAAACTTTACCTGTAAAAGGCCAGATAAGTGGGCTAGTTCAGGTCTCTGTCATAACTACTTAAGTCTGCCACTATAATACAAAAGCAGCCATTGACAATGAAAAAATGATTGTGTATGGCTACATTCCAATAATACTTTTTTTGGACGCTGAAATTTGAAATTCATATAATTTTAATATATTACAAAATAGCATTCTTTTCCTTTTTGCCTAGTAATTTAAAAATGTAACTAACAGGGTGCCTGCCTCAGTCATCAAGCTTCTGTCTTCTGCTCAGGTCATAATCCCAGGGTGCTGGGATCCAGTCACATATCAGGATCCCTACTCAGCAGGAAGCCTGCTTCTTCCTCTCCTACTTCCCCCAGCTTGTGCTCCCTCTCTTGCTGTCTCTGTCAAATAAATAAAATCTTTAAAAATAAATAATCAAATAAAAACTTAACTATTGTTCTTAGCCTGTGGGTGTCATACAGAGTTTGCTGATTCCTGGTGTAAACCAACCTACTTCATAAAATACACGGGGCTCTTACTGAATAGAACACTTCCTAAAAATTAGATGAAAAATTACAGTTCTTTTTTTTAATCTGCAAAGCATATACTTCAAATTCTTGGTTATTTATTTTTTTCCTCATCACTTTAAAAAAAATGCTTCAAAACTAAAAATGCAAATAATACCTCTAACTTTAATAGTTAAAAGCTAATGTCCTAAGGACAGGGACTTCTTTATTATGGCAGTCCATGGTGAAAGAACCCTACTGAAATACTATACATTGTTTGGAAGCGGGAAAAATATAATAGTTTTTTTTCTAGAAAGATTTCTCTTTCCTATGGTCACCATTCTACAACTTTGATCTGAGCTAATGAGTAAACACCCTATACAGTCTGCTGTTAGGATAAGCTGTCAAACATCCTAACATCAAGCCCTCTCGCTGTTCCATAGAGCCCACTGTCTGCTTCAAGGGTAGCTCTTCAGCAATTCTGTAACACTTTTCCCCTCTCCACTGGATATAATCAGCATACAAACATGCTGTTATTTTTTCCAACTTAAAAATTTCCTCCTCCAGGTACCACCTCACATCTGTATTTCTCAGTTCTTCCTCTCTAATTTTCTGTAACTCACTCCAGCCAGGCTTTCCTTTATCACGAACACTTCACCCAAAATATTCTCATCAAGGTTCTCAACGACACCCACAACACTCTACCCAGTGGTGAATTGAGTCGTCATTCTCCTTGAGCTGAAAGTAAATAATTTGACTTCCAGAACAAAATACTCTTCCCTTTCCGGGTTTACTCCTACCTCACTATCCAATTCTTCTCTTACTCCTTTCCTGGTTCCACTTCATCTCCCCAATCTCTTAATGCAGGAGTGTAACAGGGCTTAGTCCTTGGATTGCCACCAATACTTTTAGGTAAACTTATCCCCTTTCATGGTTCAATTATCTACATGCTGATGACTCCCAAATTACCTCTCACTAACCTCACTCTCTACCTAATACCAGACACATAGATGCAACCACTTATTCCATATACCCTCAAGTACCAGATGGCTGTCTCAAGCTTGACTGGTCCTGGCCTATCTTCCCCCCAAATCTTCCTCTTCCCAAAGTCTTTCTCATCTTAGTAACAGGCAACTCCATTCTTCCAATTATGCAAGCCAAAAATCTGGGAATCATTCTTGATTCCCTGCACTCCTACTATGCATCCCAATCTTTCAGCAAATCCTCTTTGGCTCTACTTCCAAATTACATAGATAATCCAACCACATCTTACCACCTTAGCCACTATTTGCTCCCCAAGGAATATTCTAAGTGTCTTTCAACTAGTCTCCCTACTTCAGGTCCTGCCCATTATAATATATACTCTCAAGAGAGAAGCCACAGTGAACCTTTTAATATTTAAATCACATTATGACACTCCCTGTTATGGCTCTTCATTTCAGCCACAGTAAAAGCCAGAGACTTTACAATAGCCTCTAAAACCCTACTTGGTCCAGTCCCTTTCCCATTATTTTTCTAACCCATCTTCTATTACTCCGCTTTACTTAACTCAGATCCAGCTCTGCTAGTTTCCTTGCAGTAGAACAAACATGCACAGGCAACCTTTACTGGCTCAGGGCCTTGTACCTGCTACTCTCCCTGCCTGGAATGCTTGTCTATCTGAAATCCACATGGCTTGTTTTTCATCCCTTTCAGGTTTCTGCTCAAATGTCACTCTCTCAATGAAGAGATCCCTTCGCCACTCTATTTAAAATTGATAACTACCCACTCCCTAACACTCCAGTCCCTGGGCTTTATTTTTCATTACCTCATACACAAAAAATGTAACTTACTTACTGATTTTTCTTCCCTCTAGAACATAACCACCTTTTTTAAAAAAAAAAAAAGATTTTTATTTATTTGGCAGAGAGAGAGAAAGCATGCATACAAGCACAAATACAAGCAGGGGGAGTGGCAGGCAGAGGGAAAGGGAGAAGCAGGCTTCCTGCTGAGCAGAGAGGTGGACCTGGAACTCCATCTCAGGACCATGCCTAAGCCTAAGGCACACACTGAACCAACTGAGCCACCCAGGTGCTCCCATAACCACCTTCTCGAGGGTAAGGTTATTTTTTGCTTTATACATTGTATCCTAGCCTTTGGAACATTGCCAACATGATGACACTCAAAAAAAAATATTATTGAATAAACGCAAAAGGAAACTTATTTCTACTTGTAGGAATGACTGGGATTTTCTTCAAGTTACACTCAGGAAAATTATCTATCACTATCAGTGTTGATTTAGTTTAGTATTTTGCAAACTTGGCCAATCATCAGACTCATCCCTAAGAGTTACAAGACTATATAATTCTGGGTTAAGTCTACTGAACTGGCATCTGGGGGTGATACCCAAAAATTTTTTAAAAGTACTCCACGTGATTCTGATGAACTGCGAGTTTACTTGGAATGAAACATACCTGAAATTACAAGACTGTATCCCAATTACAGTTCTGCAAAATTTATGAAGATCTTATGCTCCTAAACTCTGATTTCTTATTCAAAATGGAAATATCTACTTCGCCAAGTTTTGAGAACTAAACATACATATAAAAGTTTCATAAACTGTCAAATACAATAAAATGAGGAGTATTATGAAGTTTAATGAGCTCCTATATAAAAGTTGTGCCACTGTGGGTGCCTGGGAGGCTCGGTCAGTTAAGTGACTTCAGGTTAGGTCATAATCTTGGGTTCCTGGGATCTGAGCCCTGAGTAGGGGCTCCCTGATCAGCAGGGAGTCCACTTCTCCCACCCCCACAACTTGTGCTCTCTCTTGCACATGCGTACTCTCTCTCACTCTCAAAATTTTTTAAAAAAATTTGTAGCCCTGGATACACTGGATATTTAGATTCTTAAGTATATAATAGTTAGAGATTAATAACTTTTCCAGTAAGTTCCGAAGTTTATAAATCAAAGAGATGAAAGGATAACCACTACATACCAACAACTAACAAGGACCCCAACAAGGTTAAAAAAAAAAAATCCATCTTGAAATGTATTTTCTCCTCTCACAAGTCTAATGATAATAAAAACAAGTATCTTCATGCAATAACTTGGGGAAAATAACAAAATATTTAAAACTGTATACCAGACAGATCTAGAAACTCTGGTTATCTATGTATTAAAAATGTACACTCTAAAAATTACACAATGAGTACAAATTTAAACACTGAAGAAAAAAGCAAAAAGCTAAAACCTTAATACTATCTAAGATTAATACTTTACCTGCAGATCCTCACACAAAAAGATAGATTCTTGAAAACTAATTCGGTAAGTCTTTAAGGCTTTTAACTTTCCCTTCTCTCTACAAGCAGGGCAATACCCATCTGACGGGACTTTAGCTGAATCATAATTCTAAAAAAGAAATAAAGTAAATTAAAATATAGACATTCCTAGATTGCATCAAATTACAAAAAGTTATATGGAAAAGTAACCCAGAAAAAAAATACAATTTTCACCTGGAAGTGTCCTGGCTAGATATTTTAAACATGGCAAATAAAAGAAATGCATATAGGCTTTAAATACAACTATTATTCCAAAAAGAATATATTACAGTTTTAAATATTAAATTTTAAGTTTTAAAAATAGCATCAGTTTTATTTGCAAGAAAAAAAGTAATGTCAGCTGCCAGGGAAAATGTATGTTTCATATTTTCAGAGAATAATAAACCACAAGGTCTATGTTTTATTTCTACTTTCACATATCAATAAAACACAGAGAGGTAAATACATTAAAATAATCTTTCGCCATTGCTGTAAGATTTCCGTGGAAGTTATAGTTTTTTAAAAGTTAATTGGTAAAATTAAAACCAAATTTCAGTCTCAAAAAAGAAGGAAAGAACCAACTTTGCACTGAGGCAAAAAATAAGTTCACTAACTTTTCCCAAATACCCCACCATGTGGAGTGAAGATATCCCTATATCAGTCCCTGGTCCAATCACTGGCAAACCATTTCCAATCTTCGGGGAATCCATCATTCCGAGTCATTGGCTAATTTATGTCACTTGAAACATGTCAATATCACTAAGGATTTTTCAATGAACCCTGGAAAAAAAAAAGTCAATAGACAATTAAATAAAAGTCCTATTTACTTTGAAAAAGAGCTATGCTATCTTATAAGATGCATATATATTACGTATATTTTGAAACTGTATGTCCCAAAATAAACATATTCTAAAATTGTGAGCTTGAAGCAAAAACAAATTACCTATATTTACTTCTAATCCTAGTAAATTTGTTGGAAGAGGGCAGATTGGCAACAGGACCAAGTTTGACTCATTTGTAAGCAAATTAATTAAAACTTGTAATAGAAATAAGCTATTAAGTAACAAATTATACTGACCAGAGTTTAAAAACCTAGGTTTTTAGGGTCTATGCATAATCTGAAACAAGCATGTCAGCATCATACTAAGAATACATTTTATAGACGCCAGATCTATTATGCCATCGCTTGACAGCGACAAAAGAACCCCATACATTTTTACTGCTCAACCACCAAGGTCATCAAGAGAATTATGCTATTTTTTTAAAATTTCCAACACTATGCTATTTTATAATGAACAAACTATATCACACAAAAATATAAACACTATCATGGTACAAATTACACATGTAACAAGCTTGTTTTGAGTTTAAGTCCATAGAACAGAATCACATTCAGTAAAGTCAAAATTATAAGTCTAGAGCTCAGTACGAGGGAAAATTAATTATTAAGAGTAGTTTAGATATGGATTTAAAATATAGGGAAACCAGATACAAAAGACCTTAAAGCAGAGTAAATCACCACTTAGTAGGGAGGCTGTAAAATAACTTCAAGCAAACGTCTTTCCCAAATCTATGAATTTCTATGACTACCACCTCCTGGGAAACTGCGGCTTACAGATTCACTTTAAAAACCAGTTATGCTATTCTATTCCAGATGTATAAACTTTACACATCTTTTAAGCCATGGAATAATTTCAAAAATAAAAACGCTTCTAAGAAAAGTGTAAGTGAATCTCAAACTCCTGAAAAAATACTGCTAAGGCAGGATTTCTGAACTACAGCACTACAGACATTTTGGACCAGAAAATTCTTCATTTTGAGGACTGTCTTGCACATTGTAGGATGTTTAGCAGCATCACTGACTTCTACCTACTAGATAGTGAGTGAGTGCCATGGGCACAACCCAGCTGTGACAACCAAAAGTCTCCAGACATTGCCAAATGACCAGGGGAAGCAAAACTGCCTCACTGAGAACCACTCCTTTTTTTTTTTGGTTTTTGTTTGTTTGTTTGTTTGTTTTTTACAAAAATAAGCCTGATGATAACTTTTACTTCTTCAGCTCCTCAAAGAACACCAAATTTCTTATTTTTGGCTGGCTCTATTTATAATATACTTACAAAAGAGAACTATACAGGAAAGAGTCAAACTGCTTATGGTTCCAGAGTAGCTAAAAGCATGGGTTTTACAACTGCACATGTGGGCTCAGAAATTTTTAACACTGCTTTGTACTAAGAATTAAATACAACAATACACGTAAAATGCTTAACACCTGAACAGGCAGTAAATTTTAACTACTATTCATTCAGTGCTAATTTTATACTTCACTCTACGTACACAATACGCTGTACATCTTGTATTATTCTGCAGTATTCTCAAAAGAAAAACTGGAGCCCTATATAACCTGAGTAAGATGTTTTTGATGACAATTTCCATCTGCTGGAGGGATCTAAAAAACTTTCTTGGCCTGTTTTTTTTTTCTCTCTCTCTCAATTATATAAGTAAAACATAAGCCTTCAAATCTGCTCTGATCCTGATCCCAGCAGCCAACATTTCAGTGGGAAAAGCAGATAGGTTGGTGATGGAAATTCAAATATGCAAAACCCCACAAAAGAAAATTCATTAAAAAAAAAAATACAAGAGGTGAGCTATCCAGGTCCTTCAAAACACTAGCTTTGTCTTCTATACAAACCCTGGGGTGATTCTTACAATGTGCCTTCAACGCTCATCTTCATTGTTCTCCCTACCAACATAACCTGCTCCTTTTTATTGCATCTGACCTATATTTTGGTATCTTCATCCTTCCAAACACACACACAAGAAAATCTGAGTGGTCCTCGAAATTTTCACTTCCACTTCTTCATGCAGTAAAAGTCACCAAATTCTGTGGACAGTTCTTTGGAAGCCTCAAATCCCCACCTCTCCATCCCATCTCAATTCTGTAACACCGCCAAAGTGACGCTTGCACAAAATGAATTTTAAGCTGAGACAGCTCAGCTTAAAATCACCTGTTTACTCCAACCCGATTACAGTAAAGTCCAAACACCTCAGTACGGACCTGAAAATAATATATGACCTAAAGCTCACTATACTTGAGAACAACCTGGCTTTTCAATCTTACCCTCCTCTACTCCACTTCACCCTCAGCACCTTTCTTCTGACGCCCTCTTTTCAGTACTTCTGGGAGTCACTGATACTCCCGGACCCCGAATGTGAATTACTTAGCCCCATACGAACACAGTTACAGCACAATGAATGTGTAAAGGTTGCCCTGGGAATGACGAAAAATATGCAGTTAAGCTGTTTCACAGTCCCGCGTGCACTGTGGGGAAACCCACAGAACCAGCTGCTCCGAGAAGAGCCTTAAACCCATTTTGAATTTGCCCTCCAAGACCAAGGGGGCTCAGCACATGAATTACCAAAGGTACGACCAGAGCGAACTTAAAGCCGAGGAATGGGGCGGCTTTGGGTGCCCAGCCCCGCCTGGTTCCAAACCCAGCCCTCCAGAATTACAGACGCACAGGACCAAGACATCTCAGGTTCAAAACCCAACCTTGAAAACCCGAGGAGGTGCAGGATTCCGTTAACCCTCTCCACCTCCGCGCTCTTTAGAAGAGCGAAAAACAAACGACTCTGGTTTCTCTTCAGCATTTACCTCTCTGAACCAAAACGAATCAGTAACTCTATCTCCACACCTCAATCACCAAGCCTCCCACCCGAGCCCAGTCCCAGCCCCCTTTCCTCTCCCAGCATAGTCCACCTTTCTGCGCGCCGACTACCCCAAAGGCAGTGTGTTTTCCCCAGCGCTGTCCGCCTTCCCGATTTCAGGAGCCAGAGGAAATTACACTCTTTTCTCCCTTACCTGCCGCGTGCACTCCCCTTGCTCGCACCGGGTCGGTCCGAACTCCTGTTCCAGACTGGGTCCACACTCCACGGTGCAACGTTCAACCCACGTTCCCCTCGGCCTGCTCCTCCCCCACCGGCCTCTCCGCTGGAAAAGCAGCTTCCGGTTTGAGTCCGCAGCAAAAGAGTTCCCCTTCCTGCTCCGCGCGGGGCCTGAAAGTGCGTCAACGTGGTGGGGAAGGAGAGAACCGCAGCACTTCCGAACGGCCTCTGCAGAGGCGTGGCTGTCCGCCCGGTGTCGCAGCCGCAGTTTCAGCAGCGGCGACGGCTAGGGGCGGGGCCGGTGGCTGCCGAGCCCGGCATCTGTGAGTGGCTGGGTTTGGGGAGGCGACGTTTCTGGAAGCTGCTGGAAAGCGCTCGAGTGGCGGAGGTGACGCCGACGGCCAGGGGGTGGGGCGTGATTAAAACTAGTGCGCGTCCGGCAGCGGAGGGATTAGGCTGAGGGAAGAGACTGGCTCGCGCAGCGTTGCGCCTTGGCCTGCGGGATCCCGGGTCGGAAGTCGACGCGGCGGGGAGTGACCTGGGTGGGTGGGTGAGGGAAGGGCTCAGTGGCCTGCAGAGGCTGAGGGTGAAATGGAGCGTGTCGGACAGAGCGTCTCT
Organism: Martes martes; assembly: GCF_963455335.1. NCBI lineage: Eukaryota > Metazoa > Chordata > Mammalia > Carnivora > Mustelidae > Martes > Martes martes. Next base: position 72,017,487 of record NC_137890.1, read on the forward strand.
GCAGCGCTGCGGCTTCCACGACTATTGTGGGTCGCGCAAGGCCCCCGTAGTCCGCTCTCTTAAAGCCTCGGTGAGAGCCGAGCAGTCACAGAATATATGTTCACAAAGGGTCACCACACGCGGAGCTGCCCCCTCCCTGTCTCCCTAAACCCCATCTTCGAGGCCAGGGGCTTTTCTGCCAGGATTCTGGGGGTGTTTATCCTCCTTTCCTCCCTCCCAGATCTTCTAACGGTAAGGGGAGTATCCAAAGCACAGGGACTTTGCTATCCACGAGCCGTTCTAAGTAGACAGCAGCCGATTTGTCCCTGCTGCGCTCGGTTCAGCTGCCCTGCCTTGCTTTAACTTCAGAGAAAGGGGGAGTTCTCATTTAGTTGATAAGTTTACGACTCTGTTTTCTTAGGAAGGTCTTGTGGTTTAAGGGACATCGTGACCGCGTGTGCTACTTCTGAGTTGCATTCTGAATCTTGGGGCAGCATATTCTAGAAGTCCTTTTGGTAGATTGGTTCTGTGTCCTGGAGTAATATGTAGTGTCTGACCATTTCTTTTTACAGAGTAACGACCGTTGGCGTTTTGGACTGTGGGGTATTTTTAGTGGTCTCAAAGTATGTAACTATATTCTGGAATAATGCTGGTGATTTTGATGGGGCGGTATAGAGGAAACAAGTCCCATATACCAAAAAATTCCTCAGTAAAAGATTTTAGTTTTACTTAATGCATATGGCCGAGAAATCCAATAGAGAGTTTATTTTGTTTTTCTCCAGACTGAAAACCAGGCTGGTTAATTTTTTTTACTCCTTTTTGTTCTACTCGATTATTAATATACTGGCTTATTTGTTGTAAGATCTAACTAGTTAAATTTTCTCTTTTCAAATGAAATATGAAAATGCGAGAACCTAGCATTTCCACCGTGAAATAATAGCCAAACTCAGAGTTTTTCTTGTTCATCATTGCTATTTCCATTTTTTAGGATGGAATACACTATATTTTTTTGGTAATAAATGTTTACTGCATTGTTAACTGCATAAACGGAACAAAATAATTGATTCAGTTAAAATTTTAAGATTGGAAAATCAACATCACCAAACTGAACTGTATCAAGGAAACGTTGTTTTTAAAGTTGATTTACAGTTAGCACAAATTTGATTGTTTTGCCAGGAAAAAATATCTTAATAGTAACAGCAACAAAATGGGTGTGGGGCTTGTGTTGTGGAAAGAAAAGAGGATTTTAGTATATACTGTGTTTTGACTCCCGAGCTTTTCTTCCTTGTAAAAAGTAGAAAAAGTTCTGCAAGACTTTGTAAGATAAAAAGAATGATGATTATATAGGAGAGTCAATTAGAAGAGGTTGACTAGAAAGTCTCCTTTCGTTTATATTAAAGTAACAGTCCCAAGTTGAAAAAATTGAATGCATTTACGTTTTTTCTTTACCAATATATTTGGAATGCCTCTATTTACACTGGTCCCAGAAATAGGGCAAATACCTCACAGGAGAATTAAAGCAGCCTTGTCAGCAGTGTGGGACAGAAGTTTTATTTACCTGTTTTGAATTAAAAACTAACACAATCTAATCAAAAGGAGTTTTTATTAGAACAGCTACAATAGAAATATAATGTACGATTAGGATTTTCTGTCTGCCTGTCTTCTTTCCTTCCTTACCTTCCTTACCTCCCTTTCTTTCTTTCCTCTCTCCTTTCTTTCCCTTCTTTCTTCTTATAGTGTCAGGTTTTGTCCTGTCTGCTAGGTTGAATTCTGTAATCACAAGCCAAGTCTTCAGCCCAAACCTGGGATGTAAAAGCTGCCTGCTGTGATTGGTTGTTCTGATCTCATCAAAAAGATGAGAGCTAAAGTAACTAACCATATTTTTAACAGCACCTTTGCCAGTACAGTCTATATAATCTCTTGTTTAATTCCAACATTCAGGAGGCTTTACAAACCAAAACCTTTTTAAGCTTGGAGATAAAATGAATTTGGTAACAAAATATGACCTGAGCAAATGAGAAATTGTATATAATTTTTATGCCATATATTTTGCTGAAGAAATATTATGTTTGATTATGGGGTACTGCCGCTGGCCACTGGTATGGGAGGTGTTACATAATGGTTTGTGTACCTTGTAACATTTTTAAATTTCAGGAAATTATTACTTTTCTTTTCTTCTTAAGATTTATTTGTTAGAGCACAAAAGCTTACAAGCTGGGGGAGTGGCAGACAGGGGGAAAAGCAGGCTCTCCAGTGAGCAAGGAGCTTGATGCAGGGACTCCACCCTAGGGTTCTGGGATCAGGACCTGAGCTGAAGGCAGAGGATTAACCAAATGAGCCGCCCACATGTCCCAAGAAATTACTGTTTTTAAAACACATCCAGACTCTGGGTTTTGGTTAAGGAATGTGAACCTATATAAATATTTTTGGCAGTACACTTGTGCTAGGCATTTGCATATTTAGAAAATTAAAGTAAGACACTTTAGTTCTTGCCCTCAGTGAATTCAGCTGAGATAGGTTAGAAAAAATACATTTGTCATATTATAATATGTGCAGTCACATATTTGTAAGTGTAGCCACATCAAGGACACACAAGAAATTAGTAGCCTCAGGATTTGAGGTTATTTTGTACTTTAGACTCTAAACTTTAGACCGAACACGACAACCCATTATGTAGCCTAAACTTGTTTGTGTTTTCCTCCCACAAAATGAGAAAATGGTATGCATAGAGTAGATATTGGAATGTCTGATTTCTAGTCCTCTTTTGCTGTGTGATCTTACATGAGTCACATAATTTTCAAGGCCTTGGCTTATAGATCTATAAAGTGAGAAGTTTGGAATAGATAGTCAGTTTCAGTGTTCTACCTCCAGATATTTATCCTCAGAACTATGCCTACTTTTTGATTTTTCCATTAAGAACATGATCCTATTTCATCTCAAACTATTTTATTGCCCATCTAAATTTTATGTTTTCCTTTTGGATTAGGTAATACATTCATATGGTTCAAAATTCAAAAGGTAAAAAAGAATATGCAGTGAAAAGTTTTACTTCTTCTGCCCCTTAGCCACCTTGCCTAGGAAGCAACCAATGCTAACAGTTTCCTTATATATTTCTCAAAAAAACTTTCACATGTATATAAGCAAATACTACACATATTTTATTTTTTGCCTTTTTTTACATAGATGGTAGTATGCTGTTTATGTACCTTATTTTTTTTTCATTTGTCTTAGAAGTTTTGTGTCATATAAGGTGGTTCCTTATTCATTTTTATGGCAGCATAATATTCCATCATATGATGTATCACTTCATTAGTCCTCTCCTTTTGGACATTTAGATTTTTTTCCTGGTCTTTATTAAAAGCATTATACGATGAATAACTTTGTACATTTCTCATTTTCCATGTATGTGAATGTCTTTTCTGTAAACAGTGGCATAGCTCTATTGGGTTAGTGACATAATTGATAAAGCCATGTCATTTATATTTTTATGTTATTTAGTTAACAATAACAAAAAATTGATGGCTCAGGGTCTCAATACTGTATTCCTAGGTTTCCATCAACTTTGACTTATGTGCTGTCTATGCCAGAATAGTATAGCGGTATAGTGGACTCAATACCCTATTTGATTCTAAAGTTAGCATACAAAATAAATCACGTCATCTTAAGGGCTCTTTCTTTCTTTGAGCCATAGATGAAACAAGTGGATTATATGTAGAGACCTTGTCCTAAATGAACAAATAAGTGTATATGTAAGTTTATATAAATAAGTATGTAATGTTTAAACACTAATATCCTGCAGCAGAGCATGATTTTCAACACGAGGCTTATAGGAATGGAGACTAATTGAGGTAACAACATACTTACGTTTTTCAGCTCATGCTTGCTTCTGGGCATATATGCATTGACTACTGTGTAAATTGATATTTTTCTGTTAAACTTCCTTGCCAAGCACGTACAGTTGCTTTATATGAGATGCAACTTTTATGTATTCCGACTTTACCACTAAGAAAATTAAACCTAAACGTAAACAAATGACCCGAATTTGTGTAACAAAGTGGCAGATCCGGGACTAGAACCAATGTCTTCTAATTTCTAATGCAGGGCTTTTTCCAGTATAGCACATCCTCTCATAATTTCGCGTGTAGTTATAGCAGTAGATCTGAGAACACCCAGTGGTTAAATACTGCTTTCAGTCCATCTTCTCTGCCTAGGCTCTAGAGCAGCCTAGAGTTCAGAAAGCAGCAGGGTGTTTTTCTGAAGACAAAAGAACATCTATAAGCAATTATTGAAGTAATTTCACAACATGTTGATTAGCAATCAGGAAGACTCCAAATCAAAAAATTAAAGCTGATCTAGAGAAACACTCTTCTTTCCTAATTGGAACACAGTTGTCATTCGGAGATCAATTTATCAGTCATAAGGACTGGGAGGAAATTAGGATTATTTAGAAACAGTCCGACATTCCCTAGAGTTCATGCCATTTTTAAATTTAGCCAGAAAATCTGAACAGTCAGAAAAGGAGAAAAGATAGAAACAACTGCAAAAGAATGATAAATAGAAGAATGGAGAATGTACTGTCAAAACTGTATTCCCCTGAAGAAGCCTTGTAGCATATAACCACCTCCCTTGCTTTATGGCCTTAATTCTGGGGCCGTTCCCCTTTTCCTTGCAGAATTGACTCACCCTTCAAGTGTCAGCCTCAGTTTCTCTTGTCAAGCTGTCCACACTATCTGAGCAGCCCTCTACCTGCCATCCCTTCTCTTAATTCCTTAATTACCACCTTTTGTTTTCGTCATTGTGTGTGTGTGTATTGTCTGTCGTCTGTCTTAATAAGTTGTGAGCTCTCTGAGGGCAAGGACTACATCCGTGTTGTTCCCTGTTACATATACATTACCTAACACATAGGACAAATTTGTTGATCAATAAACAATCTTCATGGTTCCCAATTCATATATGGCTGACAAAACCTACTCTTAAGATGGAATGTTTTCAATAGTATATTCCCCCATGTTTTTATATTTGTTAGTTCAGCGTTTTTGGGGGGAAGATGTATATGTAATTTATATGCTCATCTTCTTACTGAGAAAAATATTCTCACCAAGCTTTTATTGAATATGCAAACCATTGTGCTAAATGCTGGCTGAATACAAAGGTGAATAATGCATAATCCTTATCCCTAAGGAAAAGTAGAAACATTTGTAAACAAATAGTTTCATACAAAGGCAAAATGAAATAAATACTAAATAGAGATGTGCAAGAAATATTCAGCAGCAACAATGAAGAAAACTGCTTAATTTTAATTACAGGAAGAGCCTCACAGAGTTGAACTTTTACTTTGGTCTTAAAGATAGAGAAATAGTTGAGGTGAATAAGGATGAATAAATGTTTAGCTTCCCTTTTTAGAAAGTCTTTAAAATAGTAATGTTTATCACAAAGAACTCTTATAAAACATTGTCATAAGGCACCTGTGTGGCTCAGTGGGTTAAAGCCTCTGCCTTTGACTCAGGGCATGATCCCAGGGTCCTGGGATCCAGCCCCACATCGGGTTCTCTGCTCCGCAGGGAGCCTCCTTCCTCCTCTCTGCCTGCCTCTCTGCCTACTTGTGATCTCTATCTGTGAAATAAATAAAGAAAATCTTTAAAAAAAAAATTGTCATAAGGCAATCTTTAAAAATTTCAGTAATAAATAAAATTACTCTCACTTTAAGCATTATACTTTTAAATTGAGACTAACTTTAAAATTAATTTGACTATTTTGACTAAGTTGGTCGTTTCCAGCTAGGTGCTAAGTCATCAGTTCAATCTAATAATTAGATTCTGATTGCTAATTGCAGTTAGTAATTGTTTAGTAAACTGATCAATTCAGACAAAACTGTTGAATGATCTTTTTTTTTTTAATTTGACAGACAGAGATCACAAGTAGGCAGAGGGGCAGGCAGAGAGAGAGGGAGAAGCAGGCTCCCTGCCGAGCAGAGAGCCTGATGCAGGGCTCCCTCCCAGGACCCTGGGATCATGACCTGAGCCGAAGGCAGAGGCTTTAACCCACTGAGCCACCCAGGCACCCCTGAATGATCTTTTTTAACTCTTTTTTTTTTTTAAGTGATTTTTAAGCCATTGTGGTCTTTAATGTGTGATTCATTGACCACACCATGAATTAAAATGTAGACTATTTTTTGATGGTCTAATTTGATTTCTACTTTACTTTACTGTTGCTTTCCCATTCTTGTGTGTTTTCCTGAGCAATAGGCTCTCTCCTCCCCTTTTCCTTAAAAAGAAATAAAAAGAAAGTCTTTAGATTCACAGACCTGATTTCAGCTTGTCCACTTACTAATCACAGTTCTGCTACTTTCAGTTTTGTCTCTTCCAACAAAACACTTAACTTCCCTGAGGCTCAATTTCATCCATATGATGAAAATATCCACTAATCCCACTGTGTCATTTAACTAGTTGTGTGACCTGAGGTAAATTATTTAATCTGTCTGATCCTCAGTTTTCCCATGTATGAAATGAAATTATCTTAAATGAGGTGATACGTAGAACAGTGCCTGATGGTTAATATGCCTTCAGCAAATGTTGGTTTCCCTCCATTATCTTCAATCTCATCCAAACCCTGCATGTCTTTGAAAATTTGCTTCAAGTTCTGTTTGCTATAATCTTTCCTTTGATAGTTCACAGCAGTCTCTTTTTTTTTTCCAAAGTCATTGCACTCACTGTGTATACCTTGGTTCTTAACTTTGTATGGATCAGCATTATATTGGGAACTTATTAAAAATGCAATTGCTAGGGGTGCCTGGGTGGCTCAGTGGGTTAAGCCTCTGCCTTCAGCTCAGGTGGTGATCTCAGGGTTCTGGGATCGAGTCCCACATGGGGCTCTCTGCTCAGTGGGGACCCTGCTTCCCCCTCCTTCTCTCTCTTTCTGCCTCTCTGCCTACTTGCGATCTCTCTCTCTCTCTGTCAAATAAATAAATAAAAAATCTTTTTTTAAAAAATGCAGTTGCTTGGGTCCTATTCCTGATTCTGTGGGTTTGGCCTCGGATCTGGGTATCTCTGATTTTGCCTTTCTCCTTCAGATTTTCTAATGCTTACTAGTGATCGTAATTTCTCACTTATTTGTTAATAATTATATGCTTCTTATAGTTTATATTTGCTAAGTAATTATTATATTACTATTTAACCTTTAGGTTGTCTTATTTTACATACCGAATATACCCTACACCTCATATGGGCACAAAATACCCATAATAGTGCTATGTACTTAGTTTAGATGTTGATAGTAATGCCCCACAATTTTTCTTGCTGAAGTATAGATCCAGTTAAGAAATAAGATGCAGAAATCACATAGATGAAGAATCATATACAAGTTTAATTACCGAAAAAGTTGTTTGGGAAATGTGGTAGAGGTTTGCATCAACAGTGAACTTCCTAGTGTTGCATTCCAGAATTAGGCTGATTTAAACCTCAGATTTCTCTGTCTACAAGAATGGAGCTTGTTCCACTATGTTTACTGTGCGATAGAGAACAGCCCGGAACAAATGGCTGTCTTCAGTTAGACAAATCCCAAATGGAAAAGGAAGAGAAAGTGGCTGAGCCTCAGAATTTTTTCTTTCAAACTTACCAAACCAGTTACTCCCTCCTGCTCTAGGGAGGAGTTAGCAAGAAGGTGGTGTGATAGGCCCTAAGGATAAAAAACACCACTTTAAGTAAGCATCATTGGTTTGATTAAAATTCTAATGCCAAAGCACTAAACAAGTCCAAGTTAGTGAAATGAAGTGGTTTAAAATCATTCATCATTTTGGGGCACCTGGCTGGCTCAGTCAGTAAAATGTGTGAATCTTAATCTTGGGGTTATGAGTTCGAACCCCATGTTGGGTGTTGAGATTACTTAAAAATAAAATCTTTGGGAAAAAAGTGATCAACCATTTTATTTTAGTCATTTATTTCACCATGTGAGGTGAACCGTTTTATTTCATTATGAACTCATAGATGAACTTTTATCATAATTTGTAAAATAATATGCTGAATGCAGGTTTTGTAAGATAGCAAAACATAAATAGCGATGTAAGTTGAGGAATTTGAAATATTTATTGAATTAAATGGTATAAAGTTCATTTGTACAAAATCATTTATGTAAAAAACATTCTGTTTTTAAGGTTTTCCAACATTGTGGAAAAGATGATTTGAAGATTGTGGCAGAAATGGTTTAAGATAAATTGACAATGCCTAAATGTTCTTTAGAATTCTAGTCATAAACATTGTTGGCTAAGTTTGCATTTTAAGTTCCTTAAAGAACATCCATTAAGTTGTTTAAAGAATTTATGTGTGAACGACCAGTTATAGAAGCCCAAGTACAAGTATAATCAAATCTTTCATCTATATTTAAGCTGTTTACTACGTAGAGGCGTGTATGGAGCATACTAGCACAAGACCCAGTGCACTCATTTGGCTCTTGTAATTTCCAGTCATGTAGGCATATTTGATAGCAGCTTTCACCCTCGGTTATTATTTTGCTTGGCAGGAAAGAAATTTCAGAGAATTCATTTTATTTTCCAAATGTAGTTTGTGGTGCTTAATCAATAAAATGTTTGGTTTGGGTACTGATTAGCTTTAGGATGAGATCTCCCATGATTCTTACAGTAAATGAGAAGTGGTAGTATATTTTCTCTGACTATGGAATGTATAAACCCTGAATGTTGTTCAGTTAAGTCCTCAGAGCTTAGAAGTGGCAGTTAAATGAAAAAAAAAAAAACCTAGAATAAATTGACAATTTTCTGAAAATGAAAGGGCAGAGAGATACAGGAGAGTTGGGAAGTGTTAATTTTAGGATATTGTATCGGGAATAATGAATATATTTACTACTTTCAGAAAGTCTCTTCCAAGACAGAAGAACAAGTTAAGTGGCTTCACCAGGATCCATTCTGTAAGACAGGTCTTTTCAAAAACTCATTAAGAGACACCAAAGAACCATGATAACCAAATGTAGTGCATAGACTTTTATTAAATGCTGGTTTGAGAAAAACTGCTGCAAAATATGTTTGGGGGGAATTTTAATATGCCTGGCTATAGAATATGTTGGTGAGTGTATTTTTTACTTAGGTACTTGTGTTAATGGTTGTTTTGGTTATGTAGGAGAATTGCCCTTCTTCTTCTTCTTTTTTTTAGGAGCTGTATCTGAAGAGTATTTAGAAGCATTCAGAGGGGGTGTGTGTGTGTATACATATGTACAAATAGGAAAAACAACATGTGTTAATGTGTGTAGTGTTAAATGTTGAATCTCTGGTAGATATACTGGGCAGGGTGTTGCCATAGTTTGGTTTTCTGGATGTTTGAACATGTATTATAAGAAGTTGGGAGGAAAAAATCTTCTTCCAGATATTAATTCTGTTTTCTTATTCAGCTTTACAAAGGCCCCAAGGGAGTGTATCATTTTGTAGACTATTGTCTCTACCTTCTTCTGTTTACTCTTTGGCATCCAGGCCAGTCAAGCTTTCGTTCCTGCCTCCCCACCAGCACTGTTCATTTCCCCATCAGCATTGACATCCAGGTTGCCAGATCTCATGGTCATTTCTCAGTCCTCATTTTCCTTTTCCCTCTCAGCAGCGTTTGACACAGTTGTTGATTCTCTCTTACTCTTGGTACTCTTCAAGTCTTCTCCTTTGCCTTTTTAGTATTTTGTGCTTGTACCCCTCCTCTTTAAGTGTTGGAATGGCTCAGAATTCATTCTCAGTTTTCATTCACTCCCTAACTAATCTTATCTTGTCCTGTAGCTATTAGTACTATATAGATGCCAAGACTTCCGAGTTTATATCTGCAGCCCCAACTTCTCCCCAGAACTTCAGGCTTACATATCAGTCTGCCTATCACATATATCCACTTGATGCCAACTAAATAGACAAATTCAAATTTACTATGTCTAGAACCATGGCTGAGTCTCATCAGTCACGTCTGCTCACTCCAAAACAAAACAGAGCACCTGTTCCCTACCTACGACTCCCACATTCTTCCTCATCTCAGTACTAGGCACTTCATTCTCCTAACTGGTCAGGTGAGAAAGCTTAGTGTCATCTCTGACTCCTTTTTTCCCCTCACACTATATATTTAATCCTGTAGCACATAACTCTCAGCTCTACTTTTAAAAAATATCTAGAACTAAGTACTTCTTCAACTCACCACTACCATCTTAATCCAAGCCACCATTCTACAACACATTACAGCAGAGTTTCTCAACTCCGCACTTTTGGCATTTGGGGCCAGGAGTTCTTTGAGGGGATGAGCTGTCCTATGCATTGTGGGATGCTTAGCAGTGTCCCTAGCAATTACCGACTGGATGCAAATAGCAACTGCTTCTCCCATAGTTTTGATAACCAAAAATGTCAACAGACATCACTAAAATGTCCCCTGGGGGCCAAATTGCCTCCAGTTGAGGACCATTGGATGATAGCAGTAACTTCCTGTTCTCTCTACTTCCTTGCATCCCCACAATTTATTCTCCATCTAGCAACCAGTGTATCATGTAAACGTATCAGTAAGATCATGTCATTCCTTTGCTCAAAATATTCCAGTGGCTTCCCATCTCATTAGGCACAATGAGATTCCTTCCCTAAACACACACACATACACACACACACACCCCTATTGAAAAGGTTATTCCTGTTGTTCAAAGCTTTTTCTCTTTATGCAAATTGGAAAGGACACCCCTTTTACTAGGTAGATGGAGCCACTTACCCTACTTTATTTTTATCTACTGCAACATTTATCAGTTTATATCTTATATTTATTGAATGATTGTAAAATTAGAAGTATAAGTGTAATAACATATACAAAGTCTAGAGTTTTAATAATAGGTACGATTGTAATGATGTGCTAAGATACGTGCTGAAATTTCAAGAAAGTCTTAGCACCTGACCTAGCTCAGAGATTCTTAAAAGATCTTTCAGAAGAAATGATGCCTAAATAGGATGTAGTCTGATAATACAGAAGGAGAGTAATGTATTTAATAGTAGAGGGAGAAGAGAAAGAGGGGAGCAAATGATTAGTTCAGTTTTGAAATGACTCCAGGGTCCCTCCATGAGATTATTCCATCATGTAGTTAAGAGATATGAATCTTGATCTCAAGAGATACATCTGGGCTAGAGATACATCTGGGCTGGAGATACAGGCTTGGGAATAATCGTTAGATAGGCAGAATGTTTACATGTCATAATTGGAAGGATAGGCTGAAATGTAGTCTGGTAACCTACAGAAATTCCTTAATCATATGCCACAGGGGAAAATGTAGGGGAGAAAAGGTAAGAGATTGCTGATACTTCTCTAAGACAAGGGAAACAAATGAGATAGGGTCAGTTGGTCATACTTTAGAACTTTTTCCTTTACTTCAGTCTGGTTTAAACTGAATAATTGTTCTTCCTCAGGGTTTATCAAAGTGTTGATTACATCAGACAAACAGAGCCTGCTGGTTATGACTAGTCATAGGTACCAAGACTCTTAATTTTTATGCCTTAGAAAAATCAGTTTTCCAAACATGGAAATTTGGGGGTGGAAAATCTTTAAAGTGTGGATAGTGAAGTGTTCTCTTCATATCATTCTTATACTTTTAACTTGGGGTAGAAAACGAGCATGTTTTAGTCTAAATGATAGCCATCTATTATACAGCAAACTACTCCAGAATCTGGTGGCTTTAAAAAATGATTATTTCTCATAATTCTGTAGGTCACTATAAAGTTCTTCTGCTGGTCTCACCTGGGTCCACTCATGTAGATGCAGTCAGTTGGCAGGTTGGCCTGGGACTCAATGGTCTAGGGATGGCTGCACTGACATGTCTGAGGCCAAAGTGCTCCCTATCAGCTGGGCATCTCTCTCTCTCTGCAAGCAGGGTCTCCTCATTCATAACTTCCCTTGGGTTTTATAAGATGGCATCGGAAATATTCCAAGAGGGCAAAACCAGAAGCCTACAAGGCTTCTTAATACCTAGTCTCAGAAGTTGCATAAGATCAGCTCTGTTGCATCCTACCATGATTATGTAAGCAGATTCTCATTTAAACCTCACAACAGTGCTACAGAAAGTAGGTACTGTTACTATCCTCATTTTTAAAGTGAGGAAACTAAAGCTCAGCACTAGTAGTTTGACCACAGGCACCAAATGGGCAAGCCGTAGAACCAAACATTGTTTCAGTCTCTCCTTACCAATCAGCAAACTTTGTGATGTTGATTTATCTGAGCCTGACTCCTCATCTGTAAAATGGGAGTAATGCTACTATACAGAATTATTTTCAGGATTGAATGATTTGCTTTCTGAAGTACCTAGCAGAAGCCGTTCAAGATGGTATTATAGGAAAATCCAAAAGGCTTTTCCTCCCACAGACACACCAAATCTACAGCTACATATGGAACAGTTGCCTTTGGAAATGACCTGAAAATTAACTGAACGGTTCCTCTGCAACAGTACCTGTAAAAAGACCACATAGAGACTGGTGGAAGAGGCAGAGGTGTGGTCTCACTAAAAACCCCAATCCCAATGTAGCAGGTCACAATTGGGAGAGATCTCACATGGCCACTAGACTGAGGTCGCCCTCTTACACCTCCTTTTCTTCCTCCTTGACAAACACAAATGACCAGGGTGTGCCCGGCCCTTGTGAAGATGCTTATATGTGCAGAATTGGGATGATCATTTTGTTCATGGCTGGATTGGGACCCTCAAGCCCCTGGATGACGAGATGAGTCCTTTGATGAGATGGGGAGGAATATCACTAAGAAAAAGGAAGGAAAGAAGGAAAGAAAGGAAGAAGAAAAAAAGAAAGAAAAGAAGGAAGAAAGGAAGGAAAGAAGGAGGGAGAAAGGAAGGACCATCATCCCTGAGTTTGGGAGAAGCTGACCCTTTGGCTGCCTGCCCACCCAGGATGGCTCCCTGGCGACACCTAGCACGTTCTTCTGTGTTGACAGTGGAGTGAGGTGAACCAAAGGGCAGTTTCCTAGGACTGTCATCGCCCAAAAGGACCAAGCCTCATGCCTGCATGGAGATTCTTCTTGTAGCCCCTAATCCAGTCTTCCTGCCTGCCGGGGAGGTTTGGAGAGGGTTCTGGAGAAGTGACCCCCAGTTAATTCTGTACTCAGTCTGACCTGCCCACTACGGACAAGAGGGACTCCTGGAATTCGGAGAAACTCTGACCATACCCCTCCCTCCACCCCATGACTGCCTTAGACCTTCAACAGACCCTGCCCTGGAGAAATATGATTTGAACCACATGTGTAATTTAAAATTTTCCTGTACCACCTGAAAACAGTATAATAAAATGGATGAGATTTTGAAAACAAACAAACAAATGTTAAAGGAACTTCTTTAAGCTGAAAAGAAAGGACACTAAGAGAATCTTATAAAAGCAAAAATCTCCCTGGCAAAGGTAAAAACATACAGTAATAGTAGTGGATTAATTACTTAAAACCTAGTATGAAGGTTAGAAGACAAAAGTAATAAAAGTAACTAAAATTATAATAGTTTAGGAATACACAAAGTTAGAAGATACAAAATGTATCAAATAAAACATTGGCAGGGAAATAAAAATGTAGAGTTTTAGGGTGTGTTCAGACTTAACTTGCTTATCCACTCAGACTGTTAGATATAATATGTATATGTTAAAGGTAAACCTCATGGTAACCATAGAACAGAAACATGTAAGTTACACAAAAGATAATGAGAAAAGAATCTACATATAATGCTACAAACTCATCATAAGGGGAGACAGCAAGAGAATAATAAAGCAACAGAGAGAAACTACAAAACAGCCAGAAAAGAATTAACAAAATGGCAATAAATAAATACCTATCAATAATTATATGTAAATGGACTAAATTCTCCAGTCAAAAGACACAGAGTATCCGAATGGATAAGAAAAACAAAGACCCACCTACATGCTTCCTATAAGAGACTTCAGGTGTAAGGTTGCACACACAGACTGAAAAGAAAAAGATGGAAAAGATGTTTAATGCAAATGGAAATCAGAAGAAAGCTGGGCTAGTTATATTTCTTTTAGACAAAGAAAAGCTATCTTTTGATATCTTTTCAAAAAATAAAACTGACAGACTTTCAGACTAAGAAAAAAGAGGGCTCAAATCAGAAGTGAAAAGGGAAAAGTTAACAGCTAATACCAAAGAAATGAAAAGGACCATAAGGGACTACTATGAATGATTATATGCCAACACATTGGATGACCTAGAAGAAATGGGCAAATTCCTAGAGGCATAAAATCTTCCAAGACTGAATAATGAAGAAACGGAAAATCTGAATAGATCAGTTAACTAGCAAGAAGATTGAAACAGTAATCAAAAACCTCCCAACAAGTGAAAGTCCAGGACAGACAGCTTCACTGGTGAATTCAACCAAACATTCAAAGAAGATTTAATATCTATCCCCCTCAAATGCTTTAAAAAAAAATTGAAAAAGAGGGGACACTTACAAACTCATTTTACAGGGTTAGCATTACCTTAATACCAAAACCAGAAAAGACACCACAAAAAAAGAAAATTAAAGGCCAGTAACCCTGATGAACATAAATGCAAAAATCCTTAACCAGGTATTGGCAAACCAAACTCAACATGCACTAAAAGGATCGTATAGCATATAGCATAATCAAGTGGAATTTATTCCAGTGATGCAAGGATGGTTGAACATCTGCAAATCAGTCAACATGCTACACCACATTAACAAAATGAAGAGTAAAAATCATCTCATCACCTCAATAGATGCAGAAAAAGCACTTGACAAAATTTAACACCCATTTAGGATAAAAACTCCCAACAAACTTGAGTATAGAGGTGACATACCTCAAAGTAATAAAGACCGTATGATCAATTAGTTTATGACAGAGGAGCCAAAGATATACAGTGGGGAAGGGAGAGTCACTTCAATAAATGATGCTGGGAAAACTGAACAATCATATGTAAAAGAATGAAAGTAGTGTGCTGTCTTACATCATAAATAATAATTAACTCAAAATGGATGACAGACTTAAATGTAAGACATGAAATGTAAGACTTAAGTATTAAGACTATAAAACTAGAAGAAAACATTAGATGGTAAGCTCCTTGACATCAGTCTTGACACTGATTTTTTTTGGATTTGATTTCCAAAGGCAAAGGCAACAAAAGCAAAAATAAATAATGGGACATCAAACTAAAAAGCTTCTGCACAGCAAAGGAAACCATCAACAAAATGAAAAGGCAACCTACTGAATGGGAAAAAGATATTTGCAAATCACATATCCAGTAAGGGGTTAATATCCAAAATACGTAAAGAGCTCCTCCGACTCAATAGCAGAAAACAAGCAATCCAATTAAAAAGTGGGCAGAGAATTTGAAGAGATGTTTTCCAAAGAAGACATGCAGGTGACCAACAGGCACCTGAAAAGGTGCTCATTACAGAAATGCAAATCAAAACCACAGTGCATATCACGTCACACCTGTGACTAATGACTGTTATCAAAAAGATGAAATAAAGAGTGTTGTTGAGGATGTGGAGAAATAGGAACCCATGTGCACTGTTGGTGGGCATGTAAATTGGTGCAACCAGGGGCACCTGGGTAACTCAGTTGGTTAAGCGACTGCCTTCGGCTCAGGTCATGATCCTGGAGTCCTGGGATCGAGTCCCATATCAGGATCCCTGCTTGGCAGGGAGTCTGCTTCTCCCTCTGACCCTTCCCCTTCTCATGCTCTCTCTCTGTCACTCTCATTCTCTCTCTCTCAAATAAATAAGTAAAATCTTAAAAAAAAAAAAAAAAAAAATTGGTGCAACCACTATGGAAAACAGTATGGAGGTTCCTCAAAGAATTAAAGATAGAACTACCATATGATCCACTTCTGGGTACACTTCTGGGTATTTATTAAGTACACTTCTGGGTATTTATCTGAAGGAAATGAAAACAGTAATTTGAAAAGATAAATGCATCCCTATGCTTATTGCAGCATTTTTTACAGTAGCGAAGATACAGAAACAAGTGTCAGACACACACGCACACACAATGGGATACTGCTTGGTCGTAAAAAGAAGGAAATCTTGCCATTTGTGACAATGTGGATGGACCTTGAGGAAATTAAGCAAAATCAGGGAAAGACAAATACTGTATGACTTCACTTAAATATGGGATCTAAAACATAACAAAACAATAATCATAGATACAGAGAACAGATTGTAGGTTGCCAGAGAGGATGGGTTTTGGGAAATGGGCAAAATGGGTATGAAGGGGATCACTTCCAGTTATAAGAAGTGCAAACTTCACTTGCAAGTAGGGTAGGTCATGGGAGGTAATGTACAGCATTGTGACTATTATCAATAATATTGTATTTTATATTTGAAAATTGCTAAAAGAAATCTCAAAAGTTTTGCAAGAAAAAAATTTTGTTATGTTGTATGGTAACAGATGGTAACTAAACTTATTGTGGTGATCATTTCCCAGTGTATGCAAATACCAAATCATTATTTTGTACACCTGAAAGTAATAAGTGTTGTATTGCCAATTGTGCCTCAATTTAAAAAATAATGAAAATAAGCACTTAGTAGAGTGCGTGATTCAGAGCAGGTACTCAAAAATGTTAATTTCACCGCCTTTCTCATACTCTTCCCAGATTTCCTTATTAGGAAATGTTTTTATATATCTTATTTGTTATCTTTAAAAAAAATTTCAATGACCCAGACTAGAATTATTATTATTATTAAAGGAGACCATCATTAACATTCTAATAGTAGGTCAATAATAAATTCCCTCTGATGGAAATTAGTTATAAGAAAGTCTTAGCTGTTCTACCTTAAGGTGTTAATGGCTGATGATCACTTAATATATCACTCTTCCAGACATTATTTACATTTTCAGAGGTACTACAGTACCAATGAATGGATAGAATAAAACAATTTTAGGGGTTTTTTGTTGTTGTTTTTTAAAGATTTTATTTATTTATTTGACAGACAGAGATCACAGGTAGGCAGAGACGCAGGCAGAGAGCGGGGAGGAAGCAGGCCTCCCATTGAGCAGAGAGCCCGATGCGGGGCTCGATCCCAGGACCCTGAGATCATGACCTGAGCCGAAGGCAGAGGCTTTAACCCCCTGAGCCACCCAGGCGCCCCCAATTTTAGGTTTTCTGACAAGCCAGTGAGGAGACTTAAGAGGAGGAAAGAGAGATCTCTCAGTAGTGCTCTTTGTGGTCTCCCAACCTCCATGGGCCAGCTCTGGCAATTGATCAAGTCAGTCACATATACAATTCATAGATTTGGGTTTGTATGGAGAAGAGGGAGAGATTCCTTTTAATGAATTCAGATAGCCATGCGATATTATTTCACTTGCCTATGTGACATTTAGGTAAACACAGATGCAATCACTACACTATAAATGCCAACTACAGTGCTGACAGATTAAGGTTTGGTCCTGTTATGGGCTGAAATGTGTCCCCTCCCAAATTTCATGCATTGGAGCTTTAATTCCCCATACCTCAGAATGTGACTATATTTAGAGATAAGGTTTTTAAAAAGGGTGATTAAGTTAAAATTAAATCTTTAGGTTGAGCCCTAATCCATTATGATGTGTTTTTTTTTTTTTTTAAAGATTTTATTTATTTATTTGACAGACAGAGATCACAAGTAGGCAGAGAGGCAGGCAGAGAGAGAGGGAGAAGCAGGCCCCCCGCTGAGCAGAGAGCCCGACGCGGGGCTCGATCCCAGGACCCTGAGATCATGACCCGAGCCGAAGGCAGAGGCCTTAACCCACTGAGCCACCCAGGTGCCCCCATTATGATGTGTTTTTATGAGGAAACGAATTAGGACACAAACCTGCACACATGCAGAGGGAAGACTGCATGAGAATACTGTAAGAAAGTGCCCATCTACAAACCAAGGAGAAAGACCTCAGAAGAAACCAAACCTGCTGACACCTTGATCTTGGACTTTACCCTTCAGAAATAAATTTCTGGGGTTGACTGGCTGGCTTGGTGGGGAATGCAGCTCATCTTGGGGTCATGAGTTTGAGCCCCATGTTGGGTGTAGAGAGTACTTAAAATCTTTAAAAATAATAGCAATAAATTTCAGTTATATAAGCCACTCAGTCTGTGGTATTTTGTAACAGCAGCCCATGCAAACTAATACAGGGGCCAGGCTATTTTCCACCCTTACACATGGCATTTAATAGTTGGAGTTCTTTCAAAACCAAAACTTCTTGTTATAGAAACAGAAACCAGGAATGGATTATAGGAACCTTTTCTTACAAAGTAGCCAAATTATGATCTAGCATTTGAAAAAGAACAGATTTGAAGGGTCTTACCCTTTATCCTACCACCGTGGCTATAACTTCTTCCTTCTATTTCTTTACCCTTTCACCCTACCCTACATCGCCCTATCCAACACACTTACATACTAGGTAGCTGGCTCTTTTGCCTTCTAGTCCTTATATTTCCAGATATATTCTCTTAACAAGCTTTAGTTATTTTCTAAATAACAAGAAAATTACTCATATTGTTTTTCTGCCTTTACTCTCTAGAATAAACACTGGAGTAGCCCAGTTGAAGAAGGAGAGAGACTTAACATTTATGGAGCACCTGCTTTATGCTAGGTACAGTGTTATTCACTTTACATAAACCATCCACTTCGGTGAGAGAACAGCAATGGCCCAGTTTAGAAAAGGAGAAGGAAAAGCAACAGTAATAGACTTGTGACATCACTTTGGAACTTTGAGTCTCTGTCCATTGCCCTAGTTTCTATATACTTAGCTCTGCCATTATCAGATCCACAATAACTGATGGTTCTGAAAAGTACCTTAACTATTGAAATCTCTAAATGTAAATCCTTTTGTGAGATATAAAAGCTGCATATCCTTGTGGTATCTTTGGGGAATGGCCCTGGAAATAGCATGGGAGTACTAGTGCTTCTGAGAGTATGTTGCTGACAGTCATAAGTAATTTTCATGTGCATGCCCCTTTCTTAATGGAGAGTAACAGGAGGAAAAATGCTATGATAGTTATAATAGTTATAATAGTCAAGAAAGGGCAGTTAGCTCTAAGGACATTGGAAGCATGCTTGGTTTTGTGTAAAATGTCTTCCACTTAGTTGTTAAAAAAATTTTGAAATGGTTTCCTTGGGCTTGGGATTCTGAAGAAAAGGAGCCTAAGGGTAAAGAAGCTTAGTAGCCCTATACATATCAGGGTTCAGCAAACTATGACCTTTGGGTTCAGTTTGGACCGAGACCTGTTTTTTAATGTCCCTTGGCCTAACAATGAATTTTACATTTTTAAAGAGTTGTTTAAAAATAAGAATATGATGAGGACTTTATGTGGCCCACAAAGCCAAAAATATTTACTATCTGTCTCTGCAGAAAGTTTGTCATCCCTTGCATATCATTATAGAGGATCTGTTTTGTGTTTTCTGTTGAAAGACTGGTGGTATGTTGTAAAGAGTTGAATATGAGAATTTTTTCTGAACACTTGTAGTATTTCACAGAATTATTCAATTTTAGACCCTATAGGAAGTTGAGAAATCATCTTTCATGTATTAGTTTACAAGACTGCTATAACAAAGTGCCACAAAACTGAGTGGCTTAAAGAACATAAATATAGAGCTCCTTGGTGGCCAGTTATTAAGCGTCTGCGTTCAGCTCAGGTCATGATCCCAGGGTCCTGGTATTGAGCCCCACGTTGACTCCCTGTTCAGTAGGAAGCCTGCTTCTCCCTCTCCCCTTCCCCGTGCTCGTGTTCCCTCTCTCGCTATGTCTCTCTCTGTGAAATAAATAAATAAAAATCTTAAACAAAAATAAAAAAAAGAAATACATCGTCCCACAGTTCTGGAGGCTCATGTCCAAAATCAGTGTGTCAGTATGGATGGTTCATTGTGAAGGCCATGAGGTTCCATGTCTCTTCCTAGCTTCTGGTGACTTGCTAGCAGACTTTGGTGTTCCTTGGCTTGTAGACATATCACCCTGATCTCTGTCTTCATGTTCACATGGTACTCTCCTTCTATTTCTGTCTCTTATGTCCAAATTTCCCCCCTTTTGCATGGATACAATCATATTGGTGTAGTGCCCACCTTAGTGATCTCATCTTAACTTTATGATCTGCTGAAACCCCATTTCCATATAGGGTCACATTCACAGGTACTGGGGCTTAGGACCTCAGCATCTTTTTTGGAGAACACAAATCAAGCCACAACATTTTGTCAGCCTTTGTTCAGATAAGAACACCAAAACCGAGAAAGTGCAAAGAAGTCATTCAGGTCCTATAGCTATCTAGGAGCAGAACTAGTATTAAAATGTAGATCCTCGGGGTGCCTGGGTGGCTCAGTGGGTTAAGCCTCTGCCTTTGGCTCAGGTCATGATCTCAGGGTCCTGGGATCGAGCCCCACATCGGGCTCTCTGCTCAGCGGGGAGCCTGCTCCCCCCCGCCCCACCTGCCTCTCTGCCTGCTTGTGATCTCTGTCTGTCAAATAAATAAATAAATAAATCTTTAAAAAAAAAAAAAAGTACATCCTCTGACTGGTCCACTATTTGTTCACCTACATGCTTTAAACCATAATACACAATTGATAATAGAATAATGAGGTTCAAATCGAGTGTAGTACTTGCTTGTACTAGTTGCATTATTCCAGTCATCTTTGATGTGCCTTCCAATAATCACAGAAAAATAATAAATTATAGATGGATTAGAATTAATCCATCATTTCCATTACAGAAATAAACACATCATGTACTAATTTTAGGTTAAAATCAACTTTGTATAATGCTTAGTGAAATAAGTCAGTCAAAGAAAGACAAATGCCATATGATTGCATTCATGTGGAATTTAAGAAAACAAATGAACAAGGAAAAAAAGAGACAAACCAGAAAACAGACTCTTGACTATAGAGAGCAAACAGATGGTTGCCAGAGGGGAGGGTAGATGAGGGGATGGGTGAGATAAGTGGAGGGGATTAAGAATGTACTTACTATGATGAGGGCTGAGTAATGTATGGAATTACTGAAGTTATACATTGTATACCTGAAACTGAAGTAACACTGTATGTTAACTATACTGGAATTAATTTTTTTTTAAATCTTTGTATATTTAGTTCAGAAAGAACTTACTGAAGGTCTTTTGTTACTAGAGAATAAGCATAGACATACAGTATAGTAGTAGTTGTTGAAAACTTGTAGAGAGTGTGCATTGGTTTAGAGAGCTGTGATTTGCCTGTTTCAATAGCATTTATGGGAAGGTGGCTCATTCAGAGGTTCTAGTCACAACTCTGCTACAGGTCCTAAGATTCAAGACTCATTTTTTGCCTGTGACAAATCACGTTAAGCCTTAATTCCAGTTTCTTTAAAAGAAGGGATAAGGTTTTCAAAAGTGCCTTGTATGTCTAGGATTCCAAGATTCTAATTCTGTGAATGTGATGAGACTCTCTTGCATTTGGGGTATCAGTTGGTTAGGGACAATACAGTTAATTTTGTACTAAAGAGTACATGGTAAATCTCTATATAGATTAAGACTTACCTAGCCAATCTGGAGTAGCATGTATGAGCATTAATTGTTGGGCCCCAGTATTTGATTATAAAAACTTCATGAAGTTCTCTTTGGATACATTCCAGTGTATGTTAGATTACAAGTGGGAGGAATATTGCTGGACTGTTGTATTTTCCATTACAGTTATGGGCCAGATTCCTGAGTGAAGAACTAACTTTAAAGGCTATACCCAGGGGTGCCTGTGTGTCTCAGTCCATTAAGTGTCTGACTCTTAGTTTTAGCTCAGGTCGTGATCTCATGCGTTGTGAGATCAAGCCCCTCATGGTGCTCCGTGCTCAGCGGGGAGTCTGTTTGAAGGTTCTTCCCTCTGCTCCTACCCCCTGTGTGTGTGTGTGTGCATGCATGCCCCCCCACACACACTGTCTCTAAAATAAATATATAAATTCTTAAAAAAATAAATAAAAGGTTATAGCCCAGAGATAACCTAGTATGTCTTAACATTGGCATCCCAAGGAACAGAGTTTGATTGCCCCTCCTTTGCACTCTTGGTATTACTTACCTCTCCTACAACCTTTTGTGGGAGTCACCCTCCAAGATGGCCCCTGGTTATTCCTTTCCTTGAGAGGTCCCCTCCCGTACCAAATAGGACTTACCTATACTAGTGGGATACTGTGGAAATAACAGTGTGTGACTTCTGAGGCTAGGTCATAAAAGATATTTTAGCTCTTGAATCACTCACTCTATGGAACTCAGCTGCCATGTCATAAGGACACAAGCAGCCCTGTGGAGAGGTCCAAGTGTTGAGGAACTAAGCCCTCTGAACAAGCAGCACTCTCTTTGCCTGGCCACCTGGGAAGTGACTCGTGCAGCCCTTGTCAAACACTCAAAGGACCGCAGCCCAGCCAACATGTTGTCTGCTACTGAGCCATATTTAGAGCTAAGCCCTCCTGGATTCTTGGCTGCAGAAACAATAAATGGTTGTTGTTGTAAGCTACTAAGTTTGGGGCATATATGTTTTGCAAAAATAGGTAACAATACTACTTAGTTAATTTTTCTCCTATTTTCAGATCACTGTTTATATCTTTATCTACTGAAGGGCAGAGTTCATGTCTTAACTCACTTTTGTATGCCCTAACTGAGGTTATTAGAGGGCTCCAGAAGTATTTAATTCAATGTGATTGACTTATATAAAGTCTAGAACACCTGGGTTGTACCAATGGCTTTTGCCAGAAAGATGTAAATTATCTTTACTATTTTATTTGGAAGTAAATGTATTTTAAATAGGTTTCCTTAAAAAGAAGTTGGAACGTTTAAAAGATGCAAGTGAAACCAAAATAGTTATTTATATGGGACTTAATATTTTAACAATTATCTAAACAAACAGAGGGAAAAAACTCAGAACCAGGAAGAGCTGTTAAAGTTGGTCTGCTTAAAACATTTCCTGAGAAAAAGAAGGTCTTTTTTTCAGTTCAAATATGGATAAGTTGAAAAAAACATGAAGAACACCTGTATACCTTCTACCTAGGTTCACCTATTAAGATCTTGCCTCATTAGGTTTATCATTTATGTTCCTGTGTCCTCTTGCTCTCAGTGATGTGTTTGTAGATGTGTATGTGTATATACATGTATAGGTATGTGTGCATGTATATGTATGTGTATATCTACATACACAATATTTTTTCTAAATCATTTCAGAGTAGCTCACGTATATCATAGCCCTATGTCCCTAAATTCTTAACGTGTTTTAGTTCCTAAGAATTACAGTTAACAAACTTGGATTAAATTGAACAGTGATACTTTACTGTTTGTAATCCAATTATCAGTTGATCCATTAATGTCCTTTTTGCCATTTTCCCCCTTCCCAGTACAGGACCAAGTATGGGGTTATGCATTTAGAGTATCTTTGGTCTCCTTTAAACTGTAATCTTTCCATAGGCTTCATCTTTTATGGCACTGGCATTTTGGAAGAACACATGTTCCCACCACACACACTTTTTTGGTTGAGTGTTCCTCATTTGGGGCTTATTTGGAAGGATTCAGTATTTTCTTAAATATTCTAAAATGAGAAAACAGTATTCCATTCCAAGGATCAATTTAAAGAAAAATTTAGGTCACGCTTAGTTTGAAAGAATTATTGGAAATTGAAATGGAAACCCAAAATCTGTTGTAGAATCAACTTCTTAGAAAATGTTTAGAATAAGAGCATTTTCAGTCTTTCATGTTACTGTAAGTAGTATTTATTGGCCCCAAAACTGGATTTTTAAAAGTAAAGAAATGTCTTGGCATTGGGATGACCTTAAGTAGTTTTGCTTAGCTTCATGATGAGCTTAGCTACCCCCAAAAGCCCATGATATCTTTCTATGGAAACAAAGGATTTTCTTCGAGCTGTAGCTGTATTTTCAATGGACCTGTGAAGTTCTTACCATCTCTCAGTGACTGGAGTGGATTGTAGGGATACAAAGAAGAATGTGACATAGATTTCCTATGCCACACTGTATGTTAAAAGACCACCAGAGAGGCTAGTATGCCAGAGAGGACAGGAGCCTGCTCCTGGGGATAGTCTTTAACTGTGCTGGGTGCTCCTTTCTGCCCAGGAGGAATCCCTCTTGCTCTTACAACAGTCACATCCATTTCAAGAAAAACCTAAGCTTGCTGCTGCGTGGCATTTTTAACCTATTCCAGTGCTTTGAAAATAACTAAGTCACATTGAGTAGTTTAGTGCAGGCAGTCCCTTTAAAAGACGGCAGGATAAGATAGATTATTTCTTTTAATGCTTGAATTCCTGAATTGTCAGTTGTTTTGTATATATGAATATCCAGGAATTCACTTGTAAAAAATAATAGCACTAAATTTTTAATTGTATTTCTATTTATTTATGCATCATTTCCAACAGTATCACAGGTGAATGGTTCAACATTATTTTAAGGTGAAAAAAAATTTTTTTAAGTCTGAAGATAAAACAGCTTTTTATCTTCTGATGCTGTGATCATAGTTACTGCTTTGTTTTTAACTCTTCGTGTGTCAGTGTCTTAGGCAATTACCTGGAAAGAGTGATGTTTCCATCAAATTCTCAATATAAGGATAAAGAAAATGTGATTTATTTAAGATTCTATGTTATATTTTGTTAATACAGTAACTAAATACGAGGCTGAAGCAGAGGATCTGTGGTTTTATACTGTCAGAAATATGACTTTAAAAGGCACCCAGAGAACAGAAATGAATTCAAGAATTCAGGAATCTGTAAATCTAATATAAGATTGGAAAAGATTTTTTTTTAAGTGGCTGTATATATCCTATGTTGGTAAATACTGACAGAAATATTTTATTGATAAATATATATTTTAGTCAAAATAATTCTCTGGTAAGACTCTCAAATAAGCTAATTTTGGCAGTCTTCCTTTTATTAACGTTGAGAGGAAAGGGGCACAGATATTTTTAACCTATGTAGTTTAAATGCAGTTAACTATAGTTTATAAATATAATTGATCTTTCAAACTACCTTAGTTGTTGGGCTTCCCACAGTAGGACTGTATTATGAAGCATAAGGTAAGCTCTGAATCTGATTTTATGGAATGTAGATTATGCAGAAGTTATTTCTTATTTATATTGTTAATATTGATTAGGAACTGACTAGGTTACCTTAAATTTAAAAATCCTTGCTGCGCATGGGTGGCTCAGTGGGTTAAAGCCTCTGCCTTGGGCTCAGGTCATGATCCCAGGGTCCTGGGATCGAGCCCTGCATCGGGCTCTCTGCTCAGTGGGGAGCCTGCTTCCTCCTCTCTGTCTCTGCCTGCCTCTCTGCCTACTTGTGATCTGTCAAATAAATAAATAAAATCTTAAAAAAAAAAAATCCTTGCTGCTTTGCACAGAGCTTAGAGAGCAGAATGCAAAGTGTTTTAAATTGCTAAGCACAGATAGTGCGCTATAAGATTGCCAGGTGATTCTTTTTAAAATGAAAACTGATTGAATATTGGAGATTTTATATGATTCAACCTTAAAATGGGTTTCTTTGTAACATGGCTTCTCCCTCTCCAACCTCCTCTTCTGCCTCAGCCCACCTTGAACTTCATCTCCTAGCAACATGAAACAGCTTGTCATCTCCGTGCTCGCATCTAACTTCCAGTTTAGAGTTGCACTGTCCGCTCTGATAGCCACTACCTGCATGTAGCTATTTAAATTTAAGTTTAAATGCACCAAAATTACGTTAAAACCCCAGTTCCTGTTGCACGAGCCATGTATGAGAAACTCAGAGCCACATGTGACTAGTAGCAACCTTACTGGACAGTACAGATAGCAGATATTTCCATCACCACAGAAAGTCCTATTGGCCAGTGTCCTTAGAGTCTTTTGTTCCATACTCGCCCACTACAGCTTTCTCTTCTTCCTTGTCCATTTATTTTTTTTCCTTGTCCATTTAAAACATACTTTTCCTTCAAGATTTATATTGTGTATCATTAATGTAAGAAACATTTCTAGCCAGTCCTATTCATTCCCAATGTCTGGGTTAGATTTCTCCTTTATTTTAACATTTTGCCTGCATTATTAGGCCACTTTACTGTTTAAAATTTAAGTTTATATCATGTACGTCTTCCCTTCTAGACTGGCCACTTTTCAAATTCCACCTTTTAAACATTTCTTGAGTCCATCTATTTCACTAAATATAGTGGAAACAGCATAGTCTTAGGAATCAAACAGATCTCATTTTACAGATTTATTTTTTTTAAAGATTTTATTTATTTATATGACAGAGATCACAAGTAGGCAGAGAGGCAGGCAGAGAGAGAGGAAGGGAGGCAGGCTCCCCGCTGAGCAGAGAGCCTGATGTGGGGCTCGATCCCAGGACCCTGGGATCATGACCTGAGCCGAAGGCAGAGGCTTTAACCCACTGAGCCACCCAGGTGCCCCTAAACAGGTCTCATTTTAAATCCTGGGCCCTCCCCTTAACAACCTTTGTGATCTCAGCTTTAATCTTGTCCAGCCTTAGTTTACTCATGTATAAAATAGAAGTGGTAAACTTCAACTTTATGATTGAAGGTTGTTACAGACTGAGTGGTTGTGTCCCTCCAAAATTCCAAAATTCCCTTGTTGAAATCCTAACACCCAATGTGGTCTTATTAGGAGGTGGGGCCTTTGGAAAGTAATTAGGTCAGGAGGGTGTAGCCCTCAGGAATGGAATTAGCTTCCTAATAAAAGAGACCTCAGAGAGCTCTTTCCACCATGGGAGGATACAACAAGAAAATAGCAGTCCAACTGAAAGAGGGCTCTCACCAGAACCCAACCATGCACCTTGATGCTGAACTTCCAGCCTCTAGAACTCTGAGAAATGAATTTCTCTTGTTTATAAGGCCCCCCAGCCAGTCTGTGGTGTTCTGTCATAGCACATGAACTAAGACAGAGGTCATAAATATATATAATTAGAAAAGAACAGTAAGTGCTGTTTTTTAGAAGAAAAATGCAGCATAGGAAGGAAAAGCACATAATTTGAAGTAGTGTGACCTATTTTTTTCCTGCTTTCTCATTTATTTTTAAATAATGAATTTTTATTAAATTAATTGTTTCTAAATGATTACACATCCAGCCTCCTCAGTTCTTTGAGTTTTATAGAAAGAGAGACTCTCTAATGAAGAACTTTTGGGCCTAGACAGGTACCCATTTGCATTGTGAAGATTTCAGAATGTACTTCTACCAAACATGTACTTCACAGCTGATATCACCAACCATGTATCCAACATTTCCCCTTGAATGTCTACTGCTACCTTCTTCATCCAAGCCCTCCTAATTATGTAACCTTCTAGCTAACTTTCCCAACTCCACGCCCTCCCTGTTTTAATCCATCCTTTATGCCACATTTACAAATCTTTGTTACTCCCTTTTCTCTCTATTTTTTAAAAAAGATTTTATTTGAGAGAGAGAAAGGAGGGGGAAGAGCAGTGCGGTGGAGAGGAGCAGAGGGAGAGGGACAAGCAGACTCTGCTCTGAGCAGAGTGGGGCTCAATCTCAGGACGCTGATACCACGACCTGAGCTAAAACTAAGAGTTGGACACTTAATTGACTGAGCCCCCACCGTGCACCACCTTGTCTTATTTTTTTAACCTTCTATTTCCTGAGTTATCATTGTACCTTTTTGCCTCAACATCAAGACCTTTAGTATCCTCACTCTACCTTAACTGTCAAATCTTTTAACCATCTAACTTCCTATTATTCTTTTTTTACTACAGAGGCAGATCTTTTTTACTGTCCCATTAATATGCCATGCTCAGTCCTATCTCCTAGTTTTTACTTACATTGTGTGTCGTATAAAACAATATGGTATATATAATAGAAATAGGGAAATTTGGCATTAACTGTATTCATTTAGTATTGCCTATATGATCATCTTGAAGTAGGAAGTAACAAGAGTTGTGTCTGATGCCGTATGGATAAAGGGCATGGGCTTTGGTCTAAGACTAATTTCTAGTAACTCTTCTCTCATGAAGAGCTGGCTGACTTTGGGCAAGTTCCTCAGTCCGAGCATTAGTTTCCTTTATTTGTAAAATGGGGAAAAGGATAACTGCTCTAAGGTGGTTGTTAGACTTACACGATGTATCTATGGAAAACACTTACCACAGTAAAGTATGAACATAGATATTGTGGCTAATTATTTAGAAATAGATTCAGTTCTGAATGGCAGAAAACCCTAAATTTCAATGGCTTAGCAAGTTGGAAGTTTATTTCTTTGACCATGTAAGATTGCATTGGGGATCTAAGATTGGTATAACATCCTAAGGTATCAAGGAACTAAACTTCTGGCTTCTTGCCACACTGTATTTGGCCTCAAACTCATAGTTGAAGATGTTGGCATTTGCGTTCTAGGTATCAGGGTAAAGTTATGAAAATAAAGGAAAAATCATGCATGTGCTCTCTCTCCTTTGGGTAGGCATCCTGAAGATATCACATGACATTTCTATTTACATGTCATTTGCTAGAACTTGTTCACACAGTAGTACCCTTAGCTGCAAGGGAAGCTGGAAAATGCAATCTTATCCTCAGCAGTCCATATTTTGATTGGCAGTGTTCAAGAAAAAATTTTATTGTAATATAAGATGGCAAAATCCCTTGCTACACACGATGCTTGTTGTAAGATTGTGAGTTTTTTGACACCAGTGTTGGTTTGGTTCATTGTTTTTACAAAGAAATACTAAGTGGAACACAAAGAGAAAACCGAGTTTTAACGAAGTAGAGAAGTTATATTACTTAATGTTGATCTCTGTTTAAAAAAATAATCCTAAGGACACCTCGGTGGCTCAGTCATTAAATGTCTGCCTCCGGCTCAGTATCAAGCCCCATGTCAGGCTCCCCGCTCAGTGGAGAGCCTGCTTCTCCTTCTCCCTCTGCCTGCTGCTCCCCCTACTTGTGCCCACTCTCTGTCAAATAAATAAATAAAATCTTAAAAAAAATAAAAAGAAAAAAATAATCCTAGGGGGTGCCCGTGTGACTCAGTCGGTTAAGTGTCTCACTCATGATCTCAGCTCAGGTCTTGATCTCAGAGTTATGAGTTCAAGCCCTGAATTGGGTTCCACACTGGATGTGGAGCCTACTAAAGTCGTCGTCGTCATCATCATCATCCTATGTGTGAAGTTTTTAGATAAAATAATAATAATGAATAATTATTTATGTATTTATTTATATAAAATAATATATTTACTAATTACAATAACTACAGAGAAAATAATTTTTTAATCTTTTTTTAAAAGATTTTATTTATTTGACAGAAAGAGAGGGAGAGCACAAGCAGGGAGGGTGGGAGAGGGAGAAGCAGCAGGCTTCCTGCTGGGCTCGATCCTAGGACCCTGGGATCATAACCTGAACCACCTAGGCACCCTTGGAGAAAATAATTTTTAGTAAATTTACAAAGCATATGCTTACAGAACAAGCATTTGTTCAGTATATGAATATGGAATGGTAATGTTATTTAGTAAAGGAAGTGGGGATAGATTTAGGAGAGAAAGTCAAGTTTGTTTGTTGAACACATTAAGTTTCAGTAGCCTATTAAATATCCAAGAGGGGGGCATCTGGGGGGCGCAGTTGAGTGACATGTCCGACTGACTGTTTTGGTCGTGATCTCAGGGTCATGAGATCAAGCCCTGCATCGGGCTCTGAGCTCAGCATGGAGTCTGCTTTATATTCTCTCTCCCTCTGTCTACACCCCCACCTCTAAAATAAATAAATCTTAAAAAAAAAAAAAAAAGTCCAAGTGGGTATGTCAAGTAGATCAATTATTTTAAGAGAGCCTAGGGGAAAAAATCAGGATATAACAGTGTTTTTTCAGCCTATAGGTAGTATTTAAGGCATGGAATGAATAAAATCACCCAGGAGAAACACACAGAGGGAAAAGGAAATAGGTCCAGTCCTTGAGTTGTTCTTAATATTTAGAGGTCAGAGAAAGAGAAGTCAATAGAAGAGTAGGGCGTAGTGGGGGAAAAAGTAGAGTTGGATATTTTTAGAAGTCAGGAAGAGGGTGTTCTAAGGAGGGAGTTATCAGCTATGCCAGATGCTTCTGTGAGATTGGGTAAGATGAGGACAGGAAATGTCCACTGGATTTGGCAACATAGACATTATTGATGGTGGCCTTCATAAAAGGAGCTTTAGTGGAGGACTACTAAGAACTGATGCCATATTGAAGTGGGCTAAAGGAAAGTGAGTGGATTAGGAGGAAACAATTATCCTAAGTTTTGCTGTGAAAAAGAAATGAGTAGACAGAGGTAAGAAGTCACAGGATAGTATTTTGATGGGAATGAGCTAGCAGTCAGTTTTAAATCTATAGATACTGGAGCTTTGTGGTTGGTATTAAAAGAAGTATTTACACTTTAAAAGTCCCTGCAGAATGGGGCACCTGACTGGCTTAGTCAGTGGAGAGTGCAGCTCTTGATCTTGGGGATGTGTTCGAGCCCCATGTTGGGTGTAGATATTACTTAAGAATAAATAAGAATTAAAAATTTAAAACAAAAATGTCCTTGCAGAATCAACTGTGTACATAATATATATATATGTGTATACACACACACACACACACACACATATACATGTATATACACACACATACACACACACTGGACTTAGAGTTTCCACATTGCATTGCTTTTTTTTTTTAAGATTTTATTTATTTATTTGACAGAGAGAAATCACAAGTAGGCAGAGAGAGAGAGAGAGAGAGGAGAAAGCAGGCTCCCTGCTGAGCAGAGAGCCTGATGCAGGGCTCAATCCCAGGACCCTGGGATCATGACCTGAGCCGAAGGCAGAGGCTTTAAACCACTGAGCCACCCAGGCACCCCTGCGTTGCTTTTTATAAATGAAAAAATGTTCACTGTGTTCTGTCCAAACTTACAAAAAAATCCAACGTATTTTGTCCAGTCACGAATACATGTTTCTAGAAAAACTTGTGTTAATGTAAGCATTTTTAGAAGCTATCCATCTGCTAAAAGACTTTACTATGTAATGTGTCTAGTTGACCAAAATAGTAATATTTTATTTAAATAATTGGAACGTACCTGCAAAAATACCAATATTTAATTAATTACCTTTCAATGCATATATGTTTTGCTGAGAAAATGAAATTAAGTAGAATGTTTCATAGTTAGTCAATAAATAAATTTATATGAATCACTGCTATATTCCAGGCACTGTTTTAGCTGCTGTTAATATAGGAGTGAAAAGGTCTCTGCTTCCCAGAAATGCTTACACTTTAGGAGGTGGAAGGAAGACAAAAAGCACATACTACTTAGTATAGTACAAAGTACTTGGTACTTAATATAAAACTACTCAGTACTTAGTATTAGCAAGTTCTATGAACTGTGAATAAAATAAAATGGAATAATGTAGTGAGTGACTGGGATGACAACTTTTGCTAAGTAGTCAAGAAAAGCCTCTCAGAGGTGACCTTTGAGTTAAGATTGAATAATGGGTGAAGGAGGTTCAAGTACAAATGTCTTGAAGCAGGATTGTATTGGGCTGGTAACAGGGAGATGAGAAGGCTGATGTGGCTGGGATATGGAATCATCTAAGGATAGAATGGTAGATTTTCAGAGAGTTCATTGGGATTATTTGAGTTTTGTTGTTTAGGACAAGGAACTTGGATTTGGGTTTTTTCCTTAATAGGAATCCATTGAAATGTATTTTTGTTTGTTTGTTTGGAGAGAAAGAGAGCACTTGCACACATAGGGGCTGGGGAGAAGAGTAGAGGGAGAGGGAGAGAAAAAATCTTAGGCAGGTTTCACAAGCTTCACGACTGAGCTTAGCACGGGCTCAGTCTCATGACCCTAAGATCATGACCTAAGCTGAAATCAAGAGTGGGACACTGAACCAATGACCTGAAAAGGTTTTAATCAAGGAAGGGACAAGTTTAGATTTACGCTTGGAAAGATCAGTCTGAGTGCCGTGTGGAACAGACTCACTATGAGGCATCTATGCCAGTCCAGTGAGATTATGATAGCTCCTCCTGAGCTGTAAGCCTGGAGATGGCAGAGAATGGTTAAATTTAGGATGCACAGGTGGACTGGATGGGGACCACAAGGGAAAGAGAATTGTCGTGTTCAACAGAGACTTAAGTACCTGTCCTGATGTGGTGTCATGTTAGGTAACGAATATACAAATTGATTTGAGCAGCTATATCCCTTCCTTCTTGGACAGTAATTCCTCATGCTTCTTCCCATTTTGGTGTTTTGGTGGTGGTGGTGGTTTTGTTTTTTTTTTTTAAACCACCTAAATGACTGCACATTAGTTTTCTTGCTACTTGAAAAAAATGTTATTTCAAACAATTTTTAAAGGTTTTGATTGCAAAAACAAAGAAACAAAGAGAAATTGTGCCAATTCCAATAGAGGCCATTGTTTTATCAACATTCCGATGTATGTCTTCTTGTTCAGGTGTCCAGTTCCTAGCACACTGAAACACACCACCACATAAAAGCTTCCACAGATAGTTCTAAACCACGCCATCTCTCTTACTCCTCCTGTCTTGTTTTGCTTTCCCTCCTTGCTGTTGGCTCCAGTTCTGGTGCCCATTTATTCTGGCATGAGATGGTGATTTTGTTGAAAATCACGAGAAACACTCCCTTTAGTAAGTCCTGAGACACTTTTTAACACATCTTCCCCACCTCCCAGGAGGTTTTTTTTTTTAAAGATTTTATTAATTTATTTGACAAATAGAGAGACACAGCAAGAGAGGGAACACAAGCAGGGGGAGTGGGAGAGGGAGAAGCAGGCTTTTCCCTCAGCAGGGAGCCCATGTGGGGCTCAATCCCCGGACCCTGGGACCATGACCTGAGCCGAAAGCAGATGCTTAACCACTGAGCCACTCAGGTGCCCTTCATCCCAGGAAGTGTTGGAGCCTACTGAAGAAAGCAATCTCTGCTAATAAGGTGAACCATCCGTAGAAGCATAGTCAACAGATTAAATACAGCTGAGCCCTTGTTCACATGTTGAAATGGACTCAGAACTTCTTCCGACAGAAAATTCTGACTTTGCCTATATGTGTCTCCCTCCTCATTAAGATAACCTTCTATCAAAGCAAGAGGCCCTGATTAGGAGCCTTAGTTTCCGTTATAGAGTATTAGCCTTATCACCTGCTTGTCTAGCCTCTGATACATGTAGTTTGGTTCTGAATCAGCAACATAGAATACTTGTCCTCTCCAAGGGTCAGCAGACTTTCTGTAAAGGGTCTGTTATGGACTGAATGTTTGTGTGTCCCCAAATTCCTATGTTGAAGCCCAGCTTTGCAATGTGATGGTATTAGGAGGCAGAGCCTTTGGAAAATAATGAGAATTAGATGAGGTTATGAGGGTGGAGCCCTCATGAATGGGATTAGTGTTTTTATCACCTGCTTAATCCTAATTACTTAGTCAAAAGCTAGCTTGCTTCTGTCTACTCTACGAGAGGAAACAGAAAGGAGTTGGCTGTCTGCTACCTGGAAGAGGGCTCTCACCAGAACCTGACCCTGCTGGCATCTCAGTCTTAGACTTACAGCCTCCAGAACTATGAGAAATAAATTTCTGTTGTTTATAAGCCACCCAATTTATGGTATTTTGTTACAGCAGCCCAAGCTGTCTAATTCAGGCTTAAACGTGATAAATATGGCCTCTGTTACAACTACCCAGTTCCGCTGTTAAAGCTTGGAAACAGCCACTGACAATACAGAAATGAGTGGGCATAGTTGTGTTCTACTTAAACTTTATTTACAAAAACCAGCAGCAGGCAGGATTTGGCCCACAAACCACTGTTTGCTGAACCCTTCTCTCTAGGCCTTTGTTAGACAAACTGGTACACTCTTCAGCTGTCATCAAAACCTGGGCTGTGCTATTTATGGAATAAGATTAGAAGGTGCCATCATAGATCCACTCCTATAAGTCATCCAAACTCTTAAGATTCAATTCTCGGATTTGATTGTTTCTTTTGTTCTTAATTTTTTTTTTCCTTTTGGTGTTAGGCAGGTAGACATACAGCTGTAGGTCTGCATCATCTATGACAGAAATGCTGAAGAGGACGAATGTCCTTATTTAGCCAGTAGTTCCTAGGGAGAGGGTGTCTTAATTATAATAACCAGTGGTGATTAGCTACATGGAAAACCATGGAGAATAGATAAAGGCAAACTTTGGTTGTCTTTAGGAAGACAATGTCAAGAGCAAAAAACATGATAGAAATTCTCAACAAGCCAGCTTGACTCTTTCTTGACTGTTGGGTGTCATTCCAGTCTCTAATTTTATTCAACTAATAGTTGTTAAATGTCTGTTATGTGCAAGGCATAATGTTCAGCAATGTCTCCTGAGAATATTTTTTTATTAGGAAGAAATACCTATTAGTATCTGCTTTCCAGCATATAGAGCTCATTCCTTGGTATGTAAGAGATGCTCAAAAAATATTTGTGGCTGAATTAATATCTCCTATTATAAATCAATAGATTGGTATTATTTGTAAATTACTCTCTAATGGATTCAATTAACATGAATCAGTGGATGAATTGATAAGTAAAACAAGCCACAGCTAATGTCCAACCATGAACCCAGGGTGATTCCAAATAGTCTGAGATGTCTATTTTAACAAGATTACTGAAACATCTCTTATACTGCACTGAAATACATAAAGGGAAGTGATTGAATTAAATAAATACAGTAGACTTGTTTAGGAAAAGAAATAAGAGCTAATTTGGGAGTTAGAACCGGGTGGATATCTGCTGACTAATAAAGCAGAGCTAATAGTTCTTTTTGAACACCTACTAAGTTCTGGTTTCTGATGTTGTACTAGGACTTTTTGTTTGTTTTTAATGAAAAATTCTGTGAAATTGTAGTTCTGTGTTCTTACTAATGAAAAACTGAATCCAAGAGAAATAAAGTCATTTATTTGAGAGAAGCCCTCTTTTCTTGCTGTCTCTTTGTGTTGGAAGTAAAGGCTTGGTCTAGGAGACTGATAGTCTGATGTTTTATTTCTTTTGTCATATGTAAGGTTATATATTCACTTGCATTATTTTCCTCTTCCTTCTAATTGTGTCACTCCACTATCATTCCAGGTGAACCGGCTTTGTTAATAAGTATTCACTACTTTTATACAGTAGTCATTTTTTTTCTTAAGGGCAGGGGAAGGAGAAGTACGGGGAGAGGGAGAGAGAGAGAATCTCAAGCAAGCTCCATGCCTAGCTCGGAGCCTAATGAGGGGCTCAATCTCCGGACCCTAAGATCATAACCTGAACCAAAATCAAGAGTCAGACACTTAAGCAACTGAACCACCCAGGCACCCCTACAGTAGTCATTTTTTATTTTAATCTACCTTTCCTAGATGCCAGCAATGACCTCCTGCCTAATTTAGTACCCACAGTCAATTTAAGTTTACTTGATCAAAGGAAAGAACTAACATTTTTTTTAATGTCTTAGGTGCCACTATGCCAACATCATCATCATCATCACCATTGCTAAGATTTACTGAATAAAAAGCATGGTGCTTGGTACTTGGGGCCTTTACATACATTTACATACAGTATCCCATTATCTCCACTCCATTATCTCTTACTGTCCTTGGGTGATTTTCTTTTCTTTTTTTTTTTTTTTTAAAGATTTTATTTATTTATTTGAGATAGAATGAGAGTGAGAGAGAGAGCGCACAAGGAGGGGGAGTGGCAGGCAGAGGGAGAAGCAGGCTGTCCACTGAGCAGGGAACCTGATGCAGGGTTTGACGTCAGGACCATGGGATTATTACCTGAGCCCAAGGCAGACGCTCAACCAACTGAGCCATCCAGGCAGCACTCTCTGGGTAATTTTGATGAGGAAACTGAAAACTATGGGTAAGGTGAAAGAAGGAAGTAAGTTTCAGAAGCTGTCCCAATGAGCTATGCAGTGGATGCAGTCTTTCCCACCAGTTTTCACATCTCATTGAATGTTCCCAGAACTCTACATGGTGGACATTATGTTATAGTTCAGGTCATTAGAAAAACTAATAAACTAAGAAACGACCATAGGCCATGTTTCCCAAGCTTTTTTAAAAAATCACACCCCATTGTGGGAAAAGAATTTTACATTTCAACCCAGTGCACATACACACACGGAGCTGAAACAAAAATTGTGCAAACTAATGCCCGACTTTGCTGTATGTGATGTCCTCTGAGTTTTTCTATTATTCCAATTATTTTTTATAATGGATTAGGACCTAGGGTTTGAAAAGTAGTGATTTAATGTGCATCTACTGAGGATGTATTCCTAGTATGACAATAGGATAATGAGCCTAAGTTTCCTCTCTTCTTTTTTTAGCTATTCTGTTCATAAATTTATCTCAAAATATGTTTATACATATTTGAGTACTTAACTACATGTCAGATGCAGTCCTAGGTCCCAGGATCTACAAAGGTGAGTATGATTCAGTCCTTGCCTTTGAACTCAAATGGATAAGACACACAACAATTACAATGACTTTTAGTAATTCCAGATGGCTCTTGAACAGGGCGGAGGCTAGTGGCAGTAACCCCCTTTGCAATTGAAAATCTTCATATAAGGGCACCTGGATGGCTCATTCGGTTAAGAGTCTGCCTTCAGCTCAGGTCATGATCCTGGGATCCTGGAATCGAGCCCTGCTTTGGGCTCCCTGTTCAGCGGGGAGCCTGCTTCTCCCTCTTCTCCCTGCTGGTTCTCTCTTTCTCTTTCTCTCTCAAATAAATAAATAAAATCTTAAAAAAAAGAAAGAAAGAAAATCTTTGTATAACCTCTGATTTTTCATATAACTTCTGACATATAACTCAATTACTAGTATTCTACTGTTGACTGGATGCCTTACCAATAACATAAACAGGGACTAACCCCTATTTTGTATGTTACATATATTATATACTGTATTCTTACAATCAAGTAAGCTAGAGAAAAGAAAGTACTAAGAAAATCACAAGAAAGAGAAAATACATTTAGAGCACTGTACAGTATTTATAAAAAAAATCCACGTACAAGGGGACCCGCACAGTTCAAACCTGTGTTGTTCAAAGGTCCCGTGTATTATAATATCAATATGAACTATGTGTTATGGGAACAGAGGAGCAAGCAACTAACTTTCCCAGCTGAAATTCAAGAAAGACTTGATGAGGAAGGTGACTTAATGAAAATAGGTCGTGTAGAATGAATGAGGATTTTCCAGGTGCAAGAGAGCAGGGCATTCGTGTCAAAAGGACCTGTGTATGCATAGGCAGGGAGGTTTGAAAGGCTGGACACGTTCCAGCAACAGTAAGAAATTTAGTGTAGCAAGAAGCAGCATGAAGAGGAGTGAGACAGAGGGGTGTGTTGAAGGACCTGTGTGCCTTATTAAAGAGTTTAGATTCTTCTTATGCAGGGAGAAACCCAGAGAGGTTTTCAATCCAGGCTATGTAAGATAAGATATTTGTGCCTTTAGAAAAACAGTTCTGACAGCTGCTTAAAGGATAGTATGGAGAAGAGAAAGGTTAGAGGCAGGAGATCCTTTGTGTGGCCTCCCATGAGAAGTAAAGACTTGAACTGAAACAGCAGCGGTGGGCATGGAAAGGACCGTCCAGATCCCAGAGCTCAATTCCAGTTTGTCAAATACTTACTGAGTCCTGACTGTCAGGTCAGGTTGTTAAATGCTGTGATATAAAAAATTTAAAAAAAAAGAAATGGTCTCTGATCTAGAGAAGTTTTCTGTCTAGAGAGAAATGAAGGCCGGAAAATAGATCACTTCATTATTATAATGATTAAGTGTTATAATAAAGGCTTGCATAAAGTATGAAAAGAGCAAAGGTGAGGGGTTCATAACCGAGACTGAGAGAGGGTCACGGGGGTTTCCTCAGAAGGAAAGATCCAAGTGGAATCTAGAAGGATGAGTAGGAATTGGCCGGGTGAAACAAAGGACAAAGAGCATACCAGGCAGAGGGCGCAGGGAAGCAGCATTGTGTAACAGCTGGGTCCTCCGTGGAGTTTAGTATTGCTGGAGCAGAGTGTGGGTAAAGAGTGGTACAAATGAGGCCAGAGGAAGAGTGGAAGGGGAATATGAGTTCCTGCTGTGGAACTTGCAGTTTTCTGTAGAGCCTGGAGTCATGCTAACCAGCCTGGACTTCATGCTGTTGGTGGCAGGGAGCCCAGTGAAGAATTTTAAAACCTGAGAATGGCATGGGCAGCTCTGTGGTTCAGATGGCTTGTTCTGGTAACATAGATGGTGATGACCAGCCGACTTTCCCTGGATGCTGGTAATGTGCCAAGCAGTATTCTCAGCATTTTAGCGAGCCACCTTGTTGAAATGGCCCTCCTATCCACAGCCTCATTTTCCAGGGAGGTCACTGGCACCCAGATTCAGTAGCTGGCCCAGAGTACAGAGTCAGTGGCGGAGGAGGGACTCGGTCGCCAGTGATCCGACTAACCCACAGTGGTATACAGTCATTAGAGAAGTGAGAAGACAGTGTGACCAGACTACGGGGGAGAGATGAGGAGGGCTGCCCTAGAGAGGCGGTAGCTGAAGGAGAGAAGTCAGCCTGAGCTGCCATCATAAATTACCATCCACTGGGTGGCCTCATAACAGAGGTTTATTTCCTCACAGCTCTGGGGACTAGAAGTTCAAGATGAGGGTGCTGTCTTGGATTGGGTTCTGGAAGGGCTCTTTTTCTGGCTTGTAGACAGGTCGCCTTTTTGCTGTGCCCTCACATAGCCTTTCCTCTGTGTATGCTTGTGACAGGCTCTTGCGTGTCTCTCCTTAGGACACTAATCCTGTCAAATCAGGGCCCCACCCTTAGGACCTCGTTTCACCTTAATAGCTTCCTTAGAGGCTTTGCATCTCCAAATATAGTCAAGTGGGGAGTCAGGGCTCCAACATGAATGAGGGACGGGGGACACAAACATCCAGTCCATAACAGCCACATTCCAGAAACCATTTAGAAGATGAAATCAGCACAAGCTGGTGATTGGTTTGATGTGGAAAGTGAGAGAGAAGGAAGAGTTTAGGATGACTCAGATTTCTCACAAAGGACACAGAAAGGGGCGCCTTGGTGGCTTAGTAGGTTAAGCAGCTGGTTCTTAATTTGGGCTTCAGGTCATGATCTCTGGGTTGTGAGATCGAGCCTGTTGTCTGTCTGTCTCTGTCTCTCAAATAAATAAATAAATCTTTAAAAAAGAAAAAAGCGGGGGGTGGACACAGAAAAAGGAGCAAATCAGAGCAGGTAGGGGCGGTTGGGGAATATAGTTCAGTTGTGGTTATAGGAAATCAGGAGGGCCTGGAAGTGTCCAGGAGCTAGCTGGCAGGCTGATGTGAGGGGAGGCACTGGCATACGGATAGCAGGGGAGGCCACAGGTAGGCATATCATGTAGAGAAAATATGTAGGGTAAAAAGGAGGGGGTGTTGCCAAGGAGGGAAGAATATGTGCCAGGTACACAAGAGAACAGCAAAGAGAGACTTAAGGAATATGAACCCTTTATGGCTGAATCCAAAGCAAGAGAGAATTTCAAACAATAGAGACTCTGACACTCAGGTTCTGTAGCCTCTTGTGTGTCAGATTTGTATTCTTAGATGAGAAAAGGAAACAGTTGTAGAATCACAGCATTTCATTGCCTAATAGGACCAGAGAGATGATTTTATAATCCTCTCACTGTACAAACATGGAAGCTGAAGCCTGGCAAAGCATAGTGATTTGTCTCTTTCATGGCATAGGCAGAACTAGAATTTCGTTCCCAAGCCTCTGACGTCAGTCCAGTGCTTTTCACAATATATGAAGTGGAATTCATCACTGTGGGGTTTGAAAATTAAGTCTAAGTTGTAGAAAAAAAAAATGCCACTGAATAAAGTGGAGAAAGAAGCATCACAGCATTGCTATTATATATGCATTTTGGGGGGGAAGAAGTAGTATATAAAATGTAGAAAACTTCGTTTAAGAGGAGAGATTGATGATATTGGCCTTGGATAGTGATAAGAGAATTGACTTGTGGAAGAGGGCTTGGAGACGGACTGTCCCTGCTACATTGTGAGTGAAAATGGCACATTGCCAGGGGCGCCTCACATGCTCTGGGCACCCACGTTCTTTTGTTGTTGTGTTGTGTTTGGTTTTGGGAGGCACATGTTTTCAAATGTGACTCCTTATGTTTTTTCCTGTTACTAACCCCATATTAGATATAGAGTGATATTGTGTTATTAGAAAATTAATTTTAAGTCAGTATCTTTGTAGGGCCTTGAAACTGACAGACTTCATTACTTATGGAAGAGTGGTTCTCTTCTCTACAGGATTTCAGAGTTGCCTTCAGCCATATAGACCCCCATCAGTGAAGACTTCTGTCCATTAATAGTTTGTCTTATAATTCAGTTAGTGAAGTATTTTTGAGTATCTACTGTAAGTAAAGCACCGGGTTAAGCACTTCAGGTTGTATTAATGAATTGAATAGCATCCCTCTGTAAGACCAGTAGAACCTGTTGCGTAGGAACAATGTCATGTGAACCTTTAGATTCACAAATATTTTAATGGAATCAGTATAGTCAAGAGTGGCTA
Organism: Martes martes; assembly: GCF_963455335.1. Lineage (NCBI taxonomy): Eukaryota > Metazoa > Chordata > Mammalia > Carnivora > Mustelidae > Martes > Martes martes. The sequence goes on from NC_137890.1 coordinate 72,057,897, forward strand.
GGATGTACTCTTTGGTACTGATGATGGGAAATATGTGAGCTCACTCTGGTTTATATTTATCACTCCCAAATTTTAAAAAACAAAATTGAAAGCAGGTTTAGCAACCAACTTGCCTTGTGTATGAATTGCTTTCTTGTTTGTTACCAAGTAAGCAACCATGAATTTGACTTATTAATATGAATTTGACTTAATAGCACTATTTTTCCCATTTTATAACTGTAGTTTCATATGTATAAGAAAACACTTAAAATAATAAGTATATGTATACCATAAAGATACTCTTGCTCTGTACTTATATTTTTGGTAGATTTTAATATATTGACGGAGGTAGAATTATCTAGAGTAGTAACCGGTTCACTAACAGACACAACTTTGGTACTATGCCATTAACAGGATTTTTATGTGATGCATGCATATTACAAGGAGTACATTATATGGAAAATAAAGCAAACTCGGTATGCATAAGCTATTCATAGGGAAGAACTAGATAGCACGTAGTTAGCATCATCAAAAGAATTATCATATGTGGTATAGTATAAGTTTCTGCATCAGGGAGGGCCCTTGACAAAATTATGAAATAGGTAAAGCATAGCTTCGGAGCATAGCAGAATCTTCGCCTGACTGGTAATATGTGGTATTCTAAGTATGAAATCTGAAGGCATTTCATGGGAAGTTTGACCCATAATGCTGCACCATTGAGACTTTCTGAGTAGAAAGAGGAGCTTACCATAATTATCTTAATATTCCCATCCTAGAGCAGTGTGTGGAAATTAGTAGGTTTTTGGTAAATGTTTATTAAATGAATATGTTCTGTTTATTAAGTAAAACAGTAAGAAATTTTGGCTGGGGATTATATATCAACATACTGCTCTTATCATAAGAAGATTTATTTAGCAGCCGTTTATTGGACATCATCTATGTGTGGATGCTGACTGTGTTGGCACTAGGAATACAAAAATGAGTATGACAGGTCTTCAAGCAGTGGGACTGGGGAAGAGTAGATGAAAGAGGGGAAAAAAAAAACACTCGTAGGCAGATATGATAAGGACGATTGGTGCTACAGGAGAAATATGAAAACAACTATAAAATAGCAATGCAACAATAAGAAATATCTATAAACAAAATATAGTTATGTGACCAAAATACCAAGAAAGTCCTGTGTGAGCTCAGAAGAGAAGTTAATTCCAGTTGGAGGTAGGAGTATTTGACAAGATTTCACAGGGGAAGTGACTTTTGATCTTGGGCGTCTCAGATCCACTGTGTTGTTTGGTATCTTCATTGTTTTTCCCTTCCACCCGTCTGTCCTAGATCTACTTGTCTGATAGTCTTTAATGTGATTACTGATACACCCCTGGCCTGGAGTCTTCCTTTGAGGAAGTGCTAAAGTCATTGGACTCTGTGTTTTTTCCCTCCAGTATTAATTTGGTCACTATGGTTACATGAAGTTTTGACTAATTGATGGTTTTTTACAATAGACATACTTTGTGTATAATCAGAAGCTTAATAAAAATATGTGAGGGTATCATGTATAATTACACATTTTAAATTTTATTAAATCATACACAAAAAATTAAAATTTTCAAACAATTCACTCTTTTTTCCACATTGAAAAAAATACAGTTTTATCTAAAAAAAATGTACAGAAAATTATAAAGAGCTTACTATTATAGAAAAGCTATCCTGGTTTACAGTCACAGAAGTGTTTTTATTTTATATAATGCTATTCTTCTAAGAATATATATTTTTTTAAATTTGTGCCTATCTCCAAAACCATAAAATTTTAGCACTACTGTAGAATTTCTAGAGAGTAGTACATTTCTGCTGCCATTTGGAGGAGCCTGCATCACAGAGTAATGAGGAGTTGAGTCTGACTGGCAAAGATGCCTCCATTTGAAATTCAGACACCCTCCCCCCCCAGAAGAATTGTTAGTGAAATTCCCATAATTAATGAATTGTGTCTTCCACATTTCTCTGGCACTAAATCTAATACAAGTTACAATTATAACAAATTATTTTGTAGAGGCTCTGATGACGCTCTTACACCACTGAAACAATAGATATTCTGAAAGCTGAAAGTGAAACTGTCAGCCCTTGGCATCCAGTTAACAAACTACTTAAGAGTTCTGTTGATAGATATCTAGGTAATTGTGAGATTAAACCAACGGAGTGGGAGGTCTCTGTGCTTTTCTAATGAAACCATTTAAGTTCTGTTAAAATCCATGAAACATAATCATGGTCTCTTTTACTCCGTTATTTTTAAATAATAAAGCTGAATACTTATTCCCTACAGTAGTCTTAGGAGTTAGACAAAGCAGAAGTATATGAGAATTTCATTCACTTTCTCCTTAAACTTTATGCCAGAGTTACGAAGAATGACCAAATTTTATCATTATGAGATTTTACCTAGCCGATACCTTGTTCTGGTGAAATACTAGAAAAATGTTTTAAAGAAATCAAAGGTAGATGTGAGTTAGAGGACATTTCAGTTAATGAATGGAAATGCATTAAAATCATCTCACCATGATTGTGAAGTCTTGAATTCTAATTTTGCTTTTGCTAGTGTAAATGTGAATAGATTTTACTTAATTTAAAAAAATTTTATAATAAATGCACAGCCCAGTTTCTATCAATAAAATGGAGAATTTGCGTTTAGAGTGGCCTTCAAAATTAAATAAATTTGTATGCCTTTACAAAATGTAACTGAACAGTGTCTAAAGGCCAAGATGAACACTTTATCTTTAGTGTGTCCTTGCAGTCTGTTGCTAATGGATATGAGAAAAGAAAGTTACTGGGCACCTGGGTGGCTCAGTCAGTTAAATGTCTGCCTTTGGCTTAGGTCATGATCCCGGGGTCCTGGGATTGAGTCCCATGTGGGGCTCCCTGCTCAGCGCTTCTCCCTCAACCACTCCCCCTGCTTGTGCTTTCATGCATGCTCTCTCTCTATGTTAAATAAATAAGGTCTTTTAAAAAGAGAGAAAGAGAAGAGAAAGTTACCTTCTAGTTGGAGTATTTATCTGCACCACTTACCCCAGTACTCATGAGTAGTCCAGGAATTGTTCCATACACGGTGACATCACTTTCGTCCTTTTAAGTTTTAACTCAGAGTTAGCTTTTTGAAGTCATGCTTACTCCCATGTCATAAGCTTGCAAAACTTTGCCTGAAGCTACTTTATTTCCTCCCAAGTTGACACCTGCTATTCAGTTCATATCAATGCAGACACAGGTGTAGTCTCACGGTCCCTGTAGCTAGATGATGGCACTTAAATTACTGAGAGCAAGTATAAGCAGTTTTCCATTAAATTATTTAAAAATATGCATATAACTCACAAGAAGTTCGAATATAAATATTAGCTAGTATCATTATCATATTTAAAACAATATAAAATATTTATAACTGCAGAATATACTTGAATGTATTAATTTTTCTTACTAATCTTAAACTGTTTTCTTTCTGTTTAGACAATCCTAGTTTTCTCTAGACTTAAATAGATTTAAATGCTTTTCATTACCCTGTCTGTGGCTTCAAAACCACAAAATACTATGCCATCTATTATAAGTGGAGTTTTATTCTTGAGCTTAATTGTCCAAAACAAAACATACTCATTTTTTGCTAATCCTAGAAGGATGCTTTTCTACACTTCTACTACTTCTATAAGTTGTCAGACTTCCTACATCATTTTTTGCCTGCCAATCAAAAATAAAACAATACAGAATAAAATGTCTGTCTATGTCAAAAATTTCCTTATGGTTGTGCATTTCTAGCCACAATATGATTTTTCTACCACCTTCCTACTATTCTTACTCTTTTAAGGTTGAATTTATGAAAATATAATTTATAACGCATATACGCTTCGTGCCGTGAGAATGCCTTTTGAACACAACCATTTGTAAAATGCCTATGATACTAAATTTTGAGAATTAATTTATATTAAAGATCATATGAGGATATGAAAATGAAAATTGCCTTTATTTAGGAAGAGAGAAATACATGAAATCAGAACTCCCCCAGATAATATGGAATATATAATCATCTCTACAGAGCATGGGCCTTCATTATTTGATGCATCTTGGTAGAGTACCTAGCACAGTAGCAGGAAAAGATGGACATAATTTAATAAAAGCTTTTCGTAATCAGGAGATGAACTTCTTTTGATATAAAGAGGTAACCAAAACTGCTTTTATTCCTATTGTCCCTAAAAGTGTAGGAAGTAGAACATTTAATACAGTGCTTGAATGAGAAGGCTGCACACAAATTCAGAAGTATACCGTATGGAAAGATCAAGATTTATGGGGGCCCAGTCACATGAAGGATATGTGAGTAGAGTCCCATGTGTCAGTGTATGCACACAAACTGATTGAGTTAGGCACTTACTGAAATTACTTTCTGAAAGTTAAGTGATCATAAAATAAAATACTGAAGTTCAGAGTGAAAAAGTTATACCTTAACCTGAAGAGTAAAATGAGAACCCAAAAAGGCACTAAGGCAATTTTGCAACATGTAAAAGTTTTCACTGACATCTAGAAATGTGCGAGTGAGTTTTTTGAAGAATGAGAATTTGAATCATTTGATGCTTTCTTTATTAGTGTACTTGTTTAAGCAGAAGAGTTGCTTCTGTGCAATGCCTCAGACTTCTTTTTCACTCCCACTCTCTGCTTGTGAGTCATCAAGACCAATGTCCTGTCCTTCACATACAAAGAAAATGCTGTTGACCCATTGTTTTAGTCAGCCCAGTCTGCTGTAACAAATTACCATAGACTAGGTGGCTTAAATAATACACTTTTATTTCTCACAGTTCTGAAGGCTGGAAGTTTGAGATGAGTGGCAGCATGATCAAGTTCTGGTGAAGGCCCTCTTCTTGGCTTACAGGCTGTTGTCTTCTCAGTTCTGTATCCTCAGATCTCTGTATCTGTGTCATCTGTCTCCTGTCTTTTCTTAGAAGGGCACTAATCCCATTCATGAGGGCTCCACCCTCATGATATAATTAGCTCCCAAAGGTCCCACCTCCAAAAATCATCACATTGGAGAACTGGGCTTCAACCTATGAATTGGGTTGGGGGGGGTGGGAGAACACACAAACACTCATCATCAGGATCAGGGAATGTACTGAATTTGTAGTCATATGTTCTGCTTTACCCGGTCTTCCTTCTAATTAAGCCCATGCATTTATAAACTTCTTGGCAGATTAGAGAACTGTAGATGGCTGGGCTCTGCCTAGACCCATCTTAATTTTCTCCAGACTTAAGCCAGGATGAACAACATACAGAGATGAAATGCATGGCCCTTGGCCTCATTAGCACAAGAACAGATTCAAGTTGTATATACATTTGGTTTTTGTTGTCTTCCAGCCTTTTTCATTTTTTAATTTTCTTTTCCTTCCCTAGCCCCCATCTCATGACTCATGCTTATGTTTTTCCTCCATCAAAGCCCACTCTCTGAAGGCAATATAGAAAAGGCATTATGTTCATTAAGAACGGAGGTGTTGCAGGGCACCTGGGTGGCTCAATCAGTTAGGCCTTCAGCTCAAGTTGTGATCCTGGGGTCCTGGGATTAGTCCTTCATCAGGCTCCCTGCTCATTGGGGAGTCTGCTTCTCTCTCTACCCCTACCCTTCTCATGCTCTTTCTCTCTCTCTCTCTGTCTCACGCCCTCTTTCTGTCTCTCAAAATAAATAAATAATCTTTTTTAAAAAGATAAAAAAGAATGGAGGCTTTGGGAATCAGATCAGAGTAGCTTATGGCCTGGTTCTGCCGCATAGTTAAGTATATCCTCTCAAACAAGTGAGGCATTTAATGACATTACTTTCTCAGTATTCTCATCCTTAAAATAGGTAGAATGCCTACCTCACAGAATCCTGTAGAGATTAAACAAGGTAGTGCATTTCAGGTGCTCCATACACTGCCAAGAGTTATAGAAATGCAGCCTAAATAACTAAACATGAAAACGGAACTAGACTTGTTTACAGGAAGACTCATACATTTAACTTGTAATAGGTTGCCTCCCAAAAAATGCACCTTTTGAACAGGGTATAATGACATAATCTCCAAATATGAAATTAGGAATCCCACATAATTGGTAGGAAAGGCTTTGTTTTAAAAGAACTTATCCCAGCAACCCTGTAGTTGTAAGCTCATGCCTATTTTGCTGATACAAACCTGGAGTCCTTGATTAACCACTTTTTGCTGCTTAAAACCTGGCTAGATCCTAGGATGAACCATTTTTACTTTTTTATACTGTGAATTAGTTTTCTAATTTGCCATAACAAATTACCCACTAACTTGGTGGCCTACAACAACACAAATTTATTCTTCAGAGTTCTAGAGTCCAGAAGTCCACTATCGAGGTGTCAGCAGGGTTGGATCCTTCCGGAGGCTCTGAGGGAGAGACTGTCTCATGCATCTATCCTAGCTCCTAGACAACAGCCTGTAATGTTGCCGCCATTCCTTGGCTTTGCCGCCATTCCTTGGTTGGTAGCTGTATTCCTTCAATCTGTTTCTCTTTTCACATGGCCTTCCCCTTAGGGGCCATCTCAGTTCTCCCTTTGAATTTAGTGCCCACTCTAAATCCAAGATGAGCATTCAAGATCCTCAATTTAATTATATCTGCAAAGACCGTTTTTCCAAATAAAGTCACGAGTTCCAGTGTTAGGACGTGGACATATATTTTGGGAGGACCGCCATTCAACCACTGTATGAGAGACCACTGTGTAAGGAAAAGAACCAGAATCTCAGGTGAAAAAGAGAATGAACTAGTAAAGGAAAACTGTACTTCCTAAAGATTCCACCCAGTGGACATACTGGAGTTTCATTGTCAGCATTGTCATGGAACCTCTAAAGGTCAGTTTTCTAGTTACAATTAAATGTCTGCCCAATGGGCAGGTCTTCATCTTCAACTGTGGGGTTGTTGAAGATGAAGGGATTTGTCCAGTTTTCTTTTTCAAGTATGGCAGTGCTGTAGTTTCTGGAGCCTATTAACCATATTTGGGAAAAGAACAAGGAGCGGAACTAGAAACACTTGCATGTATGTGGTTTGGGCTTGAAAGCCATGATGGAATGTTCTAAGAAACACCAGCTGTAGAAGATATCAATAGCTTTCTTTACTTGTTAGCCCCTTAGTCACTTGACCTCAATCTCCCCTTTTCAGCAGGAACTTACCTTGCCTCAGGCATGCATATTTGGAAATTTGGTTAGCAACAGAGTGAGTGGAGATGAGTATTTTTGACATTTTGGGGTTTGCTCTGAATGGAGCACTGGAATTGGCTCCCATTGCTGGATAAGGAAAGATAGGAAATCACCAAATTTTTTTCACCACAGTAGTGTGACTTTTGGCTGGAAAAAGGACAGTGCCCATATGAGGATCCTTTGCCTGAGACTTAGAATTTGAATACTTAGAGTCCTTGTACCTCTACCTAGAATGGTTTGGAGCGGTAGTTCAAGAAAACCCAGACTACAGAGAGTTGTAACTCTCTTATAAAATTTTCTACCAGTATGTATAGCAAACTGCCCATAAAAAGAGTGAGCCTTGCACAGATATTTAAAATCAAAACTCATTTGTTTGTCAGATCTCTTGACCAAGGCATCTTCAAAGTTAATTAGTACCTTGTTCCTTTTTGCATCTGTGGTTCCTACTGCAGTGCCTGTTTAGCCAGCCAATAATTTAGTATATTCCATTGCTGCTCATCTTTTAAGTTGCTATGATTGATTTCCATAAAGATCAAAATATTGAGAAAGTAAATGACATGATCTAAACGCTGGATTGAGTAAGCACAGACTCTTCATTTTTCACAATAACTTCCTGTTGACTTGGTAAGAAGAAAAAAAATGCATGGTTTCAAGGAGAGAATGTGTTGGTTGGTATAAATCAGATCAAGGTGTTGCTTCAGAACAAGTGTTGGCAAAGTAGATGGCCTGTGGGCCAAACCCAGCTCACTGCCTAATTTTGTATAGCTTGCAGGCTAAAAATGGTTGTTACCTTTTTAAACAGTTGGGCAAAGATCAGAAGATTTCATGACACATGGAAAGTCTGAAATTCAGAAATTCCAGGGTCCACAGATAAAGTTCTATTGGAACATATCTCATTCATTTCTGTATTGTCTATGGCTACCTTTGCCCTCAGTGGCAAAGTTGAGTAGTTGCAGTAGAGACCGTATGTCGCCCAGAAAGCCCAAAACATTGACTCTCTGACCTTTTATAGAAGGAATCTTACATTCTGTCAATATCTGCTATAGTGCTGTGTTTATCAAAATACTGATTTTTGAACTTCAGAATATTAAGAACTTGAGTTTGTTCCTCACTTCATAGCTCAACTTCAGGTCATTGTATCACAGGGCTGCCAAGCTTCCCTCCTGCGGGCTGAAAGAAGAGTGTATAGGCACTTGTAAGCTGGGCAGACATTTCACAGTGTTCAAAAACTGGTCAAATATTGCTAGGCAGGCAAGCCAAGAGATGATCTGAACAGATCACTGCCTCTGGAACCATTGACATTGAACTCTGAATGCCAGCGGCGCTGGGAATGATTTCTAAATTGTCCTTGCATCTCTGCGACGTAGCCTTAAGGAGTGTGGCCCTGGAAAGGAGGTTTCTGTTTGGCCAGACCTAGACCATGTCCTCAGACCTCATTGTCAGGATATGGGAGAGTCAGGTACTCGTTCAGTTCACTAATTTTCAACCCGTGCCTCCCAGGATGATGCAAAAAGAGAAAATTTCCCCCAAATGGGAGGCCATGCTAGGCAGCTAGAGGATATAAATCAGATTGCCTTCTACACCTTTCCTACTCTAAGCAAAGACCAGGCATCACTGGGCCTCACCTGGGAGTGTGATAGAAAGGCCACCCCACAGGCCGATCCCCAGACCTACTGAATCAGATTCACATTTTAACAAGATCTCCAGGTGATTAGTGTATGTGCATTAAAAATTGAGATGAGATCCAAATAAAATTATGATTTGGCAGGATTTCAGGCGATATTGTGAAGTGAAAGCAAATAGACAATTTGGGGGCATGCATTTTTGGCCCTGGGAGGTCACATAAAAATGCCAGCTCTATCAGGGAATGTCCTCACCTAAGCTAGGCCTGCTTTTTGGTATTTTTCTTTCTTAAACCCTCAGATCTGAAAGCTCCAGAATTGTAGCATTTCCCACGGCAGTGCGCCACCAGGAGTCCCGACAGTGAAAGTGGGTAGTAAGGGAGAGCAGGGGCTTATTTGTAAGTGGTCCCTTGCATGTGTAGGTCACAGGGCCAAAGGTGAATGACTGACCTATTAGAAATTAAGAAATACAAGTTTAATATGACCCCGGTCAAAGCTGGATTAAAGTTCCAGATCTGCCACCTATTTTGTGATTTTTCTATAATGTATATAACCTTTCTGAGCCAAAATTTTCTCAGTTGTAAAATGGGGTTAATAATATGAGAGGGAATCTCTGTGAAGAAGATACCACCAGCCAGCAATTATGGCGATCATTATTTGTTTTAATTTGCAGCATTAGGAGACAATGGTACTTTATGATTTATTTAACCAAAGTGTTAGTGCTTGCTAACTCATTTTACGGTAGAATTGTTACAACTCTTAATGCCGAGTAACTCATGCTGAGTTTTGGGATTACAGATATTTAGACATTCAGTTTCTACTTTTGCCTCCAGTTTCTGTCACCATGAGTTACAGAGAGTACAGTTGTTTTTACCATCAGGCCAATTTGATAAATTGCAATCATGAGTATTAGAGGGCTAAAAGTACCTGTTTGAAAAACTGCTGAGTGTACTAAGTGTATTCTTTAAATATGACTTCTGGAATATTGCCACTACTGACTACAATAGAAAAATCTCAGCAGAACCTTTCTGCAGGACAGAGATGATTATTCTTCGTTATAATAAACCTAGGAAAATTTATTTCCAACGATCTTTAAAACTAAAGAACAGATCTTTGCAAGCATAGGACAGTGGTTAGTATGTTAAGTGTGTACTGTCATGATCACTTGTCTCCATTTCCTTTGAGACTCTATCACCTCAATAAAATCAATGCTTTAAAAATATGAATCAAATTTATTTCCATAGCTAAAATGTTTTGGGCACAGTGCCCCTGAAGTTATTAAAATAAACTTTTTATTGAAAAGCAAGGTAGGTTTTCCAGTTACTATTTTAATCTTTATTGCCTTGTAAATTAAAGAGGAACGCACTTATAGAGTAGAAAACCAGCTAATAAAGCTTAAAGAAGTTTTTTATAAATGAACTGGATACATAAAATCCTCAAACCATGTCTCATTAGCAGAGAGGTATCTTTATTCCAGTTGATTAATACATTTCTCCCATGCAGCGTTTGTGTCAGAGACATCTCTAACATGAAGGCCCTACATTCCTTTTGGCTAGAATCTCAATGTAGATTTGCAGAAAAATAACTCTACTAGACTTTGAAGCACATGGCTATAATGTACTAAATGAAAGGAAGTATTTTGTTATTAATACCCAGGCAATATTACTAATATTGGCCAGGTAGTGGTAGGGGGACACCATGTTAGAAATTAAATTTGTGGGGATTTTCCCCCTATTCTTTAACAAGAAAACTTCTAGATGCTTCTGTCAATGCAGGAATCTATTTTGACCTTGAAACAAATCTTTCTTAGTAAAATTTGCTTGAGAATTGCCCTTAGAATGCAAGGCCAGCAGGCTTCATGCTATGACTGCTTCTTGGGATCTTAAGTACTGTGCCCTGGAGGCTGACACCTTATATATAGCCTGAACATACATCCCAGTTCCACCTTGAACATGTCATTGATATAGTCATTGATGCTTAATCTACTCCCTTTTCTCTTCTTGAGCAAATCCTATGGTTTACTGATCTTATGCCTTCTATAAACCATCTTAACCATTACGTTTTTAGAATCCTCTAGTTTAAAACCAAATCTTTCCTCTTGATTTGTTCCCTGTGGTGGAGGCCAAGCCCCTGCCATTGGGTAGTAGTACCTCCTCCAGCCAACCTGGGGGCACGGCCTCCGTCTTCAAATGTGTTGGCCAGTCCTGACCCCATGGTCTCCAAGAATGAGGTCTATCTGCAGGATCTATGAATTCTATCCCACCAGCATTTAAACGTACTTAAGTCTCTTCTGTCTTACTAAAAAAATAAATAATCATCTTTCTCAGCCACATGTTCCTGTCTGCTACTTCTCTTTCTTGCATAACTGCACTTCTTAAATGCCTTAGGAGAGTGGTCTGTGCTGTGTTTCCACTCACACACTTCTCACTCTCTCCCCACTCCTCAACCCAGTGTCATCTGCCCGCTCTCCCACCACGTCACTGACTTTGCTCTCAGCAGGGTCTTCAGAGATTTCCTCGTGACCAGTGGGTTGATATTTGACAGCAGTCTTACTGTTATTCACTCATCCTAGCTTTTGGAAACATCTCCCCTCGGCTTCCCTGAGTCCACAGCCCTACCTCCCTGTTGACAGTTGCTCAGTGTCCTTTGCGAGCCTCTCCTGTATTCCCACAACTGCCATATTTAATGTGTGTGTTCCTCGGGAGCTTCTCCGTTCCTTTTTTATTTTCCTTCAGCAAGCCCAGGCTGGGCAATCTCAGCTATCACTTTAATACCATCAGATAGAGTTGCCTCCTTGTTGGGAGCTCCAGACAAGGAAGTCATTGACATCCACACCTTTGTGGGCTTCCCTGATTCCAGAATATTTGTCTGATTATTCAATTTGCCTCGGTTTGCTTCCTATTTGGGGGGGGGGGAGCAAATATTCTTCAGTCTTCTTAAATCAGTCACTTTCCTACTTAGAACATTTCACTGATATGAATTCAGTATAAATGATAAATTCAGTGATTTTCAGACTTCTCCAGCCATCATACCAGAATTTGTTCATCATCTTCCTCCTCCTTAATACTTAGAAATTTACCTCCATGGGAATCTCCCCGTTCTTCCTTACTTTTGGTCCCAGGGGAAAAAATGTGCTTCTACTTTTTTTTTTTTTTTAAGATTTTATTTATTTATTTGATAGACAGAGATCACAAGTAGGCAGAGAGCGAGAGGAGGAAACAGGCTCCCTGCTGAGCAGAGAGCCCGATGCGGGGCTTGATCCCAGGACTCTGGGATCACAACCTGAGCAGAAGGCAGAGGTTTTAACCCACTGAGCCACCCAGACGCCCTTGCTTCTTGAAACCTAATCCAGTCCCTTCCCAACTTTTCAAGAATGTGTTCTAACTTCTCTGTTGATATCGGCTGTTGTCTCAAGTAGTTTGGTCCAATATTATATTCTAATACTCCTTGGAAAAGAAAAATCCCTTGACTTCATACTTCCTTCTAGCTACTGACCTAGCTCTGCTTCCCTTCAGAATCGAGTTTCTTACAAGAATGGCCTATAATTGGTTATCCCCATTTCCTTATGCCCCAGCCCACTGCCATTAGGTTCTGTTCCCAAAACGCTGATGAAATGGTTCTTGCTAACTTGCCAATAAGCTTGCCAAAACTGATGGGCAGCTTTTTAGCTTTACCTTACATCGTACCTCTGTAATATTAGACACTGCTGACCACCCCTCCTTGGAAGTTGTTTCTCCTTTGATTTACGTGATCCTGCTTTTCTCTGGTACTTCTCCCATCTTTCTTGCTTTTTCCTTTGCAGCCTCTTTGGGGCTCCTCTTTATTCATTTATTGATTTAGCAGATATTTATTGAGCTAGCCCTTGGAGCTCCAATGACAAGTAGGATATAATCCCTACCTTCATGGTGGTTATAGGATACAAGGAGTGAGAGACAATTGAATAATCAGACAGATAACTAGAAATCATTATGAATTTTGGTAAGTGCTGTGAGAGCACGTGAAAAATGCAAATCGGGGCCTGATCTAGTCTTAGTGCACCTGAAAGTTGAAGCATTATAGACATCACCCATCATACTGTACTACTTTTCTTACTTTTTCAATATGGAATTTTGGTGAATGAATGCATATTCATCTTAGTCATACCCTTAATTATTTAATAACTGTCAGTCACATACTCTCTCACAATCTGCTGTTTCCAAATGGAGATATTTTTAGCCTTTTTATGTACAGTCTCCTCAGCCTATTAGTAGTTATGTAGAGACTTGGGCTTAAATACATTTTTGTAAATTCTCTTCAACTCGCTTATGCCATGCCTGAGCAGCAACAACTCCACAGCATTCTAGGTGCCCATCTATTTGAAACGGGAACTCCATCCTCTGTCTTAAAAAGTGGATTTTCCACATGTAGCTTTCTAAATTTAGATCTCATGCGTGAGAGTGGGCAGCCTACTACACTCACATCTAGAACACTCCTTTTTAGTATGCCATATTGTTGAAGAGGTTTGGATGGAGTACACAGTTGGTTTGAGTCTGACGTCCATTATTTCATAATTTTGACAAATTACTTGAATTTGTGGCTCAAGGAAGCACTGAAAATCAGCATTAAGACTCTGGCATCCTGACTGAGATTGGGGGTTTAACATGTAAGATAGTCCATTGTTTTGTAAATGATCGTTGTTGTGGCTAGAAGGCAGTTTTCCCCTGGTGGGCTTCGCTATCCGCTCTCCTGTCTGTTCTGAGAAAGCAGAGAAAGCAGCTAGTCTTGGAGAGAGGCAGGTGTCTAATCTATGCTGGTAAGGAATGATCTAAAGCAATGGTTCTCAACAGGGAGGATTTTGCTCCCCACCACTGGGTACATTTGGGAGTGCATGGGGACATTTTTGATTCTCCTGACTGCTATTGGCATCTTGGTGTAGAGGTAGAGGCCAAGAATGTTGCTAAACATACAAGACAGGAGACACACTCCCACAACAAAGAATTGATCTGGTCCAAAATGCCAAGGCGGAGGAAAAATACATATATCAAGATTGAAAAATCCTAATCTAAGGATTAATGGAAATGTAATAATTTTGTGACTCTTGACAAAAAGTAGATGCAAGAACCGGATTTCACTTATTTCTAGTGAAGTACTCAAAAGGTATTTTTAATTTTAAAGAACATAGATTCAGAGTTTTCTGGGGAAAATGTGGAGGCCAGTCATTCAACTGGGAGCCACGTGCCAGGGTTTCAACTCAGCAAGCTTTGGTCCCCGCCTTCAAGGGCATAATCCAGTCTGCAGTGGTAGTCTTTAAACTTTAAAGTGCATCAGAATCTCCTAGAGGCTTGTTAAAATCCATTGCTGCCCCTCACCACCAGTTTCTGATTCCCAGGTCAGTCTGCCGTGGGACCCAAGAATTTGCATTTTTTTCTAACAAGTTCCCAAGGAGTGCCAATGAAGCTGGTCCAGAATAACACTTTGAGAACCATTGCACTAAGTTGTGCAAACACCTGTGGTTTTGTTATGAACTGTGTGTCTGTGTTCTCCTCCTGACCTCAAATTCATAGGTTGGAATCTTTTTTTTTTTTTAAGGTTTTTATTTATTTATTTGACAGAGATCACAAGTAGGCAGAGAGAGAGAAAGAGAGAGAGAGAGGAGGAAGAAGGCTCCCCGCTGAGCAGAGAGCCCGATGCGGGCTTGATCCCAGGACCCTGAGATTGTCACCTGAGCTGAAGGCAGAGGCTTTAACCCACTGAGCCACCCAGGCGCCCCCATAGGTTGGAATCTTAACCCCCAGTGTAACAGTATTAGGGGAAGGCCTTTGGGAGGTGATTAACTGTAGGTCATGATGGTACAGGTAATGCCTTAGAAGAAGAGTTGGGGGAGAGCTTCTTTCCTCTGTCTCTGCTATTTGCCTGGTGAAGATACGTAAGAAGATGGCCACCTGGAAACCAGGAAGAGGGCTTTTGCCAGGAATTTATCAGGCTAGCATCCAGCCTCCACGACAGTGAGAAATAAATGTTTGTTGTTTAAGCCACCCAGTCTATGGCAATTCGTTATGGCAGCTGAGCTAAAACAGATTTTGAGGATTAACATTTGCAGTAATTGTGGACACTTGAAAGATTTGATTGTATCTGTCAGAATGTCTTTTGGAAGAAGGAAGATTTCATAGCCCATGGTTGCTAAAGATAGACTTGATGTTTCCCTGAGAACTAGTATTCTTGCTAAAAGCCCAGCTGTTTTAATTTATCGTTGTCCATAGCCAGCAAGGTTGAACATTTTTTCATCTTAAAATGTTTATCTCTTTTTTATGTGAGTTACATGTTCATTTCAATTATCTTTTTATATATTTCTCCTGAGGTCTTGGTGAGCAAATGGTTTTAAACTTCACAATTTTGGCTAACAATGCAATGCAAGATATAGACACTGGTTCTTAAAATTCAGCAGTGCTCAGTTTTGCCAAGTGAACATAAACTGAATTGCATCAAATTACAGAGAACACAGTATCTAGAATATTTTGTTTTATCATTTTTACCTTTTCATTGAAGAATGTAGTCAGGCAATCAAGGTAGCAAATCTCAAGCTAGCAAGGGTTAAGTTGCCAGATTGCCACAAGTCAGAATTGACAGGAAAAGCTCTCCGTTCCATATCTGCTCCAACGGAAAGGCAAGAAGCAGCAACTCAAATTCTTGTTCCCTTCATTATCCTTTTTTTAATAGCTTTTGCATAGACTCGATTTTTGGAAGTTGTGTGATGCTAATTTCGGTATATATGTCATTACAGTTTTAGCATGGATCCTTCCCCGCACAGACAAGATATGCCAGACATGTGAAAAGGGGAGGGAGCCAAGCACAGGAACCTCTGGGGCACTGGTATAACAATATTCCAAACTCAAAAGCCACTTCAATTGATGGACCTGTGGTTCAAGTCCATCTCTGAATATGGAGGGGTAACGCTCCTTCCTGCCTCTCTTCCCGAGGTTCCCTGCTCTGTCCACAACTGTATTCGATACGATCTGTCAAGGTAAGATCTAGAACCAATGGACAAAAGACTAGAAAGAGGCAAGATTTGACTCCATTTGATGATTATGTGACAATTAGCTCTGTTGTAGCTAATGAAATTGGGCACAGAGGCATTCTTTTCCCTGGATGTGTTTTTGCAGAGACTGGCTGTTCATGGCGTAGGGTGGTAGCTGGAAAATTGGGTTAGATGACCTCCGAAGGCCTTCTAACTCCAAGGTGAATCACTAACTCTAGGATTCTTTGCTTAGCATTCACTGGAGCACAGCCGTGGACAGAGCATTGTGCCAGCACTGGGCATACACAAGAGACCTAAAGCATAGTCTTTACCTTCAAGAGGTATACACGTATATACACACACAAAAAATTAACAAGAGTGCCAAATAATACATTAGTTTTTCACCCTTGAACTGGTGTTAAGGATCACTATGAGGATGTTTGGACATGAATCTTAGAGGCTACATTATTTAGACTGATGTGTAGCAACCAAAGAATTTTTTTTTTTACTAGAATTGGGGGATTTATTTCCATTAGAACCCTGCTTGTATAAAAGTAAAGGTGAAAACAGGGAGAAAGGTAACTGTAAAAAAATGTGGGATTTAGTGCAAATTTTATTAGCCTATAAAAACGTATTATACAGTATTATTCTTCCCCCCATACACATCTGAAATATTTACCTAAAATCATAAAAAGCTATAATGTTAAAAAAAAACATGAGAATAAGAAATAATCTGTTTTTAATTTGTTGTGTAAGTAAATTAATTTTGCTGTCTTAAGAATCTAATAAATTGTTTTAATGAATTCTTTCTAAATACTTGCTGGTGTGTTCTGCTTACTGGCAGCTATGCCAGCAGCTTCCAACAGCTGCTTTTTTCTTAGGTCTTTGTGGCTTTCTGACACTTCTCCCATTGAGAAAGTAGATTCTTTCTTTTGAGTAATTCCCATTTCCTACTAAGTGTGTAAATAACCTAGAGTATTTTGTGAGATCCATACAGGTTAATTTTTTAATTTAAGCACAGTAATCCTTATACCTCCTAGTTTGACTGGAGATTATGGTAATGGGTAGAAGGTTTTGAATTAAGACGACTTTTGAGGTTCCAAAACTTCAAAAATCGTAGATGGAAATAAGACAACATGTTCCTATGAGATATTGATGTCATACCAGTTTTCTTAAGTTTCTCACTTAAAGATTGAGACTTTCTTCCTGAAATGTAGATTTATTATATCACACTGTATTGTGAAATTGGTTTGTCTTTTCCTAAATTTAGGATTTTTTTTTTTTTAAGAGAGATTGCATGCAAGCCAGTGGTGGGGAGGGTAGTGTGAAGAGGGGCAGAGGAAGATGGAGAGAGAGAGAATCCCAACTGGGCTCCATGCTCAGCACGGGGCCTAATGTGGGGCTCAGTCTCATGACCCTGAGATCATGACCTGAGCCAAAATCAAGAGTCAGACACTTACCAACTGAGCCACCCAGGTACCCCTAGGATGATTATTTAAAGAAATAATTCTGGACATTGTTTGTTAGGGTATTAGTGTATTCAATGTGTTCGTTAGAACTTTGGTTGTTAATAAAAGTGGCTGACTAAAATTAGCCAGTGCAAAAAAGGGATGAAGGTACAAGAATACAGCTGGGCCTCAAGAAGGGAATGGCCCCTGGAACTAGAAGCCATCAGAACTCCAAGAAGTTCTTTCTCACGTCCTGTCTGTTGTCTCTGCTTCCTCATGAGGTATCGTAATGAAGTATGAGGCTTCATCTTTGCTTCTTTCTATAAATCAGATGCTTGTGCTGCTTCATTCACATGCAGTCTGACTGGCCCTCTCCACTGATCCTGGATTTAATTTTATAGCTAAAGCCATATGAGAGGTGCCTCTTTCTTGATCTCAAATTCAATTTCCCCAGATAAAGAATCTACTCACAGTTTAATTAGCTATGGCTTGAAGGGGGAGGATGACAAAGTCCCCTAGGAAAAATATAGATACATGAGCCCACTTCCAGGGAACTGAGGGGAGGACTAGTAAGTTGTAAGAGAAATAAGAAAAGGGAAGATCACCCTTAGCTGGGCAGACATCCAGTGTGTTTTATTATAGTCAAGTATTATTCTAGGAGTGTGTGTGTGTGTGTGTGTGTGTGTGTAGGAAATTTCTAATTCTAATTATCACAATACTGCAAAGTATTATTATCTTCTTATGAGCTGGGGAGAGTGAGGCTGAGAGGTTAAATTAGCAGCCCAAGATCACAGGTGGTGAACAACTGAACTTAGATTCAAATTCAAGTCTGCCTGATGCCCAAGCCTGTGTTCTGTTCACTGTACTACACCGTGTTACTCTGGGCTCTCCTTCAGGTAGCTAGTTTGGGAATGTGACCTCAGAGAATAGGCTGTGAGAAACAGAGGGATGACCCCAGGAAGGGGGAAAGCCAATTCAAGGATCCTTTCTAAGTTGACAACCATTATGAACATCCACTACTTGATCCTGCGGCAGCTTCTGAGGAACCCACAAAATGCGTCTCAGAATTGGCCACCCTGGAGATCCAAAAGTGGGGAGGCATTTTTCATGATCTTCTGTCCCTCAGTGGTAAAGGGTGGCCCTAGAGTCCCTAACTGCCTGGTTTCCAGATTGTGCATGCCTGAGGGCCTGCTGGTTCCATGGAAATCCTTTGCCATGCACCAGTGTAGCCCTGGACCCAGAAACAAGAGTTCCCAGCGCAGGCTCAAAGCCAGGTGCTGTCGGGCTGCATCTACACAAGCCTGATCGAGGCCTATGCGGGACTGGGCACCAGTGACAGCTTTTGAAATGAGAGGTGAAGCTGAGAAGACAAGAGTGATGCCCAGAAGGCTCTGAGACATATTGACCGGTTAGAATGAGAATGTGAAATGGGAGTCTCAGATGTCACCATTCCTTCGTCCATTCAGTCAGCTGTACCAAGTAGTATGTGAAGTGTAAGAGAAATCGAAGTGAGTCTAGCTGTTTCAGATACTAACAAAAAAGGAAATAGACAATATGGTAGAGCGTGGTAAGTGCTTCAGGAGAAGAATACGAAAGAATAAAAATACAGGAGACAGACACCTAACATAGTGTGCGTGTGTGTGTGTGTGTGTGTGTGCAGAATGTCATGTCATTTTCCTCAAGCTTGGTCTTAAAACACATAGTAGTAGCCAGTTGGGGAATTGGGGAGGAATTTACCTATCGATTGTATGTTCCAATTAAATTTTAACATTTTAATATTACATTTCCCAAGTGAGATCATTGTGTTGTGGTTATGTAAGAGAATGTCCTATTTTTAGGAGATACATGCTGAAGAATTTAAGAGTAAAGTGTCATAATGTCTGCAACTTACTCACATGATTCAGCAAAAGCAAATACATGTGTGGCAGTGAGGGGAGAGCAAATGAACACAAGTTTGGCAAAATGTTCACAACTGATATAAATAGGTGACAGGCTAATGAGTGTTTATGCACTGATCTTACAACTTGGGAAATTTTCCAAGATAAAAAAACTAGAGGAAAAAATTAATTGGGGGGGCATGGGTAGGGGTTGAGAAAGGTGAGGAGGAGCAGTCTAGGATGGGATGGTGACAGGCACCAAAGCAGGAGGAAGCTTGGGGCTTTTCAGAAATGGCGAGTGGTTGGGTATCAGACCAGAGACAGCTGATGGTGGGAGCATGGCAAAAGTGAAGTAAGAGAAGGCGGTGAGTGTGCAAGCGTGTCAGGGCTGCATCCTGAAGGCCTCAGCTGACATTGAAGGATTCCACGCATCTTTTGTGTTTTGGGTTGGTCACATCAGCAGGAGTTTATCAAGACCAGATTAGAAAGAGGCAAAATCGTGGCAGAAGGATTGGTTCATAGGAGATTACAGTAGTTCCAGGGGCAAATTCTGTAGGCCTAGCGGAAAATGGTGCCAAAGATCAAGTGGAGTAGACAACTAGATATGCAATTAGATACTGCGGAAGAATCAACAGGACTTGACCTTCAAGTTCACTTGGTGAGGAAGAAGGCTGACATGGTTCAGTTTTGTTGATGACTCTTCTTTGAAACCCAAAGGAAAAGGAAGACTTGTGGAGGGGTAAAATTGTCGAGCTTCTCTAGCCATGACTGATAAATTAAGGAGATTGGTTTATACATCAAAGGTTTACTTCTCTTTCATCTCCGTATCTGGTATTGCTTGGCATATCGTAGACATTCAATAATTTTTTTTAATTCTTTTTATAAATCACGATACTGGATAGTAACGTGCTTCCTTCAGTTGCTGATACTCAGGAGAAATATGCTCTATATTTTGTTGATGTTTTCTCCCCGAGGGTTAAGCATTTGGTGAACATCTGTCTCCAGACACCTGTTGGACTGGTTTACATGCAGTCTACAATGAACACATGCCAGGATAGGGCCACTTAAAGCACCTGCACTTTTTAAATCTATCAGATGTGTCTAGAATTAACTTCGTCTTCGATCAGTTAGTTGATTGTCTCAGTTTAGAAAGTACAGATATTTCTATATCTTAGTAAACTTGATATGTGAAGTGTGCATTTACAGAATTTGCAAAGGAGGAAACTTTCTATTTCATATAACATCAATGTTCAAATGGAATAATTTCCAACCGGTCGTGATTCCTATGCTTGAGTAGCAGTGACAGAACAGATACGGTGCTGAAGCCAAACTCATCTAGACATTGCAGATACCCTGGCAAAAGAGGTGGGGTTGTCATCAGATGATCCCTAGGGATAGGAGCAATTCCTTTGGTGGGTGGTGAGCCGAACACAGAAGGCAAGTAAATCGTAGATCGTTACAGAGAGAGACTCCCTAAGTCAGGCAAACACTGAAGATGTCAGGCCTCACTTTAGATTTTCTGCCCTTGACATCCCTCATTCAGGAGACCATGTGCTCCCATCCTGCCCAGCCACAGACTTTTCACACTTGTTACAATAGTTGATAATTGCCTGCTTTCCTCCTTTGACTTTACATAAGTGCTGTGGAAGCCATCCACCTTTGTGTCTCTAGCATTTAATAGGGTGCCTAGCACAAGGTCAGTGCCCCAGAGTTTTTATGTGTATGAATCAACATATGGACAAAGGCACATACATGACTTTCTAAAAGGATCACAGCTCCCAAGAGTCAAAACAGGATTAACCCTTTGCTTTGTTATGGGTTTCAATTTAGTGTTTTAAAGAAAACATGAGGTTTTTTTAGTAGTAAATACACATACACATTCCATTCAGAGTCCTTCTAGTAAATGTGAATATTAACTTGTAAAAAAATCTAAGCTCGTGTGCTTTAAAAATTAGTATTTATTACTTAAAGTGTTATTTCAGGATCTGCCAAATACAGGGCTGCTACCCCAGACCTTTCAGATGCGGGGCCAGACCTTTCTCTGATTCTTTTGATTCCAAAAAAGTAAAATTTCAGGACACCAAGCGAGAAAGCAGCCAAAGGAGCTCACACTGTCCCTTTATTTACTATCAGGGACCTTGTTAATAGTGACTGTTTCCAGCTCTCTGACGTTGCTGTCCAAGGCCAGAATACCCGATTGATCTTAGGGACAGACCCTGGAGAGTTAGCTCACAACTCACAGCACTGCTTTGTGGGCAACTGCTTCCACGGGAGACATGTTCTGACTCTTTTATATGTCCCCTAGGGCAACAACTACAGGTCCTGAGTGACATCATCACTCAGTGGAAATACTGAGAAGCAAGCAGGCATAATTCTGGGTAAAGAAGAACTTCTCTCATAAAATTTTTGCAAACAATACGTATTCTCTAACTCTCTAATTTTGTTACATGCATATAATATATTTTTTGGGAAAGAAGCACACAGATCTTGATGTAATTTGTATACTAGTCACTGCTTATTAATGAAATATCCTTTTTAGTTAAAGGGAAAAAATATTAGTGATTTCAGAGTTTCCCATAACAGATGCTTATGTCCCTGTTTAAAAACCTGTAATACAGTGGTGTTCTTATTGTAAGAAAACACCATTAGAGAAAATGCAAAAAAAAAAAAAAAAAGATGAGAAAGGGTTTTCCATTTTAAAGTGAGAATTTTCATTTATTTTTATTTTCTCCTAAACATAGGTAACTAACGCAGACCTTTATTTTATTTTTTTTAATGCTAAAGGCCTGTTGGTAAAGACCTTTATCCCAAGTTATTAGACAGCTGTTGCAACAATAATGCAAGTTACCCCAAACACAGTGGTTTACATCGACATATATTTATTCTCATACTCAGGGGTCTGATCAAGGGTAGTTTATATAGGATGGGCTCAGCTGGGTTGCTGTCCTTCAGGCTGTGGGAAAGGACACTAATATTTAGTCAAATGAAAATAACCTTCCCCTATATGATGTTCATTAGGTTTTATCGCCAGACATTATTATTTAACTTTCACTGACAGTGTTTAGCAACAGTATTTTATGAAATGAAAGGATAAAGTAAGAAAACTTGTAACCAGAGCAATGACTTACTCTATAATAAATAAATAATATTTGAAAAAAGATAAAGGAATGGAGCATTAAAAAACTCAAAAATGAAAACTTTTCTGACAACTACAACACTTAAGAGCAAAGACTGGGGAAATTCTGCTCAACAAAGCAAAGCAGCAAATCACTTTGTACCATTCACTTTGCTGTTAGTTATGTTCAAAACATTCTCTGGAGGATCTCAGGTCTAAGGTGGCCAAGTGAACATGCGTATCTCTGCTCGCTGCCTAAAACCCAGTAAAAGGATAGTAAATGAGTAAAATAGGCATGAACACATTTTGAAAGGTGGAAGACAGATGGACAAGTGGTAATGAACAGCAGAAAGCCAAAACCTGCCTTCAAGAGTGTTCGTTCGAGTGGGGAGAGGTTAAGTCAAATTTCAAAAATGGAGGCCTTTCAGTACCTGTGAGGTTAGGTTTGGGGCAAGATTGAAAGCTAGAGAATTAATTTTAAAAAATTATATACAAAGTCGGGGCACCTGGGTGGCTCAGTGGGTTAAAGCCTCTGCTTTCGGCTCAGGTCATGATCTCAGGGTCCTGAGATCGAACCCCACATCTGGCTCTTTGCTCAGCAGGGAGCCTGCTTCCCTTCCTCTCTCTCTGTGGGTCTGTCTGCCTACTTGTGACCTCTGTCTGTCAAATAAATAAAATCTTTAAAAAAAAATTATATACAAAGTCATCAAGGGGTGCCTGGGTGGCTCAGTCAGTTAAGCATCTGCCTTCAGCTCAGATCGTGATCTCGGGGTCCTGGGGTCGAGCCTCGCATCATTGAGCTCCCTGCTCAGCTGAGAATCTGTTTCTCCCTCTCCCCTGCCCCTCCCCGCGCTCGTGTGCTCTCTCTCTCTCTCTCTCTTGCTCTCGCTCTCACTCTCTCAAATAAATAAAATCTTTTAAAAAAAAAAAAGACATCAAACTTTCAGATCCCTTTATCCAGCAATACAGTTAAAGAAACCACTTCTCCCAAAGCATAAAATGTGAGGTTCAGTCTCAAGCACTAACAGAAAGTTCTGGGATGAAGGAAATGTTTTATACCAGCATTGCCCATCATCACATGGCTCAACAGTCAATACGGCTAGTGTGACTAAAGAACTAAATTTTTTATTTCGTTTTAATTAATTTAAATTCAAATGGTGGCATGTGGCTGGCAGCTACCGTGCAGGGCCGTGCTGCTCTAGACCCAGGGACAACCAGGCTCTGCTGAGAACAGGGATGGATTATCTTACTGAGTAATGGAAATTAAGTAAAATCCTTCATGGTGACTAGTAAGATCTCTCAACCCTTTGTACTGGTTGGGGCCCCGGTTGGAGGATTCCTGCCTGAGGAAATTGACCTGCCAGAGAGGAAAGGTCTGTATCCCCCGTGGCATGGCAGGCATCCCCCCGCAACCACACACACACACATACACCTTAGAGCTCCAAGCCCATTTTTAAATTCCTCACTCTTAAACATGTTGAGGCACCCAAGGATCACCACACATTTGAGGAAAGCTGGCCCAGTCACAGAGAGACAAATAAACCAAAAACGGGAGCTGAAAGCAAGATATTACAGAGAGCGTAAGAACAAAAATTTTTTTTAATTTCTTAGAAAAGAGAAGACATTGAAACAATGAAAAGAGATCAGGATGGTATTTAAAAATCAGAAAAAGAATTTTAAATCTCTTGGAGATGAAAAAAATACTAAGATAAAAACGCAGTAGAAATATTGGAAGGTAGAATTGAGATGTCCTCTCAGAAAATAAGCCCAAAAGAAAATAGGAAAGGAAAGTTATGAGCGTTAGAGTTCCAGAAAGAAAGAAGAGTGAGAAAAGAAAAATGGAAGAAAAGGAAGATTTTACCAAAGAAGCTGTTCCAGAAATTTTCTCTAAAATGAAAAAAGTAAGTATTCAGACTGAAAAGGCTGAGTCCCCAGCCAAGAAAATGGGGGAAAGTGTCACGCCAGCCCACAGAAATGCATACATCTCTTCAGCAAAGGCCGTGTACAGAAATGTTTATGGCACCACCGTCTTTCCTAGCCAGAAACTGAAAACAATGAAAAGCCCATCAGCATGAGTGTTAGGTGAAATTCATCGCAGTGTGTTCGTCTAAGGAACAAGAACGAATGAATGACCACTACATACAGGTGACACAGCTGAATCTCACAAACTTCGTGGTGAGTGAAAGAAACCAGTAGTAAAAGAATACATATTGTATGATTTCATTTCTACAAAAATCCTGAAACAGGCAAACTCTGGGTCTATGGCGTTACGAATTAGAATAGTGGTTACCACTAGGGGCAGGCAGGGGCTGGAAGCAGGCTCTTGGGAGTCCTCTGTTTCTTCCTCTAGGTACTAGTTCTGCAGCATGTGTGAATTTTGTAAAAAATTCATCAAGTTGATAATTATGATTCGTGCTGTCTTCTGCAAGTATATTATTCTTCAGTAAAAAGCTGACATTTCTGAACGTTCCATACCCAAACACAGCATAGTGAAATTTAGAACCGGAGATAAAAGCCTCCAGTGTGACTGGGTGGGGGTGGGGAGATGAAAGGATGAAGACAGAAAATAACTTAAGACTTCTTAAAAGTGATGTTGGAAACTACAAGACAAGGGAGGAGTGCCTGAAACATTCCCAGGAGATTATTATTTCCAACTTTGTCAGGTGAGGAGGTGATAGAAAGACATCTCATGAAACACAGTCTCAAAAAATGTGCACCCGTGCATCCTTTCACAGGTGGTTTCTAGAAGATAGTACTTCATGGAAGTAAGAGAACAGGGAAGACAGGATCCAGGAAGCAGAAAAGACAGAGAATCTCCAAAATGGTGGTAAAAAGAAATCCCCAAACTACCACCCTGCAACAGGCTAGTCAAGCATCTGTGTGGCTTACGACAGGAGAACAGGGGTCTAGAAGCAGTACTGCCAAAAGTAGTCTGAGGTGTGGGAGGAGGTTAACAACTAGCTCTCTTGGAGAGCAGGGTGATCGATGGTGGAG
This sequence comes from Martes martes, assembly GCF_963455335.1. NCBI lineage: Eukaryota > Metazoa > Chordata > Mammalia > Carnivora > Mustelidae > Martes > Martes martes. Next base: position 72,083,125 of record NC_137890.1, read on the forward strand.
AGCACATAGAAACGTAAGCAAATGAAAAGCAACAGAAAAGATAATTACTGACTATAGGAAGACAAGGATGTACAGGAAGGGAAATGTCATGGTGGTACACTACAGTGAGCAATATTTACATATTATAATGTAAGTGTTGAAAAATGACTTAAATTTTTTAAACCTTCCTATTAGGAAATTAAGGGGAAAAGAAAAGTGCATTGTGTCATGAGAAAGAGGTTAGGAACAAGGTCTGAGTCCTAATAGGCTATGAAAGGAGGTCAGTATTATGTATACTGTGTGTATAATCCTTCAATAATTAATTTTTACAAAACAGTAATCATCAGAAGAAAAATAATTGGTCCATCTGCAACACAATGACAATTGTTTCTTACAGTAACTTCTGTTTAATTCGAGAAAATAAAGTTTTCCATTTCTTGATCATAAAGTGCACTTCAGTGTTTTTGTCCAGTTCTGTAAATGTTTGAAAATCAAATTTAGAGTACAATGTTAGAAAATCAAATTTAAAACATGCTTCTGTTTTCTGAGTTAATGTTCTTTGTAATAATTACAAAAGTGGACTTACATTATTTGAGTGTGTTGCCTAGCTTTTGCTTAGAGTGTATTCCTGTCACAACTGTGTGGGGAAATAGCGGGGGAAAAGGTGTACATTAGTGCAAATAAGTGGATTAATAAAATTTAGTAAGCACAGCACCTGACATCTTTGCAGTGTTCCTGCTGAGGCAGTTAATCCTAGAAACTATCTTTTTTCCAAGGCCCAGGTGGTTAAAATGGGCCTGGTGGGAAAAGATGCTTTTCTTCCTCACTAGCATTACTCATCCTTTTGGCTTTAAGAAAGTAGCAACACACACATACATGCACACACAAGTTTCAATGAAGTCTTTGATTCCCCCCAGAATGGTGAATTTCACAAGAAGTTCTCTATCATTTTCATGAGAAGCAATTTATTTTTTCCAAATCTTGACAGTTATGAAACTTCAGAATGAACTGAGCAAGTATAGAAGTTCCCCCTTATCTTCTCTGAGGGCTGACAAAACAGAGCTTCTGATGAACTCCCTCCGTTTGTGTTGGAGGCTTGTCAACACAGGGTTTGGGGTTTGTGATCACTTTGTGAGGGGGCAGAGAAAGCCCCGATGGGGGGGAGCTCTGGAAAGGAGCCTTCTCATCCAAGCTGACATGATCAGGGGCCCCACAGAAAATCCGAATAACACGACGCAGACTTGGGAAATCAGGGCTCATTCACATTCTGTCTTGTAACCTATGCCAGCCATTGGCCAGTCTCTCCAATGTTGTGAACAGGAGACAGTGCAAATCGAATTGATAGCAGGGTGAAAATGCAAATCTTCAAAAAGATGGAAGATCCCATGGAGTCCTTGAAAGTGATGTTCAAAAACCGCCTAAATCACAGGAAAGAGATTCACAGAAAAAAGAATCACTAAGGATAATACCATGAGAGATGCCTCAAAAAGGATGATGTGATTTTTTTAAAATTTGGGGGAGGTCTTTGGAAAATTGATGAGCCCTTCCTTTAATATTTGTGGGAAAAAAATGACCATTTTAGTAATCAAGCTGTACAACGCAAACCTGAAGTGAAGGGTTATTACATTGTGCCGGCATACGTTGTTGTCAGATAAAATATATCCCCTGAAGTCAGTAATTTACTCACTTTGTTCATTCTGAGAACTAGCATGAGATAGCGATAATATCTAAATTTTGATCAACATAAAAAGAAGTCAACATTTTCATAATATTAAGTTTCATCAATTGAGCCTTATCTGCCAAAAAATATTTATTTACAAAATTTAGCCATGATTTAAGTGAATTCAAGATTTTATTTATTTATATGAGGGGGTTGGGGCGTGCTGGGAGGGGCAGGGGAGGTGGGGGAGGAGCAGAGGGAGAGGGAGAAGCAGACTCCCTGCTGAGCAGAGAGTCCAACAGGGAGCTAAGTCCCAGGACCCCGGGATCATGACCTGAGCTGAAGTCAGATGCTTAACCAACTGAGTCACCCAGGCACCGCTAAGTGAATTCATTTATGTGACATTTTCTGGTGTCTGTTTTTTTGGATATAAGGATCTCCTAGAGTGCTTTTAAAATGTGATATTTTGTAGGTGTTTCTATTATTTTTCATATTGATTGATGTGTATATTTAAAGAACACATAGTGTAGCCTATAATATTTAACACCTTTCTATAGATTAAAGCACAGCCAACACTAAACATAGTTTTGTACTAAACATAAGAGATATAGGGATGAAAAAGATATATTTCCTGCCTTCATACAGCTCACAATCTAACAGGGAAAACAAAATGGATACAAATAACGACAATGCAAGCACTTGGTAAAATGTACGTAGTTGGCACAGAAGACAAGATTATCTGAGTGCACAAAGGAAGTATTTTCTCTGAAAGAGAGAGGCTTTGGGGCACCTGGGTGGCTCAGTCAACCAGTTAAAAGTCTGCCTTCAGCTTGGGTGGTGATCTCAGGTCCTGGGATGGAGCCCTGCTTCAGACTCTGCTCGGTGGGGAGTCTGCTTTGCTTTCCCTTTGCCCCTCCCCCACTGCTAGTGTGCTCTCTCTGTGTCTCTCAAATAAATAAAATTGTTTAAAAAAAAAAAAGCTGCTTCCAAATACAACTCTGAATATTATTTTGTCTTCACTGATTTGCATTTTGATGTTGTGCCCTTTAATGAAATGCTTTTATTAAATGGCATTGTAAGAAATAAATTTTACATATATAATTAAATTCTAAGTGCATTTGCTGTAGGAAGACAGTTTAGAACATTGATTTCTCCAACATTTTTGTGCAATCTACTCCCTGCCTCCAATCCCCCCCACCTGGTTTAGGTAGGGCCCCGTATGTAGACACCTCGCCCTGAGGTCTACTAACTGGAAAGCCTGGGTTGAATGCAGGGCTGAATGTCACAGGCTCTAGGGCCAAGAGAGAAGGATGAATGCACTACAAAGCCAAGGGAACAGAAGAGGAGGCCCAAAGAAGAGTACAAAGGTTTCACAAAGTGTTGGAGGCAGAAACTAGAGCAATTTCGTCCACCAAGGAGGATAACTGCAGTTATTTTCACTAGGGGTGGCCGTGGCCCTAGACTAGATGGGAAGGGAATACAGCTTACTACTTAAGATTCTTTGAAAACATAGGCAAAACCCTAGACCCTGGGGTAAGCATATGATTCTTCTCTAATCATAAAATTATGTGATTGTCTCCCCTTTTACCTTTTGTCTTAAATTGTGGTAAAGTACACATAAAATTTATCATCTTAACCATTTTTAAATGTATAGTTTAGTACTAATAAAGTACAAGTATACTTTAGTGTTAAGTATATTCACATTACATCTCGAGATGGGGATCTCGAGAACTTTCTCATTTTGCAAAACTGAAACTCCGTAAACTCTGTGTAAACAACAGCAGCCATTTCCCCCTAACCCCTGCTCCTGGCAACCACCCTTCTACTTTCTGTTTCTATGAGTTTGACTACTTTAGATGCCTCATGTAAGTGGAATCTTACAGTAGTTGTCTTTTGGGGACTGGCTTATTTCACCGATCATAATGTCCCCAAGGTTCATCGGTGTTGTAGCAAGTGACAGAATTTCCTTCCTTTTGAAGGCTAAATAATATTCTGTTGTGTAGATATGCCACTTTCTGCTTCTGGATATTTGGGTTGCTTCCATCTTTCGACTAAGATGAAGCATTCTTTTATGAACATGGTGTAAAAATATCTCTTTGAGCTACTGCTTTCAGCTCTTTTGGACATATATCCAGAATGGGATTGCTGAGTTCTTTTGTGATTTTATTTTTGGTTTTTTGAGGAACCACTATACCATTTTGCACCGTGGCTATCAACAATGCACAGGGTGCAATTTCTCCACATCCTTGCCAACACTTGTTATTTTCTGTGTTTTTTTTATAGTACGCATCTTAATGGGTGTGAGGTGGAATTTCATTGTGGTTTTGATTTGCATTTCTTTGATGATGAGTGATGTTCAGCATCTTTTCATATGCTTTGGCCATTTGTATATCATCTTTGGAGAAATATCGAAGTTTCTTGCCCATTTTTAAGTCAGGTTGTTTGATTTTTGTTGTTCTTGAGTTGTGGGAGTTCTTTATATATTCTGGATATTAACCACTTAGCAGATATGATTTGCAAGTATCTTCACCTTTATGTGGATTGCTTTTTCACCCTGTTGATTGAGTCTTTTGGTGCACAGATTTTGATAACATTTGAGGTCCCATTTTGTCTATTTTGATTTTTTGCCTGTGCTTTTTTTTTTTTTATGGTGGCATAGCTAAGAAATAATTGTCAAATGCAAAGTTGCAAAGCTCCCACCCCCATTTTTTCTAGGAATTTTACAGTTTCAGGTATTTATTCCTGTGGAGTTAATTTTTATATATGGTGTAAGGTAACTTCCAATTTCATTCCTTTGCATGTGGATATCCAGTTTTCCCAGCACCATTTGTTGAAAAGACTGTCCTTTCCCCCATTGAATGATCTTGGCTCCCTTGTTGAAAATCATTTGACCATATATTCAAGGATTTATTTCTGGGCTCTCTATTCTGTTCCATTGGTCTATATATCTATCTTTAATCCCCTTTTACCTTTGATGGCCAGGAAGCTTCCCAGCTAAATTCAGAGCTCAACGATAACATTGATGTGGCCCTTCATGATGTGAAAGTTGATGTTCTCTTTTTTTCTTGCCATGGCCTTGAACTTTGTCTCTTATTTAAGTTTTTCCTAGTCCAGATTCTTGATTCCTATTTCCTTTTTATTAGTATGCTGTTGTCCGTGCTCTTATTGTGAAGGGCCCTATATCCTCTATGGATAGAACAAGGCAGCCCATCACTCACAGCCCCTGGAATGGTGGCGATCTCATTGCAGAGGCACAGCCTCCCACGTGCAACAAGGCAAAACAGAATCTGCATTGCCACGTGCCGAAGCACGTATTAAGCTCTGGGAGATAGAAAAGGAAGAGAACAACATGGTACAGAATGTCCAGGACGGGTTGCACTTGGACTGGATGTCTAAGGAATGTTACTGTTTGGATTGATAGCCACGGAGGGTAGGTAAAAACAGAGCTTTCCCTCAGAAGGGGGAGGCTTGTAAGGCTAAAATGACCTGGCTAAAATGGCCTGGGCCAGAGGATGCGGCTTGAGTGAGGATGTGGAAAGTGGCTGGGAATGGAAAGCTGAAAGGGGACCAGCTCAGGAAAGCAAACCAGAATGAGGAATTCAGATGGACCTTCACCTTTTTTACACGCCCGCCTGCCTGGGGAGAGATCAAGATGGCCTCTTCTAGGGTATAGTGGAGAGTTTTCAAACTGGGGTTTTGACCAGCACTGTTTTTTTTATGAAACAGAAAATTTCACAATGCTTTGCAGATAGCCAGTGGAAGTATTGTTGCAGTTGTGTGTGTGTACGTGCTGGGTGACAGGGTGAAAGGCAATCAAAAAGTTGGAAAAACACTGGTGTAGAACAGATTCTGCGGTTCTGGTAGAGATTTAAAATGGGAAGCCCTCATGTTGAGCCACGTAAGAGCACACCACAGTACTGTGGAGTCTCTGGGCTGTGGTGACACAGATGTCCCCCCATCTGTCCAATCCCAGCTCCTCCCAGCAGGGACGTTGCAAGGGATACTGGCTTCAAGACCCTTTGCTCAGCCCCACTCCTCACTTCTGATGAATGCTTTGCTTTAACTTCCTGAATGTGAATCCATGTAGTATGTAGTGGGAAGAGTACCTGCCTTAGACTCAGGGAATCTGGGCTTGAAGCTAGTTTGGTCACTCACTAACAAAGTTGTGAAGCCATTCGGAGCCTCAGTTGCCTCTTCAGTAAAAAATGGAGGGAGATAATACCTGGAGAGATAGAGTCATGGTGACAATTTAATGTTCCCTTCAAAAAAGCTAAATGTATTTCACTTCTAGGAGTGTATCTATGTAAGTACCCATGGGCCAACATTCATATACGTGGATGGTTGATTGCAGTCTTGCAATCTTACTTATGGAACCAAAACTTTAGAAGCACGTAAATCCTTAATAGGAGATTGATTTTTTTAAATTACGATATATCAGTAAATTGCAGTACTGTGTAGCTATTAAAAAGAATGAGGTGTACACTGATATGGAAAGATACATGCAATACTATTTTTTTAAAGATTTTTTTATTTATTTAAGATACAGAGAGGGACGCCTGGGTTGCTCAGTCAGTTAAGCGGCTGCCTTCAGCTCAGGTCATGATCCCAGAATCCTGGGATCGAGTCCCGCATCAGGCTCCTTGCTCAACAGGAAGCCTACTTCTCTCTCTGCCTCTGCCTGCCCCTCTGCCTGCTTGTGCTCTCTCTCTCTCTCTGACAAATAAATCAATAAAATCTTAAAAAAGAAAATTAAGATAGAGAGAGCTCAAATGCATGAGCAGGGAAGAGGGGCAGAAGCAGGCTCCCCACTGAGCAGAGAGCCCAGATGCAGGGCTTGATCCCAGGATCCTGGGATCATGACCTGAGCCAAAGGCAGAGGCTTTAACCCACTGAGCCACCCAGGTGCCCCCCAAAACTATTTTTTTAAGATTTTATTTATTTATTTGACAGAGAGAGAGATCACAAGTAGGCAGAGAGGCAGGCAGAGAGAGAGGGGGAGGCAGGCTTCCTGCTGAGCAGAGAGCCCGGATGCAGGGCTTGATCCCAGGATCCTGGGATCATGACCTGAGCCAAAGGCAGACCCTTAACTGACTGAGCCAGTCAGGTGCCTCCTATTTGCAACACTATTAAGTGGAAAAAAACAAGTTGTAAAGCCATGATCCCTTATTTATTTATTTATTTATTTATTTATTTATTTATCTATTTTTAAAGATTTTATTTGTGTGAGAGAGAGAATGTGTGTGCGGCCGCACCAGTGGTGGGAAGGCCAGAGGGAGAGGGAGAAGCCAATTCCCCCCTAGCAGGGAGCCCAGTGATGCGGGGCTCAAACCCAGAACCCTGAGATCATGGCCTGAGCCAAAGGCAGACCCTTAACTGACTGAGCCACTCCAGGCACCCCTCCATTTTAAAAAATACATAGATTTTTTGGATATGCATAAAGAAATGTTACAGTAGTCTAAAGACGGGTATTGTAGTGATATCTGGAAGTCAGAATTACAAGGGACTTTAAATTTCCGTTTTGTCCATTTTTCTGTTTTTATGGTGGACGTATGTGAATTTTATATTCAGAAAAAAGTTAGCTGGAGGTACATATATGCATGTACATGCTCGTGTTAGCACAGTAGTTCTGGGCAGATAGACCCTCTTGGTAGTGAGTGGTTATTTACAAGTATTCACATTCAGCATGGGTGGTCTGCATCTTTAAATGGAATATTTCTCTAGCAGAGGCACCATTGTACCTGGCGTTTCTGTGTGAAAATACACCTATTTTTCTTTCCCAATTATTATAGTTGAGGCCTGTTCTCTTTTCCCTTTTAGTCAGTGGGCTCAGGGCACCCTTCACAGGGTATGCCATCATTCATTTTAATTTTTAAATTATAATAACAATTTAAGCTCCTGTTAAATATTCAAATATTACTGAAGTTTACCAGGTGAAAACTGAAAGTCCCCATTCTCACCCCTGCCATTCATTCCCACTGCCCCAGAATGGAGACTATTCAGTGTATGGTCTTTAAAACGTCTGTGCGTATGTATGCAAATGTCTGTGTGTATATTTCTGTTATACAAATAAGACCAATGTCATGTATGCCAATAAATATCTTCCCATATTATAGATTTAGATACAGTGCATCCTTTGTAAGAACTGCGTAATAGTCCATAATTGATTTCACCATTCCCTCTATTGTTATAGTTCTTGCTTTTGCTAACAGACCCCCCGAAATATTTTTACACATATGATTGCCCACTTCAGTGAGCACTTCTGTAGGATAAATTCTTACAAGTGGAATTAATGTTGTTCAAAGGATGCCTACACGAATAATAATTACCGTGTCGCACTAATTTATTCTACCAGCAGGGACTGTATCAGTTCCTTTCCCCCATACACACACCCCTTCACCTAGATTGTAATTATTGTTATTTTAAACTCTGATATATGTAAAATGGATCCAGTCATTTATTTTGAATTTTCTTTGATTGAAGATAAACATCTCTTTGTTGCCACATCTATTTGGAAATGTTATGCGTGTCTGCAGATCCAGTGGGAAGGTTGGCCTGCAGCCTTGGTTAAATGGTGGTAGGGATATATTAATATGCTTAGAAATGGGAAGAGACAAACTTTGAGACGCTAGTCTGCAGTCTTCCCGGTGTTGGCCTCATGGAAATAAACTCCTTTCCTGTTTCACTATTAAAAAAGAAAGAAAGAAAGAAAGAAAGAAAGAAAGAAAGAAAGAAAGAAAGAAAGAGAAAGAATCCTTAGAACACGGTCCAGGATAGAATATTAGGAAGAATAGTCAGAGCAGACAGTACAATCTAGTGTAGTCATGGTTTCATATTTGGATTTCCATGGCAGGGATGGGGGGCAGGTTGGATGATGGCCTATTTCTATGCATAGAAATCAATTATTGTATGGCTGCTGATTCAGCAATCCTGAGTTGCTCACCTAACTGAAAATGGGTCATTTATTCCAGTTCAACTTTTTTTTGAAACTATGTAAATCTTGTCCATTATTCTCTATGTACTTTTTCCCACAGAATCTGACATGCTATTGATTCAGCATCTGGAAGAGCCAATATCAGTTTATCAAGCCTGCATGCTTCAGCTAGTGGTGCCTCATATGCCTAAGGGATTTCATAAGACTTCATTAGAATTACTGCCTTGAAATGGCCATGTTTTAAACCTCTGTAAAGAGCCTTGTCAGTGTGGCAAAATGTAGGCAGAGCCTTTGAAGCAGAAAGAGCGTTCAGGGGACACCTGGGTGCTTGCTCAGTGGGTTAAAGCCTCTGCCTTCAGCTCGGGTCATGATCCCATGGTCCTGGGATCGAGCCCCACATCGGGCTCTCCGCTCAGAAGCCTGCTTCGCGCCCCCCCCCCCCCCGCCTGCCTGCTTGTGATCTCTGTCAAATAAATAAACAAAATCTTAAAGAAAAAAAAAAGAGCATTCAGATATCTTTACAATCAGTTTTTTGGTGATAGCTCTGACACTTCTTATCTCCTTAGTTGTCAATGGTAGACAAGGCCTGTATTACCCAGCAGAGGTGAACTATTAAGTTTGTCCCTGTACGCATTATTTCCACCTTTCAGAATGAGCAGCCTTGGTTCAAGCGAAAGCCTGTCTGAGCAGGGACATCACTAAGGGGAGGGAACAGGTAGAGAGACTGGCCTCTGGGCACACTGTGATGGGATCAGAGAAGGAACTCATGGCCACCACAATCTTGTTCACCAGTTAGGACATGTTTATTGGTTTTGCCATCTTAGGATTCAGAGACACCTACTTATAAAAGGACATGATTCTTTCTGAATATTTCAGCCCTCCAAAAGCATTTCAACCTCGGGGCACCTGACTGGCTCAGTCGGTTGTGTCCAACTCTTTGTTTGGGCTCAGGTCATAATCTCAGGATCGTGGGATCAAGCCCAGCATTAGGCTCTGCACTAAGCATGGAGCCTGCTTGGGATTTCCTCTCGTCTCTCCCTCTGCCCCTTCACACCCCCACTCAAGCTCTTGTTCCCTCTCTTAAAGAAAAAAAACAAAGAAAGAAAGAAAAAGGGCATTTTAATCTCACACAAACCTCAGGTAAGAAAATTTCCCCTGTTTTGTATTTTTTTCTTTTTTTTTGTAGCTTCCCCAAGATAAGCCTAATGGTTCTCACCTGTGTTTACACCTATCAACTTTTCCCCTGTGGACTTCATGTCTTGAGATTGCATGTCTTCCAAACACACTGCATTCACAACTAGTTCCTTTTTTTTTCTTAAGTCAAGCAGAGGTGTATACAGCTGCGCATAGGACATCTGGCCAACCTGTGGCGACCAGCGTTACCTCACGAGTTTATGTAGACTCAGTCAAAGACAAGGGAAGGCGCTATGTTAGGATTTTTGTAGGTAAATATGATCTTACCCTCCCCCCACCACAGTAGTTACCTTCCTTGTTTTCCTGAAAAGGGAAAGATTCTGGGCTGAGAATGCCTTAAGTTATCCCTTCTACATGGTACGAATTTCCTTTATCCCACCCCTCTGACTTTCCTAAGTCATTTACGGTTGGCCACGTGAGAGGGTACGTGGTTCAAGATCACCCACTTCACCCCTGCACCTGCAAAAAGACATTTTACATTTTGCTGGCAACGGAAGGTCCGAGTGGAAGGTTTTACATAGAAAACAGCCTCGGAAGTGAGTGGCCCGGTCACGGGCGCTGATGCACACGGAGTTCCCTGTCTGGGATCAGGTTGTTAAGACCACGTGAGGATGAGATGCTGTAAAAGTGTCTGCCTTTTCCAGTTCAGTTTTGCCAGAGTCCATAAATCCAGACAGTTTTCTCTAAGCAGTCGTTCTCAACTTTCAATACAATTTAAAAATAATTAACACCTGGTTCGCTTTTTTTTAAAGTTTGATGTGTGAGGTAGAGTGTGGGAAGTGTGTGGATTTAGGGGTTATGGAAAGCACTGTAAGAAAAGAACACAAGTTTTTTGTGATTACATACATTTGACTTTGAACCCTGGCTTCACCAAGTATTTGGCTCTGTGACCTTGGGAAAGTTACTTTGAAACCTTAATTTGCTTCTCTGTGAGTGGGAATACTGCTTCCTCGCAGTCTTGTTGTGAATAATAAATAACAAATATGAAACGGCATAGCCTAGTGCCCGGCACATGTCCAGGCTCAGTGAGGGATCGCTTGCCTGTCTCCCTTCCCACTTCTTTGTGTGTCACATGGGATCAGAGCCTTCTAGTTTGTGTGTATTTAAGGGACCCTGGATGCTGTGGGATGATGCTGAGTGAGGAAGTGATGGTCCATGAGGGCAGGAGTGGGTAGCAGACAGGTGGTGCTATTTTGCCCATAGAAGGAAGTCCCCTGAACCACTACAGACTGGAGGACCTCCGAGGAAGGTCAGAAGAGGCTCAGCCAAGGAAGCTCTCATCATAGTCAGGCATGACTCACCAGGACGCACTCCCAGGGCAGATGTGGCCCGGTCATTCCCTGTAGGGAAGGGGAAGCCGCACTTCCCGGGATTAGTAGAAGGGCCAGGTGAGAGTTGATTGAGAGTACCGTCCATCGTCCTGCCTGTGGCCAGCACTTTCTCTCCCTGAAGTCTCTCTTAGAATCGAAGCTTCAGTCCTGGCAAACAGGACCGCAGGGACCTACGTCCTGGTTCCAGCAACAGCCTCCCCAGGCAGGGTCCTGTCCCCTTTCCGAATTAAGACCTCCTTCCAGCTTTCTGTCCTACCTCCCGGGAGAGCGAGGAGGCTCAGGGCCTGACGCACAGCCACCTCAGACCCTGCTCTGGGGAGGATGCCTGAGCTGCCAGTACCCAGGCTACTTGCTGAAGTGCAGGCTCCAGCCCACTCCGTGACCTACCTGGCCCAGAGGCCTGCATGGCTGTGGAATGCAAAGAGAAAGACCATCAGTAGGATGTGTTGAAAATACAGATAAGAAATGAGTGGCTCGTGGGAGCAAAGACCTCAGGCTGATTGTGATCTGAGAAGCTGAGACAAAACAGCGCTGGGTATTTCTAAATCACTAGGGTGATTGTGAAAAATAGCAAAAGAATGAAGATGGTCAGTCCTTTGACCTAGCCCTGCCACAGGAAGGCAGAGCGCTACAGTGGGGAAAAGCAGGTGCTATGGCATCTGATAGACCAGGCCCCCTTCTGGTCTCTCTCCTGGGACAGGTGCCTTAATAGTGATGGTGGCAATAGGACTGCATTAGTAGTTCTTGCCTTTTTACATGTATTGAGGCCTTAGTCCATGCCAAGTGGTGTTAGGTACCTTCTTATCTGCAAAATGGGAGTACAGAAATACTATTTCATAGAGCTGGAGAAATAAGGAATAGTTTGCCTCGAGTCAGTGGTCTACAAGAGGTGTTCAGTAAATGTAAACTTTCTTCTCTGAGGACAGATCCTAATGAAATAATAAGAAGGAGCAGAAGAGGGGTGCCTGGGTGCTCAGTGGGTTGGGGCCTCTGCCTTCGGCTCAGGTCATGATCCCAGGGTCCTGGGATCAAGGCCCACATCGGGCTCTCTGCTCAGCAGGGAGCCTGCTTCCCTTCCTCTCTCTCTCTGCCTGCCTCTCTGCCTACTTGTGATCTCTCTCTCTGTCAAATAAATAAATAAAATCTTTAAAAAAAAAAAAAGGAGCAGAAGATCTTCCTTATGTATAAGGACGTAACCTGGAAGCCACCGTCTCTCTTTAGGTGTGTTAATATTTGCTTTACATATTTAGGTGTTCCTATGTTAGACGCTTTAATATTTACAGAAGTGATACCCTCTTGTTGGATTGACCCCTTTGTCGTTGTGTAGTGCCCTTCCTTTGTCTTTTATTACAGTCTTTGTCTTCAAGTTTTGTCTGATGTAAGGATAACTGCCCCAGCTCTCTCTTGGTTTCCATTTGCATGGACTGTCTTTTTCTATCCCTTCAGTTTCGCTCTGCATGTGTCCTTACATCCAAAGCGAGTCTCTTGTAGGCAGCATAGAGATGGGTCTGGTGGAAGCCACCTCATGTCCAAAAATAGGAAAAGGTTTAACAGATTATGACAGAATGTTATGCAGCCACTAAAATATTTATGAGAAAAATATAAAATGGAGAGTGTTTACAATATTATGTCAGATCAATGAAGCAAAATGCAAACTTGCAGGTGTGTATATTCATCGCAACTATACAAATTAAAGCGTAGACAAGGACTTGGAAACAAAATGGAATAATTAGAAGTTGTTAGACATAGGTTCTTTAATGTTGTTATATACTGCCTTCCAATTAAAAAAACAAAAACAAAAACAAAGGCCATGCCAGGGGCTACACATAGCAGCTGCTGTCAGCATAATCGCAATCACCTTCGCAGGTGTCAGATACAAAAAGGATTCTAGTCCTTTTCACCACACCAGCAATATGCAGAGAGTGCGCCCTATCAATAACATCGCTTTGTTGTTCTTACACTAAGAACAGAACACATCTTTGGGACGAAATCCCGAAAAAAAAATTTTTTTTTTTTTGTTTCAGTAGATCTACACTGCATGCTTATCAACCTGTTGGACTCCGTAAACCCAGTAAAATGTCATGGTCCAATGCTGAGAAGCGGACTTTCCAAGGGAGGAAAGAAGCTCTCTGTTTAAAGGCCTTTTCCCTTGCTCAGCCGGGGTTCAGTAACGTGCGGATTTTCTTTGACTAGAGAAGAGTGGTGCTGTAGCGCTTAACCTCCGAGGAGATTATTTCATAAAATATTGATTTTTTTTTGCACATAAAGGAGATAGTTCATGAATAGAAAATGTAAGCATAAGCAAAAATTCCTTCTTTATCTCCGTTTGTGAACACGAAAAGTAATGAATCCAGCTTTACCAACGGAGGCTGATATCTGCTATTCGTACTGGGGGGTGGGCAGAGCTAGAATAGTATTCTTCCTCAGTGTCATAAGTCCAAGAACAGATGTCCCCCAAAGAGACTAACCCGGGCTGTACAGCCTTTTAGTACAAGCTGTGAAGGCCACGTCAGAGACTTTCACTGCAAGCTGTAGACTCTGTTTGTCTCTAGACCTCCCAAGCTACAGCTGGGCCATTTCCCCAAATCAGACTCCTGTTCATGAGCTGTTGCTGGCCAATATAGTTTACTAGCTGTTGCTGCCTCATGAAAGTCAGCAGCGACATCACAGCAACTCTCGAGGTGGCACAGAACTCTGTCCTGCCCCCACTTCCCACCATCAGCACACCCCCCTGCAACTCACCTGGGATCCATCGTCAGTCCTGCCCGCACTCTGAAGCAGTTAGCTATCCTGTGGTTCCAGTAGCCGGGTGTGGAGGAGGAGCAATAGTCCCAGAATCTAGAAGCATGTTAGTTCACGTGCCGTCCCGAACTGAGCTATCTTGAGCAAGTCAGTGAATCAGTCTTCGTGTTTACTTCCTTGACTGTGGGTAAGGAATGGTGACAGATGTTTTGCAGATCAAATGGGAAAATGCAAGTGAAAATGCTTTTAAAAATAAATGCAGCGGCCACAATGAGATACTCATTCACACCCACTAGGACAGCAGTAAGCGACAAGGCAAGATAATGACAAATGTTGACAAGGATGTGGGGAAATTGGAACCCTCGTATTTTGCCAGCTGGATTGTGAAATGGTACAGCTGCTTTGGAAAACAGTCTGGCAGTTCCTCAAACAGTTAAACACAGAGTCACCGTAAGACCCAGCAGTTCCACTCCTGGGGATGTGCCCAGGAGAAATGAAAACAGACATCCCCACAAAAACTCGCACATGAATGTTCGTAGCAGCGTGATTCATCCTAGCCCCAAAGTGGAAACAACCCAAGTGTCCATCAGCTCACGAGCGGATGAATCAAATGTGGTGTATCCATACACCTCGTATTGTTCAACGAGGGAAGGGTATGCAGAACTGACACGGATGAATCTTGACATCATGCAAAATGAAAGAAGCCAGTCACAGAAGGCCACATATTGTGATTCCATTTACGTAAAATATCCGGAATAGGCAAATCCATAGAGGTGAAAAGTAGCTGAACTGTTGGAGGCTGGGAGTTGGGGGGAGAATGGGTTGTGGCGACTAATGGGTCCCGGATTTCTTTTTGGGTTGATGAAGTTGTTCTAAAATTGATGTGTTGGTATACACTGCAAGTATACTAAAAACCATAGGATTTTATATGGTATGTGAACTTCAGCTCAATAAAGTTGTTATGGAAAAAAAATTAAGTACAATGCAAAGGCCATTCATAGTAATACTGTTTCCTGCAATTACCAGAGTTGAACCTCAGCAAGGATCTGTTCAGGGCCTCTTTGACTTATTACCAGCACTTGTGAGGTCGAGATGCATCTTATAATCAAAGATGCCTCCCAGTGTGTTGACCAGGCCACAACTGTCATGACCTACATGGCCGTGAACTTCAAATGCACCAGTGTCCAAACTTGGGAAATGGGTGTCCGTTGCTTGCGGTAAACTCCCAGAAGAAAGAGTCAAGCACCCTTTAAATCCCAAGAATCAAATGTTTATGAGAGAGGGAGTGGGGAAAATGATAAATCATCACATGCTTGGCAGTATTCTTGAAGCAGGAATCAAAAATAGGCAAGCAAAGAGCCCAGCCCCAAGAGCTTTTCGTGCTTTAAGATTCTTTTAAGAAATGCTGCCTCGCCAATGCCCCCAGTGGTACCGAGGGTGACAATGAGTAAATAACCAGGGACATGGACTGTGAGTCAAACAAATGATCTGGAAGACAAGGACTCTGAATGTGAAGACAACGTAGGAATATTTTTTTCCATTTCTTTTTATCTTATTTTATTTTATTTTACTTTAATTGAATGAACTAGCCAACATATAGTATATCATTAGTTTCAGACGTAGCATTCAGTGGTTCATCAGTTGCATATAACACCCAGCGCTCATCATATCCCGTGCCCTCCTTAAAGCCCATTACCCAGTTACCCCATCCTCCCATCCACCCAAAGGAATATTTTAAATCAATTTATTTTACCTGTGCTTTCCTTTTTATGTTTTCCTTTTTAAAAATCAGAGTTTGAGGGGCGCCTGGGTGGCTCAGTGGGTTGGGGCCTCTGCCTTCGGCTCAGGTCATGATCCCAGGGTCCTGGGATCGAGCCACGTATCGGGCTCTCTGCTCAGCAGGGAGCCTGCTTCCTCCCTTCTCTCTCTGCCTGCCTCTCTGCCTACTTGTGATCTGTCTGTCAAATAAATAAATAAAATCTTTAAAAAAAATAAAAAAAAATAAAAATCAGAGTTTGAAAGAGCAGCTTCGTAATGTATGCAGTGAAAATCATAAGTGATAAGAGAGCATCATCTGATAGTTTAATTAATTGGCAACATTTTTTCTAAGTGCTACGTAATATTGCATCTTAGAATCAGAGGTCTTATATTTGATAATATTCGATACTTACTAAAGGTCGTTCATGACGGTGGTGGGAACCTCTAAGTTGAAGGTAACATCTCTAGCTGTTGCATTGAAAAATATTATAGTGGTACCAAGGCCAGCCCTGCCCACCTGGGCATCCATCAGGAAGAGAAAGCAAGGGGTGCCTGGGTGGCTCAGTCAGTTAAGCATCTGCCTTTGGCTCAGGCCATGATCTCAGGGTCCTGGGATCCAGCCCATCCAGCTCCCTGCTCAGCGGGAAGCCTGCTTCTCTTACTCCTTCTGCCTCCCCGCCCCCTGCCCCTCATGCATGCAAGCCCTCACTCTCTCAAATAAATAAATAAAATCGTTGAAAGAAAAGAGAAGGCAAACAAATAAATATTTAGTATAATTCTAGCTTCTCAAACATTAAAATGGACACCTGTTCTAGGACTTTCATAGAATTTTTATTAGTAGTAAGTGTTGTTTGTTTATAAGCCCTTACTGTGCTGTGAGTATGCTGTATGCTATACTATGCTGTATGCTCTTCATGCATTTTCTCATTGGTGCCTAACAACAATGATGTTTAGAAGGTAGTACTATTTCCTATTTTATAGTAAAGGAAACTGAGGTTTGGCAATATTATTATCATTATCATTATTATTATGTATTTGTTGTCGTTCAGCAACAGAAGGCAGAGCTAGGACTTGAATCCATCTGACCAAAAAGATCATGCTTTTGATGGCTGTGCCAGAACACATTTGTGGCTGATTCTAAATTGAATCTTAAAATCACAGACAAAGAAGCAAATGGACACAGAAGTTATATGGTAGTTGCAGACTTCTGGGCATTCTCTAATTACGCTAATGGTCAGAGAGGCCAACAGTGCATTTCCCATGTTCTAGCAAGAGAAGTGAGAATCTGTAGTTAAAGGCTCCAACTTTCTCTTTCTGTAAGTTTGGCCCATCAGCTGTTAAAACTAATTAAGTTTCTGTCTTCCACCTTCATTCTCTGAACATTCTGGTTTTGCTTTTGTGTGCTGAAACACCCATGGAGAGAACCGCAAAGGATTTGAGGTGCAGAGCCCGAACGAGGATATCTTATAAAAAAAAACCCCAAACACAGAGTTTAGAGCTACATGGGATCTCAGAGATTGGCACACATCAAAACCACCTATGCAGCTTTTCCCAGACCTGTTGAGTGAGGATCTCAAGGGAATTGGGATAAGAACTAGATTCTCAGTGGTTCTCAAAATACATTTCCTGGACCAGCAACTTCAGCATCACCTGGGAACCTATTAGAAATGCAGATTCTTCCGTCCCACCCCAGAACTGTGGATCAGAGGCTCCGGGGCTGTGGCCCAATAATCAGTGCTTTACGAAGTCTTCCAGTGGTTCCTGAAGCCTCCTAAAGTATGAGAACCACTCACCTAGAGCAGAAATGTGGGTAGGACTCTAAGGTTATTCCTCCTTTTTGACGTACATTGCAGCTCTATTTCAAAATCAATTTAAAAAAATATTTGTTTTCATATTTTATACATGAAATCTCTTTTTAGAATTTGGAATATTTAAAAGTACAAGAATCCTAGCCTAAAATTCTGATCTTTTTCTCCTACTCTCCTCCTTGGGGCCTCACTCGACTTCGCAATTAACACTGACCAAAAGTACCTTTTCTTAAAAAGTTCTGTAGTCTGATGTGTTTTCTGCATTCAGTTATAAAGTATTAGATGACAGAAATCACCTTGTTCCACTTGTATTTGAAACATACCCATTTCAGAGATGCACAAATAGATATGATATCACTAAAACTATTCTAGAAAATTCCTTGGGAAATCCATTTGGCTATATAGGTATTTTATTAGTATAGTTGTTAAAAAATCATTTTTTCCAATTTTTCACCACAGGAAAAAAAAATAGTGAAAAGTTGCTATAGCCAATAGGGAAAGAAGGGGGGACACTTTCCCGACCCCGGATATCTTTAATCAGTTCAGCTTCTGAAACATTTCTTTCCCTACTAAAATTTTGACTTGATGTTTGGTCTGGGGAAGTGAAGTATTTGTTTAGGTCAGCATTTCCCGAGTGGTATCAAGATGTCAAGTCATGTCTCAAAGCAAAGAATTCTGCGGTAAATACATCTAGGAAATGCTGTGTTAAAAAAAAATTAAGTAGATTCACTTCATGACTTCTTTGAATTTTTAGTGTGGTAATATGTGGTGTGACTCTCCAAAAGGGTGTGTAGCACACACACCAGATTTTTTTCAAATAAAAATTTCTGGAGGGGCACCTGGGTGGCTCAGTTGGTTAAGCCACTGCCTTTGGCTGAGGTCATGATCCTGGAGTTCCGGAATCGAGTCCTGCATCGGGCTCCCAGCTCTGTGGGGAGTCTGTTTCTCCCTCTGACCTTCTCCCCTCTCATGCTCTCTCTCACTCTCTCTCTCTCTCAAATAAATAAATAACATCTCTAAAAAAAAATTTTTTTTGGAAACCAACAAAGCATTGTTTCTAAGGATCTTCTGCAATGACATGCAAATAGAATTGTTACGTGGAATCCTGCTTTGTAATGGTAATTTATGCAAAGAAATTTAACTATAAATTCCTTTGATGATTACCTTAGTTTGTAAAATATTTTGCTAGTGGACTCTTGGTGTCCTGAAACTAAAATATAGCCCCTGGGTGTATGAAATGTGTATCTAGGTGCCATCTCCACTTTAAGTAATTCCTTTCTATGTTTTATAAAAACATCACTTCTGGAATAATGTGTCCTAAGCAATTTAATAAATATAAAATGAGCATGACAGATATTGCTCAAATTAAAATCTTTGCTAAATTAAAAAAAATTGTAATAATAGAGAAGAGTAGTTGACATTTTGACATTACTGGTGATAAGGTAAAGTTATTTCAGCTATTAATGTTTTCTCAATGAATATATATTGACTGTACTGTTAAATAATGTGTTAATAATTAAGACATTAGAAAAGAAGTATTAGTCTTCTATTGCTACATAACAAAGATTATCACAAATAGAAGTTTCAAACGACCCCCACCGATCAGTTAGAAGTTCTGCAGGTGTTAAATCCAGCTTGACATAGCCAGGTTTTCTGCTCCTGGTATCAAGAAGCTGAAATCAAGATGTTGGCCAACTGAGCTCTTGTCTGGAGGTGTTGGGAAAAACCCATTTCCAAGCTCATTCACGTTATTGTCAGATTCCGCTTCCTTGCTTCTCCACAACGGAGGTCACCATTTTCTTGCTCATTGTCTTAGGGCATAGCTCCCTGGTCCTAAAGGCTGCTTTCAGGTCCTTTCTGTGTGGCCCTCTCCACCTTCAAGCCCCCAAGAGCATGCCCAAGTCCTTCCTATGCTTTGAATCTCTGACTTCCTCTACTGCCTCTAGCCAGAGAAAATGCTCTGCTTTTAATGATCTCATGTAATTAGATCTGGCCCACCTACTCTCCCTTTTTTGAAGTCAGCTGTGCTCTCTGCCATAACACAATCGTGGGAATGATATCACATTCACAGATGCCACCCACATTCAAAGGGGAGGGGATTCTACAAGTAAGAGGGATGATGTGGGGTCATCATAGAATTCTGCCTACCACAAAGTAGGAGACACATGCCAGTTGTCCAACCTCTAAAAATTAGTAGGTAGATATATAAACATGAGCAGAATATACATTTTTAAATAAATATTACAATTAGTGCAGCAGTAGTTCATAGAAGGGCGACATCAGTGGAATCAGTTGGTTAGAAAGGTCAGATAGAGTTTAAAAAGAAATTACACTCGACCCTACGGGATAATAGTTGTAATGGCCAACATTTATTGAGTTATGAGCCCTGGGTACTGTGCTGTTTATGTGTATTATCTCATTTGATCTTTACAAAGTCCAACTACAATGATTCCTGTTTTAAAGTCAAAGAATAGAAGCTTAGGGAGGCAAAAGCACCGACAAGTGGCAGAACCGGGAACAGTGCCAAGTCCGTTGCTCCTTGTCACCATTCAGTGCGACAGACCTTTGGTAGGTCTTTACACCCCGTGCTAGGCATTCTGCTAGGGGTCCTTAATACAAAAGTAAACTACGCTTCCAGTCCTCGGGACTTCACGCTGAGAGAGGGTCAGGGAAACAAATCATCCCCCTAGGGTATGGTAAACACGGTGAAAGAGCATGTGTCCAGTACAATGGCATCACAAAACAAGGAATGATCAACTCCACTTGAATGGGTCATGAAGCGCTTCTCAGAGGGGGGACTCTTGAGCTACCTCCAAAGATAAATAGTTTTCCAGGAGAATGTGGAGCATTGGGATGGAGGAGGGGAAATTCCAGATAGGAGCAAAGGCACGGAAGAATGAAACCATGTGGCCCATTTAGGGAAATGCTCATGTACCTGGTGGTTCTGTAAGGCCTGACCTCGGGGAACTGGGAAGGACAGATGAGGCTGGAAAGGAGGCCAGGAGTCCAATCATACAGGGACTCGCATGCCATAATCACCAGTTTGGATTTACCCCATAGGTGGGGAATCTGTTGGGTTGTTTTAAGTAGGAGAGTAACATGGATAGTGTTGTACCCCCAAATGATAATTTTAGCACTCATGCGGAGGATGATTTAAGAACAAGAGTAGAGCAGGGAGACCAGTTAGGAGATGACCATCACAATCTCGATGAGCAACATCAAGGGCCTGAGGTTAAGAGGTAGAACAGAGGAATGTGAAGGGACGTTGGGTAGATGAGGTTTAGTGGCTGAGGAGAAGTGGGCCATGAATAAGAAAGGGGTTTTAGGATGACTCCTGGGTCTGATTTAGCACGGTCTTTGGAGGGTGGTACCATTAACCAGCCTAAGGAGGGAAAAGTAAATTCAGCATCAGCTCATGTAAGGCTGGGTTATCTGTAGCACACGCAAGCAGAGACATCCAAACACACGTGTGGATGTTGTAGTGTCCAGATGGGTACGTGCACAGCATTCGAGAACGTTTGTGGGGAGTGACTTCCTAAAACAGGTGATTCCAGGGAGACAGAAGTAAAACCAGGAGAGAATACCAGCAGGGACTTTCTGTGAGCAAGTGAATAGTGACTAGAGAGCTAGAAATCGGGGTAGCTGGAGAGCAAATGGGATCCTGATGAAGACTGTTCTGTTTTCTGGTGTGGTTTTCCCAGGGTGCACTCAGCATGGAGTGATGCAGACATTGTGCCCGGATGGTGAGCAGACTCTGGGCTTGGAGGCCTTCCCTGAACGCATTTACCTTGGTCAGTTCCCTATGGTCCTGGAGCTCTTCCTCAGGCTCAGAAATTGGGTTTATTTTATTTGTGAATTATTATTATTGTCGGAGTGGAAGTGGCATGCTTGCAGTGGGGAACTATAGTCATCTGTCTGCCGGGCTGACCAGGACCCAGTCCTTGGGAAGCCAGTCTGCTAGGAGCTCGCTCTGGGGTCGTGGGCTAGTGAAGAGGATCGCTAGGTGACTCCAGTGTTCACTAGTGTTAGAGCCAGAGTAATCACGTTCTGGTTAACCTAACAGGTGTTGCCCACTTCTTACTCCTTAGGCTCCCTTTGCCAGCCCTTCTAGTCACACTCTTTCTCTAACCCAGGTTCGTTATTTGCTTCTGCTTGCCAAATGACAATCGCTTTTCCTTCCTACTTCCGTGCTATGACTCCCAGGTTTTGATTGGAGTTTGGCGTTCTCCCTAGCTCCACAGTCACTCGTTTATGGAGGAGGCATTCTTTCAGTTCACTTCTGCGGGTTATATCCATTGTGTGGAGCTCTATCCAGGTTAATCATGATGACAGCTTCCCGGGACTCACGGGACAGTCCACAGTCACTCCCCTGTAAAGAAGAGCCAGAGAGCTGTGACCACGAGCTTGGGCTTAGATTTAAAACTCCTTGATTATCTGGCTAAGGGGTGTGTCCCTTGTCCTCTGGAACACAAGGAAGCCCCTGGAGATGGGGATGGGGGCGCTTGGATGGCTTGATGAAATCCATGTTGGAGGGAAGTTGATCTGGGGCTGGCGGTAAGCTCCATTCAAATAAGGAGAAACCAAAAGCCAAGAGCCCAACTAGGAAGCTGAGACAAGGCACTGAGATGAAATATGCAAGGCCAGGACCAAAACAGTGACAAGGTATGGAAAGGAAATGCCACGTTGAGTTGTCATTGCAAAGACAGAAGCAACAAGACTTGGGGACTAAAGGGCTAGGGAGAATAAAAAAGAGGAAGACCCTGGTAATACTAACTGTCTTGAATTGTATGATTGTTACTGGCAATGTTTCGGGTGCTTAACTCGTTTGAGGTGTCTGTTTATAAGCACTGTGTATGTAAAACTGTGGTTTCAGTGTGATGAACAGTCTGTCAGAGTCTGGCCCTCCCACCCTGGTTTACTTAGGACGTTAAATGGAATGAGCAACTTAAAAAAAAAAAAAAAAAAAAAACCTCTAGGGGCACCTGGGTGGCTCAGTGGATTAAGCCTCTGCCTTCGGTTCAGGTCATGGTCTCAGGGTCCTGGAATTGAGCTCCACATCGGGCTCTCTTCTCAGCAGGGAGCCTGCTTCCCCCTTTCTCTCTGCCTGCCTCTGCCTACTTGTGATCTCTCTCTCTCTCTCTCTCTGTCAAATAAATAAATAAAATATTTTAAAAAAAAAACAAAATCCTTCAACCTGTAGGCTAATCTAGACTGTTTTCATTTCTCAGATCTCTTAGTAGGAAATGTTCTGAGCATAAGCAGTGAGTTTGGAAGAATAAGGAATAGAATTCCGAGAGAAACTCAGGCTAGTAGAGAAGGGGAGGGTGGGGGGGAGGGGAAAGAATCATTTAGTAAGTGTTTATTAGGCACTTACTAGATGCCTGAGGTGGTGTGAGGTGCTGTGGAGGGTACTAACAGCTCCTTTTCCTAAGAGCTTAATGCCTTCTCTGGAGCCAGATCCTACTATAAGAAATAACCAGAAGCTGGAGGGGTGCCTGGGTGGCTCAGTGGGTTAAAGCCTCTGCCTTCAGCTCAGGTCATGATCCCAGGGTCTTGGGATGGAGCCCCACATTGGGCTCTCTGCTTAGCAGGGAGCCTGCTTCCTCCTCTCTCTCTGCCGGCCTCTCTGCCTACTTGTGATCTCTGTCTGTCAAATAAATAAATAAATAAAATCTTAAAAAAAAGAAAAGAAAAGAAAAGAAATAACCAGAAGCAAGCAACATAAAAGAGCCTACAACTGAGCACCTAAGCCGTGCACGGAGATTAGCCGTATTTACCTGCAGGCCGAGTGACAGGCCTCTGGAAGCCACAGCAGAGAAAACACAACAAGGTTAGGAGGACAAAAAATCGTAGCTTGAAAGGAGTAGGCAAACTAGGGCTGGTAAGTTTAGTAACAGATTCCGGAGGGATTTATCCTCTTCACCCCCACCCCCAACTCCCCAGAGGTTTATTCTTTACAGAACACTTTTACTGTATTAATCTCATTTTAGCCTCGACACAATCCAGCAAGGGAGGCAAGGTAGGGATTATAAAGGGGGGAAGGATTCGGGAGAGATTTATGCTGTAGAAACAGCAGGATTTTATGACCAATTAATCTTCAAGATGAGGGTGAAGGACGAGCCGAGGATGACCCACTCCCACCCACTCAGTCATTCACTCATTAAATCAGTCCTACGTACAAGGACTTCTCAGGGGTCTATTACGTGTCCGCTGTACGCCCTCTTGCTGGGTTTCCAGATTCCTGGCTGGGGCTACCAGGTGGGTTAGAGAGTCCTTGCCGGCCGCAGACAGCAGTGGAGAGGGAATGCCTGATCCCCGATTGTCCTTCAGAATTCCATCCTGTGAATTCGGGCTGCCCATGGGACACCCAGGTGAAACTGGCAAGTAGGTGATTTTACAAAAAAGTTTGACTTTTTCAGAAAAGAGGGCTGGGATGTGATAAGGATTTGGAAATCATTAGCCTCTAGGTGAGTGTTAAAAGCAGAGTGGAGGGGGGCACCTGGGTGGCTCAGTGGGTTAAGCCTCTGCCTTCAGCTCAGGTCATGGTCCCAGGGTCCCGGGATCCTGGGATGGAGCCCCGCATAGGGCTCTCTGCCTGCCTCTCTGCCTACTTGCGATCTCTCTATCAACTAAATAGATAAAATCTTTAAAAACAAAACAAAACAAAAACAGAATGGGTTAGGTGACCTGGGGAGATACTGGTTAAAATATTTAATGATTCTGAGCTTTCAGCTTCCATCTGTGGGAGATGGAGACAATACTCCATACAGAGCATCTTCGATCGGATGAACGTGAGTGGGCCTGGAAGATAGCACAACATTGGAGACACGGAAGATATTATCACTGATATTTCATTACTATAGTGTCAGCACCTTCTCTAACCAAACAGTTGAGGAAATTCCTTTAAGAAGACCAAATTTTGAGACGCCTGGGTGGCTCAGTCAGCTAAGTGTCTGCCTTCAGCTCAGATCATGATCCCAGGGTCCTGGGACCAAGTCCCACATTGGGCCCCCTGCTCAGCAGGGGGTCTGCTTCTCACTCTGCCTGCCACTCCCCCTCTTGTGCTAGTTCTGTCAAATAAATAAATAAATCTTAAAAAAAAAAAAAAAAAGAAGATGACCAAATTTTGCACTAATCCCCCTCTGTTATCTTGCTATCGTCACACCTCCAGGCAGAGGTCAAGAGCTAAATATGAACAGGTCTGGATATTTTGGCTTTGAATGGAAATTAAGAATACTAGACTAATTCATAAATATATTCTAGAGATGAGAGATGTGTCTGAGGAGGAACCAAGACAGGAAGATAATGCAAAGCAGAAGGTTGTACTTTTGTTCAGCTGGATTTCTAAAAACACAACTAATGAATAATTAATAGGCAAGAAATACTTTCAGATATTCTGACTATCGAAGAGCAAGGAAGAGGGGAAATTTAGAGACATTTGAGAGGAAAATTCAAGTTATGATCAGGAAACCCCCTGACCGTCAAAGTGAAAGCCAGGGGGAAAGCCAGGATACCTTTAGAAAAATACTCAAATCAAATTTGGAGGAGACTAAATTTAGGAGTCCTGTTTTGATTGAGTGCAAGGATGAAATAGGTGATTTCTTTAAAGATCTGCTTTTTATATTTTATTTTATTTTTGCCATTTTCAGCTCTGTAAGACTACAGTTTAAAACCAACTTTCTTGGGCGCCTGGGTGGCTCAGTGGGTTAAGCCTCTGCCTTCGGCTCAGGTCATGGTCTCAGGGTCCTGGGATCAAGCCCCACATCAGCTCTCTGCTCAGCAGGGAGCCTGCTGCCCCCTCTCTCTCTGCCTGCCTCTCTGCCTACTTGTGATCTCTGTCAAATAAATAAATAAAATCTTTACAAAAAAATTAAAATAAAAACAACTTTCTTAGACTAATCTTCATTTTTCAGATGATCAAGTGAGTTTCAGATGAACTAACTTTATGGGTCGGAACCTGACCGGGAATATTTAGGAGCACATTTACACCCAGTTTTTAATTTTTTATACGGTGTGGTATGAGAGCAGTGGCTCCGTGCCATGAAGTTTTCTGGCTTTTGTTGATTGATGATCGAGGGCCTCGGTACGTTGGTCTGTTGTGCTGCTAGCGCCCTGTCTCTGACGTTCCGCAGGGCAAGGAAGACGGGTCAGCATGTACGAGAAATGTGCTTACTCCACTGCCACCAAATCACCGTGGGTAGTTTCCTGAGATTTTAATTTTTGAGACTTCAGATACTCAAACTGTGATGTTTGTCCTCCTCAGACCACAGAAATTAGCATGAAATTGTCTGTTTATTTGTGTTTCTGCAGTGACAGAAAGTGAAGGAACTAGATACTTGATTTCCTCATCTAACAACATCTACGGAGGTGTTTGTATGTCCAGACATCGTGCTGATTGCTCGAAATACACAGAGGAAGTCTTTGCTTTTAGGGACCTTCCAGGCTAGAGGAGAAGACAATACCAGGGTTAGGATGAGGGCATACTTCACACGAGTGGTTAACAGAAGTCCACGGCTTCAAGGATCAGCAGGACGTGGTTGGTGGGGTAGGGGTTCAAATCCCAAGCATTCAGGTGTGGTAGGGGCCCGAGGGAGCGCCCTGGACTTTCGCTGGGAAAGGATGCATGCAAGTCATGGGTCTCCTGCAGAAGGTGAGGCTTTGGAGAATGAGTGGTCTAGCGAGGCAAAGCAGAGCAGGGGAAGCATTGGGAGAAAGGTGGTGCAGCAAGAGGAGGGAGGACAGGAGCTGGAGTGCATGCGCATGCGTGGTGCCTGGCAGGGTGAGTGCAGGGTGAGTGCAGGGTGACCCCAGGAGCAGGGCCCTGGAGGAGGTGGGAGGACACCAGGTGAGCCAAAAGTAGACACGCTGGCCAGGAGCAAAGAGGAGCACATCCTCTGGAGAGGGTGGAGGACAAGAAGTGAGGGTGGATGTGACTACAGATTGGTTTAAAGAAGGGCTTGGTTATAAGTAAAGTCTCAATAAACATTTGCTTCTTCAATCACGTAATTGATATGATGGGGAGTCGCTGGTTGTCCTATTTGTTTTTCAATGACTGCCCCCTTGGGCGTCTCAAAATTAAACCTTACTCGTCCAGCTTTTTCACCAGGTCTCTGACATTTTAAAAAAGAAGTGTCTAGAAGTTCTCCAGCACTGGAAAGATGCTTAATTATATTAAGTATGCAAAACAAATTTCAGGTATAAAGGATAATTTTCAGTTGAGACCACATTGTGATTGAGAAACTTGAAGGCAAGTAACTTTATGAGTCAAAAGATAAGGAACCGACTAGCAAGAACAGCAGATGTTTTGGGTGGAGCCTGTGTCATGGGCTGGGGCAGAGTCACTCACATTCAACCTTCTAATTGTCCTTCCGTCCAAGACTACCCTATTCCATTCCACCGCCTAAATGGCTCTGCATTTTCTTTACGATAAAACCCAATTTCTTAAAGGGCATATCAAATTCCTGGAGACCTGACTCTATCTGTCTCTCCCCTTGCATCTGTAGCTTTTCTTCTCGAAGCCTTCCTTGATGCCTTGAAATCATACTGATTTCTCTGCTGGTGCTTCCAAAGCTTTGATCGATATCCTTCATTTGGGCTCAGGTTTAGTCTTGGTTACCTTCATAGCACCCGTGTTTGGCACGTACCAGGTTTCCCCCAAAAGCCTAGTAGCATCAGTTACCCTACAGAAAGGTAGCAGCTCCAAATGAAGACAGCTCATTAAACAAATCCTTAGGGTAGAAACAAATATTATTTTTCTAATAGTAGAGAACATTCACCCTAAAATATATGACATAATGTCATTATTTTGTTTTGTTTTATTCACGTTTATGGTGTGCTTACTAGGAGCCAGCCATTGTGCAAAAACACTTAGCCTACTTCACCTCAAGTACTTTTATCCTGAACTACTCCCTCTCCTCCATCCACCTACACCCCCACATTCCATCCATTCAGTTAAGAATTGGGCTCTGAAGCCAGTCCGCCTCAGTTTGAAGCCCAGTCTGCCTCTTTCTGGCTTATTACTTTAGTAGACAAATTACCTGACCTCTTATGCCTTACTTTCTACATCTATAAAAATGGGTACAATAACAGTAAATACTTAGTGGAATTTTAAGAACTTTAACAGTTGTCAGAACCTATACATTAAGGATTTAGAACAGCGTCTTGCCCACAGTCAAGGTTATATAACTGTCGGCTACTCATATTAGTATTTCAAGATACATACTGAAAATTGCTATTTTGTGTGTGTGTTTTAAAATACATTCTCTGCCCTTTTTTCCCCCCATTTTCCAGTTCATTTTTGGACTCTTAAGACCATGTAAATCAACTGGCTTCTCGTCTATTGAAATCACAGGATTACCAAAAGCAATCCTATCTAATTGCAGCCTGAGCATTCTTTTTCTAAGGAAACTGACAAGGAAGATAGCCTCTCTTTTTAGAAGGTAATCACAAATCTATCCATGCCGACATTGAGAGAACATCTTGAAGGTTTAGTACTAACTGGAAAATGAAAGTTCTGTATCCATGTATATCCACGTATCACCATAATCTAGATAACTGTATTTTTAATAAATTATATATACAATATTACATATATTTAAAATTTTCAAATCCACTTACCGGATCTTGATGATGGTTGCACAGACCTATAGATTTACTGAAAATCATTGAATTGTACACTTGACACAAGTGAATTTTATAGTATGTGTATATATATATATATACAGTATGTACATTGCATCACAATAGAGCCAGTCTTAAAATCCTATATAAGAAATTCTGTGTAAAGAAACAAAACGTGGGGCACCTGGGTGGCTCAGTGGATTAAGCCTCTGCCTTCGGCTCAGGTCATGGTCTCAGGGTCCTGGGATCGAGGTCCTCATCCGGCTCTCTGCTCAGCCGGGAGCCTGCTTTCCCCCATCCCAACCTGCCTCTCTGCCTACTTGTGATCTCTCTCTCTGTGTCAAATAAATAAATAAAATCTTTAAAAAAAAATCTAGCAGAAAATACATTGAACTGTTAACAGTATTATTTATATATATATTATTATAACAGTTATAAAGGGAAGAACTGAGATGGGGCGGGCCTTCTGGAGGACAACTTTGATTTTTTATTCTATATATTTCTGTATCTGGATGTTTTATAATGAGCCTATATTTATGTATTCTTATATATTTTTCATCTGTTTTGTTCACTGCTGTTACTCTAGCACCTAGATCAGTGCCTGCATATAACAGAGGATCAATAAATATTTGTCAAGTGAATGGATAAGTAAATTACATTATGAATGTGGAAACCGAATAGTGTACACGATAACTTGATAGGTTTGTGTATGGCTGACTCAAACTTGCTAATTTTTAAAATCCATTTCCAAGATAGATTTATGGAAGTGGTGCTTTCCAGCAATTTGAGAACTATTCTTGGAATACTCTGAATGGATCCTGGTTTAAAAAATTCAGGCTCTGAATTTGATTTTTGGCTGCGAAATTTGGCTATGAAAGGAGTTTCCACAGTATGTCTTTTAATCAATCTGTTATAAAGCATGAAAAATAATTTTTCTTATCTAATACAGGAAGATGAAATGCTGTAACTGAGGAAAAAGATGCGATTGTATTTGTATGAAATATTACTTTCGTATTACTTGATTAAAGTATTTCTTGGACATTAGGCAATAGTGAAAATACACCTATCAGTAGTTTTCAGTCTAGGCTAAAATATGTATTTGAACTTTCCCTTCCCAGAAAAATTTGTTTTATGCTGGAATAATACGTCTGTATTACTGTCTAAACATGGTCACTGATCGTGCTATGATAATTTACAGTATCTGAAATGTTTGTTGTTTGCTAAAATGGAAGTTTTTTGCTATCTTATTGCCTTTGTAAGTATATAAAATAATGTCTTGAATTTACCCTTGCCTTTTCTCTGAAACAAAATTTCTTAAAGCTTTTGGAGGGCATAAACCCCTTAAGGATCTGAGAGAAGTGATGAACTTTTGCAGTAGAAAAATGTACATGTTTGAAGATGGTCCACACCCCAGGTTAATAACTCCTGTTCTAAATCATTCAAATGTATGGAAGTATCCATAGATTTCTTCACCCCATAGTTTCCATTTATACATTTATATGTACATTTAACTTAAAAGCATGTAATTTAACTGAGGCTCCTAGCTTTTGTATTGATGGTGACTTTCATCTTTAACCTGTCACTCTTCAAGCTAAAAAATTCCTCGACTAGAATATCATACTGACTTCTCCAGATATGAGCTACCCAGGTGACTCTAGGATGATTAGCAGATGGACTTCACATTCACATTAACCAAAGCCCAGTGGCTTGGGACAGAATTTAATTATGTTTAAGTGAATTCAGTTGTTTTCTGAACTCTCCGGATAGTCATTACATGATTATTTAAAGGTAATATAACTAAAGACTTGGCTGCTCAAGATTCTTTTTTTGGTCTTATGATCTTAAGAAGTTCAAGACTAGCAACTCTAGTTTTGAAAGAAGAGGGAACCTACAATTAATGAAAGGTTATTTCTCATACTTTGTGTTCCTGTGAGAACAAGAGAGGGGTATCGTGGCTTTTAAAAGTGGTTTGGGGAATGCTCATGATAATGGAAAAATCCTTGTTGGGACTGACCGTGAGGTTTCATGAAAGACATTGATACAGAGAAAAACTCTGTTCAGAACAAGGAAAAAGAAAACCAGGGAAGGCACTGGATTAAGGATCAAGGATGGGTGAGAGCAGCAATTCTTGAACTGATGATCCAAAGACATTCTGGTAAAGACCACCTAATCTAGAGATGAGAGATTCAATGGGCCCATCACAGTCCCAAGCGTGGGTCTCATTTATTCTGTTGGCAGGAAATGGAAGGGATTGGAGGATTACTGACACCATCTTTAGGGCAAATAATTTGTTGAGTTCCTACACTAAAAAACTTCTCTAGATTTGTGATATTTGGAGCAAAATTATTAGAATTGTATCTGCTCCATAATGAGACATGAAGGGTGGGGGGACCCTAAGGGGATAGAGTGAATAATGATAATCTTCAGAGGATAACAAACTCGTACCCCCAGCAGCTATTACTCCTCTCAAGTCTTTCCCACTCCTGATGGATCCTAACAGAATAAGCAAAAGTATAATGAGCAGATAAATTCCAAAAGACCATTGATTTGGTCCAACCAAAGGTCCTTATTGACCTTAGGAAATCTGTTTTTGTAGATTAGTGAAAACAGAGTTTAAGTGGGAATGAATGTTAGATAATCATTTGAAGTGTTCAGCAAGTAAAAAGAGAGAGATGGGTTGGTACAGTGCATTTGAACTGAAATACCTCTTCCACATTGGAGAGTCCTGGTTATATTTAAAGGGGAAGAGGAAAGAGCCAATGGATAGAGCTAGGGGATAATTTTGGAAAAAGAAGAGGGGACTGAGGACCTTATGGACTCTCTTTACGATTGAAAGGAAGGAAGGCCGAGGAGGGGAAGGAATGGTTTTCCTGTGTAGGGGAATATTAGCCCTGAATTTATAAGAGTAGAAGAGACGTTACGTACAAGACTCGGGGAATGATGAATCCATTGGTGGTGTGTGTCTGAGGAGGTTGGAAGGCATGTCTTTGTGGAAGAACAAATGACCATCAGCCTGAAGTTGCCATGAAGGAAAAAAGTGCCAAAACTTTGTTCCATTGTCTTTCCTTTTAACTCAGAGTTTCAAGGAAATTGCCTGGAAAAGCAAGCCTTCTTTTCACCTGTTGAATATATTTTACTTTACTTTTGAAAATCCAACAAAAATAAGCAATGCTCCCAATCAGCAATGCTGATAGCCTAGCTTTTTAACTACACAGAGAGAGCAAGCCAGTAGACTGGTTGATTGGTCCATCCCTCTGCATATTTTTTGGTAAGGCCTTTATTAGATGCAGTGTCTGAACTTCCAGTATTTTGCATAATGCCTTTCCAGAATATGTATGTTTTATGGTTGTTGCCAACCAATTTCTGCTTCTAATCACTTGCCACAAATGCCCAGTAGCTATCAGGGACAGTACTGACGGTGTGAGGAGGAGGCCCATGTGTCAGATTGTATGTCTTGGTAGATTGTTGAAAAGGCAGTTACTAGGGGCTGGAGTTTGGTAAGGAACCGATAGAAGGCCTGAAGGAGGCCTGAAGGGTGTGGTGGTGACCTGCATTTGCTATCAGGAGCAGTAAACATTAAATACACAAAACTGGTGAGGACAAAATTCTCTCCTATCTCAGCTCTCACTGTCTTCTTTCCTTTGCCTATCCCCTTTCTTCAGGTGCCCAACGGCGCCATCAAAATTTGGGGAAAAAAAGCCTAAATGTTTGAATTTACTGCAGGTTAGTATAGCATCAGTTTTGGAGATAAAAAATGCTCATGGCATGTTAGGCTGCATTTCAATAGTAAACCAGCAGAAGAAAGGAGACGGTGGTCCCACCTTCCATCTATGGGATTATATTGTCTTAGGCATCCCGTTTTGAGAGGGACCCTGACCAACTTGGGTCACAATCAGAGAAGAATCACTAGGGCCGCCATGTTATCTGAGGAATGAGCAAAGGCTTGGATAAGGAGGGCCCGGTGGCCATCTTCAGGTATCTCATGAGTTGTCTGCCATGGGGAAGAGAGAAGTGGTGTTATTCGGTGTCACTCTGGGGGGCAGAACTAGGAGCAATGGAAGGAATTGATGAGGAAATATGTATTGGATTAAAATAAGAAAAAATTGTACTGATCAGAGTCATTCAAAAGTAGAATGGGAAAAAAAATTTCAGAATGGCATAAGACATTGGATTCCACTTTAGTTTGAAATTGTGCACAAAGGTCTTCTGAGTAACGGAGGGACCAGATTGTTGCTTTAGCAAAATGATGCTGGCAGTAGGGTTATAAGATGCATGAGAGAAGAAGGCAGTGAGAGCCAATTAACAGACCATTGAAATAATCCAGACGAGAGCTGATGAGACCTGAAACTGGGGTAGTAGCATTGGGCACTCAGAGTTAGATGACCTACATGTCCAACAACAGATGACTGGGTCATCAACTTGTGCTGTGTACATGCAATGGAATATTCCACAGCCTTAAAAAGGAAAGAAATTTTGACCCATGCTACAACATAGATGAACATTGAAGTCAAATAAAACCAGTTACGAAGAACAAATATTGTATGATTCCACTTATAAAGGGATCTTGGGGAGTCAAATTCATAGAGACAGAAAGGAGAGTGGTGGTTGCCAGGGTCTGGAGAGGGAAGAGAATGGGGTATCCTTGCTTAATGGAGACAGAGTTTCAGTTTGGGGAAATGAAAAGGCTCTGGAGATGGATGGTAGTGATGGTTGCCTAACAATGTGAGCAGACTTAATGTCACTGAATTGTACACTTCAAAATGGTTAAAATCGTCAATTTTATGTTATGCACAACTTTTAAAATACACTGTTCTGAGTTATTTTAAAAGATAGATACATTTGAGAATGACAGTCAAGGTGTGAGGGAGGAATGAATGTGTGGTTGCCAAGCTGTCTAGCTGAGCTGACTGGGCAGAGGTGGAGCCATTAGTCAAGAAAGAGATCATTAGCCAAAAAAAAAAAGAGAGAGAGAGAGAGAGAGAGAGAGAGAGAAACAGACTTGGGAGGGGCTATGAGCTTATTTTTAGAAACATGAAATTGGAGTGGCCTGAAGACCATTCAGGTGGAGATTTTTTAAATAGTCTGTGGAGTTTATACAATGTGAATTGCCTGTAGAGTGTACAACTCAAAAGACTTTTGATGAATGCATGAACCCATGTATCTATCACAACAACATACCTAACATTTCTATCATCCTGAAAGTTTTCTGGCCTCCCTGGTCCCCCTTCCATTCCTGCCCCAGACAATGACTGATTTGCTGCTTTCTGCCATTTATAGGTTAGTTTGCATTGTTTTAGAATTTTATATGAATGGAATCAATCATACACCACCTAATTATTTTGTGTCTGACTTATTTCTCTCAACATAATGATTTTGACAACCATCATTGTTACGCCTATCAGTGCTTCAATCCTTTTTATTACTGACTGATAGTCTACTATCAGCACGACTGGGTTGTCCATGCATATGTCTCTCGTTGGGCATTTGGTTTATTTCTAGTTTTTGGCTATTATAAATAAAGCTACTATCAACATTCTGTAATGTGTTTAGGTACATGTCCCATGTTCATTTCTCTTGGGTAAATACCCAGGAGTAGAAAGAACAGGTTGAATGGTAGGTGTACCTTTCACTTTTTTAAGGAACTGTTTGTTTTCCAGAGTGTTTGTGCTATCTTAACGTTCTTACCAGCAGTCGTTCCATACTTTTGGCAGCACTTGGTATTGTCAGATTTTTAACTTTAGCCATTCTAATTGGTATGTGTTGGTATCTCGTCATGGTCTTCATTTGCAATTTTCCCTGTGACTAATTATACTGACTATCTTTTCATGTGCTATCAGCCACTTGTCTTAACTTTATTTTGTGAAATGTCTGTTCAGATCTTTGCCCGCTTAAAACATTGCATGGGTTGTGTCCCTCCTGTTGAGCTATGATCTTTATATATTCTGGATACCAGAATATACTCATGTATTATTTCTGTGGACAAATTTACAGGTTAAAGAACTGAAAATGCCTGAAGACAGCTAAAGGATCTGGGAACTTTCTCTGCAAAGACAATCAGGAAATTGGACGTTGGCAAACTACCCAGCCTTTTCTTATTCCAGTTCATGCCTCAAAAAGTCGTCTTTCAGGGCACCAGGATCCCTGGCCGTGTTTCCCTGGCGTTGGTGTAGATGTGTGGGCCTTTCTGTCTCTAGAGCCCCAGAGAAGCAAGTGCTTGGCAGAAGTGAATTCAACCACCATCCAAGAATAGCGCTCATCCCATGTCATGGTGGTTCGAGAAATACTTTTTGTTCCTATCAAGGGTCTCCTTATTTCCCTCCATTTATCTGGGTATAATGGCCTGAGAAAAGAAGGACACTAGTCCAAGTTAATATAAGTAAGAGTTTGAAATGAATACGAGAGCAGTTTTGAGGACATAAGTGTGGAAGAGACTAAATTTGAAGTTCAATTTTAGCGGATCATTTAAAGGGATAGAAGAATATGTTGAAGAACGTGCGTTCGGAAGCATGGGGCCTGGAGACCCAGAGAGTCTAAGTTTGTATCTGACTTGCGCACCCATCTTAGAGAGGTTAACCTCTCTCCCTTCTCTTAATGAGAGCTACAAGTGCTATTATTAGGAGCAGGACACGATGATTCTTCACTATGCTTATTTAATGGCAAGTAAATTTAGAAATATATTCTAGACAAATCTTTTCCACTTACACATGCAGTGTTTTTTTGCCTTCACACTTTAAATTTTGACCCTCTTTCCACGACTACAATCACATCTTCTTGGCAGAAAAAGTCAGTCAACTTGGGAATTAATTTTATAGCCTTCAGCAAGAGGTTTTCAAGGTGCCTGGAAATTAAAGTTACAGGGTTTGGAACTGTTAATGATTTTCTGAAGAGGGTCAAACCCACCACTTGCTAAGCCTGATCCCTTAAAAGTCCTCGAAAATGTAGTAACACTCCTAGGCCGTAAAAAGAAAGGAAAAAAAAATTTTTCCCCTACGTTTATGTTTTTGAATACGGGCTGTGGTGAATATTTGCACTGAATGTTCATGTTTAAACTTGTGTCTAATTATTGGAATTCAGATCCTCTGCTTAGGCTATCGTGTGTGTGTGTGTGTGTGTGTGTGTGTGTCTGTGTGTGTGTGTGTGTTAGATGTACAGAAATTTTTTAGGTATCTTTAAGTTTCTATAATTGCAAAGTCATTAGCTGCCTTGAATCCCGGTGAGCCAACTGGTGCTTTGTAAGCACTGTTCATTCACGACTAGTTCATGATTTCCTACTTTGCACACTCTGAATCTGAAACTTTTTGTAGCTTATTTCCGTAGCAATTTTAATCCATTTCTTCATGATGTTGCAATAACTATCTTAGCATCTAAATTAGAAAATAAAACTAATGCTGGTAGTAGTTTGTTTTTGTTTTGTTTAGAATGATAGTTTCCAGTTGCATTTTTATTATTTCAAGTTTGCCAGTAGTAGGATATAATTGCTTCCATTTTGGACTCCATTTAATGTATTAAACATCTAGTTTGTAGACCACCTGGTGGGTTTGCTGGGGTCCAAAGGTTACACAACAATTCTGTAACTCTTGAAAGACTTTGGCAACATGTTTTTTTCCCTCAATTGTAAATCATTATTTTGTGAGGAAATCTAATTAGAAAAAAAATGGTTCCTTCTAAGTGCAGGCCCCTCCATTGAGCCAATAAAGAATTTGTTTGAAAATAATTCCCAGCTTTTAGAACTACTAAGAGTATAAATTTTTTCCCCTTTAATTAGTATCTTAGATTTTTTTTTAACCAATGCCAAATGCAATGTGAGCTCAAGTTTTTTAGTTCAGTTCTAAACTTAGAACCCGTGATTTTCAAGTGGGTTCTAAATTTGGCAAAATGTCTTCTCCCTGCCATAGTAGCTGGTGTTTTCCCATTCTTAAGGGTTCATACATCTTATTTTCTAAGCAAGCAAGTACTGTTTTTCTTCACTTTTTAATAATTTTTTCCCATTTCCCTTTTAGGGAATACCAAATGTGATGCAACCTTTTTTAGACTGTAAAATAAACTAGATATGGCAGCTTTTTGAAAGAGAAGGGAGAGTGGCAAGGGGGGTGGGTAGTCATTTAGCTTCCTCCTTTCAACGAAAAGATAAATAGCATATGTCTTAGATACCGAATTCTATGAGGTTTATGTATAGGTTGGTCGGAATCACGAAGTCAGAATTCAATTCAGATACTCCTCTTTCCTGCAAATTTCTGCATACAGACAAATGAGTCCCAGCCCCTTTCTGAGAAAAAACGTAGGAAAGAGCATCGCATTAGGTCACCCCTTCAAGAAGTGTGTCCTACGAAGCCATCTCCCGCAGTCTGCTCTGTGCCAAACACTTAATCGCTCTCCTTGCAGATAGGGACACCAGGCAAAGTGCTCAAGGCAGAAACCTCTAAGTGCAGCAGGCGGGTAGGCCCCGGCCACCTCTGAGTCAAGGCTGACGGTGTAGAGACGCTGTTGACAGTTGGAAACAGCCCCTTCCTAGTTCTGCAAGGTGTCCGAGGAAAGGACAACCAGACCTGTCCCCAAAACAGGCACACACACATCCCCCGCTCACCTGCACTTACCTCTGCCCGTCAGGCTCCAGGCCAGGCTCTCTCACTCTCATAGCCCTCATATCCCTTTTTCCTCCCAATTACAACCATCTTTTCATGAAAAGAAAATGAGCCAGAGGAAAGACCAGCATCATGAAGGGGAAACTGGGCTCTTTTCCCCTCCAGGGCCAGACTTGGGAATTGGAGGCCTCAGCTGCACACATCTATGGCAGCCCATGTCTGTCTGTCTGTCTGAGCAGCCTCCTTTTCTCCTCAGGATCACATTGTTAAGGCATCTGTGTCCAGCCCCCGCCACCGCCCCCCAGCACAGAATGCGAAGCGCCAGCATGCTCGGGAGTGTTTCCCAGCACTTCCTTGGAGATCTTGGCAAATGGCATCCGGCTCACTCAGGTCTCTCCAGTCCAGGCTCACTTCTCTGCTACTCTTCTCTTCAGGCCTCTTCTACCAGGTGGAGGCCTCCAACAACAAGAGAAGCGACCTTGACCGTCTCGTCCAACAGGTTCCTCTGCTTTATTCTCTCTTGCTTCTGCAGTGCCAAGAGAGGAGGACTGGAATACTTAAGATATTTCCCACTCCCAGTCTCCCTGGGTACTAAGCATTCTGACAGCCAGACTCCGGGCAGAGGCAGCAGCAGAATTTTCAGGGGTGGACAGCCCTCCCATCCTCCATCCACTGCCACTGGCAGCTGTCTCCCCTCCCCACCCTGCAAGTGTTGGTAGAATTCCATTGACCTCAACATTCCTAGAGTGGCTGCAGTTGGCTTGGACATCCAACCTTGAAGGGAATGCGGCCCAGTGAACCAGCCTGTTACGCTCGGCCCCCGTGGACAGTGTGGATCCTGCAGTCTAGGGAATAGGCGCTCTGAGGGAGAATCTTAGATCGGTTTATAGATCCGCAGGTCACCCAGGACTGTCTCCTGCCTCTGAGCCTGGCCCGAAGGGCTATTTTGAGAGAAAACACTTGCTCTCTCCCATGCCAGCCCCCAAACTGTTAAGGTCACTGCACACAACATTCTGGCTTTCCTTCCCGATATATTATTTGTCTGGCCTCTCCTCCAGCTTTTCTATTTTGGGTCTCCATCATCTGTTGCCATGTTTTTATATTAAATAATCGAAAGGAAAGAGCACTAATTAGGCGAGGGGCGAGAAGCCTAGGTTTTGCTCTCTTGCTCTGCCAGAGGGTGACCCCTGGCAAGGCCTGGTTCCGAGTTCCCTGGGCCTACTGCCTTCATCTAGAACATGATTGCAGGGTGGGGCGGGGGGAGCAGCTGAATTTGATTACAGCCATGTTCTGAAAGTCCACGAACCTTCTTTAAACTGCTACTTAATAGTATAGTAGATGGACAAGAGGGTTTAAAACACTCCTGTAAGATCGTCATTTCCCTCCCAATTGTCCCTGTTACTGTGGTCACACTCTGAGGAGCAATGCGATTTCTAGTCTCGCAGGTTCGCCTGCCCGTTCAGTCTCTTCCTGACTGAATTAACTTCTTCTGGTTCCCTCTTTTTCCTCAGCTTTACTGATTGCAGATCTGTTGTCTTTTATTTTTCGTCTTTGTAAATCGACTTTTATTTAGAAAGCCTCAGAATGCTCAAGCGTCTTTGCTACCCATCTCTAAACACCCCAGCCCTGAAGAAAGCAGTGTGGATCGAAGGCCAGGTTAATGTTGTTTTCCATTTGTTTCTTCATGGTACTCGGGTCTGGAGGCGTTGTGATGGCAGCTGCATCCCAAGGTGGGGACTTTTGGGGCTACCAACCGTGTCTCCCAAGATGCCTTTCCTGTACTATACATAGGAGCTCACAGTCCATCATCTTCTAAGTACATCTGAAATCTTGCTGTCCAGACACTTTACTCTTTGCCCCATGAATAGCCATCTTCCACTTTTTGTCTGTTCCCAGAGCTCTGAGAGATCTTTCGGCTGTTTATCCCCTTGGCCCTTTGTCACCTTGAAGAATCATCTACAGAATCAAAGACTCCTTCCTCTGTGTATTGCCACTTGCATGTCATTTTCTTAAGTGCTGGGGGGAAAAATTAAAACGATAAACTCTCAGGGTGCCTGGGTGACTCAGTCGGTTAGGCCTCCAACTTTTGATTTTAGCTGAGGTCATGATCCTGACTATGATCATGACCATGATCGTGAGATGGAGCTCCAAGTCAGGCTTGTGTTCAGTGCAGAGTCTGCTTGTCCCTCTCCCTTCCCCTCTGCTCCTTCCCTCACATTCTCCCTCTCTCAAATAAATAAATAAAATCTTAAAAAACAAAAAATAAAAAGATTCGGGGCACCTGGGTGGCTCAGTTGGTCAAGGGTCTGCCTGCCTTCGACTCAGACCATAATCTAAGCCAGGGTGTTGGGACCCAGCCCCTCACTGAGCCCCGCATCTGGCTCCCAGCTCAGTGGGAAGTCTGCTTCCCTGCCTCCCCTCTGCCCCTCCCTGCCTTGTGCTCTCTCTCTCTCTCTCTCAAATAAATAAAATCTTAAAAAAAAAAAAAAAGATTCTGTCCCTCTGCCCCTGCTCCTCTCCCCTCTAAAAAATAATATTAAAAATTAAAAATAAACTCTCATACTCATCCTGATCTCTGGAAGAGGGTAGCAGTTGGTGGAGGATGTGAATGAGGAAGAGCTGAAGATCCTTCTTGAAGGATGGGAAAACAGCATTTCATTTCACCATGGATTTTACTAGCAGGTTATATAGTAGTTGGTGGCAAAGTCATGATTAGACTCATCTTTTCATTACTTTCTCCACTTTCTTTTCTGTAAGTGTTCATTCATGACTCAAGTGGCTCCTAGAGGCTGGTTTCTAGGCTAAATGCTGAGAAAAATGGTGAATAAAGCATGCCTGGCCCTAGAAGGACTTACACACTGGAAGGTGGGCAGCTGCAGGCCTAAGTGAGAGCTGAGATAGGAGGGGGCTCAGAGTACAGTAAGAGCTTTGCAGGGAGTGCTACACCCAGGGTCGGGCTCAGATCCCAGGGGTCAAGGGAGGTTTCTGGGAGCAGTGTCCTTCAAAGCTGAAGGACAAGCAGGAGTTGCACAGGTGGATGATTATCCTAACTGAAGAACTTTAAAGTGGCTGAGGAAGCATATGTGTCCCAGGACCTCCCAGTGGTTCAAAATGGCGGGAGCACAGAGCGTAGGGCTAGAGGGAGAAGCAGGTGCCGACCATGAAAGGCCTAGAATGCTCTGCTAAGGAGCTTGAACATTCCGCAGACAACGGGAAGTCCTGGAGGGTTTTCTTTAAGTAGGGAAATCTTATGATCATATTATTTACTTTAAAAGGAAAGCTACCTGGAATTTTCTAAAGCCAAGGCCCAAGGACAATAGTTAGAAAATGGGGCACCTGGGTGGGTCAGTCCGTTAAGCCTCTGCCTTTGGCTCAGGTCTTGATCCTGGGGTCCCATGATGGAGTCTCTCTGATAAGTGGGGAGTCTGCTTCTCCCTCTGCCTCTGCCCCTCCCCCCATTCATGTCCTTTCTCTCTCTCACTCTCTCTCTCTCTCTCTCAAATGGATAAATAAAATCTTAAAAAAAAAAAAGAGGGTTTGAAATTGTTAGAGTAGACCAAGCAAGAGACAGTGGGGTCAGCTAGGAGGGTGGCCTTTGAAATGGAAGGAAGTGGGTAGATCATAAATGAAAGAGGCAGGATCCACAGGACTTGATGGTTTGTTGATTGTTGGGAGTTAAGGAAAGAAATCAGTGATGAAATGAGTGAGCTGGGGGCCAGGGCGATTGAGCTGGAAAGCACCACGAGCGGGTGTTCATGGGGAGCGCAGAGGTGAGTGAAATCCTGACTCTCAGGGTTACCCTAAAGCATTATGGAGTTTCTAAGTCATGGCGCACCTGGAAGGATGAGGGAAGAGTCTAAGGATGAAGTGAGTTTTCTGAGCCTACTTGGCCCACTTACCTTTGGAGGGGACTCAAGGCGCTACCCCCTGGCTCTGACCCACCCTCCTCTGGTCCATTATGATTCCTCCTCAATAGCTGATGAAGAATAGTCGGTTTCCTCATGTCCCACAGAGAC
Organism: Martes martes; assembly: GCF_963455335.1. NCBI lineage: Eukaryota > Metazoa > Chordata > Mammalia > Carnivora > Mustelidae > Martes > Martes martes. The sequence goes on from NC_137890.1 coordinate 72,123,746, forward strand.
CCTGGAAGGAGGCAGTGCTGTTCCACTTTTGCTACAGCTGTCATCTTTCTACCTTTGGAACATCTCTCTTGGCGATTGTTGGGTTTTAGTGCCAAAGCAAAGAATATAAGGAGACATCCTTACAGGGTGTCATGACTTGGGAGCCGGACACACCCAACTGGGTAAGCCTTCAGCAACCCTAATAGTTCCATCCTCTGTAAAACAAAGAAAGTCGCCCCAACTCCAAGGACTTGCTGCAAGAGTTATCAGGAAATCAAGCATGCATGGTGCCCAGCGGATAAATCTTAGTTTCTGCCTCCCCCACCCCCATCCATGGGCGCTTACTCTCCCAACAGCACGGCCTTCTCACTCTGATCAGGGAAGCTCCACGGTGCTCTGAACTTTACCATCCTGCTGATAACTGGTTTGCTGTTGTCTTTGCTTTTAATTTCGTAGACAATGGAGAGAAAGAGGGAGAGGAGAGAATAGGGGAAGGGATCCAAATCCAATTTAGCAACTTTTCTAAGGGAACGGAAGTTTTGCCTGAAAGAGTTCCTTCCAGGGACTGACATCAGTTAACCTGCGGCTTTGTGACAATCATGGTTGTCTATGGTAGCACACTCAACACTAAGAATACTTGAATGAAGCTGGAATGTTTGGCTCCTGGGTAAGACGGTAGCTTTTTTCCTTTCATAAGCTGACTCTGCCCCAACACTCTTTGCGGTTCTGTTGCAATTGGCATCTCGGTTTAGAAAAATGCAGGTCTTCTGCCTTGAGTCCACTCCAAATGGTTCGGCTTTTGGAGATATGGATGTAAATTCTTTCTGATTGCTCTTCCTGGATATAGATAGCATCTACCTCTGGCATTTATGGCTCACAGACTCCCTCAGGCCACCTTTCTTAGATGTTGGATGGGTTTAGGGAACATTTCTGAGTGGAACACTCTGGCACTGGCTTCCCAATCCACAGCGTTCCCCTACCCCTTCGTGGCATTCTTTTTGTCTGTTGTTCTAGCAGTTCCTCTTCTAATCTCATTTGCATTATTTTGCTCCAAAACAAACAAACAAACAAAAAAAACCTTTGAGAAAGATTAGGAAGTGCACTTTGAGCCACTGAAGATTTTAAGAGCTACATAAAATGTTCTTTGAGTCTTCTGCCATTAATGAAAATATAGCTTATGAAAACCATTTGCCACCATATACTGCTTACATCAGGACACATTTTCTTTTTTTTTTAAGGGTTTATTTATTTATTTGACAGAGAGATATCACAAGTAGACAGAGACAGGCAGAGGGGGAGGGGGAAGCAGGTCCCCTACTGAGCAGAGAGCACGATGATGCAGGGCTGGATCCCAGGACCCTGAGATCGTGACCCAAGCTAAAGGCAGAGGCTTAACCCACTGAGCCACTCAGGCGCCCCAGGACACAGTTTCTAACTGCCAGAAGTATACATTTCTATAGGTAAGGTAAGAAAACACAAAAGGAAAAAGATTGAAGAGACTAATATTCTACCTCTTTTAAAAGAGAGGCTGGAAACCAGAGACATAGCCTCTTCAAAACCTATTCTTCTGTGTGGGATGAGATTATTAATTTCCTTAGTTACTATTTTTCCCTGAAGTGTTGAAATAAGTGCCTTTTGATGCCCAGGCTTGAGAAAAGCTTGTTCCCCAAAGCCACTTGGCAAGTGTAAATCCCAGGAACTAGGTGCTTCAAGCACTGTGTTTGTGAAGCAGCAACTATTGTTGGGAGAGAAGCAGGGAGTGGGTGGGGGCAGAGGAGAGGCCGCGGGAGCGGGGGTGGGGATGGAGGGGAGAAAAAGGGACTGAGGCAGGGAGGGAGGGGGAGAGTGACAGTACTGGGAATGGGGCACAGGGTGGAGGAGGCCAAAATCTAGAGAGAGAAGCTCCTTCCAGAGACCTCGAAGCCCTCTTCCTACCACCACCAGTGTTGGTGGCAAATCCAAACTGGTTTGTTGTTGCTCTTGTTCCAAATATGAAATCTAGATTGAATTCCTTGAATTTAGCGAGCACACGCTTTGGTGTCTAAGTAGATGTTCTGCACAAGAGCAATGATAGCACTTTAAGGGAGTTTGTGAACTTTTGTGATATCTTGGCCCTGTGTGAGGGAAAAAGTGTGTGTTAACCTCAGAAAGCATCTTTGTTGCCACACAAGCGCAACCATTTCGAAACCTGGCGTTACTGTTTGGACTTTAAAGATTTTTAATAAACTACGTGAATCAAAATATGAATAGATTTACAAGCTTACGAGCTATAACAGTACCTCGCACAGTAAAAAGCAGAATAGAAAATCCGTTAAAACAGCGGTTCATAAAAACATTGCCCCAAATGATCAAGAGAGGGGCCACCCTGAACAGAATTGAACACGAAGCTGCCGATATCAATCGGTTTTGACCAACAAAAATGACAACATGATAATATTTTGCTACATGTCCCTAAAGTCAACATACTAGAATGTAATTTAATCTATGAAGGGAAGGGAATTCTAGACATCATTTCTTAAAATTGAGTATGAACAATGTGGTAGGTATGGACAGAAAGTCAAATCTCACCTTTACATTCAGCGGACACTGAGTACCTGTGATGAACAAAGTGCTGGAGAAACAGACTAAGAGAGTGTAATATGTAATATATTTATATAGGTTACAAAATATATGATCATATATTGTTGTTCTTTGCACAACACTATAAAACCATTGGAAAGGCAGAACTCAAAAATGAAAGAAAGCTCCACCGAGTTAAGTAGTACAAAAGGTTGGGAAACTTTTAAAGGACTGGTTGGATCATAGCAGTAGAGGTGGGGGAAGGACACTACCAGCAAAAGAAACAACGTGATCTGAAGCTCCAAAGTAGGAGAGTACAAGGTCCAGGTGGATTGGAAAATAGCCGAGCAGTGGAAGGGGAAGCGGAGAGAAAAGTGCCTTAATAGGGAGGTCAGGTGAGGACTATGTAGTTAATTTGGATGAAAATTTTGTAATTAAGTGGAAACTTTTTAAGCAGTAGCATTCTATGCATTAGGAAAATACTAATAATACCAGTTTTTAAAATGATCTAAAATAAACAGCCAACCTCTGTTGATCATCTATAGTGTTCTAAGCAATTTACATACTAGGCTCAGCTCTTTCGGTATGAGTTAATTCAAACTCACAATTCCCCTTTGGAAAGGGGAGTATTATCCATTTTACAGGAGTATTGAGGCTCAGAGAGGTTAATTCACTTGGTCCAAGGTGACGCAGCTAGTTAGTGCCGGGGTCAGGATTTTAAACAGTGGGGTCTGGTTCCAAACTCTTCTTTCTGAACCACAAAATAGCAAATGCCAGAACTAGATTTGGGGCTGATAAAAATGGAAAAAAAAAAAAAAGGAAATGATTTAAAGCATTGTGACATAGATGTTATAGAATTTAATGTGAGGAAAGAGCTAGCAGGGGGAATCACAGATTCCCAGAGTTGGAGCTAACGTGGGAAGTCAGAGTGAGTGGGGAAATCTGGAAGAGGCCTACGCTAGAGAACAGGTAGGTGAACTTGAGAAATTGGTAAGTGGTGCGTCCAGGAGAGAGCCTTAGGCTGAAAGGGAAGTTTAGGGTCATTTACAAAGAAATAGAGCTTAGCACTAAACTGTGGGGCTTGCCTAGGTCTCTAAGCAGAGAAGCAGAAAGCTGACTGGGGATTGACTTAAGGGGAAAGAAGGAATATCCACTAAAGGAGACACATCAGTAGAGATGAGAGGTAAAAGCTGTTTCAAGTAGATGCTGATAACTTTTCTTTCCACCTGTTACCTAATTCTGATTTGCATTATCAGGATGGTCCCCTTTTGATAACAGCGAAGATGCCTTTACTTCAAGGCTATGATAAATGCACATGACTTGTGTGTATACAGTACAGCGTACTATATACATTATAATATACTATATATGGTATATTTTATACATAATACTATATTATATATAGTATATATGGTACATTATATATATAATAATATATAATTATATATATTTGGTATATTTTCTTATAGGGAAGTGTTTCTAGAGTAATGAGGTCTGAATTTTTCAAAATGATCTGAATCTTTGAGTCCTTTATTAGCAAACTACTTCTTTTAAAAAACTGGGGCTTTTATTTCTAATTACAGAAGATAGAGAAATTGATTATAGAAAACTGGGGAAATACTGGAGGGAATAAGAAGGAAACAAAGATAACCTATCACCAGAAATAAACACTATTAACATTTTTTAATATATCTTTCTGTTCTCTTTTGGATTTACATACACGCTTTTTTCTAAACCAGGGATCCTTCCTAAGATATTATGACTATTTCTCCATGGCATTGAATTTAGTATTCGTAACAGTTGGATAGTGAGTGGCATCATGGTAATCTGTCATAAGGGTGGACCAGAATTTATTTCACCAAGCCCCTGTCATGGGTATGTAGGTTGTTACCACCTTGTAGATAATGCTGCAGTTCCTATTCTTTTTTTTTTTTTTTTTAAGATTTAATTTCATTTATTTGACAGACAGAGATCACAAGTAGGCAGAGAGGCAGGCAGAGAGAGGGGGGGAAGCAGGCTTCCTGCTGAGCGGAGAGCCCCGATGAGGGACTCAATCCCAGGACCCTGAGATCATGACCTGAGCCGAAGGCAGAGGCTTAACCCACTGAGCCACCCAGGCGCCCCTGCAGTTCCTATTCTTAATCAAACTTTGCACTTTTTACTTCTTTCTGATTATTTCCTAAATATTTCCTAGAAGCAAAATCACTGGTCGTAAACCATGAATGTTTCCAAATCAGTTCCACTTTTGAGTGTGGTATCAATTTGCTGGTAGTACTTGCCTTAGAATATGCTAAATCGGATTATCTCATTCCTACTTCCTTATCCCCATTCTTGCAAATCAAAACAAAACCTTAGAACAAAGATCAACAGCAGCCTTTCAGAAAAAGCATACATGTATCTTGTCAGTCTTTTTTTTTTTTTTTATTAACATCTTCACGAGCTGCAGGTATGGGTTAGCAATCACCTTCTATTGAGCCCCACAAACCATTCTGGGCGCTTGGTGTTTTTTAAACGAAAAGGCCTGGTTCCCTGGGGAGATGAGACCATCTTCCCGCCTAGTCCAGCTCCTGCTTGGCAGAGGGACTCCTGTGCTTCTGGCCTCTGACTGTCATTAGAGGTAAATCCAGGGTGGGGGACCTCACCCAGGTGAGGATGACATTTATCCGGGCTGCTAGGATGGCTCTTCTAGGGTTTGATGATGTGCAAGCATCTCCTTGGCATTTCCCAGAGGCCTTTGGCCTGGAGCACTAGTTTTTGTCTTGGGCCTCCCTGGCAGAGCAAAGCACTCCCCTTTCTTGTCCCCAGAGTCTTTCTCTGGGCTTGGGACAGTCCCATAGTCTTGGTGCCAAACTCCTTTGCTGTGCTGGGGGCGGAGGGGACTCTGGCTGCGGGTTGTGGATGCTGGGCTTGTCTCCTGGTCTGCCCACCCGCCTTCAGCCCCTGTTCAGCCAGCCTGCAGCACCTGCACTTGTCACCTAGAGCTGCTGGTACCCTTGATGGGAAACGGGGCTCATTTACTATAGTTCTAATGTGGGGTTTTACCAACTGTGGGGCTCCTTGATGGGCCGGGAAGTAAATTTAAGATTTTAGGGAAAAAAAATCAGACTCTATCACAGCAGTGGTAGGTATTGTCTCATGAAACCTTTCCTCAAATGTTATATATACAAACTGTATTGGTTCTATCCAAAAACTTGAAAGCCAAAGCTGTAAACTCAAGTCAGGATTCCTGTGAGGTTATGAGGTATACTTAAGTGGGAAAATGTGATCTTCTTAAAAATTTTATTAGCTAGACTAATAACTGGAAGGTCATGTGACTTAATGGAGAAAACTTGAGCTTGGGGGTCAGAAGTGGGTCAATATTGTTTCTTTCTCTCCAGCTGTGTGACCTCGGGCGACTTAAGGAATCTCTCTGAGCCTCCTTGTCATGACTTGTAAAAAAAAAAGCAATAAGCATCCTGGCCTGTAGGATCACTGTGGAGGGTTAAATGAAATGACTGGTGTATAGCGCTCCCCACACAGGAGACATGTGATAAATAAAGCTTATTTTTCTAGTCTTTCTTCTATACAGCACGGTCAGACTCCTCATTCCTCGGCAACACATGCTACCTATGACATCACCAAAAATGGTTCTGTTTCTCACCCGAGGGACCCCTCTACTTCAGTCTCCTGCTCTCTGTGTTGTCTGTCGTGATAATAAGTGTTTCCTACGAAAGGAATTGTTCATCAAGAAAATTTCAGAATCACAGCTCCTAGCCATAAAATAATAAGGACCCAACTCAGGACTTGCAAGCTCAAGTCTAGCCCTGGTCACCCGCCAGGCAGGAAGCATGAGTCGAGGAGGAGTCAAGTAGAAAGCTTAGGTAGTGATGGGGATTGTGGCCGGATCACAGGAGGGACACCCCCTTCGAGGGAGGCAGCCATGATTCATGTTGCAGGATTGTCACCCTGTCGAAGTGTGGATGCAAGCTTATCAGATCTCTGATTTTACAAAAGAAGCCAAATATCTGGACTTCTTCAATGTGGAAAAAATTCAACTCTTAATAAACACTGTGTTGGCCGAATGAAACATTCGTGTATCTGATGAGGCCAGAGGCCAGAGGCCGGCCAGTTTGCCCTCTGACCTAACCTTTATGGCTCACCTGACTTATTTCAGTCACCCCAGGCTCTCAAGAAAAAAACCTCCCAAGGTACCCCTGGAAAAGGCTCTTAACATTATTTTGTAGCAAAAATACACGGTAAGCACATAATCTGTAACTCCAATAATAGATGAAATTTCCACCTACTGAAGAGGAAAGCCACCATTTTCACAAGGTGTTTGATAGCGGGGGCAGCAGCAGGGAAGGACCGGGCAAAATTAGCTAGTAGGTAGTATTCTGTCATCCCCTCTACGTTTGTTTGGTTAACCAAACCCACTCCTAAAACGTTTATTCCTTTTTTTAAAAAAATAGCTTTATGGAGCTATAACTCACAATTCAGTGATGGTTGGTATATTCACAGGGTTATGCAACCATTACTATAATCTGATTTTAGAACATTTTTGTCCCCATAACCAGTAACAGTCACTCCCCTTCCCTCCAACTCCCAACTCCTGGCTACCACTAATCTACTTTCCACCTTTATAAAATTTCTGCATTCTGGGTGTTTCATGTGAATGGAGTTGTAAAATATGTGGCCTTTTGTCACTGGCTTTTTTCACTTAGCCTCATGTTTCCAAGGTTCCTCCATGCGGTAGCACGAGTTGGTCCTTCGTTCCCCTCTGTCGCTGATAATATCGAGCCTTATAGATGACCACATTTCATTTATCCTCTCACCAGTTGAGGGGGATTTGGTTGTTTCCACTTTTTGATTATTACAAGTAAGGCTGCTATGAACATTCATGTGCAAGTTTTTGTGTGGACGTGTTTTTGTCTCTCTTGGATACATACCTAGGAGTGGGGATTGCTGGGTCGTATGGCAATTCTGTGTTTAACCTTTGGAAGGCCTGTCAGACTGTTTTCTGAGGCAGCCGCACCATTTTACATGCTCACCCCAGCCGTACATGATGTTTCCAATTTCCCCACATGCTTACCCACACTTGCTGTCATCCTTCTTTTTGCTTATAGCCAACCTCATAGGTGTGCTAAAACATTTATTCTTAAGGTTTATGACGCTTTCGATACAGCAGCTGAAGTTGGTCTGTGGATGTGTTTCTTGAGATTAAGATCTCCAATAATGATCTTTTTTGAATTTAGATCATCGTTTCATATAAAGTTTTACTAATAAGTTTTCCCCTCCTCAGGTATACCATTCTTTCACTAGGCAGAGAATTTATTAAGAAAAGGTATGATATCTCCTCCTTATTCGCCAGTGAAATATTCCAATTCTAGAGATATTTTTGGTATACATCAGTTTCATGACTGTTCTTTCTGGTCTTGCTTTGTGCCTATCCTGTAACACCCATTCAGCTTAGATAAGGTATCACTAGTCCCAAGAGTTGCGGAAATGGAGCACAGACCTTAGGGGCTACCACCGAGAAGTCCCTGAATGGGGGATTGGGAGGCTTGGAACTCAGTGTCCTAACTTGTGGTCCAGACTTCACAAACCTGTCTCTTCTTTTCCTGAATTCCTCTCTCCTTTATTTGTAGCACCCTTGGGGGGAGGAAAAAGACTTTAAGTATGTATGATCCGTAGTATAGTTGACCTCATCAGACATTTTGGTTTACTATTTCTACTCTTTTTCAGAACCTGACCCTTTTCAATGAGAGACAAGAGAATTCACATAGCTTGAATTTAGGACTTATTCCATTGGGAAGGAATCAGTATCCTTCAGCCAAAAACTTAGCAGCCCCATCTGCATTATATATACATATATACAATTATATAAATTATAATTTATATATAATTTATATATTTATAATTTATATAATTTATAATTTAATTATATAATATATAATTATATTATATATTATATTATATATAATATATAAATTATATAATATATAAATTATATTTATATATAAATTATATAATATAATTATATAATATATTTATATTTATATTATATAATTATATTTATATATAAATTATATAATATAATTATATAATATAAATATATAAATTATATAATATAATTATATAATATAAATATATAAATTATATAATATAATTTATATAATTTGTATAAATTATATAAATTATAAATTTATATAAATATATACATATATACAATTATATATGTATATATATTTATATAAATTTATAAAAATGTATATATTATTATACACATATATTTATATAAATATATTTATATAAATATATATATTTATATGATTAGGGGCACCAGGGTGGCTCAGCGGGTTAAAGCCTCTGCCTTCGGCTCGGGTCATGGTCCCGGGGTCCTGGGATCGAGCCCCACATCGGGCTCTCTGCTCCGCGGGGGGCCTGCTTCCCCCTCTCTCTCTCTGCCTGCCTCTCTGCCTACTTATGATCTCTGTCTGTCAAATAAATAAATAAAATATTAAAAAATATATATATTTATATGATTATATAAACATATAATAAAATATATATTTATATATAAACATATAATAAAATATATATTTATATATAAACATATAATAAAATATATATTTATATATAAGAATAATGATATAAATATATTATGATATATAAATATATTATAAAATGTAATAGGTATAATATATTGTTATATATTATATATTTTTTAATATATATTTTTATATAAAAATATATATTTACATTAGAGTTAAGCTTCAAAGGCCTGTTAGAAGCAACCTTTGGGTAGACATTCTTGCAGTTTTCTGTGATAAATTCTTATTTGGCTTGCCATAGTTCACGGTATCCAACAAGGAATGACCTTGGCCTAGTTGGAAACTGCTATAAATGCTAAAAATGTATGCATCTGCCTAAATTCGAGATCCCCTCCAGTCCCCCAACCCCACCTTCCCCCTTTTAAGGTATAAGAATAAGATGCAATTGGCACCTATCCTCATCTTAGTATCCTAACATTTACTTATTACTTACTATTCTATTTTCCTGCCTTCTGATTTAGGGACACCCAAATGCTTATCTCCAAAGATGGAAGAGGAAAATTAAAACAATAATTTGCAGTAAGTACTCTTTCAGCTGTTAATTCCTTTATTCCACAGACTTTATTTAGTGCTTGCTAGGTGCTTGGGATACAAAGATAAGCTGGGGTCCCTGCTTTAAAGGGATGCAGTACAGTAGGACAAGCAGACACAGAATGGGATAGTACACTTGTGAGCACGGTAATTAATGTACAGAATAGTATGGGGTCACAGAAAAGAAGCATTTCATCTATCCTATAGGAGATTGAGGCAGGCTTCAGGAAGGATGTAAACTATATTAATGAAAATCTGTAAATCAATTAGCTAAATCAGGTAGAGAGAGTGTGTTCAGGATTTTAGAATTAGTTATCTTTGTAATTTGGAATAAAATACCCAATAACTCTAAAGTAAAATATATGCTAATTTCTGGCCAATGACTCATGTTGAAGAAGGAAGGGGTCTAACATGAATAAGTGAACATCAAGGTTGCAGAACTAGAGCTAGAAGTTTGTAGGTTTATTTAAAAGTTTCCTTCCTTTTTATGTTTTACCCTCCCTAAGTTGTGGAAAAACAAGTATGAGAAATGTTGTGCTTAAGTGGAGCTTTTTATATTCTTCTCTCTGACATGGCCTCTGTTACACTTGGAAGTATATAAAGGCATCATCACTAGAATGGATGAAAATTAGTGTTGAGTCTTTAAAAAAAAAAAAGCTTAATTAGATTTGCAACCACTGCCCTCATATAAAATTAAAATAATCAAGAAAAACTCAAGTTTTATTGCACTTGATGTTTTTCTAAGTCATGGGTTTGAAGGGATCAACATGACATTGAAACCTTTGAAAAAAAAGTTTAATCTTTACAACAACCCAGTAATCACCTCCATTTTATAGTTGAGCGACTTGAAGCACAAAGTGGTTAAAAAACCCAGAATTATACAGCTGAGTAGCATAGCTGGGATTTGAACCCAGGTCTATTTAAATCCAGTGCCTATTACTTACTATACCACTCTGCTTAAGTGGAAACCTGTGTGGGCCCGTTGCTTTCCTGTGGTTCTGTCACCATGAACTTAGCCTGGCAGGAGTAAGCTGTTTTAGAAAACTGGTAAAAGTGTGTGGTTGGGACAGTGCAAATCCAACATTGCTCCTGAAAAATATTGATGATGCTATCTTCAAATAATAGTCAAATTTCGATATCGTGGATGCCATTTAAAATGTCAACAATTTTTATGACTATTTTGCAATATAGGCACTGAGAATGTAAAGCAGAATTGAAGTAAATGTCTAGATTTGAATAGAGAGCAAAATTTGATTCATAGAGGAAGTAGACAAGAGTAAATATGTATGAAAATAACAGTAGAGAAGTTAACTTTAGATGTTTACTTTTTAATTACTGCACGTACATTATACTAGTTTATATATTTTTTAATATTATACTCATTTTCACATGCAGGTGTCACGCACTGTCCATTCAACAACACTATAATCCCTGAGACCAGTCATGTATTTTTTTTTAAGAAAAGGAGTAAGCATTAAAACCATAGGTCAGGAAAGATTATCTAAGCTTATTCTCAAACAGCTTAATAAATGGGAGCAAATACATTAGGTTATGGATGCTTGAAGTGGCTATAAGAAATGAAATTAACATAATAAAATGATTTATTTTAACTTTGATCTATTACATTGGGAGGAATTGGCTGGTGGATTTAGGAGTGTATAAACACACCAGTAGAGAGTGAAAAAGGGGAAGTCTGTTATAACTGAATAGGGGTGTGGTCTGCTTAGGCTAAGGAGGAATAAATAATAGGTTCATAAAAGACTGATAGAGCTATAGTCTTCAGAACTGGCCATTATAGCTAGTACATTTTCTTTACAGACATAAAAAGTATGCCTATTAATACCAGCCAGCGTGGTGAGTTAGAGGAACCACAGCCTGTGGATTTGGGCATATGCACTCTCTGCCTGCATCTAATCCTCGGGGTAACAATATACCTACAACTGGCTGTAATCCTAGAGCAGTTACATGGATGCACTAAGTGGTGTGATGGGAGGGAAAGATAGCATCACAAGGATTCGTTTGATTATAACAGTAATCCACACCAAGTCAAATAAAATAGCCAAACAGTTAAAAATGTGGTCTCTAATGAATTTGCTAATTCTAGCAGGCCCTCACAAACATTTCCTGCTAGAGTACCCCATATCAAGACGAAGTAGCTGTGCTTTAATTACATGGAATAATTATTTGATTTCCAGGAAGTTAAGACAGTGCTTTGTATTTAAATAAAAAGTTCTAGACATGCTGTGAAACTCGATCAAACCAAGAAAAAGAGTGAAACTGAATGCCTGTTCAGTGAGTCAAGATTTCAGCTGCTCAGCAAGCTTGACGTTACGGGTTATGAGCCCAGAAAAGGGGTATTTTAAAACCGGCTGACTAGATCGTGTCACTTTGTTATAGGAAAAGCCCTGCCTTTCCAGAGATCTAAAGTGTAATGCAACCGTATGCTGTTGAGGGGCTCGAATCTTGGCTGTCTTCGCCCCTCTGCACTAGCCGATACCTCAATTTTCAGGGGACGTGATCTCATACTGTCGCCCTCACTTTTGAAGATCTGTTAAAATTCTAGGGTCTCTTATCTCAATGGCTTTGGAAGTGAGTTTGGGGTAAGAAGGGGGGGGGAGGCCTGTGAGTGTCTCTTTTGCCTGAGGAGTTGGAGACACTTGTGGAAAAGTCAGGCCCTTTTCGCTCCGGCGGCCGCTCCGGTGTGGGGCTGGCTTGGGTTAGACACATGCACACATACACCATAGAGCTCTGCTTTCCCGTAGCAGCTGCTGCCTCTGCCTCTGCCTCTCCCGCCTCAGCCTCTTTGCCCGGCATACACACACATTCAGATTTGCGCGCTGTTTCAATCCTTGATGACGTGTCCCCGGAGACAGCCAATAGCAAACGGGCTCTGGTCAGGACAATGGGAGGTATCGG